>NC_137159.1:31973655-33173655 GCF_951394435.1 Stenella coeruleoalba
TATGACTTAAATTTTCCAATAAGTCAAAGAGGGTTTTAGTTGAGCTCTGGAGCTGTGAGGGGCGGGGCGGGGGGAAGAGGGATGCTGGAGAAATAAGGCATTTTGCTCACAGTCAGGAAGAGTGAGTATCAGATCTATGGCCAACACAGTCCACTAGCGTGTCCTGATACACCAGCACCTGGCTTGAATAAAGGGAGATGGGCTTATGTTATGGCAAGAGGAACAGAGATTAGGCATTAAGGAGAATCCTGCCATTGTTGTTAGACTGTGGAATTTCCTACCAGTGAAGTTACCGGATGTTACTGTAATTTATAATGATCCTCTGGGGTTACTGCCCAAGTCACTTTCTCCTAGCCCACTCTCATTCCACCACTTTGCCACGGTGATTTAAAAAAGCCCAGCTCCCATTCCTGGGCGTATATCCAGAAAAGACAAAAACATAACATGCACCCCAATGTTCATAGCAGCACTATTTACAATAGCCAAGATATGGAAGCAACCTAAATGTCCATCAACAGATGAATGGATAAAGAAGATGTGGTATATATATACAATGGAATATTACTCAGCTGTAAAAAAGAATGAAATAATAGCATTTGCAGCAACATGGATGGACTTAGAGATTGTCATACTAAGTGAAGTAAGTCAGACAGAGAAAGACAAATGCCATATGCTATCACTTATATGTTGAATCTAAAAAAATTATACAAATGAGCTTATTTATAAAACAGAAACAGACTCACAGACATAGAAAACAAACTTATGGTTACCAAAAGGGAAAGGAGGCAGGGAGGGATAAATTAGGAGTTTTAGATTAACAGATACAAACTACTATATATAAAATAGATAACCAACAAGGACCTACTGTATAGCACAGGGAACTACACTCAACATTTTGTAACAACCTATAATGGAAAAGAATCTGAAAAAGAGTATATATATATATACATGAAACTGAATCACTGAAAACACCTGAAAACTAATAAAACATTGTAAATCAACTCTACTTCCATTAAAAAAGCCCAGCTCTCACCTTGATATTGTGGAAGTTGAGAAAGTACACACTTATACTTTCAAGTCCATGATTTTAGAAATTTGTTTCTTTGTGATAAGCTGGATTTTGGTTTGATATTTTATCATACCAAAAGATTCTGATTCTTCCTATGTAAGTGTTTTAGGAGGAGTGAGGATGGGTTTTTGAGGATGGGTTTTTGAGTAGAAAGAGGCACACCTTGATCGGAGAATACCACTTCCGGGGGGACGAGGGCCTGCGCATGTTGTTGTTGAGATTTCGGGGTTCTGGGAATTCGTACTCCTGCTCTGGCATCTTGACTCTTGCATTCTTTGCCTTCTCCAACTTAGCACCTTCTTCTGTGGAGCCCTTTTCTCCCCAACGAACCTAAAATAAATAACATACAAAAAAACCAAAAGGACAAAATAAAATCTGACGGCTCTGGAGAACGAGAATCACAAATAACTGTATGATGTGCTACCCAGTCCTCATTTCCTTTGGGTTTTGAGGGTAGGGAAGAGCGGTGGTATGGAAAAAGGGAAAGGGGGAGGGCTAAAGGAGCAGAGAAAGGCAGCGAGGGGCATGGATATTTGGGGGAGGAACTGTCCAGGCTGTGGGGACAGTACGTGCAAAGGCATTGTGGGCCCAGGCGAGAACTTTGGATTTTATTCCAGTGAGAGAAGAAACCACTGCGGGTGGGGTTGAGCCAATGCGTGAATCGCTGACTCACAGTGGGCAAGATACAGGAGTGCACGGGTAAAAGGCTGTATCCGCCATCTCTCCATCTGATGCCTCCCAGTCCACATCCTCATTAGACCTCAGGTGTGAGTTTTCACCAATTTGCTTTGGTTTTCCGTCCCTGAGTAGTCAGCACATAGATATGAGTACATGAAGCTGTCCTCTTACCTCCATCCTTTTAATGCCTCCAACTCCTCGCCCACCATAATAAGAGGCATCTACCGTAGGCCACTTTTTCTTAGGCAGACCATCGTCATCTTCTTCCTGCAGAGAGATTGTGACACATGAAGGAAGCAAAGCACCATTGCTGTATGTACGTGTCCACTGTCGCAGAGCGGATAGGGGTAGACTGCCTGGGTTAAATCCCAGTGCTCCCGCTTCCTGGGGCCCTGGGAAATCACTTAACCTACCTAAGCTTATTTTTTCTTACCTGTAAAGTGGGAATAAAGAGCAGCACGACGTGGTTAGACTGTGGTGTATTCTTGGGACCTGTTCTCTTCTGCATCTCTACTCCTTGAAAGGGTATCTCATCTAATCCCATCTACATGTTAATGACCTGTCAATTTACATCTTCATCCCTGACTACTCTGAACTCCGTTGACACGGACATCTCCTCCTGGGGGACTAATCAACATCTCAACCATACCGCATCCCAGACATAGACAATGGACTTCAGGACACGGGGAGTGGGGAGGGGAAGCTGGGACAAAGTGAGAGAGTAGCACTGACATATACACACTACTAAACGTGAAACATTGTATATATGTGCCACATCTTCTTTATCCATTCATCTGATGATGAACACTTAGGTTGTGGCATATATATACAATGGAATATTACTCAGCCATAAAAAGAAACGAAATTGAGCTATTTGTAAAGAGGTGGATAGACCTAGAGTCTGTCATACAGAGTGAAGTAAGTCAGAAAGAGAAAGACAAATCCCGTATGCTAACACACATATATGGAATTTAAGAAAAAAAAATGTCATGGAGAACCTAGGGGTAAGATAGGGATAAAGACACAGACCTACTAGAGAATGGACTTGAGGATATGGGGAGGGGGAAGGGTAAGCTGTGACAAAGCGAGAGAGAGGCATGGACATATATACACTACCAAACGTAAAATAGATAGCTAGTGGGAAGCAGCTGCATAGCACAGGGAGATCAGCTCGGTGCTTTGTGACCGCCTGGAGGGGTGGGATAGGGAGGGTGGGAGGGAGACGCAAGAGGGAGGAGATATGGGGATATATGTATACGTACAGTTGATTCACTATGTTATACAGCAGAAACTAACACACCATTGTAAAGCAATTATACTCCACTAAAGAGGTTAAAACAAAACAAAGCAATACCGAATCAAAAAGAAGTCCTGATTTCCCCACTTCAGACCTGCTCCTCCCCCAGTCTTCCCCCCTGCCTAGGAGTCACTCTTGAATTCTCTCTCCCCCACTGCCCTTCTCCCACCCCATCTCAATTTCCCAGCGAGCTCTGTTGACCCTACTTCTAAAAGATTCCAAATGTGTGACTTCTCCAACTGTACCCCCATCACCACCTCCACCACCTTGGTCTCAAGGCCCCATAAGCTTTCTCCTAGATACTGAGGTAGTCTCCTAACTGACCTTCCTGCTGCCCTCTTACCTAGGATCCATGCTCCACAAAGCAGCAGAATAAATTCCAAACCCCGACTCTGCCCTGCGAGCTCTGGCCTTTGCTCACCTCTCCAGCCTTCTTCCTTACCACGCTCCCCTTCTCTCTGGCCCTCAAACATTCTGCGTGCATCCCTGTCTCGGGGACTGTGCACAGTCCCTTGTCAAGGAATGGCTTTTCCCCTGATCTTTTCATGGTTGCATCCTTCTTATCACTCCACAGAGAGGCCTTCCCTGGACATCCTTCTCAAGTAGTCCCACTCTCTTCGTCCCATCAATCTGTTTTATTTTTATTTTTAGCTCTTACCATGGCTTGCTATTTATTTATTGTCTGTCTCTGCACACCGGGATGTAAGTTCCAAGGAAACTTCTGGTTATTTGTCGTATTTACTATTCTCTTCTCAGCTTTTAGAACAGCATCTAGTACGTGGTAGATGCCCAAGAATCATCTGCTGAATTTACAAATAAACTAAAGGAGATGATTCAAATAAAGCAGTAAACTCAGTGCCTGCAACTTAGCTCAGAGACAGGAAGCTAGCACTGATTATATTTTTCAAAATGAAGGAGCTTGTAAGTTTATGGATGGAAAAGGGAAGGATAATCAGCAAAACTCTTCCTCATCTTGGCACAGTGATTATTCCTGTTGTGGGGAGAAAAACTCACCATCTACGGTCCTGGATGGGCTATAAGGTGGTGTGTAATTTCCCTCCTGGGTAGGGAAAGGAAGCTAAAAAAGGGGTCAGCAAAGCAGCAGGATGAGCTCAGAACAAGCGGGCCTCCTACAGACTTGTGTTGGAGGCATCTGTGGAGGCAGTAGAGTCCCATGTGAGGCCGTCACTGTATGGAAAGGGGCATCCCATGCATGGGGCAGGGTATAAAGCACGGGTCGGCAGAAGAGAGATCAGAGCCAGAGGTGACAAAGCAAAACAGTAACACATAACACATTAAGACTCCCAGGGTGACCTGCTGTGCTTGCAATAGGCAGGCTTCTTTTTAAAAATTCAAAAACAGCATGAATACATAGTGATCACCGCTGACCAGAGGACCTGCAACATTCTGGCAGGTGAGCAGAATGGGTCAGTCCCTCTCTGTGTCTCTCTCTCTCTTCAACGTATATGTCCTTCTTGGACGTGGGACTGTGTGCCCTGAAGGCACAGTGGATTCTGTTGACCCTTATATTTTAAATCTTGCACAGAGCCTGGTGTACAGTAGGTGCTCAATATTTGCAAGTATTGAATTCACGATAACCACAGCTGGATTTATGTACCCTTGACCGTGTATGTGCCGGTCACTCTTCTGGGCACTTGACGTGTATCAATATTAAACCAGTTAGCTCATCTTTAATCTTTCAAACCTACATGTTGTCAGATAAATTTAATGGGTAAGACAAAGCTCTTAAGATGTATTTGGATCCCTTACAATAGAGATCTGATAATTAAGGGACCTGGGAAGAAGAGGCCCAACAGACAAGAAATTGTCTCAAAGGTTTTATCCCGTTTTCGTATTTCTAATAAAATGTGGTTTCCAGAGATGAAAAATAAAATGAAATAAACCAGTTAGCTCACAAATAGCCACTGAGGTAGTTGGTGCTATTACTCCCATTTTACAGAGAAGGAATAGAGGGATTAAGTGACTGAGTCACCAGCTGGAATGCGGTGGAGATGGATTTGAGCCCAGGCAGCTATACACTCTTGTTTGATTGTTTCTCAGTGTTGACAAAATTCAAGGTTTTGCCCTTCTTTGTTTTGCTTTTCCAACCATTTGATGCTTTCAAATAAATGCTAGTTTTCTACTTCTCAACCCTTGTAGCTGCTAATTTTGAACACTTCTGACTATAAAACATGGCAAAGTAATAAATAAAAACAAGCAAAAGCAAAAAAAAAAAAAAAAAAAAAAAAGACCCAAGCAGGGAAATACTATAGCTCACAGTACTTTACCTTATGATATAATTTCAGAAAGCTTCTGATGATGACGTCAACCAGGAACTTTATATGGTTAAACTTTACCACCAGAGTGTGTCTGTGTGTCATACATGAAACATGGCTTCAAAAAGCCTGGGCATGCCTGGTCTAGTGCCTTGTTCAAAGGACTTAACTGAAATTAAGTCACCCTAAACGGAACATACCACCAAGAATGTAAGAAACTCCAAGAATACAGCTGCTCTTATTCATTAGGGGGCTGAAAAGGTCTTATGAGTCTCCTAATTTCTTAAATGACAGGAGCACAAACATTACAGACCATCTAACTGAGCCATTTCATTGCACAGAAGAGGATAGTCAGATCCAGAAAAACGAAGAGAAGTTCCGATCTGGCTTGCTGATGCCTTGTCCGGGATTCCCCCTATATTTGCACACGGAGCGCCCTCCCGCTCATCTCTTCCCGCCCCGGGGCTCTACTTCTCCGCGGTGCCTGGGTACCCAGGGTGGGCCGGCCTTCTGCGCATGCGCAGGGCCCACGTCCCACACGGGAAATGCCGAGACTGCAAACCGCTCCACGCGTTCCTGATACACCAAGCCTGCCTTTAATCCCCTGACCCGAGCTTGCCTGCCAAACTCAAACAACAACAGCAAAAGACAACACAGAGGCCCAGGGTTTGACCAAAGGGGGAGTCAGAATTTCCCTGCAGTTACCATGGCTCTGTTTACACATTCTAGAGACGGGAGGGTTTTGCAATCTTCAGAAGAGAAGGGAATCTTTGATGTGTTTTTTTCATTTGGCCAAAAATTGATGGAGTAAAATCATAGTCCCCAGCAATTCCACTAACAGAATTGGCAGCACCTGAGGTGAATTTCTACCTCTAATCAAGTATAAGGGCTTTGGGGGAAGTCCCCCTCAAACTGCCCTTTAAGGATGTCGCAGGGAGGGGAAAAACCACCAGTCTGATAAATGGAGGACAGACTGGATGAGCTGAATTGCTTTGTGTTAGCAAAGCCGTAGGAATCAGGGGTTTGTGGGCGGTCAGCAGAAGAGTGGAACTGAGCTCCAGAAAACTACCAGCCCCTGCCCTGCCCCCACCCCCACCCCCCGAGACGGCCAGAACCGTCCAAGAGTGGAATGAAGGGGCTTTTTAACAGTCTGTCGGAAGTTGTTAATTGGCTGCACTGTGCTGTAACCCACTCATACTTTTAAACCTTCAGTAACGCTCCCTATGCAGACGGCTTTGTGCCCGTGGTGCCTTTGGGGGATGGAGGGATCTGGTTTGTCAGATGGTATCTGTCTCCTTCTGAGAGGAGATAACACAGAAGAAGCCAGAAATGGAGTCAGTGGTGCCTGGAGAAACCTCAGAGATTAGGGAGGGATGCTGGTTTCCCATCAGGGGAAGTTGTGTTTAAATTTTAAAGGATGTGGTGGCCCCAGACATCCAGTTGTCTGATGTTTGGGTAACACAAGTGGCAGCACGTGATCCAGGCAGTGAGGCCCATTCTGACCTGCTCGTCCTCAGGCAGACCTGCTCTAGGAGGAAAAAAGCTATAAAATATGAAGTCTGATGCACACGTTTGGTTGGCCCGTAACTGGATTAGTCCTGTGCTGCTGTCACACACTGAAACTTTCCATCTTTCTAATCATGCCAGGCTTTTGTATAGCCCCATGCTTCAACATTCACAGCTCCATGTGCTCGGGACAAACTTCTCCCACTTCTTCTGCCTGCCTTTTAAGCTATTGCTCGAATTTAACCTATTCTGTGAAGAACTCCCTGATTCCCCAGAGGATTCAATGCTCCCTTCTTGTATGTGCCATGGTTCCTTGTATTGACCTTCACTCACTCAACAGATATTTAACAATTAGTTAGTTATTAAGCAAACCAGCAAGGAGAAGGGGTGAGATCACTGATCCTGGGGTTGCCTCACTCCTCCTTATAGGCCATGATGTGAATAGCGCCCCCTGGAGCTGTGATGTGGTGGCCCTCTGAGACTCAGTCTACAAGTTCTTTAACATTCCTGCTTCTCTGACATCCATTTGGCAGGAGAGACAGATGGCTAGTTTGACCCAAGTAGGCTCTCAATCTCCAATTCACTATGGGTACCAGTGGGAACTACCTATGGAAAGGAGAACATAACTGAAACGGAATGGAGCCCAAGGAAACAGTTTTAAATCAGACTTGGAATTCATTAAAAAGGTCACTGAACTGTAACACATCTTAAACCCTTAGGATAAACCCTACGTAGCCCCAAACAATGTATTTGTCCGTTCCTTCCTTCACTTGCTCAAGCAACTGTAGTTGTGCCCCACTGCACAGTGTTCTAGTTTGAGAAAAACAGAGAGAATGCAGCTGTCAACAAGATCGTTTACATTTACAGAGGGGTAAGTTTTGTGAGGGTGACGACATGAAACAAAGGATTAAGGCTACAGAAACTCCCAGGCCCAAGAGGCTCTGGCGGGGAGGGCAGACCTCAAGTAGATCTGGCTGTACTGTCTCATCTGAAGTCTTTGGGGATAAGCCAGAGAGGTCACCTTCACTGTCAGTCAGCCTTGGAGATGAATTCCTAGGAGTGAATTCGCGAATCTGAAAAATTCATCAACACTTCTGTTTGTAAGTACCAGAAAATTCCAACTGACTTAACTATATGTTTTGGTACCATCATATCTGTTCACACACACACAGTGATTAACACAGTGACTGTCTTGTGTTCTTCAATAAAGAATTGTGTGTATATTTTTTAAAGCAATGTTCCACTTTATTTATTTCATTTTATTTTTTAAATACTTATCCTTACTATGTGTACCTATATGGTGTTTTACATTTTATCTATTTCATTTTTTAATTTATTATTTATTTATTTATTTATTTTTGTGGTACATGGGCCTCTCACTGCTGTGGCCTCTCCCGTTGCGGAGCACAGGCTCCGGACGCGCAGGCTCAGCGGCCATGGCTCACGGGCCCAGCTGCTTCGCAGCATGTGGGATCTTCCCGGACCGGGACACGAACCCGTGTCCCCTGCCTCGGCAGGCGGACTCTCAACCACTGCGCCACCAGAGAAGCCCCAGTACTTATTGTTAATTGGATGCCCACCCAGTGTCATTTCCTTCAGTACACATCCCTCTCTCTCTCAAACGGTCAGAAAATCCATGGAAGGTGAGGACATTTAGAACTAAATCAGCAGATGAAGTACTGCATTATTGATTCTCCCATAAACTGCCAATTGTTTGGAATAACTAGAGACTTAGTGAGGAATTCTCACTCTGTTGCCAATTAGAGAAGACCCTTAACCCAGGAAATGCCCTTCTTGGTTGTGAAAATTGAGCTTCTTTGTTTTTGGGGAGAGCTTGAAATTTCAAGTAATTTTTCCTTGTCCTGTCTTTATATACAGAAACATTACTGTTGGTTGCATGAAATCTCAAAAAGTCATGCCTTTTCATATTATGCATTTTGATATTCCCTAATAAAGAGGAGACCACTGAGAGCTCATTATAAAGTTGTGTCCATTGTCTAAGTTTATTCATTTTTTAGTAGATTTACCTCCCTTAGGATATGATGCTTACAGAGCTGATGGAAGTTTGGATAATTGATGCTTGTTCATATACATGGCAGAGATGATTTAACCTCATTTGGCTAATGATTGAATGTTAGATACTGTATTAAGCTCTTTGGGGAATATGTCAAAGATTAATTAGATATAGATCCTGACCTTCAAGTATAGCTAATGCTCTTAAACTTTGATGCAGAAGGAAAAGTTTAATAAATAAATACCCTGGGAATGTGCAGAAGGTAGACATTAGCTCTGGTGGAAGGAATTACAGCCTAGGAGCTGTGCTGGAAAGGCTGGTGGGATTTGAACACACAGGGAGGTGCAGTGGAGAAGGTTGTCTAGATTCAGGCTATGATTTTTAGGGCCTTGTATAAAATACTTTTATGGGCTGAGTTATGTCATCGTTTCTGTGGGATTTCTTTATTTTTTATTTTTTTCTGCCAAAACACATTAGGAAGGAGATTAAGCCTGCTTAATTCACAGGGCCAAGGACCAATCAGGGCCAGCACGCATGCCCAGGTAATCAGCACAGCCTGCAGCCCGCCCCGGCCAGCCCGGAAGCTCCTGTAGGTCTAACAGAACCTTGTAGGTCTCCAGTGTCCCCAGGTTGTCCTTCTGTTTCAGAAATCAGGTCTGCCTTCTTGAGGTGAAAGTGTGACTTCCATAAGAATAGTGGATGAAACTGGAAAAATTCAACTACCTCTTTTCTCTTGCTTTTAGCTATTCTTTCTTGGTGGTTTTCTGGCTTGGGCTTTTTTTTTTTCCTCCAAAATTGTATCGTTGGCTATCAGACTTCATTCTACAAATACTTATTGAGCTTGTTTTGTGTGTGGAGTCCTAGGCTAGATGCTGGGGCCTGGGGTCAACCACACCCCACAGTCTTGGACCTAAGTCTCCTGGCGTATTTTGGCCATGTTGGCTGCCACATCACATCACCTTCCAAAGGCAAATGCAGAGCCAGCAACAGAAAAGGGCAATAACTCCGCTAATTGAACATAATGAGTGAAGGGAACATTCTTCACCTCAGGGCAAACAGAGCAACCTCAGCGAGAGCTTCTCGCCCTATTTTTCTCTGGGAGTATAAGACACAGCTGCACACAACAGAACCACAGCCAAGCTGGAACCCGGGGAACTAGCCACGGTGCTTTCTCTTGAAGGATTAAGAAAAGGCTTTTGTGGATGTCAGGAGAGTTTTTTTCCCTCCCTCCTCTGTGCACAGAAATGTAATTTCCTCCTCTGATTTCTGGGCAGAAAGTTAGCATTCCAACAAGATGCGCTCTAATTGATTGCAGTTATTAAATCCCTTAGCTTACAAGCTTAGAATTCAGGATATAAGAGCCACATGGAATTTTAAATGTAATCCTTATTATTATTATTTTTTTTCTGTATGTAGGCAACTTGACAAAGGCATTGGGAAGACGAGTGGTGAGGGGGTGTTGCTCGCTTTGCAACAACAGACCTTACGGATTAAGGACAATGAACTTGAAACCTCACCAGTATATCTTCTGATCCCACTAAGTTTGCAGACCTGGACTCTGGCTTCTAAATTGGTTACTGTTGCATTGAGGGAGGCCAGCTAACCCAGGAGTAATCGGAGGATCAGGAAAAGCACTGGGCAGGCACTGCTGCCCAGGGATTCTCCTTCTCACCATTAGCCTTTAACGCCTCCAGGCCACACATGCACCAGACCTGCTTGTTGGACAACTTACGGTGGCATTTAAGTCATTTTTCTTCCTTTAAATGATGAGGGTCTAATGTCCTATGCAAGGCTGGCATACTAGCATATCCCCCTCCACTGTATTTTCTTTACTGCCTGGCAAACTTCAGCACCATCTGTTTCTAGAACCGCTGATTGTTTGGACGATGTGGCAAATTCACTCTGATCTACACATATAAAGCATAAGTCTCTGCAGGGAGAAGAGATCCATCAGGTGTCTGTATTACAGGAAAAATCAGTACCTTGGGGCTCCAAATAATTGTACGTATAAAACTACTTATGTTTGCATTTCAAATTTTTCTTGCAAGGAGAAAACCTTCCAAAAACTATTCTGCCTCGGGCTGCCAGTTCACTTCAGTTCCTGTTCATCCTTGGTTAGGAAAGAGCCAGAGACCTACCTCCCTCTTTGCTGCTTTGCACTCAGTGGGAGTCTGGGCTTGACTTAGCTCTGCTTTGCAGAGGCCTGAGTCTCGGGCTGCCCAGTCAGCTCTCTGCCCCACTCCACCATCCTGTCCACCTAGTCACTCACCTCACTTTCCTCAGCAGGGGGTGGAGGGAGCTCCTTGATAATCTGAAAAGGAAAAAACAGAACAAGTCAGTAGAAATCTCCAGCCACCTGCTTTCCAAGAGTCCTGCTCTCAAGAGGTACCTGGTGGTGCGGCCATAATTATAGTAATGGGCCCAAGCAAGGCAGGTGTCTTTCTGGGCAGAATAGCTCAGTTAGTTAGAGCATGACCCAGGCAGAGAGTTCCACACTCAATTGTGTCTGCTGTATTTTTTTTTTTTTTTTTTTTTTGCGGTAGGCGGGCCTCTCACTGCTGTGGCCTCTCCCGTTGCGGAGCACAGGCCCCGGACGCGCAGGCTCAGCGGCCATGGCTCACGGGCCCAGCCGCTCTGCGGCATGTGGGATCTTCCCGGACCGGGACACGAACCCGTGTCCCCTGCATCGGCAGGCGGACTCTCAACCACTGTGCCACCAGGGAAGCCCCTCTGCTGTAGTTTTGTATAGAGAAGAAAACGTTCCACGGGTAGAAGTTTCATCTTTTACCCCAGGGAGCTATCCTGCAAATTTATTCACTCATTTCTTCATCTGGTCATTCCTGCATCAAATCATTCACCCACCCGCCCAAACAGCTGCACATTTAACAAAGAATGGTCCAGAACAGAAGTTAAGATAGTGCTACAGAGATAAGTCAGGTATGGACCACACTCAAACTGTTGGCAATCCCATTAACTGTCACTGGCCCCAGGTGGTACCCATGGAGGGAGGATGTGACGGTCAGGCTGACGGATTCCCAACAAAGGGCAGCAAAGAAGGGGTAACGGGGGATTCCTTTCAGGGCCCTGAAATTTAAGAGGCACAAAGATTTACATAACAATATTCTAAGACTGGACTCTGCAAATACCCCATCATCGGGGTTAAAGACAGACCTGTGGTCACTCTGGGAAGGCAAGCAATTGTGAGCCCCTTCTAGCCAATGAGAGGATGGGTGACATACGGAGAAGCATGGTGGCGGTAAGTAGCCTGTCCTCACTTTTGTCTCCACCTTGCACACCCCATTCATAAAAGGGAAGCTCTTGTACCCTTGCAGTTAATTTGATTTAGAGTCTTTTACAAGGTAATTTGGCCATTATCCACTCTGACTGCACCATGTCTCCCTCCTCTCATACCCCAAGCTTATTATCAGAATGTTGGGTCCCCTACCTGCAGTCTTTTTCCTTAGAAAATTCTGGTAAATACAAAAGTCATTAAATATCTTTTGATGTCTTAGCGTCAGGGCTGGCCTGGACCACTTTATGGTTGGATGCTCGAGCACTGTCCATGGGACCAGTTCCTTAATGTAGTGGGAGGGCTCTCCCGGCTGCAGGGCAGGCCGCCTACTAGGCAGCTCTTCCTCACTTCTGCCCCCTACTAAGTCCATATCACCTTTGATTTGATGATTATTCTGGGACCTCATTTGGGCTCTGATCCCCACTGCTGTCACCCATGCCATCACTATCTGTAATGTCATCTCTGTATGTTGAGACAGGCTACTGACTTGAGGCTCTACTAACGTCAGCCAGGGGACTGAGCCTCCAGTCACCTAAAAGGATAGGACTCAAGTAATTAAGAGGCAGAGGCTATCATTTCAATTTATTTATGAATTTTATAAATAAATATTTTTTGGCTGCACCGTGCGTCATGGAGGGTCTCAGTTCCCTGGCCAGGGATCGAACTCGCAACCCCTGCACTAGAAGTGCAGAGTCTTAACCCCAGGACCGCCAGGGAAGCCCCGAGGCTATCATTTCAAACTCTCATTTCATCTGCCTCCACTTCCTGGCCATCGTGGGAAACCTGCTGAAGGTCTTTGGAAAGCATGAAGCCATGATTTTGCTCACCCACTCAACACTGGCTCCAAATTCCTTAAAAACAGTCTCTGAGGAGGGTCATTACTGCCCAGTGCTGATTTCCCATCATCCCAGAGGCAGTGATGATTTTCAAACAGGAAATGCCTGGAGACTGGAGGGAGGGGTGAGGAGCTGGGGACAGCGATCTGGAATGCATCTCTTCTCTCAGGGCGGGATTAAGGAAGGGAGCGAGAGGAGAGCAGGATACTTAGGAACACAGACAGATGTTGACAAGATTGCTGTAGGCAGTGTATTTGCTAAGTACCCTGGGTGTACAGAGACTTGGTGCAGAGCAGCTGGGGTTTTGTCTTCACAGTGCAACCGGCTTGCCCCCTTGCTGCATGGAAGCACTGTGTAGTTGTCAAATGTGAACCCCAGACCTGCCTATTTTTGACTGTGACGATCCGCCAAGTCCCTGAACCTCCTTGAGCTCCACTTCATCTGCTAAATGGGAGCAATAACACTAACCTTGCAGGCACTGAGTCACGATGAGCAATAATGTTTGCAAAACATCTGGAACAGAGCGGGTACTCAATAGATGGTGAATACTATTATTATTCCCCTTTCCCTTTCTTGTCGTCACTGTCTTTTGCTTTTATTAAATCTTTAACAAAGGTTTCACTTAACTTGCCCTCCCTCCACATATACCAAATGAAAATTCAGTATATACTATGTATGGTGGTTTCCAGGTGGTGTAGCCTAGAAGCCAGAGCTTCATAAAAAGGGTGAGACAGGAGGCTGGCGCTCAGATGGTGGCCAGAGGGCCTGACAGTGGCCAGGGTCTTCAGGGGGGGTCAGTAGGAGTCTGCTTCACCACATACGTGTAAGCACATGACACCAGCCAGGAAGTGCTGACATCGGCCAGGCAGCCACCACTCAGACCAACCCGTCTGTGGGTTGATGGCCAACGTGTCTTATCGGGTATTTATCGACTTCTGCATCCAACAGTGTCCCAAGGGGAACCCCAAAGACAAAGCAAAACACATGATTTATTAAGTATTAATCAAAGGCGGACTAATTCATCATCTAGATGCCAGGCTGACATACTTGTAAACTGGGCACCTGAGCTTCTGGAAACATGCCACCATGTTCAGGTAGACGAAATTTAGGCACTTCCAATCTGGCCTTATAGGACGGGTGTCTGGCTCTATTCAGCGGGAATGAGGAAGAAGTCTTCCTATTGCTTCCAGTCCCTGCCCCCTCCTTCCCAGTCTGCTCCTGGGGGCAGGTGCAACTTGCCCAGGGAATGGCAGGAGAGCGTCTCAAAGTGCGATCTGGGCAGGCTGGATGGGCTGTCTGTGAGTGAGACAAACTCTCATGCCAAGACCAGTGCCTGGGCCACCCAATGGAGTGCTCTGAGCACAGGGACAGTCAGCCCTCCCCACTCCCCCCACCGCCCCGCCAGGGCCCGAGCCCAGGTGGCCTGGAGGAGCAATTGGACAACAACTTGCATTGGTCTTGAGCCTACAGCACCACTGCAGCCTCACAGGAGAAAATGCAAATTGCCTCAGCCCCCAAAAGGCCTGCATGACGTGCAGGCGTGGCCCCCCACCTCTCCACTTCACCCCTCTCCACCTCTCTCCCCTTCACTTTCTGCACTTCAGCCTCCTGTCACCTTCCTGTCCCTTCCACACACCCTGCTGCTTTACACTTGTAGCGTCTTCTGCCTAATTGCTTGCTAACCTCCCTGCTTTGTCTGCACACCTGCATGTACCCCAGTTAACACGTATTCATCGGCTAGATCACCTCCCCTGAGAAGTCGCCCAGGACCTCACAGAACAAGCAAGGTCCCCTTTATGGGGTCTCACATAACCCAGTGTTTTCTGTAGCATTTTTAAATGTAATTAAAAGTTAATTGCATAATTCTTGGCTTCCAACTAGTGTGATTAGACGGTCTTTATTGCCAACAAGAAGGCAAGCTAGAAGCAACTGAACACTACAAAGCTTAGGTCGGATTTGAGCTACTTCCCTTCTTAGAAGGTTCTGGGAGCTTCCTCTTGGTTGTGGGTGGACTTGTCAGCTCCTTCCTCGTTAGGAGGGACAAACAGAAGATGGATAAGGTTGAAGAGACCCTTAATGAAATGTTTAAGAGGAAAATCCCTCAACAAACATATCTGTAAGCATAACATGGCAGAACTGAATGGCAGTACCACGGATAACTCTGGGGACATTTTTTCATATTTCTCCGCCAGAGGCCAACATCACATCTCTAACTTACTATCATTTTCAGGTTGGATATTTGGGATGAGTAGAAAGTGACCAGATGCCTTCTTGGGATAGCTGCCCTAGAGTCCCTTCTGCATTAATGGTTGGACTGGTGAAGTGAAAGCGCATAAGAAAAATGAGATGGGATAGAGAGCTTCTGAATTCTATTAGTGTTTCTTTGCTACCTGAGAATGTCTTGAAACTCTGTTGTGAATTGGGAGATGCGCCTCTTCTCCCTTATCAGTGACTTTAACTCTGATTTAGTCCATGTTTGTTTAGGTAGATGCAGAGGTGGCCAGATTTGACAAAATCTGTCGTACGGGTCAAGGAAAGAAAGCTTGAAAAGACCAGGTGGAATCTTATTAAATTGAAATCTTACTGGCAACTTCTCATTGAGTCGAAACAAATTCAGCTTTTTAGGTACACCTCTTAGTTTGGCTGTTGGAAATGAAATGATAGAAAATGTGGAGATATAGTTAGCATGGGATGATGACAGTAGAAAGATCACATATGCCCAGGTCCTTTTTGACATCTGGGAACTTTACTGTGTTTTATGTCAAGTTCAACTGTTTAGGTCTCTGTAAATCTCTCTCTTAAAATTTATTTTATAAAATGTTAAGGTGAAATAAAGCACCTGGTGAGTTTATTTTGCTTGTTTTTTTCCCCTCCAGAAGTGTTCAAGATTTGCTCCTAATTTATGTTGGATCCTTGCACTTTGTTGCCCTTACATCTCTACTGCTATAGTACTGTGTAATGGAATGCAGAATGCAATCTACCTTTTTTTTTTTTTTGCTGTACGCGGGCCTCTCACTGCTGTGGCCTCTCCCGTTGCGGAGCACAGGCTCCGGACGCGCAGGCTCAGTGGCCATGGCTCACGTGCCCAGCCGCTCCGCGGCACGTGGGATCTTCCCAGACCGGGGCACGAACCCGTGTCCCCTGCATCGGCAGGCGAACTCTCAACCACTGCACCACCAGGGAAGTCCTCTACCTGGTTTTTGACACCGGCCCCTCTTCCTTCTCTCAGGGTAGCCACACTGGCTCATTCCATTTAATAGAGTGAGTGTGGTCAGTGTGGTGCACAAGGAGCAGGGGGATGCCAGGCTTGGCTAGTCCCCCATGGGCCCCTGCTATGGCTCCACCATCACAACATTCCGTTTCTCCTGCTTATCTTCTTATGGCATGAGAAGAGGACTTCTTTTTGGGTCCCCTTTCTTCTTAGATTGTCTTCAGTGTCTCAGTGTCCTTCTTGCTTGAACTGGATGAGGAGCATCTCCTGCAACCTCCTTTGTACCGAAGGTGTGGTTCTCTTGTTGCAAAGGAGACACTTCCATGACACATAGCCAGTTCTGCTGTCCAGACAAAGTCCATGAGAATGGCTTAAGATAACTACTCTATTAACAAAATTAAGCATTTGTCCTCTAGTTTGAATTAGGTGAATAGCTCTAAACATTATCGAGTACCAGAGTAGCCTGCAAGGCTTCTTAAAACACAGACTTCTGGGCTGCATCCCTGAGTTTATTATCAGTAGGTCTGGAGTGGGATCTTTGCATTTCTAACAAGCTCCCAAATGATGCTTATACTGCTGGTCCGTGGACCACACTTTGAGAACTATGAAGTAGCCTGTTTTTAACAAAGCTACACCTCAAGTGGATATATGGGGGTGTGTTTTGCTTCAAGTCAGACATTCCTATGACTGTTCTGTTGAGAGCTGCCTATGGCTGATTAGAAAATGTTTGAGTCTAAAAGTTATTGTGTCCCTGCTCTATTGTCAGGGACTGTGGGGTCTTCGTTTCTTATGGGTCCCACCTAGGGGAAGACAGAGTACTATCTCTGGAGGAAACTCTCTTGCTTCCTCTGAAAAGCATTCGTGCTCATCTGTGTGCAGAGCTGGCATGGCCTGCATTCTTGGATCCAGCCCTGAAGCAATCCCAGGCAGATGATTGCCTGGGCGTTAGGGACACGGTTCTTATCTTTCACGGCACCATTGGCAATGAACTGACTGCACTGTATTTGCATCTCTTTCTTCTGCAAGAAGAACTGGACTCTAAGCTTCTAGAAGACATGGGCATACTTGGCTCAGTTTTAATCTCCTGACACATAGTCCGTGCTTGCGGCTTAGTCACTATTTCTGGAATGAATGAGTATGCATTATAAAGGAAAAGGTAAAGAAAGCATTTCTGATTATTCTAAACTCTTTGCCTGTCAAATAAGCCCTTTAGTGATACAAGATGCAAATCTGGTTTCTCAACTCTCCATATAAATGTTTCTTCAGTAATTAATATGCTAACAGTTCCAACTGCCATGAGTGGATTGTGACACATGTATGCACCATAAGGATCTCATTAGAGTTATGGGTTGGACTCATGGTTAATTATGGTACTTTATTGACACCATCTATATCCCATTTTATCCCCTAACCCCAGCCTTCAAGTAAATTCCCTTGCCTTGTGGTTCACGAATCAGCTTTGTGTCCCCAATTAAATTTCCAAGAAGGCTTCCTGAAAATTTGAAAACGACATGTACAGTTTCTTTTGTTACAATATAGGTATGTAATATGTGAATTTATTCACATGTGATAAGGACACTGAGCAATAAAATCAATCAACTATGAAATTGTATTAGCTCAAAGTGTGATTTTTCATGAAGTAAAGGAGAAGGTACTATACAGGCAGACTTTGCTTTATTGTGCGCTGAAGATATTTTGTTTTTTACAAATTGAAGCTTTGTGGCAACACTGTGTTGAGCAAGTATTTTGGTGCCATTTTTCCAAGAGCATTTGCTCACTTCATGTCTCTGTGTCACATTTAGGTAATTCTCTCAATATTTCAAAATTTTTCATTATTATTATGTTTGCTATGATGATCTGCAATCAGTGATCTTTGATGTTACTATTATAAAAAGATTATGAGTAAATAAATAAGAAAACAGAAGCTTTAAATGGCACAATAGACCAGACAGATTTAATTGATATTTATAGGACATTCCAACCAAAAACAGCAGATTGCACTTTCTTCTCAAGTGCGCATGGAACATTCTCCAGGATAGATCACACCTTGGATCACAAATCAAGCCTCAGTAAATTTAAGAAAATTGAAATCATATCAAGCATCTTTTCTGACCACAACACTATGAGATTAGAAATGATTAACAGGGAAAAAAACGTAAAAAACACAAACACAGGGAGGCTAAATGATACATTACTAAATAACCAAGAGATCACTGAAGAAATCAAAAAATACCTAGAGACAGATGACAATGAAAACACGATGATCCAAAACTTATGGGAGGCAGCAAAAGCAGTTCTAAGAGGGAATTCTATAGCTATACAAGCCTACCTCAAGAAATAAGAAAAACCTCAAATAAACAATCTCACATTACACCTAAAGGAACTAGAGAAAGAAGAACAAACAAAACCCAAAGTTAGCAGAAGGAAAGAAATCATAAAGATCAGAGAAGAAATAAATGAAATAGAAACAATAACAAAGATCAATAAAACTAAAAGCTGGTTCTTTGAGAAGATAAACAAAACTGATAAACCATTAGCCAGACTCATCAAGAAAAAGAGGGAGAGGACTCAGATCAGTAAAATTAGAAATGAAAAAGCAGAAGTGACAACAGACACCACAGAAATACAAAGCATCCTAACAGACTACTGCAAGCAACTCTATGCCAATAAAATGGACAACCTGGAAGAAATGGACAAATTCTTAGAAATGCACAACCTGCCAAGACGGAATCAGGGAGAAATAGAAAATATGAACAGACCAATCACAAGCACTGAAATTGAAACTGTGATTAAAAACTTTCCAACAAACAAAAGCCCAGGAGCAGATGGCTGCACAGGCGAATTCTATCAAACATTTAGAGAAGAGCTAACACCCATTCTTCTCAAACTCTTCCAAAAATTTGTGGAGGAAGGAACACTCCCAAACTCATTCTGTGAGGCCACCATCACCCTGCTACCAAAACCAGACAAAGATACTAAAAAAAAAGAAAATTACAGACCATTATCACTGATGAACATAAATGCAAAACTCCTCAGCAGGCCTTCCCTGGTGGCGCAGTGGTTGAGAGTCCGCCTGCCGATGCAGCGGACACGGGTTTGTGCCCCAGTCCGGGAAGATCCCACATGCCGCGGAGTGGCTGGGCCCATGAGCCATGGCCGCTGAGCCTGCGCATCTGGAGCCTGTGCTCCGCAGTGGGAGAGGCCACAACAGCGAGAGGCCCGCGTACCACACACACACACAAAAAATCCTCAACAAAATACTAGCAAACAGGATCCAACAACACATTAAAAGGATCGTACACCATGATCAAGTGGGATTTATCCCAGGGATGCAAGGATTCTTCAATATATGCAAATCAATCCATGTGATACACCATATTAAGAAATTGAAGAATAAAAACCATATGGTCATCTCAATAGATGCAGAAAAAGCTTTTGACAAAATTCAACACCCATTTATGATAAAGGCTCTCCAGAAAGTGGGCATAGAGGGAACCTACCTCAACATAATAAAGGCCATATACGACAAACCCATAACAAACGTCACTCTCAATGGTGAAAAACTGAAAGCATTTCCTCTAAGATCAGGAACAAGACCAGGATGGGCACTCTCACCACTATTATTCAACATAGTTTTGGAAGTCCTAGCCATGGCAATCAGAGAAGAAAAAGAAATAAAAGGAATACAAATTGGAAAAGAAGAAGTAAAACTGTCACTGTTTGCAGATGACTTGATACTATACATAGAGAATATGCAAGATGCCACCAGAAAACTGCTAGAGCTAATCAATGAATTTGGTAAAGTTGCAGGATACAAAATTAATGCACAGAAATCTCTTGCATTCCTATACACTAATGATGAAATATCTGAAAGAGAAATTAAGGAAACACTCCCATTTACCACTGCAACAAAAAGAATAAAATACCTAGGAATAAACGTACCTAGGAAGACAAAAGACCTATATGCAGAAAACTATAAGACACTGATGAAAGAAATTAAAGATGATACAAATAGATGGAGAGATATACCATGTTCTTGGATTGGAAGAATCAATATTGTGAAAATGACTATACTACCCAAAGCAATCTACAGATTCAATGCAATCCCTATCAAATTACCAATGGCATTTTTTACAGAACTAGAACAAAAAATCTTAAAATTTGTATGGAGACACAAAAGACCCTGAATAGCCAAAGCAGTATTGAGGGAAAGAAATGGAGCTGGAGGAATCAGATTCCCTGACTTCAGACTATACTACAAACCTACAGTAATCAAGACAATATGATACTGGCACAAAAACAGAAACATAGATCAATGGAACAAGATAGAAAGCCCAGAGATAAACCCATGCACCTATGGCCAACTAGTTTATGACAAAGGAGGCAAGGATATACAATGGAGAAAAGACAGTCTCTTCAATAAGTGATGCTGGGAAAACTGGACAGCTACATGAAAAAGAATGAAATTAGAACATTCCCTAACACCATACACAAAAATAAACTCAAAATGGACTAGAGACCTAAATATAAGACCGGACACGGTAAAACTCTTAGAGGAAAACATAGAAAGAACACTCTTTCACACAAATCACAGCAAGATGTTTTTTGATCCACCTCCTAGAGTAATGCAAATAAAAACAAAAATAAACAAATGGGACCGAATGAAACTTCAAAGCTTTTGCACAGCAAAGGAAACCATAAACAAGACAAAAAGACAACCCTCAGAATGGGAGAAAATATTTGCAAACGAATCGATGCACAAAGGATTAATCTCCAAAAAATATAAACAGCTCATGCAGCTCAATATTAAAGAAACAAACAACCCAGTCCAAAAATGGGCAGAAGACCTAAATAGACATTTCTCCAAAGGAGACATACAGGTGGCCAAGAAGCACATGAAAAGCTGCTCAACATCACTAATTATTAGAGAAATGCAAATCGAAATTACAATGAGGTATCACCTCACACCAGTTAGAATGGGCATCATCAGAAAATCTACAAACAACGAATGCTGGAGAGGGTGTGGAGAAAAGGGAACCCTCTTGCACTGTTGGTGGGAATGTACATTGATACAGCCACTATGGAGAAGAGTATGGAGGTTCCTTAAAAAACTAAAAATAGAATTACCATGTGATCCAGCAATCCCACTACTGGGCATATACCCAGAGAAAACCATAATTCAAAAAGACACATGCACCCCAGTGTTCATTGCAGCACTATTTACAATAGCCAGGTCATGGAAGCAACCTAAATGCCCATCGACAGATGAATAGATAAAGAAGATGTGGTACATATATACAATGGAATATTACTCAGCCATAAAAAGGAATGGAATTGGGTCATTTGTTGAGACGTGGATGGATCTAGAGACTGTCATACAGAGTGAAGTATGTTAGAAAGAGAAAAACAAATAGCGTATATTAATGCATATACGTGGAATCGAGAAACACGGTACAGATGAACCAGTTTGCAGGGCAAAAATTGAGACACAGATGTAGAGAACAAACGTATGGACACCAAGGGGGGAAAGCGGTGGGGTGGTGGTGGTGGTAGTGTGATGAATTAGGCGATTGGGATTGACATATATACACTGATGTGTATAAAACTGATGACTAATAAGAACCTGCTCTATAAAAAAATAAAATAAAATTCAAAATTAAAAAAAAAGATTATGACTCATTGAAGGTGCAGGTGATTAAGCATATTTTAGCAATAAACTATTTTTTTTTTTTTTTTTTTTTTTGGCGGGCCTCTCACTGTTGTGGCCTCTCCCGTTGCGGAGCACAGGCTCCAGACGCGCAGGCCCAGCGGCCATGGCTCATGGGCCCAGCCGCTCCACGGCATGTGGAATCCTCCCGGACCGGGGCACGAACCTGCGTCCCCTGCATCGGCAGGCTGACTCTCAACCACTGCGCCACCAGGGAAGCCCAGCAATAAACTATTTTTAAAATTAAGGTATGTAAATTTTTTTTAGGCATAATGCTATTGCATACTCAATAGACTATGTAACCTTAATATGCACTGGGAAACCGAAAAAATTCATGTGACTTGCTTTACTGTGGTGGTCTGGAATGGAACCTGCAATACTTCTGAAGTATGCCTGTATGTGTTTTAGATTTTTTTGGTTGTGGTAAAGTTCACATAACATAACATTAACCATTTAAAAGTGTGAGCTGGCTGATTATATTGGGTGCCACCAAGTACTATCAGGTGAATGTGAAGATGCTGCTCAGCTGTCAGGAGTGACCTGGAAGAAACACACAAAACTCACACACACCTCATCTGTTTTCTTAGTTCTGTTTACCCTTGTGCAGTGCAATTAAATCAATATATCGCACTTGTGAGCCTGTGTACCTTTCTTCATGAAAGCATTTAAAGCATCCTCAACAGGAGTGTATGTCCTGGTTATAAGAATCCAAGGATTCAGGGAAGGAGGAAAGCCTTAAGCTTGTGCATGAGATGCTCATGAAGAGATGAGATTCGTGGGACACCCTGAGAGCAAAGGGAGTAAAGGAACCCACGTTGAGCTTCATTGGAGACCACACTGAGGAACCCAAAGAAAGGAGAATGGAAGGCATGGGGCCCTTCATCTGCTTTAAAGGGGATTAGAAACATGTGTCATGGATTGAAGAAAAGGCTATCATGCTGAGAGCAGCAGAATAACACTTTTGTGGCATTTGGTCTTATTTGGAACCACACAAACAGCTTTTTTTGTTGTTGTTGTTATGAAAAGAGGACCCTGGCAAGACAACAAAAGCTGCATTTCTATTTTAAGCCAGCACAGAAGGGGTAAGAAGACAATGAGTCACAGTCATCCACCTCTGTTGTTGTGACACTTCATCCTAAGAATGTCCTTCCTTCTGTCCCGTTAACTCAAAGGCATGGGGCTACATCATACTCAAACTCATCACAAAACTTCATGTGTTTATTTTTTAAAAATTGAGACATAGTGCTATTTATACTGTAGCATTACTTCAAGAATTGAAGATGCTTAAAATGGTGGAAATTTTCAGTTTCTTATTAATTTTTAAAAGTGTATTATTTTATAACGTTGCACAGTTTTGAATGTTCTGTTCTGAACCTATATCCCCCCCCAGTCCTGTTATTTCCATAGGGCTAAAATTCCATATGAAGTGATATTTTTAGGAATACCCTTCATGTTATGGGAGAAATAATGGTACTTAGAGAACTTTTGATGTATCTGCTACTCAACCATTGTTCACTTTGTAGAGAGCAAAGGAAAGAGCAATGACAGGGCCTGATTCCTCAACTGATTTCTGGTCTTCTGTGCTTTCCATGCGTAGTAAAACCCCAAGGAGTCTGAGTAATAATATTTCTTGGGTTTTTGGTAATTTTCGATTGTGAGCTCATGTGAAGTTTGCATTTACCTATGGGAATCTTATGAAGACTGAGCTAAGGGATCAACCTGCCAGAGAGTTTCCTTTTGCAGATTCCTAAACACTTCCAAACTGTGATCCCGTTCTCTTAGTTTGTAATTTACAGAACCCCAAGTAATAAACATTTGAACTCTAAAACTGAGAGGTTGTGGTTCTGAATTCTTAGGGACACACACACACACACACACACACACACAACTCATAGCTCATCCTTTTACTTAAGGTCTCAGCTGTAGCAGAAGACTCAATTCTGACTCCCAAACTTTTATGGACCTATGTAAGGCTCTGAAACCAAATGTCTAGGTTATTGAGATTGGAAAATTACCACCGCTTTAGGGTCAGCTAACCGTCTGATTTCCAGAACCTTTTTTATTTTGTCCCTGGAGATGTCTATTTTCTTGTGAGCCTGGCTATGCATTTAAAACAACTTTTATTACATTTTTTTTCCAGGAAATTTTTTGTTTTTATTTTGCTAGGAAGTCCAGTGTATCACCAGCCAGGAGTAATTGATTTTTCCCAAATGATTACCTCTTGCATGCTCAGAGGGGTAACTCAAATAAATGTTGTATTTAGATGCCTAAATGTTGTCGTATGCCTAAATGTTGTATTTGGAGCCTTTGATTTAAAACATCGCATATCCTGAGACTTCTGGGCTGATATCTTAATTCCAACTCCTTTGCTACCTCCCTGGCCTCATAGGTTCTGTGTGAGGAGAAGCCATCAGAAGAAAGCTGTGTATAGAAGAAATGCCAATGAGATCTGAAAAGCCACCTAACAAAAGGCTTTAATTTCATGGATGGAAGGGGATGCTTGCTCTCATGCTTTTACAATTTAGGCTTCCATTCTGATTCCCTGACCTTATAATAAATATCCTTTTAATTAAAATCAAGACACCAAGGGAAACTAGGCAATGCAATGTGGAAAATGTCCAGGAAACATGAAATACTAGCTGATGACAGATAAATGAAACTTACTATACAAACAGTATAAATGTAATAGAAACCTCACAGTTGATTAGAGCTGGCCAAGTACTGCTTGAATCCAGTAATTTTATACTGTAAAAGTTTAGTAAAGTCTAGTGCCAAGGGTGTTGATCTAGAATGTAGTACAAGAAATTTTCAAAGAAATGAGCTCAACTTTTTTGTTTTTTACATTTGGAACTCAAATTCCAAATAATTTTTGGCCTCTCATCTTATCTCCCTTAAGACTGGAATTATTTAAAAGGCCAAATTCATACGTAAGAGAGAGTAGTGGCAAGAATTTTAACATTAGTTGATAAGGCCTAAATGATGTACATGGTAATTTCAAAGAGCAGCTATGCATATTCCTCACTAGATGATGCACGAGTCACTGCGAAACACTGAGACAGTTAAAAAAAATTCATGAATTCAGATTCCCTGAGGCTTAGAGGAGCATCTGGTCTGCCTGGGTTATGGGCAAGGTGATTCCAGCCACTGGCAGTGCCTGTGGGATCTGAGCAGGACACACAAGGAACAAGGGCACGGGATGATGTTCACAGTGTGTTTGAGCTTGTTGGCATTGACACCCTTCGAGGAGGGCGGTAAAGAGGCCACACCTAGGGACCCAGGAATCTGACTTTCAGCCAATTCAGCATTCTCTGGGCTTATGTTTCCCAAACGGTCTTTGGCAGAATGTTAGTGTCCTTCCAGACATCGGGATGTCAATAGGTGTTCGGGAAGGACTAGTGCCCTTCTAGATGTCAGTATGTTAATGAGTAAGGGTCAAGGGAGGATTCCAGGTCAAAAGAAGTTTAGGTGAACAACGTCTGGAAATGCTGCCCCGATACTTGCATCATATTTTGATATGTAACCAGGTTTAAGGACCACAGGCCAGGAAATGTTGAAGGAGAGGAGTAGATTCACTTATAGGAGGTAAGAATATAAGGAAGCTACCTTAGTGCCAGCATGGTTCCAATTTTCTAATTTTTCATGTGAGGAAATGAAGGTTAAAAGATTTGCCTTTGATGGAGGCAGATCTCATATTGGAACCCCATTGTCTTTAATGACAGCTTGCCTCTTTCCAGCTCACATAGGGGCATGAGGATGGTGGCGGGTGGGTTTCCAGGCAAGTCGCAGGGCCAGCCCAGCAGGGATGAGGGAAGCCACGAGGGCAAGGTGGAGATGAGAACAGACTGGCGTGTGGTGCAGAGCTCTGAGGCGAGGGCAGGCCATGGCAGGGCTCTGCATGCTAGTGGGAAGCAACCTTGTCAGCTGCAGAGAGAGGTGTGTCCAGATGGGAATGGGTGGAGGCTGGAAAGGGATCCAGAAAGCACGATGAGTCTAGGCCCATGATGCCTGGCTAAGGAACTGCTTGTACTTGTCAGGTTTCTACTAAATATGCTTCAGTGAATCCCTTTGGTGATGTTAGGTTTGGTTGTCTGGCCCTGAAAATGAAATGCTATGCTTAAAGGTGTGGAGGGCATTATTTGAAGAATTTATTTTTATTTCAATTTAAGGCATGTCAAGTTCCTGATTAGTTTTTGTCCCTTGCAATTTGTCATTCATTGAACTACCCTAGAAATTCAATAAAGTGAATTAAACATGATCCTTTACATAATTCTTTAAAAACTGTTCATAAGATACCTACGAGGCCTTTAAAAACAAACCCAAACAAAAGGGAACCGCATTTTGTTTCTCGCGGGAGAAATTCTCAAAGCACGCACAAGATCCTCTCCCAATATTTGCCGTTATTTGAACAGAAATATAATGGTTTGCTTTCACCTTAATAGTGTAGTTTAATTAGCTGGGCTGCAGAAGAATTCCAACTCTACAGCAGGATCTCTTTTTATTTTCTCTCTAGTTGTGGTAAGAAGCACATAACCTAATCTTAACCATTTTAAAGTGTACAGTTCAGTAACGTTAAGTATGTTCACCTTGCTATGCAACGAATCTCCAGAAACTTTTTCACCTGGCAAAATATGGCAAGATCTTTTGATTCAGGGTTCCTGACATACAATCAACCCCCTAATAAAATGGGCAGATTTCTAGGATTTTATTTAAGAAGCTGATAAAAGTGTCTTTTGTTATGTAATATTTGATACATATAAAACAATGTGTGTAACATACATGTAATTTATGAAACCTGATAATAATAATACAAACACCCATGAAACTACCATGCCCTACAGTTCCACCGGTTTGTGGGTTCCTTTCGTATCCATTCCCCTTCCCCCCTTTAGTTTAGTTTGGAAAACATATGAATTACATAGTAGGCACTGTACTTCTTTGTGGGATGATTTTCTGTGACAAGTTTCTCCGTCCCCTGGAGGAGTTCATTGTATAGTGACAGGAACATATATATGAATGAACACTTGTGACAGAATGAGAAAATTCGCTAATAGGTGTGTGAAAAAGTGCGATGAAAACCAAGGGAGGTTGGCGCTGATTCTCCCCAGGTGGGAAAAAGGAAAGCTACTGAGACGGAGTGATCAGCAAACCGGGCTTTGAAGAAAGAGGAATTGTTGGCAGAGTAGATAAAGAAGATGAAAATATTTCAGCAAGCGGAAACAATATAAGCAAAGAGATCATTAGTAGCTATGAGGTATGTTCAAGGAACCCCAAAGAATAGAGTGTGCCTGGAGATGGCCCTCCTTCCATTTAGCTCCTCAATGAGCTTTGAGATATACTGAGTAACAGTCTGTCTTGAGCCAGGCATGGTTATGCGCTGGGGAACTACAGCCCTGGCTTCCAATAGCATATGTCTACAGGGGAAGATTGACAAGCAAACGATCAGTTACAACGCCATGGTCAGTGCCATGAAGGAGTCCGCACAGGGTGTCAAGGGGGTCCGGGCACAGGGAGGAGTAGGTTGGAGGTGAGGTGGAGAAGTGGGGTGTGGCCGGCTTGAGAGGGTCTACGTACGCCATGTCAAGGAATTTGAAGTCTGCTTTAGAGATCTTGAACAGTCAAGAGGATTTGGGGCATGGAAGTGAGTGGGACCATGACCTGATTAGTTTTCTTTCTTTTTCTTTTTTTTTTTTTTTGTGCGGTACGCGGGCCTCTCACTGTTGTGGCCTCTCCCGTTGTGGAGCACAGGCTCCGGACGCGCAGGCCCGGCGGCCTTGGCTCACGGGCCCAGCCGCTCCGCCGCATGTGGGATCTTCCCGGACCGGGGCACGAACCCGCGTCCCCTGCATCGGCAGGAGGACTCTCAACCACTGCGCCACCAGGGAAGCCCTAGTTTTCTTTTTTTAAGGGAAAAAAACCTAGTGACAGTGAGAAAGGCTAAAAGAGCAGTTAGGAAGTTATTGCAGTAGTTCAGGCGGGAGATGCAGAACCTCAGACTAAGGCAATGACATTCGTTCATCCATTCATTCCACAACTATTTATTAAGCAACTAATGAGTGCCCCATATTATGCTTATGCTGGGGTAAAGGGTGCAGATGGATGTATCAGATGAGATGGCGTGTGAGAGAAGAGGATGCTCTACAGACACCTGTGAAGTGAGAGAAGACTAGGAGAGACAGAGGAGACCTTGGCAATCACTCTTCAGTCTAGAGTTTGGGAAGCTCAGAGGATGGTGACATATCTATCGATGAAGAGCAGTTCTGGGGAAAACATGATGAATTTAGCTGGGACACGATGGGGAGAGATGCCTACATTTGAGATGCCCATTGGGTACCAATACTGTGGGCCTGGTCTTCTGAAGCCGAGGCCAGCAATGGGTGGACACATTAAGTAGCCCTCAGCGTATCCATTGTAGCTGAAGTCATGAGCATTAGTGATATTGCCCAGGGACAATGTGCAGAGAAGGTTGAAGACAATCCTGGAGAACAAGAGGTGAGTGGCAGCAGGAGGAGACAGGGGAAAACTGAAGACAGATTTAGAAGAGTCGGCAGCAGCCGGCAGAGGAGAGAGTTGAAAGAAGAGAGTGCCCATTGCTGAAAGAGCTAAAGAAGAAGGCGAAATGAGCAGAGATCCCTGGCTGGGGAGTTCAGGCTTGCAATGTATGGGCTAGAGCAACGATGCTGATGGAGGCCAGGGTGCAGTGGGCCGAAGAGTGAATGGAAGGAATTGTGGACAGTCTGCTCTGCAGAGAAGTTGGCAGATGAAAGGGAGGGAGAAGGAAGAGGGCGGCTTGAAGGAGGAATAACGTATGAGACATTTTTAAAGGTTGAAAGAGGCCAGTAGGCAGCAGGGAGGAAGACAGTGTAGAGAAAAGGATGAAGATACCACAGGCAGAGGCGAATGAGAGAGAACAAAATGAAGGACATGAGTGGTGAGAGATGCAGCCAGGCTGCATCCGGGGAGGGGAGGGATGTTGGAGCAGCACGCATGCAAGTGCTACTTGAAGTGGAAGGTTTCTCATAGGACAGCTTCCACCTCACACTGAGGCAGAAGGGTAGGCTGTCTGTTGAGAGTGAAAGAGCCAGAGATAGGACAGTCATCTGCGGGAGAACGGGAACAGTCTGGGAGAGACACCATGGGGGTGGAGTCTGGGGCTCCACAAAGATGAGGTGAGCGTTTGCTAAGCAATGAGAAGGCCTCGTAAATGAGCAGTGGTCCCAACAGCATGCTTGGGCAATTCTCTTCTGAAGGGATCATCATGGAGTAGGAGAGGAGAAGACTATCAATTGCTCTGTCTTGGTATAAGGATGGGGCAGGGCAAGTGGGCTGCGTGTTAGGTAATCGAGGGTGTTCATGAGAGCGTCAGCATGGGGTCCGTAGGTTAAGACACCAGGCAGGCATTTATCCTCTCCCCCAGATTTTTGATTTGAAGGAGCCAGTCCCCATTGCTAACCAGAATCTATCAGTGTCTGGTGACCTGCTGAAATTTAGGCAGGATGTGATGGCCTTTGCCTGTGTACCTAAAGCTACCATCCTAGTTAGACTGCAGGCTTTCAGGGTGCTGCCTCTTGGCTGGGATGATGGTAGACTCTCAGGGTTACCTGCATGTTCTAGATCTGTATTAGATAATATTTACCTCTAATACCACTGATTCATTGTGGACTTTTTTCCTCCATATGTTCATACGTTTACTCATCCAGTACATTTCAACTCTTTTTTCCCATGATCCTCTTCTCATGCAGATTTCCTAGTCTTCCTTTTTTTAAAGTTCAATTTAGAGATTTCAATAATATTGGACCAAATTTATAAGTGGATGGAGTGTCCATAGCATGACTTAAAGCGTTCTGGAAATGCCCTTTGTGGAACTGAGGCAGGGTTTTATTTATTCATTTATTTTTTTGTAAAATATTGGCCCCTGAATTCCCTTTTTGAAAATGCAAATAAGCACAGGGTACATAGGCTGATGACTCTCTCTCTTCCAATGTGAATATTTTTAGTGCCAGTGAATAAAGTTAGGAATCTTAGAAGGCAAAGATTTACCTGGGGATACCGAGGGCCACGTTGGGAAACACTGAAAACTTTGGATCCAAGATCTGGCCAATTCTCTCTCCATCAGTCATTACTGATAGATTATTCTCTGCTACGCGGGCAATAAGTTAACCCAGGTTCCATCTAGGTGGGAGATAAGAGCCAGCTGGGAATGGGGTCCTTCCAGAAAGGCAAAATGCAATGGGTAGCACCAGTCACTCTCAGCCTTCAGCTTTCCTCTTCCAGGACCAGCAGGAGGCAAGAGGATGCTGACGGCTGCAGAAGGCTGGCCTCGTAGTGTCTATTATGCCTGATCTGGCCGTACTGGTCGTTACATGTTAAAATGCTCTTTATGATTAGTAAATAGTGACCTGAGTGCCTGCCCTTGTACCCCTGCCACCCTACAGGACTTCATGGACCATCCCCCATCCCGCCCCATATCCAGCCACTAAGGGGTTAATGTTTGGCTCAATTGGGATGGAGGCCTTGCAAATTGTTAAAGATTTTGAATATTATTCCCCGGAAGAACTGTGCAGAAGCGGGAGGAAGGCAAACCTCATGGCTCCTCATGTTACAGACCCTTTCTGCTCTCTGGCTATTTCCCATCATGGAGATATGGCTTTGGTACCAGGCCATGGGGTATTTCCCACACTCAAGACAGGGCAGGGAGGTTTCAGGACCGTCATTTACAAGGATGCCCTCTGCTAGTCCCAGACTGTGGTGAGGGCGTGCTGTCACGCGGGGGAGAGAAACTTGCTGCATACGGCATCCTGGGGTGCGGGGAGATGACGTTTGCCCTCCTTCCTGTATACTCCCTTTAGAAAACACGTGAATTTACCCTGTCCTCCTCAGAACATCATCACTCATAAAGGAAGCCAGCGATCAACGAGTAATTTGGGGAGCACACTAAGCATCAGAGCCCCAGACAGCTTTCAGAAATATGTGGAAGGGCAGTTTTTAAATGCTTCATAAACAGGAAAATCAGTCTCTGAGATCTTCCCTTGTAAAGAAATTCCTCAGGACTTACAAAATCAGGCCACATTAAGACATTTTTGCTGTCTTCCAAAGCAACATAGGCTTAGCCAGATAGATTCGCTGAAAAATATTCTGAATATTGCAAAGCAATCTGACCTTGTGTGATCCTGCCTCCAATAATGAACGGCATTAAATAAGAGACATTTTCCTGGAAATTAAAACCACGATAAGATATCACTGCATGCCTGTTAAGATTGCTATCATCAAGAAGACAAGAGATAACAAGTATTAGTGGGAATCCTTGTACACTGTTCATGGGAATGTAACTTGGTGCAGCCACTATGGAAAACAGTATGGAGGTTCCTCAAAAAATGAGAAATAGAACTACCATATGACACAGCGATTCCAATTTTGGGTATATATCTGAAGGAAACAAAACCACTATCCTGAAGAGATACAGACACCCTCATGTTCAATGCAACATTATTTACAATAGCCAAGACATGTAAGCAACTTAAGTGTACATTGAAGGACGAATGGGTAAAGAAGATGTGGTATACATATACGATGGAATAGTATTCAGCCATGAAAAAGAAGGAAATCCTTCCATTTGCGACAGCATGGATGGACCTTGAGGGCATTATGCTAAGTGAAATAAGTCAGGCAGAGAAAGACAAATACTGTATGATTTCATTTACATGTGGAATCTAAAGGAACCAACTTCATAGAAACAGATCAGATCTGTGGTTGCCAGAGGTGGGGGCTGGGGTACAGGGTTGGGGGTGGAGGAATTGAGTGAAGGTAGTCAAAATGTACAACTTCCAGTTACAAGATAAAGCTCGGGGTGTATAATGTACAACAGGATGACTACAGTTCAGAATACTGTATTGTACATTTGACAGTTGCTAGGAAAGTAATCTTAAAAGTTCTTATCACAAGGAAAAATGTGTAATATGTGGGGTGATGGATGTTAACTTACTATGGTAAACTTTTTGCAATATATACACGTACCAAATCATTAAGTTGTATACCATAAACTTATAAAATGCTATCTGTCAATTCTATTTCAATAAAACTGGAAAAAAGAGACATTTCTCACTAATATAAATTGAATGCCATACAGTACAGTTATATATTCCTATTATAGTAAATATTTTAAAATATTAATAATAGTAATTATTAATAATAATACAAGGAACAATCTTAAGCAGATATATAGATAATCCTTTAATTTTCACCATCTACCTATGAGGTCAGAGCTCTCATCGTCCTCATCATATAAATGAGGAAACTGGGGCACAGAGAGGTTAAGTAACTTGCCCAAGATCACACAACCAGTAAATGGTGGAGTACTGCTTGGCTGTTGTATTGTTCCTAGCTGTCCCCACCCAGAGGTAACTGTTTTTAATAATCAAAGGGACTAAGTGAACAAAGGGTGATGCCTACTACAACAGAAGCCCCAGTGTTCACCTCAGGCTGCCACCACCAACACTCCCAGCCACCCTCTTCTTTAAGAGCCCTCTGAAAGTTTTCTTCCCACGAGAATTCCAGACTTGAAGATATGCTTCCTTTTGAATCACCATAGAAAGCAGTCTGGCTGCCTCAGTGTTTTTTTTAACCTTAAAAATAACATGGTTATGCAGCCTTAAGTATTTAAACATTTAAATCTGGGGCTGCTGTGCTTAAGACTGCTTAAAATCTTGGTGAAATCACTCCAGCCTGGATTACACTAATTGACCTGAGACTTGCACCTGTCCCTCCCACCAGGGTCCCTCCCACCCACACATGCTTGTCTGCTACAAGTCATCTTTTCCCCTCAAAACCAGAGGCTTCTGTTGGTGCAAAAGCCTCTTTCTTTCCAGAATCCTTGCCACAGGGATCCACATCCTGACTGAGTTTTGCATTCATCCATTTATCATCTCTTTAAAGTGTTGTTTGAAACCATTTCTCCCTTTTGTTCAAGTCTAGTGCTCTATGAGGCTTCAGTTTCTGTCCTACACACAGATTTGAGTCGCCTTGCACTGTATGCTAAATGCTGGATTTCCAGAGATAAAGTGAAGACAAGCTCTAGCCTGGAGATGCTCACCATCTATTTTCCTCTGCTGGGCCTGCCATGGAAGAACTGAGATGCAGGGAATGGAAGAAGCTGTGGCAGTGGAGCAGCGCTCGCTTCAAACGCACCTGCCTTTACAGCGCATGCTCTGATTGTGCATGAAGTCAGGGCATGTGCTAGAACTAGACTTGCAAGAGCTAATGTTTTTTTTTCATTTGGATATTACTTTGTTTGGTGTTTTCCTGGTTTGGGGGCCAGGGAATAGAAACTGATAGACAAGCACATATCATTTGGGCACGGCAGGTGATGGCGGGTTATCCCAGGCCCTGCACTATTTGGGGATGCTGGCCAGAGCTATGTGGTGGCTCCAGGTGACGGTGATGGGGAGGAGATCCTTACTGATCCTGTGCTGGGCACATATAGGTGTGTCCTATAAGTGGTAGCTAAAAGAATAAAATAAAGGTAGGTGCCACTCTTTTTTTTTTTTTTTTTTTTGCGGTATGCGGGCCTCTCACTGTTGTGGCCTCTCCCATTGCGGAGCACAGGCTCCGGACACACAGGCTCAGTGGCCATGGCTCACGGGCCCAGCCGCTCCACGGCATGTGGGATCCTCCCGGACCGGAGCACGAACCCGTGTCCCCTGCATCGGCAGGCGGACTCTCAACCACTGCGCCACCAGGGAAGCCCAATCATGTTAGTTTTTGCCAATTTTATAAAAATTGTACAAAAGACGCTAGACTTATTGTTAATTATTTACACAGTTTCTTGTTGCCCTCTACCTACTCATGGTCCTGTTAACCTGTGTCATTCTTTGCTTTGAGCCGCCTGAGGTCTGAGGCCGGGGGGGAAGCTTGGGGCACTTACCACGGTGCAGCAGAGGGGCCAGAACCACCAGAGGAGAGCCAGGGCCAGAAGCAGGAACAGGATCAGCAGGGCGATCGCCAGGATGGAGCCATCGGACTGCGGGGCCGAGAGAGAGGGCGGTCAGCAGTGGGGCCGGCTGTGCGCGCAACCAGCATGTGAGCTTGGGGGGCAAGGCAATACCTGTGGTCTCTCCCTCCCCGCACTCCCATCCCCAGTATGCAGATTTAAGGCCCAGAGAAGAGCACAGTTTGCCAAGTAAACTGTGCTGCCCAACATTCTGGGCAACACACTCTATGTAGTCAGTTCTCATGAGAAGTGGGTTTGTCTTTTCAGGGAGGCCCCATTCTTCTCTTGGAACAACAGCCTGAAGGACCAATCCTGCAGGAGACAGAGCAGATGGCTGCCTCTGCAGCTGGGCACTGAGATGGCCTACCACCGCCATCTGCCTCCGGACCATCACCCTGTGCCCGGTGACAGCCTCCCACTCCCTGGAACTGCTGTTCCCGCCACCCCTTGGGCTGGACTTGGGACAATTCTCAACTCAGCCTGCTTGCCTGAGCCCGTGTCTCGTAGGTGCGTGTAAGAGAGTCACGAGGCAAAGTCTAGAGCCCACTGATGGGATGTGATAAAGGGCAGAGGGATTCCAGGGAGTAGAGGGTGAGGCAGCTTCTGCTGACCCTGGGAGGGGAGGGGTGTGGTGACTGAGTCAACGCTGCTCTCGGGTCCAATGAAGCAGGCGCCCAAGACAAATCATGCCCACTTCCAAACATGCTTAGGCCAGTCCCCAAGACAGACAGTTGCCGTGGGCTGACATGATGATTAACTTTCATCAACAGAGATCCCACTCCCTCGGTGTCAGTATTCTGGGGCTGCTGGTTCAAGGGAGCAGATTTAAGTCCCCGCCACCACCCCTTCTTCCCAGCTACCGGGAGTGCAAGTGGGTACAACCTTTGGAGCTGGGGGCGAGGGGCAAGTTGTCACAGGTATTAATTGTCATAGGTACCCCTTCTGAATATAGCTGGCAATATAGCTCCCCCCCAAATCAGATATGTTTGCACAGATGCTGATGATAAAGGAAAGCAACCTAAATGTTTAACAATTAAGGAATAGTTAATAATACATGGTAGAACCACCAATTACTCTGTAGACATTATATTTACACATAATATTTAAATGACCTGAGAGAACAGCCCTGATATAATGAGTGGACTTATGTTTGCCAAGAGGGAGAGAGAGACTGAGGGCTATTTACTCAAATGTAATGGTGATTTTGCTCGTAGTGGATTTATGGTAATTAAAAAAAAATCTGTCTTTGCCTTTCTTTTTCTTTGTTGAACATTGCACAATGAGAAAGTAAACTCTTGAAGTTGTATTTTAAAAATCTGCACTTGGGGCTCCTCCCTATGGTATCAGGGCTCACATGGCCCTGGGGTTCTCACCCAGGATCAGTGGACCTATGGGGTACACAGATGGGCTCAAGTGGATGGGAGGTGTGACCCTCCCGAAACAACACTCATGACCTTCAGAGCATGTGTCTTCAGGGGAGACTGTTCACAGCATGATCAGACTTTCAAAGCTGCCCTCTCCCCAACCATTTACAGAGGGGGAGGTTGGATGGCCCGTCCGAGGCTACACAGCAGGTTAATGGCAGAGCTGGGGCGTGACTCACCCCTACTCTGAGTGCTCAGTGGGGGCTACTGGAAGCTGTTTAAAGGCAGCTTTTACTCCCTGGAATGTCTTTGACCCAAAAGCCAGGGAACTAAACACTCGGTTCCCACCAAGCCAAGGCTTGGGAATGCCAGATTGTCCCCGAGGGAGCTGTACCTCACAAGTGCAGGTGCAGGGCTGGGCAGTGGGTGGGGAGAGGGCACAGCAGCCAGAGGACGCTCTTGGACCCACAACGTTTATGCATGAGCTACGGCAGACGGATGCTCTCCTCGAAGATACAAAGAAATCCCGTGTGTTCTCCAAACTTACTGTTAGTCAAGGACAGCCCCCTTGATCTTTCAGTCTCTACGTTCCACGCCCATAAAATGGAGATGCTGAACCTCACCTGCCTCATTGCATTGATGTGAGGGGAAAATGAGCTGTAAGATGTAAGCAGACATGGCTGGACAAGTGGGATGGAAGCTATCAGGTCAGACGCTGAGCTGTAACTCATCCTCCCTTTGTTTCCTCGTGGCCAGCAAACATGGTGGCCATTTCAGATCATAAGTCTGTTTGCCGTCGGAATAATAAGTGGTTTGGTTACTGCAAGGCTTATAAAACAGTGGTCTTTCAGTATAAGGTTATAATTTAGTAAAGACTACAGACTGCATTTATTCCCATTATATGCAATCTCCCCTCTCCTGATTTTACTTTCACTCTAGAGAGAGGAACTGAAGCAGAAAAGCTGATATATTGTGGGGAAAATTATTTTAATTCCTTCTGGAAAAAGAAGGACTTTTCCTGCGAAGTGGGGAGGGTGGAGGACCGGGACCACAAGGGGAGAGGGGAGGCTTCAGCTCCTGAAGGAGATTTCCTGGATTCAGACAAAGCTTCATCCCGCCCCTCTCTGACCAGGCTTGGTCTGCCTGGTCCCAGCCCTCCCTTCCGTAGTAAAGGAGGACAGCGTGGGGCTCAGCAGGGGCAAGGTGCAGTGGGGACGCTGGGGGAGTGGAAATGCAGTGGGGCAGACGCTCCTGGAGGGACTGACCCTTGCTCTGGATGCAGCCCCCAGTAAAGCCCCCCAACGCACTGCCTGGTTTTCAAGATCTTCCAGCACCGTTATATACAAACACCCAGTGTAAAAGGGTCACCGTCAGACAAGAGGCATGAATCTCTGATGAACTTAGACATGAAGCTAATGTCCTACAAGTAGGTAACATGTGCATGCAACCTCGGAGGAGGTTCGTTCATGGATTCATTCAGCAAACGTTTACTGAGGGTCCGTCCGGTACCCATGGAGCAGACCTCAGCGGTAAGGATGGATCACACAGAACCAAGGTGCTCATGGTCTGATGAGGAATATATATCAACCGTTACCCACACTCAGGGGCCTGTGTGTTGTTATTCAACAGCTGTACACGCAGCACCTTTAATTAATTAATTTATTTTTGGATAGTTTTTATTTTATTTAAAAAATTTAAAAAAATTTTAATACAACTTTAAAGGTTACTTTCCATTTGCAGTTATAACAAATGGTGAGCTCTATTCCCCGTGTTGTACAGTACATCCTTGAGTCTATCTTACACCCAACAGTTTGAACCTCTCGCCCCCCCAACCCCTCGGTTGCCCCTCCCCAACCTCCCGCCCGCCACTGGTAACCACTAGTTTGTTCTCTATATCTGTGAGTTTCACGCAGCACCTTTTATGTGCCAGGCAGTGAAAAAAGCAAACAGTCTCTTGAGTCTTAAAGCTTACATTCTGGTGCAATAGTAGTAATGATAGTGATGATAATAATACTTGTTATCAGTATAGCTCGTATTTATTGAACACTTACTATGTGCCAGGGACTGTCCTTTCTAAATATGTACTAACATGCTTTCCATGTGTTAGTTCACTTAATATTAACAACCTTATGAATTCAATAATATTGTTTTTTCCTATCTTACAGAAAAATACTGAGGCAAGGACAGAAGAAGCAACTTGCCCAAGGTCACAGGGAGAAACCAGAATTTAAAACTGGGCCATTTGGTAAGACATGAAAGCAACCTAAATGTCCACTGACAGATGAATGGATAAAGAAGATATGGTACATATATACAATGGAATACTACTCAGCCATAATAAAGAATAAAATAATGACATTTGCAGCAACATGGATGGACCTAGAGATTATCATACTAAACGAAGTAAGTCAGACGGAGAAAGGCAGATACCATATGATATCACTTATATGTGGAATCTAAAATATGGCACAAATGAACCTATCTACAAAACAGAAACAGACTCACAGACAGAGAACAGACGTGTGGTTGCCAAGGGGGAGGGAGGGATGGATTGGTAGTTTAGGATTAGCAGATGCAAACTATTATACAGAGAATGGATAAACAATAAGGTACTACGGTATAGCACAGGGAACTATAGCCAATATCCTGTGATAAACCATAAATGGAGAAGAATATGAAAAGGAATGTATATATGTGTATAACTGAATCACTTTGCTGTATAGCAGAAATTAACATTGTAAATCAACTATATTTCAATAAACTAAATTTTTAACAGAGTTGGGCCATTTGGTTCCACAGCCTACAAGTTCAACCAGCAGGTTACTGCCCTCAGCAAGCACTAAGAACTAAGTGTCTGGAACTAGCACTGAGGAGGTGACACTGGATTCTCGCCCTCAGGGCGAAGGAGAGCTTGGCATTCCTGCACAGAAAGAAAACACAAAGTGCATGGTGTAGGGGTGAAGGAGGCAGGGTCCCCACTGTTGGAGCCCAAGCTGAGGGGCATGGCTTCTATCTTGAGCCTGAGTGGCTTCAACCTGGGGAGACTGTGATCGGACTTGTTTCTTGGGAAGTAAATGCTTTCAGTGCATAGAGTATGGACCTGAGGGGAAGACTGGAGGTCGAAGGCCCAGGTGGAAGGCTCCTGCAGTCCCTCCCAGTCTTTTAGGATGACATTTTACAAGGTCACTCCTTCTGAAACTCTTGCATTTTCATGGATGTCTTTGTACTAATTTTACTAACGATAGCGACTGTTATTGTGTGCTATCTGCATTCCCGGCACTAGGCAAAGTGCTACCTATGCATGAGCTCATTTAATTAAACGAGCCTTGTTAAAGCAGTCTTGTTGCAGGAACTGTTATCCCCTTTTTGAATAAGGAACAAGGAGACTCAGCGAAGGTATGTAACTTACCCAGACCCTTCCTGTACCACTTATGGACATATTTATATGCCCTCAATTTTAATGTTGCAAAACTGGGAATTGAACCTTCACAGTCTGATTTTAGAACCTTGTCCCCTTCCACTTCATCATTACACTCTAATGCCAGATTTATAAAAAATTCGCTTAATATCTATACTTGAAAGACTAAACATAAGGCAGCTGCATGAGAGACTGAGACCGTGTTTGTAATCGCTCCACCTGATGGAAGGAAGTTCATCCACACGGCTCTGGGTGGATCAGAGAGTCACATAGTGCAAGTGTATTTCAGAGTGAAGTCCGAAAGGGATGGAGGCCACAGCAGGGCCTGGTTGCCCCTTATGATCTTGAATTGGAATTTCTATCAATTACCTTGTGAAGAGGAATTGACAATCATGTAAGGATGGCTCTGTGTTACCTGTTGAATGAATATGAGTATGTAGTAGAAATACATACACATCTGCCCTGTTTAGTATCTGCTTCATTCGTGAAATTAGTTCAGCTACTCTAAATGAATCCTTTTGCATTTTCATCTAGTCCCAAGATGAAAAGCCCCTTTGGGTGCTAAGACTTTGCCGTGGGCCAGGAGGCATGTGGAATGTTCCACAGCCCACACCATGTAGCCTGGTGGCCCAGAACCTGGCTCTGTCCTCCTGCACTGGTGCAAACTGCCTTGGCTCCTCGGGCTTTGGCCTCCAACCTACCCTCCTGTGTCCCAGCTCACTGTCTGCTGGCACACCCTGTGTTACGCGCTGCCTGCTCCCCAAAGCTTCTTCCTGGATCGGAGCTCAGGAGGGTCATGGGCTGACCACTGCTCTCAGCCTGACTCAGGACAAGCGTGTGGACTCGGCCTCTGCTCCTCCCTTCACCAGGGCACAGGGTGGTAGGACTGCAAAGACCCCTGGGCCCACATGGCCTCCACCATGGGGCTGAGCAGGGCCATTTGGGTCAGGGCCTAAATGCGCCTGCCCAGGCTCTGTCTTGGATGGCTAAATGGCAGGAGGCGAGGTGGCTTCCTCACCACGCAGAAGTTCCGAACCAGCCAGCCTCCAGGCTTGGAAGCGGATGCATCCTCCAGGCTCTCTGACGCCGGGGAGGGGAGCCTGAGTGGGGCCTTGCCTGGACTTGACTTTCTGACAAGAAGCGAGAGCAGGAGCTGACCTGCCCAGCAAACTCTTCTCCTGTCCTTGCTGGGCAGCCTCTGCATGGAATTCTCTGGAAGCTTTGAAAGAGATTTCAGAAGGGAAGGCAGCAGCAGATAAATAACCAAAGATTGCCTCCTGCCACTGTTATCTTCCCAACAGCCTAGATACCAACACAAGTTCATTTCTTATTTTCTTTAAAAAGTAAAAATAAAGTTTAATAAATCAACATGGCCCTTTGGTTTAAAATATTTTCAGCAGGAGGTGGGGGGCTTTGGGGTGTGACTAGAGATGAAAGGAAGCGGTGCTAAGGAGGTACATCTTCCAGTTAGGGGAGGGGACATCCATTTTCTTCAATAAGTAGTAGTTTTATGCCTTCTTCCCTATGAACGCTGAGGTATAAGATGCTCACAGAGGCCTGCGGTGGAGCACGCAGACACAGAATATTAAACACGAGGGCAGATGCTCGGGCTGCTCCTTCCTCTGGTCATTCCTTGTTAGGATAAATTTCCCTGAAGGCTGCCTGGCTTGCAAGGCAAATCCCTGCATCATGGCTTTTTATATATATATTTTAAATTTGTATTTATTTATGGCTGTGTTGCGTCTTCGTTTCTGTGCGAGGTCTTTCTCTAGTTGTGGCAAGTGGGGGCCACTCTTCATCGCGGTGCGCAGGCCTCTCACGATCACGGCCTCTCTTGTTGTGGAGCACAGGCTCCAGACGCGCAGGCTCAGTAGTTGTGGCTCATGGGCCCAGCCGCTCCGCGGCATGTGGGATCTTCCCAGACCGGGGCTTGAACCCGTGTCCTCTGCATCGGCAGGTGGACTCTCAACCACTGTGCCACCAGGGAAGCCTCCATCATGGGTTTTTAAAATGACTTTGTCCCCGGCTCACCAAACGAGGGCATCTTTTAAGATGAGGAAGCATTGTTTTCAAGAGAATAGATTTGGAAACTTGAATAATGAAAGCATCTCTCACGTGGTAGGTTTCTAGTAATTTTGGATTTCTGACGCACGGCAGGGGGGGTGAGGGATCTTATGTGACAGGAGAGAGGGAGGCCTCTGGGCAACAGAGCATCAGGCATCGCCGTTCCTTCCTGTCTTGTTTTTTTTTATGGTGGATTTTTTTTGGCTCTGAACATTTTATCTTTAAAAAAACAGAAAGAAAAGGGGAAAAAAAAACAGAAAGAAAAGGGGAAAAAAAAACTGTCCCCACAAGGGGGAAGGCCCCCAGTGGGCCCCTGCCTGTCGTTCCCCCTGGCTTCAGAGACGTCTGTATAGCCCTTAGCTGCTTGCCGGCCAGGGTAAAGGGAGGAGGGTCAAACTGAGAGGAATGATGGGAAACTGGGGGAAGCTCAACTTAAAGAAACTTGGTGGAATCCCCATCTCCAAGCTGGGTTTGAACTGGGATTCCTCCTTGTCGTTCAGGCATGGGGTTATTATGTAGCCAATGAAGTGTCTTCAGTTCTGCCTGGAAAACTGTCTCAGTTAAGGAGGGAGCATCCTTCCCCACTCCTGTGTGTAAAACTCCAGGCCTTTCTTCCCCTTTACTCATTCAGTAAACGAGGCCAGAGCACAGCGAACAGGGGCCTCTGCTCTCCCCTTCCTATCTGGGGAGCGTGCTGTCCACCGAGAGAGAGCAGAGGCTGTCTTCTTCTGCTCCATGCAGGCTGGTTTTGTGGGGGGCCTGATGCTTGTACGATTTGGGAGGCCTCTTTAAGAAAAAGAACATAAAAATACAAATGCAAAATAATAAGCACCCCTCCCAGGACCTTAGGAGGCCTAGAAGGGACCCATTCAAATAAGCATCCCTGAAACTTAAACTTCATCAGCGTTCCCGTAACTCTGCCCCTGGCTGTGAGTCTTCCCTAGACAGGCCCCATGCCCGCGACGAGGTTGGCAAAGCTGTTGAATCCTGGGCTTCAGTTTCCAGCCCATTTGCTGCCACACTCAGCCTTAGTCTCCAGTCCGCAACGACAAAGGCAATACTGAGGTTTTCATATATGGTTTGAGGGTCTCATTTCTATTTTTTCACATGCTTTTTTGCCCCCAGGACAGGGATCCCTCCAATATCTCTTATTTGAACTTCCCCCAGGATGGACCCTGGTAATTGTAACAATTACATTTTGAAAACAGTGTACAGGAATTATTAACAAAGGTTAAGGAGAGCCCTCCCTGATGGGCGGTGGGTTTGCTGCAGTTCTAGGATCTAGGCTAGGTTTTGTGGATTCTGAAAATCACCACTGAGTTACTAAAGGTACTCAGATTCTTTCACATGGTTAGATGAGGCCGTCTTTTAAACCTTTAACCTGAAGAATGAATTAGCAGGTTTATTCTGCCACATTGAAGGGCTATTAGCCAAACTCTGCCAAAAATATGACAGGAAAACAGCTGTTGATCCATTAGATATTTTTAAAAGCTGGCAAGGTTGTTTCCCTGGTTTCAGTTGGTAAATGATGATGCCACAGGGCACTCCAGGACGCGACGAGGAGACTTTGCTATGACGTGAGGCTACCCAGTGGTCCCTCTTCCTCTCCTCCCTCCATCCACGGCCCTGTCCCTATTTCTCTGGTATTGAGTGAGAATGTCTTTGAGGCACTGTTGAAAAGCACTCAAGGCAAAGAGGCCCTTCCACTACGGGCAGTTCTGGTCCATGATCTTGTGATCTCATGGCAACTTGCTTGTTCTAAATACCCAAGAGGCCATCTGGGTGAGAGGGGGATGTGCAGACAGAGATTAAGGGACCAAGGACATGCTGACTTTTCCTGCTCAGATGGGAGAACCTGTGAGCAGGCAGAGGAGCGTCAGCTCCTCCGAGGGAGGCTGGAAGGCTCTGTACCCCCTGCTGCACCCGTCACGCTCCACTCCAGGCAGCTTTGCTCCCACTTGGGAGGTGTCACATTCCAGTGCTCTGAAGTGGAATTTCGAACCATCCTCAGCAGCTGGTATGAGCTCTGTTTCCTGCCCAGACAAAGCTGGCAGAGTACAGGCAAGTTTTCTTTCGAAAGATGAAATTTAAGTCATTTTATTGCTGCTGAGAAGTTCTGGATGGGCAAGCCTAGAGACCAAAATTCTCTCCCAGAGCTTATATATTCTGACTGTTATTTCTGGAAGTAACTTTAGCCATTATCTAACTTCTCCACCCATCCCACCCTGCATTTTATTGGAATTCTATTGCCCTGGCATCTGCGGCAGTGCTCTCCTCAGCTTCCTTCCTCCTATCTCTGATTATTCCTTGCCCGCCTCCCCATGGGCTTTTCCTTGTATGCAGTCCCTTAAATGTCAGCATGCCACATGGATCCATTTTTTTAAGAAAGGTATATACTTTTTTTTTTTTTCTTTGCGGTACGCGGGCGTCTCACTGTTGTGGCCTCTCCCGTTGCAGAGCGCAGGCTCCGGACGCGCAGGCTCAGTGGCCATGGCTCACGGGCCCAGCCGCTCCGCGGCATGTGGGATCTTCCCAAACTGGGGCACGAACCCGTGTCCCCTGCATCGGCAGGCGGACTCTCAACCACTGAGCCACCAGGGAAGCCCAAGAAAGGTATATACTTTTTATTGTGCCTGAAGTGTCTACTTTTTTTTTCACTTTAAAAAATTATGGTAGGGCTTCCCTGGTGGCGCAGTGGTTGAGAGTCCGCCTGCCGATGCAGGGGACACGGGTTCGTGCCCCGGTCCGGGAAGATTCCACATGCCGCGGAGCGGCTGGGCCCGTGAGCCATGGTCGCGGAGCCTGCGCGTCCGGAGCCTGCGCTCTGCAACGGGAGAGGCCACAACAGTGAGACGCCCGCGTACCGCAAAGAAAAAAAAAATTATGGTAAAATATATATACACATAACATTTGCCATTTTAACCGTTTGTAGTATACAATTCGGTGGCATTCAATACGCTAACCATGTTGTATGACCCATGGATTCATTCTTGGTCTCTTGCTGTTTTTCTTTCTAAAACTCTTTCTAAAACTTTCTAAACATGGGCTGTCTCATTTCCTTTCATAGTTTAAACTCTCATCTAGATATTGATGACTCAACTCTTTATCTCTAGACTAGATCTCTCCTTATGCTTCAGGGTCATAGTCAGGGTCATTCCACTGTCTGGTAGGTCCTACTGACACTGCAAACTCAACAGTTCCAACTCAGCTCCCTGTTTTCCCCTTCGAACCTGTTCGTTCTCTTCCCCTCATTCAATGGTACTACCCATCAATCCAAGTGCGAAATCTGGAAGTCCATCTCAGTTTTCTTTTTCCCTCTCTCTCCTACCTGAGGTCACACCCTCCTATCAGCACATCTGCTCCTTTGACCACCTAAGGACTTCTTGAATCTGCCCTTGTCTACTCCTTCTCCAATACTTGATTAGGCTTAGAATCTTACTACTTTTTTTTCTGGCCAGCTGTAGTTATCGCTTCACTGGTTCCTCCACCACCATCCTTGTCAGCCAAATTCCATCCTCTACCACTGCATCTAGAGTCATCGACCTAAAATGTTATTATGACAGCTCTGCCCACCCATGAACTCTTCAACAGCTCTTCACTGTCCAGAGTTCTTAATACTGGAGACTTTGATGAAAGTGATACACCCTTTCCTCGGAAAAGTACGTGTTCACATTTGTACACAAGCTCACTAATTTTGATTATAATTTTGGAGGTGGGGGTGGTCCATCAAATCCCCAGAATCCATTTATGGATCCCTCAGTCCAAGAGTCCTTAGCTCAAGGCCCTTCACAACTAAGCCTCTCTTTTCTCCAACCTCCTTTCTCACCACCTCCTTCCTTACACTTTGTGCTTTGACGAAACTCAACCACGTGTAGTTCCCTGTATACACCTCACTGCTCTCTCATGTTCTTCTCCCTGAAACACCCTTTCTTCCTTTCACTGCTTGGGCAACTGTTTTTCATCTTTCAAGTCTTAGCTCAGGCTCCACCCGGTGCATTTATACCTTACATATTTATTGAACACCTACTATGTGCCAGGCCCTCTACAAGCACTGGCGTAAAGATGGACACGGTCTTTCTAATCATACACCTTGTAGTTGAGTGGGGAATACAGACAAGTAAATGCTACCACTGAACTCTGAGTTTGGGCTCTCATTTTATCTTATATCTCTATCTTACCGTCTCCTGTATATTATAGATATTATATCATCATGTGCCTTTCATTGAACTCTAAGCCCCTGGAGGACATATATATGACTTTACTCATCTTTGTGACTTTGAGATGTAATACAATGTTTCAAACACAAAAGGACTTGTTCCTCAAGTATTTATTAGACTGAGGGAAATGACGGTTTGGCAGATTAATGCCTTCCACCGTTTGTGGGGGGCAGAAATGGCACAGGCACCAACGTTGCCCCAGGCTGCTCACCACCCCCTCCATGGTCCCGTCACTGGAAACAGCTCACCAGCCTTGCTGCAAAGAGCCCGAGCTTTGCAGTAAATTTTGCTTTTGTTTTTTAACATGTTTATTGGAGTATAATTGCTTTACAATGGTGTGTTAGTTTCTGCTTTATAACAAAGTGAATCAGCCATACATATACATATATCCCCATATCTCCTCCCTCTTGCGTCTCCCTCCCACCCTCCCTATCCCACCCCTCTAGGTGGTCACAAAGCACTGAGCTGATCTCCCTGTGCTATGCAGCTGCTTCCCACTAGCTATCTATTTTACATTTGGTAGTGTATATATGTCCATGCCACTCTCTCACTTCGTCCCAGCTTACCCTTCCCCCTCCCCGTGTCCTCGAGTCCATTCTCTAGTAGGTCTGCGTCTTTATTCCCGTCCTGCCCCTAGGTTCTTCAGAACCTTTTTTTTTTTTTTTAGATTCCATATATACGTGTTAGCATACGGTATTTGTTTTTCTCTTTCTGACTTACTTCACTCTCTATGACAGACTCTAGGTCCATCCACCTCACTACAAATAACTGAATTTCTGGACTCAGTAAAATTTAAATTTAAGTCCTAATTCTTCCACTAATTGATATGTGGGCTTTAGGCAACTTACGCAACCTCTCTCTTAAACTTCCTTTTCTCAACATATATGAAATTGAGATAACTCCTACTTCCCAGGATTGTTTTGCTGTTACATAGGATAAAGTACGTACAGATCCTGGCACAGGCCTCCTTCAATAACTGTGACTTTCCTTTCCATTCTTCCCTTGTTTCTATGCCCAAGCCATGTTCCTGGTGATGTGCCCAGACTTGGCTCAGGTAAATAAATTTGATTCCTGTGAACAACCTCTTGCAGCTGTGACTGAGCTATGCTGTTGGTGGGTGGTCCCAGGTTACATATTTGGGAAGCCACAGGCCCTCAGGTTGCCATCACAATGTCAAGGAAAGGGAAATCCAAGTGAGTTTTCCAATGGTAAATTTAATAGCTTCCATTAAAGTTGATCAAACATTAATGGGGGTAAAACGTAATCAAATATGATGATTTATTCTTACTACCTGAGAGGTAATCTGGGCTAGAAATGGCAATAAAAGTGATAGGCACTGAAGATACTGGATTCCTTAACCCTCAAAGTAGGCAGTATAGAAAACATATTAGGTGAGCATTACCTAAGCCCTTGTGGAACTCTTTTTCAAAAGCAGGGCTATAAAGTAGTGAGGCTGTCCATGTAGTGAATATAGTAGCACTCCCACACCCAAATGAATCTAATTCCCTCCCAACTGGTGGCTTCGGATGCTGGAGACTCTCCAATGATTCAACCAGTGCTCAAAGGAATTCTGAAACATCTCCCTTGGAAGTGTTTGTGAAACCAATTTATAGGCCGCCAAAAGTAAATCCGATATCTTCTAAGTCAAGCTTTGTTTTTTATCAGTGAGGTTCCCAGCTTGATAACCCACCATTCACCACACCTGGTTCCCACAACGTTTGGAGTTGTTTTGATATCAAATGATGATGATGTTTCCCTAATTCCCCGACAGAGGACATTCAAATACTGTGCCTTCAGAGTCACGGCAATTCCACAGCAGGAGTGCAGGAGGTAGCTGAAATTTTGACAGCGTTCTTAAGTATACAGCTTTCCAAGGTAAATATTTTGAAGGAGCAGTAATAATTTGGATGTGTCAATTCTAGTTTGCTATACATCTTATTACGTTTTGCCTTATAAAAATAATACCAGAAGGACTTAGATAAGCCATCATTAGTACGCAGTGAAGGGGAAGATTGATGCCACACGCCTATACACTCAAGCTTTGAGGTCCTTATCATGGCAGGACACTCTGTATCAAGATTCTCCAGCATCCTCTTGTCACCCTGACCCAGTAGAGACATTTCAAGTCACTCGCAATGGTGAGGGTCATAATAAGTAGGTCTTGGATTCATTCAGCACTTTCCTTTCCATAAAATGCATAGAGCTTGTTAATCAAAACCAGTTTTTAGAGAATAATGCAGACAAGATGTAACTCATAAGTATTCAGAATGCCTTAGTTCCTGTGAGTGGGCTGTTGAAATAGGATTACAGAGAACGGACTTGAGGCTATGGGGAGGGGGAAGGGTAAACGGTGACAAAGTGATAAAGAGGCATGGACATATATACACTACCAAACGTAAGGTAGATAGCTAGTGGGAAGCAGCCGCATAGCACAGGGAGATCAGCTCGGTGCTTTGTGACCGCCTGGAGGGGTGGGATAGGGAGGGTGGGAGGGAGGGAGACGCAAGCGGGAAGAGATATGGGAATATGTGTATATATATAACTGATTCATTTTGTTGTGAAGCTGAAACTAACATACCATTGTAAAGCAATTATACTCCAATAAAGATGTTAAAAAAAAAAAAAAAGAAATAGGATTACAGAGAAAGTTACTTAGTAATGTTCAAATGCTATGACATTGGAAGCGAAAGACTAATTTCTCTTTTTCATTTTTTGTTCCATTAGCTACAGGGACTTGTCTACTTGCCTTTAATGTAACTATTTATTTAATGCATATGCTCAATTGGTCTTATTGATCATATATCAGTCAGCATCATTATTATCTATTATCTGTAAGCAGGCATCCCTTCTCTATACTGTTAGCTGTTGCTTTAGATTATGAACTTGGAAAGGTGGAAGCCATGTTTATGATTGGGTGGCACTGTCCAGAGATAGATGCTTACTATTGGTGACCGTGATGATCTAGTCCTTAAAACAATGTCTCTAAACTGCATAATAGGGTATTGCGAAACCAAAAAATCATTTTCTACTGAGTTTCTGACACATTCTGCTCATCAGTAGGAGACACAGAAAGATGAACAAAGGCAGCCTACAATCCTAGAAGTTGTTAACACTGTCCAGTTAGAAAGTCAGGACTGATTCACAGAGTTTGCTCAGAGAGCAGCACGCATTATGTGCAGTTAATCTCTAAATGATACCATCAACCACAGTGCTGGAGCTTAGAGCAGAGGGAGTGCAGGGGCCTTGCCAAGATCAGTGAGGCGACCTGGGGCAGGTCCAGGCAGCACTTGGCAGGCCTTGTAGCCATGGTGAAATTTGGGTAGGTGGAGAGGAGAGGGCATTCCAGGAGAAAAGTGAAATGTGATCAAAGGCACAGAGTAAGGATGAACATAACTTTATTTAGAGTGAGGAATTATGAAACACAAATCCTGGCTTATCATCAAATATTTGAATCTGTTAGGGATCTAAAATTTGCATTCACCAATTTTAAGGCCAGCAGCCGAAGGTCAACCGAGGTTGCCGGATTGGACTCTGTCATGAACAGCCTTTGTGAGATATTTATTTCGGTGAGTCTGCACCCTTTACATACAATCTTTAAAGCCTTAAGCTTTTAAGCTACCTCTTCTAAGTCCATGAATTTGGGCCATGCAGATAAAATAAAATTGCCTTAGCTGTACTTTTCCTGCTTCCTTGGCCTGCAAATGAAGCAGTTTTCCCGATACTGGATGGTATGTAAAAGAAACCCAGGAATATTTTAGTTGCCAATTATTCAAGTGCTTTTTAATTTTTTAAATAAATGAAACAAAATATTAAGCCCACTGCTTTGGGCACTGGCTAAACTAACATCTGTTCTAGCAACCACAGTTACAACAAAGGAACGCTAGTTATGTACTACTTGTGGCACAGACACTTATTTTGGGGAGCTGTAAATTAAATCACTGACCTTTGAATTTCCTTGCTGCCGTAATGAACAGGTGAGAAGTTGGCTGCTTTGCAAAAGGAATGGCGCTCATATACCCTGGTGGGACCCTGTCACTCTGTAGGGAGCAGAGGAAAGGGTTTGTCTGCTCTTTGGGAGTGCAAACAACGTCAATCACATCCCCAATAATATCCTGATCAGAAGATATGTGTAAGGACCCGGAGAGAGCTTGTGATCTGGTGCACTGTGACTGGAATCTCCCAACCAGGACAATGTGGCCTGGGTTTGGTTGCTGTCTCCTCCAGTTCTGTGATAGTCTAGTTCACTGATTTTTGCCAAATTTGGATCGTTTAAAGAGCTGGCATTCTTTTAGGGTTGGCAGACAGAAGATGCTCTCAGGCTTTCTCTGCGATTTGGTCGTATTTCCCAAATTATCAATCTGTCCTCCCTCTCTCCCTGCCTTAGCACCTCCACCCTTTTCTCTTTCTCTCCACACGCACACACTTTTGGACCCTCTTTACACTGTGCACGTCTTCCTGCAATTGTGCCTCGCACGACTGGATTTGTGAATCCAGAACGCTCAACCCAAAAGACTCAACCCTTTGGAATAGCCCCCAATGACCCAAGAGCAGGCATAAATGCACATACTGGTCATTTTCACTAAAGTTCGTACACTGAGGGCGTGTACTTTCTCTCAGGTTCTTATTCAGAGACTGGGGATTCTTATTTTGTGTTCAAAGAAGCTTGGTTGTTTGATATCTGAGCATCCAGTCTAACAAGCTTGTGTTTTGTAACTGCTGAGTTTGGTCCTTTGTATTTATCTTGGTTATGGATTAGTATGTGGGTTTAACTTTTATTTCTAAAAATAAATATTACCATCTTATTATGTGCTTATCTCAGAGTTTCTTGAAGCACAGATTCAGAAAAATCCTTTTTATCCCCTCATTTACTCTCAAAACAAGGATATTTCAAACTTAGGGCAAATATCCTCTAAAATGCTTTGAGATAAAAGTATTGAAAGCCAATTCCTCAAATATCCAAGAAAAACAAATCAGCTCAATCCTCCAAAACATATTTGAAAAGGTTTTTATGCATACAAGCGTTATCAAAATAGAGGTGTTGCCAAACTCTTTTTATTTCAGTTCATAAACAGCATGACATCTGAGTTTGGCATTCTGACGTGCCTGTGGTCTTTTGCCCTTTCTAATGACCGTACAAGAAACCACAGGTCATCTCGTTAATAAAAATAAAAAAAATACTTGGATATCGTAAAAAAAGGCCTCGAATTATGTACGGCTCTGCTGAGACTAGCTAATAAATAGATGAGAATGATTTGTGACTAGTGTATCAATTGCCTGTAAATGAGAGGGTGTATTTGAGGTTATTTGAACACAAATGGTTCTCGGGAGGAGCTTTTAGTTCACTTTGGTCTGAAACATAATCTCATTTGTATTGGGGGGGGTGTTGGCTAGTTTGAACTGCAGTCTCCAGTGTCACCAACGAGAGGCTCTCATATTTATTTTCAAAATATAAAAGCCAAACTCATTTGTTACACTGTATAGGACTGCTAATGTTTTCCTTACTCTTTCACTAGCTTACTTTTAGTTCTAGAGTTTCAGACTCTCAGCGTTGGAAGGAGTCTGAAAGCTTTTCCAGTCCAATGGCCTATCGGATGCATGAATGGCCTTTATGTAATTATGCCAACTTGTCTAGTTGCCTGGACTTGAATACAACTTGAATACAACAGGAAGCTCATTCCCACCTGTTTGTAGCATCCAATTAGAAGGACCTTTTAAAAAACTGAAACACAAACTGTCTAACGGCCTATTCTACTCCTTAGCTCTGTATAGATGTTGTATTTTCATGTTTATTATTATTAGTTTATTTTTAGTGTATATTTATTACTTTATATTATTTATTTTTGTTTAGATCTGTGTAGATGTTGTATTTTATTGTGTAATAAAAGCAGATGCACCTCAGGACAGCCCTTCAAAGAAAAATGGCCATGAAGTCTTTCTTCATGTCTTCAGCCTAAACAGTCTCAATTCTATTATTCTATCTGATCTACCATATTTGGTAAACTTTTTTCACATATTCAGTTTTTCAAGGTTTTCCTTTGAAGTGTCCTTACTATTAAATATAATACTTGAAAGGAGATTTTGCCTTCACCAAGTTGCAAGGTTCCATCACTTCCTTAAGTCGCAGATACCATACTTCTGTTAAGTCAACCAGAAGTCAGAGTCTCTTTGGAAACCGTGTCACCGCACTGATTCTTAGAGAGCCTATAACATCAGTGCAAGGAGACTAAAATTGGGTATCTACTGTGTACTAGGACCTCTGCCAGCTATTTAAGGGCTGGGATTTTTGCCACATTGATCTGATCCCAAAGTCTTCGAAAAACATTGCTTTGTGCCTCCTTTGAATGGCTTCCCATAGCCTAGGTTCCATTTTCTGTCATTCAAACTCTCTGCAAGGTCAGTCTCCTATTTCGCCACCAATCCAGTCTGCCCTTATTCTTCCGGGTTAAGAATCCTTCACCGTCTGTGAAGAGACGGTGGTTGAATGAGGAAGGAGAGAGATGGGTGTGGGAGTGAGTTGGACAGGAAGTAGAATGATGTTAGGGTGAAGAAATCTACGGGGAATGTCAGGGTGTGGGCCCTGGTCCTTCCCTTCCACTGGTTGTTTGGAAGGGACTTGTCTTCTCCAAGGGCTGTTTCCTGTAATTGAGAAACAGTTTGGGGAGGGTCTTGTTGGGGGAAAGACAGAGTTTTTGTCTTAAGGGACAGAGTTTTTGGGCTGAGTAAACTATGAGCTGCCTACATGTTATCCTTGAATTTCTAAAATGATTTGTCCAGCTCCCTTTTGCAGGAAGAGGTGAATGCCTTCTTAGGGTAACTGAGAAGTAACCCACTAAGCCCGTTAAGTGGGCTCTCCCCAAAGTCTGTAGTGCTTGTGTCAATTTACTTATGCACAGGCCTGGGTGGAGGCTCACGAGTCTTTGGAATAGACGAAGAATTTCTGGGTGCCCTGTGACATTTGCCTTTTGCACCCCCAAATATATATATTTACCTCTTGGAGTATGTATTCTGCCATGGTAACTACGTTGTAGGCTTCTGGAGGCCAAGCACAGGCTGTTCTTTTTTGAGTTCCCTATCACTTTGCCCACAGTACTTTTTCAATACACGTTAGTCCTGATCTTTGGCCCCATTTACCACCAGCAACTGCTTCTCTACGCTTCTTTCCTTAATGAAGAGGCCCACATGCTTATAGCTGCTGGTATGAATTAGCTACTCCAAAGATAGCTACCTATTTTGATTGCTGGACTATTTTGTTTACCTTGGAAAAGAAATAGAAGAAAAAAGTCTTCTCTGATCTTTACTTTTTCTGAAGAGGGAGCAATAATTTTTTATTATGTTGGAAGGCGAGATTGCCACTCAGCACAGGCTGCTGGATTCATTCCCTACTAGGCTGGGGAAATTCAAGAAATTTTGGCAAGGGCAGTCATGCCAACTGTTTGTTTACCTAGATATTTATATGCCTATAAACCTAGCCTGGATTTGCATTTTCCTAAGTAACTTCAAAGCAATTAGTAACAGAAGTGAACTGACTTACAAAATGGACGCCCAGGAAGTCGCCTAGAACAGAACTCTGTAGACAGTGTTGGAAGGTGGTCCCTGCCCTCTGTCCGAAGCCTATTCCAGGGTGAACTCAGGGCACGCCAGTGTTCCCTATGTCACAGCTTTTCTCTAGTTATCTAGGTTCTTTTTTTGAAGATGAAAGATGTTTATTTCCTGAATGAGGAGATGCTGGAATTCAACATCAAAACTGCATCCTGTATTATATTTAAATTAAATATTAAAGCAGCTCCAAAATATGGCAGCTAAGGAAGGCTTTCCAACTGGTCCCAATTGTTTTGTCTCTACTTTCTCTCCTAATACCCCACCCCAACCAATCACAGCCCCACTGGCCCCAAACATGCCTTTACCCAGGCCATACCCTGAGTAAATCCCTACTCTTTCTTCCTGGCCCAGTTCACTTATTATCTCTCTTGTGAATCCTTCTTTGATTCCCCAGACACTCTGCTTCCTGGTATCACTAGGCGTTGTTTGTTTCTCGATTAAAGAACTTATCATATTAAATTGCAAATCCTTGGAGTACTTGTCTGTTTCTCATGTATTATATCTTTGTGTTCCTTGGACTTAGCAAACGTAGTTACTTAGAGTCCATATCAGTCTCTGCAGTTCTGCTTGCCTTCCAGCCTTGTGCTATAGACTCTCATGGGCCAGAGCCTGTCCTGAATCTTGATCCAGTTGAGTGGGTTATTTCTAGATCCCCTTCTCCAGGTCTGCTCTTGTGGAGTTAGCGCCGCTCTAAAGAGGCCTTTGACTTTTGCCCTGCCTGGTTCACTGGTTGTGGTCTCTCATCTGGTAGATTTGGTCCTCTTAATTCAGGCTCAAGCTCCCCGTGCTCCTTGGATATGCACATTGGATTGCTGGTCATCCCCTTTGGAGGCCTACCCTCCAACCAGCTGGGCGCCCCTATTCTAATCCTACCTCATTCTGGCTCCCTTCCTCTCCTACCAGCAGGTACAATCATGGGCTCAGTGTGACCCTTGATTGAGTCCATTCATTCACTCATTCAGTCACCAGCTATCTACTGAGTAATGACTATGTTCAGGCATTATGCCAGGTGCTGGGTTGCAATAGTGAATGAGACAGTCTGTTTTTCCTCTAGGAGTATATGGGCTACACTGTGCATGAGAGAGAATGACTCTTTTTTTTTATTTTTAAAATAAAAAAATTATTGTTTTAATTAAAATAATTTTAAATTGAAGTATAGTTGATTTACAATTTTGTGGAAGTTTTAGGTGTACAGCACAGTGATTCAGCTTTTTATATATATATATATATATATACACACATATGTATGTGTATATATATATATACATTCCTTTTCACAGTCTTTTCCATTATAGGTCATTACAACATCTTGAGTTTAGTTCCCTGTGCTACAGTAGGTCCTTGTTGGTTATCTATTTTTTTTTTTTTTTTCTGTGGCACGTGGGCCTCTCACTGCCGTGGCCTCTCCCGCCACGGAGCACAGGCTCCGGACGCGCAGGCCCAGCGGCCACGGCTCACGGGCCCAGCCACTCCGCGGCATGTGGGATCTTCCTGGACCGGGGCATGAACCCGTGTCCCCTGCATCGGCAGGCGGACTCCCAACCACTGCACCACCAGGGAAGCCCCTCTTTTCTTTCTTTAAGTATTGTGATTCTCCATCCTGGAAACCAACACAAATCGAATCCTAATCATAGTTAATAGGGAGAAGCATCAGCTGGGCCTCACTGTTACACACCAGGTGATCAAGGGTGTGGAGTGTACATCCTAGGAGAGTAGTTGCCAACCTGAGAAATGGCCCCCAGTTAGAAGGCACCAGAAATTGAGACAAAATGAGAGGAAAGGAAGAAAACAATCATGGTTCCTGGGAAGGACCATGGACAGACTAGGCTCATAGCCATATCTAGACCTTGCTCACGTTGGTTTCTCTTTAGGGGAGGGCCCCTTCCCACTTCTTACCTGTTCTTATCATTTTTCAAATCACCTGTTGGGTTTTATGGCCTCCATGAAGCCCTTGTGACTCTTCCTGGATTCACCCCTTCTTCTCCTCTCTGAAATCCCATAGCATTTATACACCTGGCTTCCACAATCTTGGTCTTTGTTACATGCTCTTTTATGTGCTTGTTGGACTCATTTCCCAAGCTGGATTTTAAGCTCCTTAGGGACAGCGACTTGTAAAATGTAAATGGAGCACTGGAGACACAGGAGGAGTTTGAGAAATACTTGTTGAATGATTCTCTGATTTTTGTACACCTTGGGTGGGAAATATAGAATTTTAAGGTACTTATCCAGAAGAAGACAACCTTTCATGAAAAGTTCCTTAAGGTCCTAAATTTACTTGCTTTGTTCTCAAAAGGACAAACTTCTTTTTTCTGTTTCCCTTAGAGCAGCACCATATTAGTGACTTTCTCAACCTATTGCTAGAGTTGGAGAAGAAAAAGGAGTCCAGTGAAGACTCTAGAGGTGGGAAGTGTTTAATATGCCGGAAAGAGAGGGCTTTGGATGTTTGACCATTTTCTATAGTCATGGAGCTCAACAAAGTTTACCATTAGTATAGGAATCTTTTAGCTCTTGGATGGAAAAATCTCTTTCCTGTAAAACTTCATGGAATTTCTGCTCCTGGCAGAGGCAACAGTTATTCATTGCAGATCTTGGACACGGTTGTCCAAATGGGCACCAAATAAAGCAAGAAAAAAAGAGTCTCAATTACATATTTTAAAATTATTTTTGGTTCCAGGTGATGGACTGGGCAGGCTGAGACTGGTACTGACAAGTCTAACCCTTTACTCAGACCCAGGGGATAGTTTTTGATCTAAAAACCTTGTCCTCCAAACAGGCTGCCCAGGAAACAAAGGCAAGTCCAAGACCTTACTTCATATTCTGGATTACCACACACTCCACCTGCATCTCTATTTTGCCCAGTGATGGCTTTAGTCTTTTTAATTTGAGCTTCTGTGTAGGACCTGTTGGAGATTGGGATTGAATATTTGAATATAGGTCCTCTTCTCTGGATGGTTTTGGCTTGTCTGCCCCCTTTCAATCACCTGGGCTTGGTCGAGTGACAAACATGTACTCATAGGAATACATCTTGGGTCAGAAAAATCCTTTTGTTATAAGGGACTCTGAAGTGAGAAGCGGACTCTCTGGGAAGAATCTCCAATTAGGTCAGTAATTTTGACTAAGCTTCCACTATAATAACAATTAACATTTATTGAGCACTTACTACTGGTCAGGCCTTCCGCCAAGCACTCTACATAATCATTTCATTTAATACTCACAATACTGCTAAGACATGTAAATTATTATTTTTCTAATTTTACAGATTAGGAAATCGAGGCACCTAGGAGCTAAATAACTCGGTCTAAGTTGCAAAACTGGTCGACAGCAAAACTGATCTCCCAAATCCCCCTCTGCCTCAAATCTCCCCTTTCAGTCTTCTTCCTGTCAACTGAGGGCAACTCCATCCTTTCAATTACTTAGGCCAAAGCCCTTGGGGTCATTTTTAAAAAAATTTTTTTATCAAAGTATAGTTGATTTACAATGTTGTGTTAGTTTCTGGTGTACAGCACAGTGATTCAGTATCATATCTATCTATCTATCTTCTTTTTCATATTCTTTTCCATTATGATTTATTATAGGATATTGAATTTAGTTCCCTGCACTATACAGTAGGACCTTGTTATTTATCTATTTTATATACAGTAGTTTGTATCTGCTAATCCCAAACTCCTAATTTACCCCTCCCACACCCTTTCCCCTTTGGTAACCATAAATTTGTTTTCTATGTCTGTGAGTCTGTTTCTGTTTTGTAAGTAAATTCATTTGTACCAGATTTTAGATTCCACATATAAGTGATATCATATGGTATCTGTCTTTTTCTTTCTGACTTCCTTCACTTAGTATGATAATCTCTAGGTCCATCCATGTTGCTGCAAATGGTATTACTTCATTCTTTTTACAGCTGAGTAATATTCCATTGTGTGTGTGTATATATATATATATATATATATATATATATATATATATATATATATATCACTTCTTCTTTATCCATTCATCTCTTGATGGACATTTAGGTTGCTTCCATGTCTTGATTATTGTAAATAGTGCTGCGCTGAACATTGGGGTGCATGTATCTTTTCGAAGTATGGTTTTCTCCAGGTATATACCCGGGAGTGGGATTGCTGGATCATATGGCGACTCTATTTTTAGTTCTTTACGGAATCTCCATACTGTTTTCCATAGTGGCTGCACCTTGGGGCCATTCTTGATTCCTCTCCTCTCAAGCCCTATGTCTAATGCTTTGGGAAATAAGTTAGCTTTGCCTTTAAGACACATCTGAGTCTGACCTCTTCTCTCATTGCCACTGCTCCCTTCTGAGTCAAGCCACCATCATCACTTTTGCCTGAAATATTGCCGTAACCCTGCTAACTAGTCATGGTTCTTCCATCCTTGTCTTCCCACGGGCTGTTCCAGCAGCCGAGTGATCTTTCAAGTGTAAGTCAGATTGCGTTGTGCCTCTGCAAAGGCTGAAGTTCTCATAAGACCCTCCACTCTCCATCCCCATAACCTCACCGCCTACTGCTCGCCTCACTCACTCTCTTCCAGTGACTGACCACTTTCTTCCTTGTACACACCAGGCGACCCTGGTTTGTGTGCTCTGAGTACTGGGGCTCAGTGTTTGGCGTGTTCTTTCCCCAGGTGCCTCACAGTTAACTTCAAAGTCTCTATTCAGATGCCACCTTCTCAATGTATCTCTATTTAAAATTTGAACTCACTCACTCAAGCAGTACCTCTTACTCTGCTCTATTTTTTCTATAGCCTATATTATTTCTTAACATAGTGTGCGATTCATTTGTTACGTCCATTGTTCACTGTCTGCCTTCTCTCCCCGCATCCCTGCGAGATAAGAGATTTTTGTCTTGTGTCCTGATGTATCCCGAGCACCCAGGGCAGTGCCTATCTGGCACATTGTCCATAATCAGTGAATACTTGTTGAATAAATGAGTGAATGGACCTGGATCTCAAATCTTAGGGTGCTTATAATTTTGTTGTAGACACGCAGCATTCTCAAGCGACAGGGCAATAATGCAGAAGATGTTATGAGGTGGTACCAGTCAAGGGTCAGTGGAACAGAAAACCTAGTGACTTGCACTCAGATGAAGGAGATGGGAGACGTAAGTGCAGGTTGGAGTGAGCCGGGAAGACCTAAGAGGGACTTTACCAGGAGTTCTTTTCCTTTTGGGGTACATTAGTGGGGACACCCTTTCTTCTTGGTTTAGAGGTCCAGAACTTAAATTTGTAGTCCTGCTTCTGCCACACCACACGCTTGGCCCCAAGATATTTCCCCTTCCCACCTCCCTGCCCTCGCGGCCTCGGGGCATAGCTGTTTCTCTGGTCTGGTCAGACATAATGAGAAATACAGGCCCAAACTGTTGGATCATTCAAAAGCAGGGAGGAATCTGGAATGGAGTTATTAGATTTGGGGTATTTTAATCATTTCCTGCAGGTTGGCAGTTTCCAAAAGGGTCAATTTCTAAAAGAGTCAGGCAGGGTACGCTTGGAGAAAGTTCACTGCTCTTGAATCCAGTTTTCATATTTGGTCTCCAGATTTGACATTCCACTGAGGCATGCCTGAGACACAGACATTTCTCAGTGGTGACATGTCTCTGTGACAACCCTAGTCTCTTACTTTGGTCCAGTAAAACTTTTCCATTGTCTGTACCCATTGCACTGGCTTACCCTGCTTTCAAGAAAACTGGTTGGTTCCTAACATAGGATGGAAAGTGTGTGTGTGTGTGTGTGTGTGTGTGTGTGTAGGGGAAGGCAGGGGAGCTGGGAGGGTGTGCTGTCCATTGTGATGCCTGGTCTCCTGCTCATCTGTGAGACAACTCATTTTTCCCTTGTCTGGCTCCAGTGCCTGTCTGCTGTCTCTCGTCCACCTGGATGGTGGTAAGGACACAAACCCCAGTCACCGAGGGGTTCTAACGACATGCCCTCCAAAGGCCAGCCAGGAAGTGACCATGGTATCTGCCAAGCTGACCATCCGGCCAAAACACATTTGTCTCTAGAGTGAGCTCATGGGAAAAGCGCACTTTGTTATAGAAACTGAATATTCAGACAAAGATTCTTTCAGAAATGTTCATATTAGGGGTTGAGACCTGTATATGAGCTAACCAAGTCCCGACTGCCCTCTGACGGGCTGGGCTCCAAGACACTGACCGTGGGAGCAACTACACAGGCTGAAGGGTTCCCAGCCATGGCTGCACAAAAGACCCTCCCAAGGGGGCCCTGAATCCACCAAAGCTGGGGCCCACTCCAGAGACTGTTTCAATTGGTCTGGCATGAGGTCAGGGCATCCATATTTTTTAAAAGCTCTCCAGGTGATCTTATGTGTAGTCAGAGATCAATGTTACCTGCCACGAAGGATCCAGAGACGGGGCATCTGAGGAGCTGGTAGAGGATACAGTCCACACTCTGCCTCACAACCCCTATGTCATAGGGCCCCTCCCTGCTTCTTTCCTATTTCATGAATTTTCCATTTTCTCCTGGATTATTTCCACAATCATATCAACAAGCTGCAATTTCTTCCATTCTGAATAAAAGCCTCTCTTTATACTCCACTTCTTCTTCAGTTATTGCCCCATTTTCTTCTTCCTTTTAGAGGAAAAACTCCCTAAGATGTGTTTCCTATGTATACCGTCCAATTTTTTCTATGCATTTTCTCCCAGACCCAGTCCATCCAGGCATCCCCACTCAATACTGCACAGACCCTGGTCCCAGCTTGCCATCTGGTTGTGAAAGTGCATCCAGGTCTCACCCTCAGTAACAGAAATGGGGAACCCGGGGAAGTACAGGCATTCTTGACACACTCGTGATACGTGTACAGCCCCCGATGCAGCCCACGGCTGGCCTAGCAGTGCCAGGGTCAAAGTTCAATGAACAGAAGGCAGAACTGGTAAAAGAAACTTGCCAGGGAGACGGTAATGCCAATGAAGTTCTCAGTAAAGGGAAAGGTGATGACTTACACAGTGTGTGGTGGTGATGATGACAGAACTGGAGATGAAGGAGAGGCCGTCATTCATGCTGACCTGAAGCGCGGCTTTCCTGCAATGACATGGGAACCAAGGATACTCAGCATGTGGGCAAGGAGCAAGGGGCCGAGAGCAGGACACACAGGTCCCCCGAGGGCTCTGCTCTGAACTACCCATGGGACTGTAGTCTCTTCCTCTGGCGGCCTGAGCTGTCTCATTTGTAAAATGTGGAGGATGGTCTCCAGGGCCCATCCACCTCTAACATTCTAGAGAGATGTCTGGATACACCTGGCTGGTGTATCAAGGCAGCGTATCCAGCCCTTCTTACGTTGTGGAGAATTGCATTGAATGGGCAGAGCCTGCTCCCATTTAATTTACTTGTCCCATTGTAGTACGAAGAAGTATTCTTAAAAGATGGTTCAAATCAGTGGGGGATAAACTGGTCAAGCTAGAAACTCTATTGTTATCTGGACTCTCAGTGAGCAGATTCTGATGGCTGTGGTTTTGTTGCTACCCAGCCAACTCACAGAGGTACAGCAGTAAATGAACTATTTTGCCTTCTATTTCCTCCCATCTATAAGATGCTCACTGAAGCGCAAGCTTGCATTCTGCAGCATGGACACGGGGCTAGTTTGTGGAATCAGTGGTATCACAGGTTGAGGTCAGGCAACCAGAGTTGGAAGCTTTGTAATTTGAACAAATGACTGAAAGCAGAATTCAGATGAGCGAGTTTCGCATTCTTCCTTAAAGCCTCCGTTCTATCTTCAGCCTATTATAGATGTGTTTACAGAGAGGCTAGTTTGTGCTCTTTCACAAACATCGCCTCTCTGTTTCCCCGCATATTTCTTTTCTTGCTCAGGGTGCTAATTCTCTCCCTCCTCTTGAATATTTTGATCTCATCTCATCAGCATTTACTATAACTGCACCACCGCAAGATTTTCTCCATAAATTAGTTCAGGGAACCTCGGGCCGCCTGGCTGAATACATGGTGCTCTGGAGAGACACTGAGGAAGGAACACTGCACGTGGCCTCAGAGGGGTCTGAACGTGGGGTCTTGAACCAGTCGTGGACCCACTTATCCTTTTTGAGCTTCCTTTCTGAGTTTCTTTATCTCTAAGAAAGGATATAATCATCTAGAAGGGCAATTATGATGGCAGGGTGAGGTTATGATATGAGAGTGCTTTGGGAAGCATGAGAGCTTTCTAGAAATGTAGCTGTGATTAAGCCAGACAGACCTTGTTTTGAACCCATACTCTTCCACTTATTGCTGTGTGACCTTCGGGAAAGCTACTTAAATTCTCTCAGCTACAGATTTCACATCTGCAAAACTGGGATGGTGTGTGTCTGGTTCATGGGGCTCTTGGGAGGATAAAGGGAGGTACCCTTTGTGAAATGTTTACCCTGGTGTCTGGCTCACTGCAAAGCATCGGCACCATTACCATTATGTGGAGGAGTCTAGAGAAAGGCTCCATAATGACAATGAAGAGAGACTCTTTCTCCTCCTTTTGCCCCCTCTACCTCCTTTCTCCTCCCTGGCTGTGGGGTTTAGCTGCTGGTGGAAACTTACATGCCAACTTCCTTTAAGATAGGCGCTGGACACAGCAAATAAGTATCTTCCACAGTGAAGGGCTTCTCATCTGTAAAAAGGAAGTCACTGGATTAAGAGGAGTGAGGCAAGTTTATAATTTCATATCCAGTGCTTCCTACAGACCATCAACCAAGTCCTGGGAGACACTGGAAAAGCAGTAATGTTTTGAAATATAAACTCATCTTAAGCTGTAAAATCCACTAGAGTGAACTCAAGGTCTTCTGCCTGAATACCACTCGTCTCTGATCCTGTATGTCCAGTGGAGTCAAGCAGTGAGCAAATAGAGGGTGAGTTCTTACCATAGACCAGGCATCCTTGAGGGGAAATGAGAAGGTAATAGACTGATACTTGGGGAGTATCAGGTGTAAGTCTAGTTTGAGAGAGAAGCCATAGTCACGGGAAAAGTTTGCTGACTCAGCTATTGGCTGTTGTTTACAATAGCCAAGACCCGGAAGCAACCTAAGTGTCCATCTACAGATGAATGGGTAAAGAAAATAGGGCATATATATGTAGAATGGAATACTATTTAGCCACAAAAAGTGGAAATCTTGCCACTTGTGACAACTTGGGTAGACCTTGATGGCATTATGCTAAGTAAAACAAGTCAGACAGTCAAAGACAAATACCGTATAATCTCACTTATATGTGGAATCTAAAAAAGAAAAAAAACACAACTCATAGATACAGAGAACAGATTGGTAGTTGCCAGGGGCAGGGGCCGGGGGTGGGGTGCGTGAAATGGGTGAGATGGTCAAAAGGTACAAACTTCCAGGTATAAAATAAAGAAGTCATGGGGATGTAATGTACAGCATGATTTGGAAGTTTCTAAGAATGAATCTTAAAAGTTCTTTTCATATGAAAAAAATTATAACTGTGTGGTGATGGATGTCAACTAGATTTATTGTGATCATTTCTCAATATATACAAATATTGAATCATTATGTTGTACACCTGAGACTAATATAATGTTATACGTCAATTATATCTCAATTAAAAAAAAGTTTGCTGACAGATACAAGTAGCTAAGCCAAAATATGGTCTGGCTTCAGAAGACAGAGTAGCTTCCTTTAGGTGGGTGACACGATGAGGTCACAGGGAATACAAAACATGAACTGCGCTTCAGCGGAGAGATGGGGAAGAGGCATTCTTGGTGGGAGGAATGGCATCAGCAAAGACAGAGCAAACAAAAGGGTTGCCCCGGGGTAGGACGTAAGGAGGATTTGAAAAGATCAGTATAGGAAAATGTGTGCTCCAAGTTCTTCGAGTTAAGACTGAGGGATTTGGACCTAGGCCTATTATTGGCTATGAAAAGAGCTTTGGAGGTTTTTGGAGAAAAACTTGAAGTGATGATTTTGGAAGTTTTAGCAAATGTAGCTGTGAAAGATGGATTAGAGTGGGGGGAATCTGGAGGTGGGGGAGTTCTTTTTCTTATCCTAATGGATGTCCGGGGAAAAGCTTAAGCAGTTTTAATCTTGAACTCCTTCAAAACTTCACTGTGTCCCAGATTCTGGGGCCAGAGGCAGGGCTGAGAAGTTACTATGCTCAGCATATGGTAGTCATTCCTTCATGACTCAACATTTATTGGGTGCATGCTCTGTTCAAAAGATCGTGGTAGGACCTGTAGGTGATATGAAGATGAATAATATGTGTTCCTTTAATCAAGCTGTGAATACAAATACCTAGAAGACAGAAAGAAAGCCTTTCCATATGTAATGGAAGGATGCCATGCTGTTGTTGGTACTTGATATGAAACTGATGTCTCTAATGATATTTGAATGTGGGCCACTAAACACTTGCCTGAGTGGAGATGAGGAAGCCTCATACCCTCCATGCCTGGATTTAAGGACCAGAGCCACATGGGATGGGAGTTGGAGGACACATCTGCGTTCTAAGCACTGTGTCTCCATGGAAGGAGGATGAAGAGGATGGCCAATTACACTCTCCCCTGATGTCTCGGGAGAACTTCAAGTGGTGAAAAGTTAGGGAGGTTATTTCAGGTCATTCACTCATTCACTCAACAAATATTTATTCAAGGCCTACTATGAGCTAGAGACACAGGCTTTGAGAAGAGAAACAGTCTCTGCTTTTCATGACACTGCAGGGGAGATAGTTATTAAACACATTCAGTTTTTTTTGAAGAAGTAAAAATATTACTTTGGTATGCGGGCCTCTCACTGTTGGGGCCTCTCCCGTTGCGGAGCACAGGCTCTGGACGTGCAGGCCCAGCAGCCATGGCTCACGGGCCCAGCCGCTCTGCGGCATGTGGGATCTTCCCGGACTGGGGCACGAACCCCTGTCCCCTGCATCAGCAGGCAGACTCTCAACCACTGCGCCACCAGGGAAGCCCCATTTTTTAAATCTTAGTCTTTAGTACAAGACTTTTTTTTTAATTGAAGGAGAGTGGATTTACCATACTATATTAATTTCAGGTGTGTAACATAGTGATTCAATATTTTTATATATTATACTCCATTTAAAGTTATTACAAAATAATGGCTATATTTCCCTGTGCTGTACAACATATCCTTGTTGCTTATTTAAACATATTCATTTTTATTAAAAAACATATTCTCTTGAATGTCTACCATGTGCCAGGCATTGTGCTAGGCCTGGAAGTGAACACAACAAACGAAGCACTGCAGTTTTTTTTTCGTTTAATGGCCACTAGTTTAGTTATCTATTGGATTTAGGGAATGTGGGCAGGCCTTATGCCCTGGGGACATCAGACATTGAACTTAGCTAATAATAAGTGGCATTTATTTCCTGTTATTCCTTGGGTGTGTAGCCTAAGGAGAAGGGATAATTAGCAGAACAAAATGCAGGCACTCTTAGGCCCTCCAGGCAAATGCCACCCACTACATCAAAACTTCATTTAGAATTCTAATAAGAATGAGTACCCCTGGGCTTCCCTGGTGGCACAGTCGTTGAGAGTCTGCCTGCTGATGCAGGGGACACAGGTTCGTGCCCCTGTCCGGGAAGATCCCACATGTCGCGGTGTGGCTGGGCCCGTGAGCCATGGCTGCTGAGCCTGCGCGTCTGGAGCCTGTGCTCCACAGCAGGAGAGGCCACAACAGTGAGAGGTCCGCGTACCACAAAAAAAAAAAAAAAAAAAAAAAGAACGAGTACCCCTGTTTGAGTGAGGTGAACAGAGAAAATGAGGGAGGGCTTCACATAGGAAATAACATGAACGTTGGGTTTTGATGGGTGAATAGGAGTTCTTGAGGAAGAGAGTTCATGAGGAAAGCACAACAAAGCAGAAAAAAATGCTGTTATTACACAAATTACTATTTAATTAAATTATCATGAGCACAAAGAAGGAAAAGCAGGGGGCTTGCTCTCATATGGGAAGTCAGGAAATATTTCCCTGAGGAAAGGCTCTGTGAGCTGAGACCTAAGGCTGGGTGGAGAGGAGATGGGGTGGGAGAGCACTGGAGCTGCATAGATCCTGGAGCAGGAAGGAGCCCAGGTCTTCCGGGAGCTAACAGAAGGCTGACAAGGCTGTTGAATTTCAGTGAGACAGTGGCTCAAAATGAGGCTAGAAAAGGCAGCAGGACCAGATGACCAAGGCCTTGCGGGTCATGGTGGGGCTTTTGGGACTTTTCCTAAATGTAACAGGAAGCTACTGGAGGTTCCCCTCATATTTAGAACGAGCACTGGCAGATTATGGAATGTTGCCAGAATAGTGAGTGTATGTTGAGTACAGTTGTGAAGCTTATGAGGACAGTGGCAGATCTCACAGTGCCTGAACCGAGCGTTATTATCTTCAAGATGTTTTCCCATCTACGATGGCAATAACGACAGTGAGACTAGCTGGGGCATGTGTGTCGGTGCTCTCAAGGACATCATACACATCACGTCATCTAGTGGAACCTTCTAGCAGTGCTATCAGGGAAGGATGTCATTCCCTTCATTTAACAGACGTAGGTGGAGACACTTGCCCAGCGTTACACAGGGGAGCTTGGGTCAGCACCCGGGCAGTCTGGCTGCCACCTCTTGATGACAGGCATGCTTGATCTCCTCTCACTACAACCTTACGAACCAAGGCAAGGCAGGGCTCACTGGGCTCATTTCCCAGATGCAAAATGGAGGCTCAGAGAGGCCACAGTAACCCCTGATTGCACAGCGTGTCAGAGGCAAAGCCAGGACTAGAACTGGATTCTCCAGTATTCTCACCAAGAGCCTCCCTGTTCCAGGAAAGGCTCGTATTAGAGGATAAACCAAACTCGGGACAGGCGTGGCTGATGACAACCTATATTTACTTTCTCTTGGTGCTGCAAATGCTCTAGTAATACTTGGGAGTGCAGATCCCTGCCCACGGAGCCCGCCCACGGAGTCACAGGCCGGCCACGGCGCGGCCACAGGAGGCCTCGTGACTCCTGACTGCATTCTGCGGGCGGAGCTGAAGGGGGCGCGCCGCAGCCACGCACCGGGGCCCAGGCTCCCTCCCGGGCTCTCTCTCTGAGCAGCTCCTCTCCTCCCTACATCGCAACAGGAAAGGGAGGGAGAGCCCGAGGTTGGCTCGGTTAGCCTAGGTCAGGTGGACCGCTTCTCACTTGCCCCCTCCTTTCATTTTCCTTTCCTGCCTGGGAGAGCAGCTATTTCTGGAGCAGAGCAGACGAGACCCTCGCTGGGAGGACGGAGGAGACGCGGCCGAGGCCGTAGCACCAGCTCGACACGGCCTCCCATCAGTTCCTCAGCCTCCCGGGCTGTGGGCCTGCTCTGGGGAGCTGGCATTTTCGGGTCTGAGAGGGACTGTTTGGTTTGGAGCGTGTTCCACTTTACCACAAAAATGAGTGACTTTTTTCCCCCTCTTTCTCTCTAAACAAAGGAGGGCCATTTGGTTTCCATAACTTTCATCATCTGACTCTTTCCTGGAACGTCCACTTGGGAAGCAGGGCCCAAAGCCTTCCTCCTCGGCTGGGCCACGTTTGGCTCGGGGGCCATGCCAACCTCATGGCCACCTCTGCCAAAGCCAGTGGTGTGGTGACATTTATGGGGTCGTCATCGTCTGGAGGGCCTCAGTCCTCTGTCCACCGGTGGCCATTACACTGCTCGTTAGCACTGGGTGGGCGAGCAAAATGGACGCCGGGAGCTGGGAGGAAATTAGGGAGGGGCGGGAGTTCGAAACTAGACCTTCAGGGAATTTTTAGATGATCTATAAATATCAATTTCCTTGCCTTTTGCCAAAGGTAGTTCCGAATTCAGTGTATACCTACTACATAGGTGAATCCAAAGCATCTGTCTTACAAGAGTCTGATAATCGAACACAGCTTGATTTAAATAAGGATCTGGGGAATCAATGAGTGTCCTTACACCAAAACACCAGACACCCAGGCTTGGGATCTCAGCATCCCTGAGGATGAGGACAAGGGGCACAGGGCCCGGTAGACTCCAGAGTCAAACAGATGCAGGTTCATATCCCAGGTCCTCTTACTAGTGTGTGACTGGGGACAAGTTCCTCGGCTGTGAACGTGATGCTATCATTGTGCGGGGTGGTGTGGGGAGTGAGAGAAAGTGCGTGGAAGTATGTTACTGGGCACTTAATGAACATTTAGTAAACGTTACTACACATTAGTACACGGGTATCCAAGCCTTTGAAACAGACAGTGAATGTGTGGTTTAAAATCAGAGGAACTGAAAATTAAACATTTCAAAATGTCTAATTGCTTGATTACATTGTTCTGTCAAACATCTTTTTAGGCATTAGTGATAGGGATAGAACAGAATTAAATAGTTAGTTAGAAATCCCAGTAGGGTATTGAAGATAGAAAGGGAATTTTAAGGGAGCCTGGGAGACTGTTGTAAGCTACTGACCACTCAAGAAAAGAATCCAGTAACCTAGCAACAATCTACACTATCTTGAAGGAAGACCAGGCACATTCAAGCCACAAACCCTGAAAGTTAAAACACAAGACAATAGATATGGAGTCTGAATCTTGTTACGCGAAGTCAAGCGGTTAATGGTCTTTGAAGAGTAGCATTTTTGCATGTGGCCAAGAAAGGCTGAAAGGGGAAAGAAACTAGGTGAAAGGGGACATTATACGGAAACCTGAAATGAATTAGCATATTTTAGTATATGTCACCACCCTTTTGCTAATATACATATGATTTAAATAGCTCCATAACAGTTCTGGTTAAACCATATAGGGTAAGGAGGTACTAATGATGTAAATAAGGAAGTTTTTTTGCGGTACGCGGGCCTCTCACTGTTGTGGCCTCTCCTGTTGCGGAGCGCAGGCTCTGGACACGCAGGCTCAGCGGCCATGGCTCACGGGCCCAGCCGCTCCGCAGCACGTGGGATCTTCCCGGACGGGGACAAGAACCCGTGTCCCCTGCATCGGCAGGCGGACTCTCAACCACTGCGCCACCAGGGAAGCCCCCCACTATTTCTTTGATTATAAAAATGTAGCCCTCTTTGTTCTCAGGGCTGCACTCCCTTGCCTGCCCACCTGTGTCTCTCACAAGCCCCCAGTGCTAATAAACTCACTCTTCGCCTGCCACTTTGCCTCACGCTGAATTCTTTCTGCGACGAGACAAAAGAACCTCAGCTTCAGTAAGTCCTGACGCCAGGTGAGCAGTTTCAATTAAAAGACAGTGGGTTCAAGTCACCTCCTAAGTCAGGGATTGTGGGTTCAAATCCCAGTCTGAGTTTTGGCTGGGTTTTGAGCCCCATCCAAGAAGGAGTGTGCTCTCATTAGGAATTCCTGGGAACATGAAATGTTTTAGTGAATGTGTGTGTGTACATATGTACATACACACAGGCTATTATATCTACACGTACACACACATACATCTATATCTACACATACATCTATATGTATCTGTATTTATTCTATACTGATTTTGTGTAACACTATATACCCATGGTCTCATCTGACATTATTATTATTAATTTACAATTTGGGAAACTGAGGCTCAGAGAAGTTGGTTAATTGAGTTAGTGTTGCACACTAATAAAAGAGCTGGAAATCGAGCCCAGGTTTTGTTGAAATGACTTGCCCATGGTCAACCCAGCTAGTTTTTTTTTTACAGATATAATTTAAACTAGTTAGCCATTTTATATTGTCATAGTCTCACAGCTAGTCTTATGATGCAGCTTGAAGTATACCAGAAGCTGAGTCTGGCAGTTTCGGAGGCAAACGATCAAGATTCTCCACGGGTGAGGTTGGATAGCAGTAGGAGGCTTGTCTTCCACGAGAGGCAACCAGGGTTGAGAAGCTCTGTGATAAGGTTCCGCTGTCTTCGGAGAGACCCTGACCTACTGTAATGAACCCATGTTCCAGAACCATACATGCAAATGTGTACATTCCCAGGTTTTGATCTTGGATCAATGTAATTCTTTTCAGACTGGTGAAGAAGTTCCAGAATTCTTCCCTGCAGTTCATAACTGTCTAATGGATTTGGGATAAAACCAGGATTAAAATTTATTAGCTAATTCAAACACCAATCACAGTGGATTCTTTCACAGGGCTGATTAAATAACTGAAATCCTTTCCAAGTCTTGGCAGTCCTTTCTTGATATAAATATTTATTTCTGGCCAAAAGGACAAGAAAAATAACCCTTAGTCTTATCTAAGGGAGCTTGTTGAAACCCTCCCAAAGCTGATGTAAGCTCCAAAGAAGAGTTTACATTCCTACTGTGACAAAATAGTGGAGGTTAGGGACTGAATGAGCTCACCCTGCCCTTTCTCCACATCTCCCCTGGGTCTAGGGAGATTTTTGGGGCACCCCTGAGCCAAGTATAACTGTTCAGCACCAAATTATCAGCTAGTTGGGGAATGTGTCCCTGAATTAAGACAGAACAGACAAGCTAGAGTTAGAATGAATGTTTCTACCTTTTCACCGACTTGAAGAGTAACCAGCTTTTTAAAAAGTTCGACTTTTAAGATACTGTGCAGAAAGCTGAAATAAAATGGTACTCAGTGGGACTCCAAGTTGATGAAATTCAAGTTGGCTTGAGCTTTCTGGGGTTCTAGCCAGAAAGGAGGTGGTCGATTACTCTATGGGGACTCCTGCAATGAAAATTCACACACATGGGGGTCTTACTGCAAAGCTAAGTGGGACCCCATGGCTTAGAGTAGAAAGAAGCTAACATTTATCAGGCATGTCCTATGTGTCAGCCCCCAGGCTGGAAGGTTTTCATAGATGGCTGAGATCACAAGCCCAAGGATTCTTTTGCTAGAAGACCTTAAACTCTACGTAAGGGGACAAAGCAGAGATTTTGAAGGTGCAGAGGGTGGCTTCTACTTGGAAAGGCTGAACAGTGGTTCTGAGGTCAGAGCAGTGAGAAACAAGAGTCGGCACAGAATGGGAAGAGCCGGTAGTGAAGCACAGGTGGGTGAGGCCAAGTTGGGAACAATCCTCAGAACATACACGTCCGCTGTAACGTCCTCTCAGGCCCAGCTGAAGCCAGAGGGGTGCCTTTAATATGGCGGAACCAAGCTGGCCACCATCGTTTTCCTCAGACACGACCCACACCTATCTATCCATTCGCTAGCCTGGAGTTGTTGCAAGGTTTCCTTGGAAGCCCTCACTGGCTAGTTGCTATGCTATCAGGTGATGAGCTTGGTCAGCAGGCTCCAGGTAAGTTCCCTGGGCTATACATGATTATTTCCCCAGCTCCTGTGTGTGTAGGTGTCCAGGATAGCCTTTTAGTTTCCCTCCATGTTCTCTGGGGCAGATTAGAGTAGGAACCATGAGCACATTAAGAGCCTGGGCCCTGGAGTCCCATCACAGCTTGCTACCAACTGGCTGTGTAACCCTCCCCATAACCCAGAGTTCTCACCTATAAGACGGAATAATACTCATTTCATACTCAGCTCATTTAATGAGATGATATGATTAAATGCTCAACACTTAATAAGCGCTCGACAAACGTCAACTATTACTGCTAAAGTGGGGGTACTTCTGGGCTCATTGCCTGAGGCACCTGTAAACCACGAGATGTGAAGGTGTGTACAAACTGAGTAGGTCTTGCAGAACTTATCTACTGGGTTGTGTCAGGGCTACGTGATGTAGGCTTGACAAGAAGAGAGTCATCTATCCTAATAGGATCTCTGGGCATGTATGTCACGCAGTGATCCTCAAATGGGGGCAGTTTTGTCCTTCAGGGGATAACAGGCAATGTTCGAGACAGTTTTGGTTGTCAAACTGGGGGAGGAGGGCTACTGGCATCTAGTGAGTAGAGATCAGGGATGACACTAAGTATCTTACAACGCACAAGGCATCCCTCTCCCCTTCAACAAAAAATTGTCTGGTCCAAAATGTCGATAGTGCCAAGGTTAGACATCCCGGTATAATGTCTACCATGGCTTTACATCTTTCTTTGGCCCATTGTAGCAAGTTCTGTAGATAGTACTGGGTGGTTCACAGCCCACCCCCGAGAATTCTGGTAGAATGTCCAGAAAAGTTCAGAGGTGTTAAAAGATTATGAGCAGAGGAGAGAGAGGGAGTAACAACTTGAGGGCCGTTGGAAGACGCCTGGCTGGAGTAAGGAAGAGAGTGTTTCTTAGCAAAGTCTTCCATGCAGGCTTTGATGGGTCCAGGTTTGCCTAGTGGTAGGTGGCACCCGAGCCACCCTGCTGGGTGGAGCTTTGCAACTGAAATGGGGGCACTCCAGAAGTGGGACTTAGATCGCTGTTGAGGCTCCAAGCTGACGTGGGTAGGAAGGCTGTAGTCAGAGCACCTCACCTACAAATACCAGTAGAGGACAAAGAGCTGAGTGCAGTCTTAGAAAAAGATAAGTCGGTTAACTTGAGTATTGTGTACACGAGGACCAAGATTACGTCATGGCCCCAGAAGTAAAAGGTGAGGGACCATGCATGCACTTCCAGAGGAGAGCAGGGAGGGGAGCCAGCAGCCCTGCTGGTCACTGGATTGTCTTTTGGGCGCTTACACTTTCCCCAGTCCCGCACAAGGCTGGACCTCTGTGGCTCTGGACCCACTAGCTTTCAGAACTGGTCTTTAGCACAGCTAGTTGGACTTCTCAGGATATAAACTGCTTTCTTCTCATATTTACTGCTATTTTCAGTAATTATAAAAGTAATACACAGTGAGTGTGAGAAGTCTGAGAAATACAGAGACGTATATCTCTGGTGATGCAGTAGTTAAGAATCCGCCTGCCAATGCAGGGGACACGGGTTCGAGCCCTGGTCTGGGAAGATCCCACTTGCTGCGGAGCAACTAAGCCCGTGCACCACAACTACGGAGCCCACATGCCACAACTACTGAAGCCCATGAGCCTAGAGCCCGGGCTCTGCAACAAGAGAAGCTACCGCAATGAGAAGCCCGAGCACCGCAACGAAGAGGAGCCCCCACTCGCCGTAACTAGAGAAAGCCCGCATGCAGGAACAAAGACCCAACACAGCCAAAAATAAATAAAGTTTAAAAAAAGAATAGGGCTTCCCTGGTGGCGCAGTGGTTGAGAATCTGCCTGCTAATGCAGGGGACACGGGTTCGAGCCCTGGTCTGGGAGGATCCCACATGCCGCGGAGCAACTAGGCCCGTGAGCCACAACTACTGAGCCTGCGCGTCTGGAGCCTGTGCTCCGCAACAAGAGAGGCCGCCATAGTGAGAGGCCCGCGCACCGCGGTGAAGAGTGGCCCCCGCTTGCCACAACTAGAGAAAGCCCTCGCACAGAAACGAAGACGCAACACAGCAAAAATAAATAAATTAATTAATAAACTCCTACCCCCAACATCTTCTTTAAGGAAAAAAAAAAAGAATAAAAAGAATGAAAATCCTTGGTAATCCTAACTTCCAGTGATAAACATTGTTAGTGCTATTTCAGAATTTTTTCTATGCATATTATTTTTCACATGATTGGAATCATACTACGCATAATGCTGTGGTATTTGGCATCATCTCTATCCAAAGTTAATAGGGACAGATTTAGGTATTGCAAGAAAACCGAATGAAGATAATGGGGCTCGGGGCTCTTGCAAAATATTTCCTCCTCTCAATAAATCTAGACCAAAAAATTCTTGACTGTTGACATTTACAAAACTTACAAATTATCTTCTAAGCAAAGCATCAACTTTTAAAACATTTGTGAGCTTGAGGTAAGAAAAGCGGTACCCTTGAGACAGCTGTAATTTGCTAAGAAGAAATATATTTTTTAAAGCTTTGTTTTCACTTGGTTGAAGACAATTCAGGATTCATGCACAAGGTATGTGTCTCCTGACATAAGAAGTCTTTCAGCTATGCACAGTTAGGTTTGGAAGGGTTTACCTTTGGAATTGGGATTGAGTGGCAAGTCTACTAAAATGGCTAAAGCCTTCCACAGGATCATGGCCATGAACTATGGCAAACGCTGACCGTTCTTAAAGAACACAGACCTATACAGAATCTTAGAGAAGCGGTGGGAAGGAGAGCCCAGGCACACACTTGAGTAACAGTGGACGCCACTAAGTTGCTGTGGTATGCAGATTAGGAGACACCTAATCTTCCTTTCCCTCAGCAACACCCAACATTTCCTCTAAGTGAATGTTGAGCAAATATTTAAAGAATGTCAGTTTGAAGGGGGCATAGGTTATTAGCCTGCCTGGGGTTCCCACGAGTCTGGCCCATCTCTATGTTAACCACTCTTTCTTCCACCATCCTACTGTAGTGACAGAGGAGCAGTATGGCATGAGGAAAGACATCATCACAAAAGTCCAGTCGTCTGGTGCAGAATAGAGGGGGTGCCAACTTCCCCTATCAGGACAACAGGGCTGGGATAACAGCAGTTTCAGGGAAGTCCACAAGCAAATCTCTCCTCCAACAAATGCTTCAAAGAAGACCACTGTGTGCCAGAGTCCACAGGCAGCTCACAATTTTCATTTGGAAGCAACTGCACACTTGGTAGAACAGGGGCAAAGTCAAGTTTGACTGTCTTACCAGGCACTGCTGCAGTTAACTTTGGACTGTGTCAACTTGCCCTTGGAAGAAGCTCTTTTGCCCCTGAATGAAAATCTTTACCAGTTAGATACTTCTGGTGGCAACTTCTCTTTTATCCCCACCCCATCCCAGATTCCTGGGGGTTTTATCTGACCAAGCAAAAGTGCAGTAAATTTCCACTTATCTATATTTTTGTCTGGATCTGAAAGATAGAAACATGGACTAACACAGTCTTGGCAGGAGCCACTTCAGAAGCAACTGGGTGAGACCCAAACTCCCTCTGAAAGCAGGGGCAAAAGGGAAACATGGGCAGATACATGAAAAGCCTGTGAAGTTTAAGAAAGAAGGACCATTTGGGGAACCAGAAGAGGTGGCTTCCCTGTGATCACACAGTCAGCTGCATATACTGACTTTCTAAAGCCTGGGCTCTTTGTTCCCTGGTCCAGGGCTTTTTTTCTTGAACCAGAGTTTAAGTCTTGACTCTCTAACATGCTCTGTGGCCTTGGGCAAATAGCTAAATCTCTCTGAGCTGAGGTTTCCTGTCTATACTATGAGGGGGAGCAGTGAAAATCAGGGCCTCCAAATCGGCACACATCAGAGTGATGTGGGCCTTCGGAATCAGGGGACCCAGGGACCCGTGGGGATCTGTGTTTAGGAAGCAATGTAGAGAAGCGGGCAAAAGCCTCCGGAGTAGACTGCCTGGGGTCCAAACTGCTTCCACCTCTGGCCATCTGGGTGACCTTGGGCACTTCATTTCTGAGTTTCAGTTCCCTTGTCAGCAAAATGGGGATACAAATAACTCCTCCCTCACTGGACTGCCGTGAGGATGAAATGAACTAGTTCAGGAACAGAACGGGGTAGGTGCTCAGCAATCAGTGGCTGCTGTCACTTGGATGAAGATCCTGGGGGATTCTGATTAAGAATCATGAGACGAGATGCTCCTTTAGATCTCTTCATTCTGAGCTGCACAAAGTGACATCCTATCATCTTCATAAGACATCAACCCCCTACGAATGCATCCAAATTGCACTAAGTACCTTTTTCACCCACAGATGCAACACTCTAACCAGTGAGAAAGGAAACAATAGGCTTTTGTTTGGGAAGTTTGTGTTCTCCTTCCCTCTGCCCTCCTCCCCATCTGCCACCATAGGTGCACTTCAATGATCTCCTTAAGGGGCCCACAGCCCCCGAGGACCAGATGTTTTCTAAGATAAAGTATAGTTTCTGGATAACTGGACAGATTTTTAAAAACAAACACAATGGAAATCCTACATTCGAGTGAGCATTGTCTCTCAGCCCCTTGGGAAGCGAGCCCCTCTTTGGAACTGTTAGAGCTGCTTTCATGACTAATGTTCAGTTTGAAAAAGATATCTTCAAAGGGGGCAACGTTTTATGCTTTGAGAGTGAACCAAAAGTAAACCAGAGCCATGCCTTGTGAATAAGACTGAAGATCCAGCTGAGAAACAAAATTTTGCATCAAAAAAGAAATGTGTCTATAAAACTAGGAAACTGATTTGTCACATGGCCTTTCAATTGAATTTTAGTAAGTTTGTTAAAAATCAGTTTCCTTTGTTTATAGTCGTACCTCATAATTTTCCATGCAACACCAGGATAGTCTAGCATGTTTTTCATTATTGTATTAGGAAAAACATTCATTTCTTATTTACTGTTCGTTAAAACGGATCATTTGTCAGCTCCTAGCCCAGCGTCTCCTTTTTAGCATTCTAATCTCTCTACAAGTGGATTTCCAATTGAAAGTGGATCTTTTCTTGGCATGATACACCGAATACTGGAGTAGGAAAAAGTGCATCCAGAATAAATAAAGTTTGTGTGAAGATTTCCAAGATATTTTCTTGGCCAGGAGTGAGTTCAGCCTGGTGACTGGAGAACCAACCAAATGCTAAACTTAAGATGCGTGCTTGGCCTAAATAATTAACAAGAATTTTAAAGTTAAAATTTAAATAATGGTCGTGGTTTTTTTTTTTTCTTATGACGGAAGGGACATATGATCATAGAAAACCTAGAAAACTTAGATGAACAGAAAGAAGAAAGTAAAAACGAATAGTGGTCTCATTCAGAGGTAACTACTGTTAAAATCTGGTTGTGTGTCTTCCACGTTTCTCTCTCTCTCTGCATATAAATGTATGTGTCTAAAACAGGAATAGCATCAAGGCACTGTTTTGTGACTTATTTTTAACATGTGAAGCAGTATCGTTAACATCTTTCCCACATGAGTAATTATTCATCTTTCCCCCAGTATTAATTATTTAAGGGTAAAGTATAATTTATATAACAAATTAACTACCGCTAAACATTTATGTTACCATTTAAATGTTTCCATTTGTTTACTTTCTTTCCTTCCTCTCCCTCCCTCCCTTCCTTTCTTGCTTCCATCCCAAATTCCTTCCTTCCTCCCTCCTCCCCCCCTCCTCTCTGTCTCCTTTTTTCTTTTTGCCATCATAAGCAATATTATGATGAACATCTTGTAGCTGAGTCTTTGTTAACATTCTCAATCATTTCCTTTTGATGAAGTTGAAATTGAAATTCTGGGTCAAAAAATGTATAAAAGCAGTTGATTCATTTTAAGAATGGCCTTCCTGGGGAGTTCCCTGGTGGTCTAGTGGTTAGGATTTCAGGCTTTCACTGCCGGCGGCGGCGGAGGGGTTGGGCGGTTTGGGTTCAATCCCTGGTTGGGGAACCACGCAGCCAAAAAAAAAAAAAAAAATTCCAAAAGATTCAATGGTCTCTCTCACCAATGATGAATGAAAACACTTCTTACTCTATATCTTTGCCCATATTGGGAATTGTATTTTTTGTTAATCTTTGCCAGTTTGATAGATTATTTTAATTTGTGTTTCCTTGATTACTTGAGCATTTCCTTGAGCATTTCCCACATGTTTATTTGCCATTATTTTTCTTGTAAATTTCCTTTTCATATCTTTTACCCATGGATGTGCTCACATTTTCTACTGATTTTAAGAGCTGTCTACATATTAAAGTTATTGATCCTTTGTTTGTTCTATGTCTTACAAATAATTTAGCATGTTTTCTGTTTCACTTGAGATTTTTGGAGGGGGGGAGGTTTAAAGAATTAAAAAATATGTACTCAAACCATTCAAATTTTCCTTCATGGTATCTTCTTTCAGTTATGCTTAAAAAGTCTTTCCCCACTGGAAAATTATGTAAATATTTATTTTTGTTTCCTTCTAAAACTTCTATAGTTTCATGTTCACGTTTAAATTTTTCATCTGGAATTTGTTTAGATGTAAGGTGTGAGATTAAAAATTGAACTGAATCATTTTTCTAAGAGGCTAGCCAGTTGTCTCAATACCATTTTTGAACAATCCACTCTTTTCCCACCGATAAGAAAGGTTATTTTATTTTATACTAAATTCACAGAAGTGCTTGGTTCTTTTTATGGACTTCGTTTTTCCTGTTCTGTTTGGTTTGCCTTTTGTGGCACCAGTCATACACTGTTTAAATTACTGCAGCTTTTTTATACATCTTAAAATCGGCTAGGGCAAGTTTCCACATTTTTCTTGGCTATTCTTAAATGTTTATTCTTCCATGTATGCACTTTAGAATTATTTTGTTAACTTCAAAAGTCCCATTGGACTTTTCATTGGGATTGTAGCAAAAGTAAATATTAATTTGAAGACAACCGGTATCTTTGCAATCCTCAATTGCCGCTCCATTGAATAATAGTGATAATGATAATAATAAATTAATATTAGCAGCCAACATCGATCGACCGCTTACTGCATGCTTGGCCCTGTTCTGAGCTCTAATTCTCACACTGAAACATCATAACAGTCCACCACAGAGGTGCTATTACTGCTATGCTCATTTTACAGATAGAGAAATTGAGGCTTGGAGATGTTAAATACTGTAGCTTGCCATGGTCACAAAGCTTTCAGACAGAAACAGGGTTCTTTTCCTGGGTGGTTCCAGGGTACGTTCTATGCCATGAGTCTATACTGCCTCTGTATTGACTTACATTTTCTTCATTTCCCTCACAGAGTTGTGTAATTTTCTTCCTATATGTCTCTACAAATTTCGTTAAATTAGTTCTTACCAGATGTTATATGTTGCTGCTGTATTTTTTCTGTGACGTTTGGTCATTGCTGGATCCTGGCAAAGCTATTGATTATTATAAGGGAGCTATTTATTTTGAAATCATCCAGTTTAATAACCTTCTCATTAGTGTAGTAGTCTGTTGATTCTCTTTTAGTTTTGCAGGACGACACAACCATCCTTTTAAAGTAATAACGTTTGGCTCCCGTTTCCTGTATGTATATCTCTCATTAGTTTTCTTGCATTACTGTAATACCCATAGCACTGTCTAATACAGTAGTCACTATCTATAGATGGCTATTGACATTCAAGTTAATTAAAATGAAATGAATTTAAAAATTCAGTTCCTCAACTGCACTAGTCACTCTTCAAGTCCCCAATAAGCCACATGTGGCTTGTGGCTACCCTATTGGCTACATTTTAGAACATTTTCATTATCACAGAAAGTTCTATTGGACAGCACTGCTAAAACTTCCAGATTAATGTTAAATAATAATGGTGAAACGAGTTGTCCTGCTTTTTTCTTCCTAACTGTAAAGTTAATATCTCTATTTAGTGATTTACCATAAAATGATGTTGAGTTTTGAATTTAAATATCTGTATGTATTTTTGTTATTATGTTAAAGAAGTCTTAACCTACTCCTAGTTTTCTAAAAGTATATATTTTAAAAATTTGGAATGGATAATGAACTTTAATGTCTTCTTGGCATCAAAAAATTTTGCTACGTGAGAGGCAAATTCCCCCTCATTCTCTAAAATTATCTTACTTATCCTGGTCCTTTTTAAATACATTGCTGGATTTTGTTTACCAATATTTTATTTATGTTTGTCATCAAAGAAACTGATTTCAAATATTTTCTACTACTAGTGTCTTGTCCAGTTTTTTTAAAAAATCAAGATTATATAATTTTCATAAAATGAATTAAAACCCTTTTTCTCTATTTCTTTTCTCTAGAAGAGTATGTATCAGATATGAGTCATCTGTCCCTTAAAGTCTGGTAAAACTTAGATGAAAAAAATCTGGGTCTGGTGCTTTAGTTGAGGGGTACGATTTTCTCATCTCTCTCTTCCAGTTCATGCATTTCATCTTCATCTGTGTCTAATCACACTCCTTAGTCTATCCATTAAGTTGTATTTCAGTGAATGAACTTCTTCAGCTCTAAAATTTACACTAGGTTCTCTGCAAATGTGCCTTTGTTGAATGTTCTTCCCCTTTGGTCTGTTTGATTTCTTCACACACTTTATTTCATTTTTTAATTGAAATTAGTTGATGTACAATATTATGTTTCAGGTGTACTACACAGTAATTTGACATTTTCATACACTATGAAATGAGCACCGTGATAAATCTAGTATCCATCTGTCCCCACACAAAGTCATTACAATATTATTAATCATATTCCTTCTGCTGTATATTAAATCCCTGTGGCTTATTTATTTTATAACTGGAGGTTTGTATTTCTGAACTCCCTTCACTTATTTCACCCCCCACCCCCCCCCCCCCCAACCTCCCTCCTCTCTGGCAACCACCCATTCTTTTCTCTGCATCTAGAAATCAGTTTTCATTTTGTTTTGGTTGTTTGTTGCTTCTACATCTTGGCTATTGTAAATAATGCTGCAATGAACATTGGCATGCATATATCTTTTCAAATTAATGTTTTCTTCAGGTAAATACTCAGAAGTGAAATTGCTAGATCATATAGCAGTTCTATTTTTAAGTTTTTGAGGAACCTCCATACTGTCTTCCACAGTGGCTACACCAATTTACATTCCCACCAACATTGTACAAGGGTCCCCTTTTCTCTACATCCTTGCCAGCATTTTATCTTTTGATGATAGCCATTCTGACAGGTGTGAGGTAGTAACTCCTTGTGGTTTTGATTTGCTTTCCTCTGATGATTAGTGATGTTCAGCATCTTTTCATGTGCCTATTGGCCGTCTGTATGCCTTGTTTGGAAATATGTCTATTTAGATTCTCTGCCCATTTTTCAATTGGGCTGTTTATTGTTTTTGATGTTGAGTTGTATGAGCTCTTCATATATTTTGAATATTAATCCCTTATCAGATATATAGTTTACAAATATCTTCTCCCATTCAGTAGGTGGCCTTTCCTTTTGCTGATAGTTTCCTTTGCTGTGTAAGAGCTTTTAGGTTGGTGTATTTGTTTATTTTTGCTTTTGTTTCCCTTGTGTGATGAGACAGATCCAAAAAATTATTGCTAAGACAGATGTCAAAGAGAGTAGTGCCTATGTTTCCTTCTAGTTTTATGGTTTCAGACCTTACATTTAAGCCTTTAATCCATTTTTGAATTTACTTTTGCATATAGTATAAGAAAGTAGTCCAATTGATTCTATTGCATACAGTAGTACAGTTTTCCAAATACCACTTATCAAAGATACCACTGTCTTTTCTCATTGTATATTCTTGCTTGCTTTGTTGTAGATTAATTGACCATATAAGCATGGATTTATTTCTAGGCTCTCTATTCTGTTCCATTGATCTATGTGTTTGTTTTCATGCCAGTACCATATTGTTTTGATTACAGTAACTTTGTGGTATAGCTTGAAATCAAGGAGTGTGACAACTCTAGCTTTGTTCTTCTTTCTCAAGATTGCTTTGGCAATTTGGGCTCTTTTGGGTTTCCATACAAATTTTAGAGTTATTTGTTCTAGTTCTGTGATAAATGCCACTGGCATTTTGATGGGGATTGCACTGAATCTGTAGATTGCCTTGGGTAGTATAGTCATTTTAACAATATTGATTCTTCCAATCCATAAGCACCAAATATCTTTCCATTTATTTTGTCATCTTGAATTTATTTCATCAATCTCTTACAGCTTTCAGAATACAAATCTTTTTCCTCTTTGATCAGATTTATTCCTAGGTATTTTATTCTTTTTGATACAATTGTAAATGTGATTGTTTTCTTAATTTCTCTTTCTGATAGTTAATAATTAGTATTTAGAAATGCAACATATTTCTGTATATTACTTTTGTATTCTACCACCTTACTGAACTTATTTCAGTTCAAATGGTTTTTGGTAGTGTCTCTAGAATTTTCTATGTATGGAACCATATCATGTGCAAACAGTGACAGTTTTACTTCTTCCTTTCCAATTTGGATTCCTTTTATTTCTTTTTCTTTTCTGAGTGTTGTGGCTACGACTTCCAATTCCATGTTGAATAAAAGTGGCAAGAGTGGGATCCTTGTCTTGTTCCTGATCTTACAGGAAATGCTTTCAGCTTTTCATCATTGATTATGATGTTGCCTATGGGTTTGTCATACATGGCCTTTATTATGTTGAGGTATGTTCCTTCTATGCGCATTTTCTGGAGAGTTTTTACCATAAAAGTATGTTGGGTTTTGTCAAAAGCTTTTTCTGAATCTATTGAAATTATCATATGGTTTTTATTCTTCAGTTTGTTAATGTGGTGTATTATGTTGATTGATTTGTGGATACAGAACCATCCTTGTGTTCCTGGGATAAATCGTACTTGATCATGGTGTAGGATCCTTTTAACGTATTGTTCAATTCAGTTTGCTAATATTTTGTTGAGGATTTTTGCATTTATGTTCATCAGTGATATTGACCTGTAATTATTTTTTGTGGTATCGTTGTCTGGTTTTGTTATTAGAGTGATGTTGGCTTTGTAGAATGAGTTCAGGAGAATTCCTCTTCATTTTTTTTTTTTTTTTTGGAACAGTTTGAGAAGGATAGATGTTAACTCTTCTTTGAAGTTTGGTAGAATTTCCCTGTGAAACTGTCTGGTCCTAGACTTCCATTTGTTGAAAGTTTTTTAAAGTAACGATTGACTTTCATTACTGGTCATTATTAGCCTGTTCATATTTTCTATTTCTTCCTGATTCAGTCTTGGGAGATTGCACATTTCTAGGAATTTATCCATTTCTTCTAGGTTGTCCATTTTATTGTCATATAATTGTTTGTATTGGGTGGGCCAAAAGGTTTGTTTGATTATTTCCGCAAGATGTCTCTAGTAGCACTTAGTTGTCTTTAACTTCATTCAAAACAGTTTTGTTAGATCGTATGTGACGGCAGTCATATCAGCGTGCATTTAAAAAAAGACTATCAAAATTGGTGAATTTTTGTGTAGCCATTTGAATATTGAAGATGGAAGAAAAAAAGCAACATTTTGGGCATATTATGCTTTATTATTTCAAGAAAGGTAAAAACGCAACTGAAACACAAAAAAAGATTTGTGCAGCATATGGAGAAGGTGCTGTGACTGATCGAACATATCAAAAGTGGTTTGCGAAGTCTCATGCTGGGGATTTCTCACTGGACGATGCTCCACAGTCGGGTAGACCAGTTGAAGTTGATAGTGATCAAATTGAAACAATAATTGAGAACAATGAATGTTATATTACGTGGGAGATAGCCGACGTACTCAAAATACCCAGATCAGGTGTTGAAAATCATTTCCATCAGCTTGGTTATTTATGTTAATCACTTTGGTGTTTTTGTCCCACATAAGTTAAGTGGAGAAAAACCTTCTTGACCATATTTCCACATGCGATTCTCTATTGAAACGTAATTAAAACATTCCATTTTAAAAACAAATTGTGATGGGTGTTGAAAAGTGGATACTGTACAACAATGTGGAATGGAAGAGATCGTGGGGCAAGTGAAATAAACCACCACCAACCACACCAAAGGCTGGTCTTCATCCAAAAAAGGTGATGTTGTGTATATGGTGGCATTGAAAAGGAGTCCTCTATTATGAGCTCCTTCCAGAAAACCAAATGATTAATTCCAACAAGTACTGCTCTCAATTAGACCAACTGAAAGTGGCACTCGACGAAAAGTGTCCAGAATTAGTCAAAAGAAAACGCACAATCTTCCATCAGGATAACACAGGACCGCATGTTTCTTTGATGACCAGACAAAAACCATTACAGGTTGGCTGGGAAGTTCTGATTCATCTGTCTTATTCACCAGACATTGCACCTTCAGATTTCCATTTATTTCAGTCTTTAAAAAATTCTCTTAATAGAAAAAAATTTCAATTCCCTGGAAGACTGTAAAAGGCAACGGGACCAGTTCTTTGCTTAAAAAGATAAAAAGTTTTGGGAAGATGGAATTATGAAGTTGCCTGAAAAATGGCAGAAGGTAGTGGAACAAAATGGTGAATAAAGTTGTTCAATAAAATTCTTGGTGAAAATGAAAAACGTGTCTTCTTTTTTTTTCTTAGAAAAACCGAAGACACTTTTTGGCCAACCCAGTGGTAATCTCTTATGATCCTTTGTATTTCTCTGGTGTCGGTTGTAACTTCTCTTTCATTTCTGATTTTATTTATTTGGATCCTCTCTCTTTTTTTCTTGATGAGTTTGGCTAAAGGTCTATCAATTTTGTCAATCTTCTCAAAGAAACAGCTCTTAGTTTCATTGATCTTTTCTACTGTTTTTTAATTCTCTGTTTTATTTACACTCTGATCTTTATTTATTTTTCCTTCTAGTAACTTTGGGTTTTGTTTGTTCTTATTTTTCTAGTCCCTTTAGGTGTAAGGTGTTGACTGTTTATTTGACTTGTTTTCTTGTTTTTAGACACTTTAAATGTGTTTATTTTACATCCTCTTTCAACTTGCTCTTTAGTCTTCTTGCTTGCTCTCCGTTTTCTTTCATCTCTTATCATATGATTTATCATTTGGTGCAGTGAGCCCATCTTCAGAGGGGGTTATGGCTTCAGGAGTGGTGTAGGTTGGACTGGATGTATACTGCCTCTGCCAGGGCCACAGGGAGCTGGATGGCCACGGACATATTTTGGAGTTAGTTTCCTGACTTGGTGCTTCTGTATTATGCGGCTGGTAAAGCATCTTACCTTTATTCCCCTGCCTGCTTCCTTGAATCACTGAGCAGCTTTCCCTGTCCCCATTCAATGTCTAGTACAGCCCTCAGAGCCTGATTTCTACAGGGGGCTCTGCTTTTGCCTGCTTGTCTTGCTGGTGCCCTGTATCTACATCAGTAGCAAGATCACAGCCTGAAGACCCCTCAGGCTCAGAGCACCCAGACCTTTGCTTCCTGCTTAGATTTTGTATTCCCTTTTTGTCTCCTGTGCCTGGGGGTTTCCTCCTCATTCCCTTGAGCAAGGCCACATGTCACAACTTTTAAAATCATATTTTATGCAGAATTTTGGATCTATTATATTGACCAGAAACAAGTCCAGAAATTGTTTTAGATTCCTAAGTGGTTGATTTGTTTACTTTCTTTTTAAGCAAAGGCAAGGAAAGCAGGAGAGACATAGGTATTAACCTATGCTTTTAATTTTCTGGTTATATTTATCATCTAAGAATATATTTAAACAACTTCAACATTTTGGTATTAATATGTTGGTGTTTTATTTGTGTCTTAGTGCAATAATGTTAAAGGGTGTTCATAGTTTTTTCAATTTGTTATTTATTTATTTATTTCTTTTTTGCGGTACGCGGGCCTCTCACTGTTGTGGCCTCTCCTGTTGCAGAGCACAGGCTCCGGACGCGCAGGCTCAGCGGCCATGGCTCACGGGCCCAGCCGCTCCGCGGCATGTGGGATCTTCCCAGACTGGGGCACAAACCTGCATCCCCTGCATCGGCAGGCAGACTCTCAACAACTGCGCCACCAGGGAAGACCTCAATTTGTTATTTTTTATTTAACTGTTTTTCTTTATATAATCTGCTACAAATAATACTTTATTTGTTGAAGACTCCAAGGCTTATATCATAACAGCCATAGCTTCATTATCCGGCCTGCAATTAGTCTTATTATGGTTGATAAGGGCACTTCTATTCTCTTTTTTTGTTATAAAATGTAATGCAGTATTTAGGAAAAAATCTTGAAAGAGGAAATATATACTATAAAAATTAAAACAGATAATTTAAAACTTGGATGTAGAAGTGGGAAAGGAGAATGGGAAAAGTAAAAGAATCTAAATTTATTTTATTTTATGGGGACAACTCAATGAGATACTTACATTCATAAGGTTGGTAGAAAAATGTAGAATTGAATATGTTGCATTTTAAAATTTATTTATCTTTTCTGTCCTCCACAGTTTCTTGTTCATATTATTTACTGAATGTAAAAGAACAGATGAATTAATAAATGAATGACAATTTTTTTTCAAATTCCAATATTTTCCCCTTAGCTAGAATATTTTTAATAACTATTTGTTTGAGTTCAGGAGTGTTACTTGCAGCATATAATGTGGTTGAGTCACTGCCTTTCTTTTCTCCAAACTGTCAGCTGGAGGCACAATTAGGTTTGTGGTTTAAGCTAAATCCCTACCCCAAAGGCCTTTATTCCTTTTCGATTATGAATCAGGTGGAGAGCCCGTGCGGGTGTTTGCAAGTTTGTATTAGGAAAGGAAGAGAAGCTAGTTTCCCAAGAAATAAAATTGCATGGAGAAGCTGGAAAATATGCATTCAATATGTCACTCTACGAATCCACAGTAAATTTGCATTTTTTTGTTATCTTCATATAGCATCTCTGCGTAACCTTTCAAGGAATGGCAACGCTACACCCCATGTCCATTCATGTTCAGAGAGGGGTTGGGTCCAAAGGCTTGCTTTCTGGGAAGCCTTCTTTGGAAGGTGTTGGCGTCTTTTGAGTTTAACCCTCAGGAGTTTCTGATCTTAGATTTAAGATTCTGGTTAAGGAGAGAGGGAAGGCGGACTTGGATGACATCACAAATTAAAGGGGAAAAAAAGGAAGGACTCTAGAGCGTGCACGTCCAACTTTCACACTGTGACTTCTTGGGGATACTTCAAGATGTTTTCAAATAGCGTGGACTTTTTGGATACGTGACGGCATTTCCAAGTATCAAGAAAAAATAACTGTTTCAAATCTTTGGAATTATTCCAAATTCAGGAATCCCAGATGTTTGTAAAGATGCCATTGCATACCTCTGTTTAAATATTGAAGTGGGTTTCAAGATGCTATAGAGGGGAAAAGGCATACCCTTCAATTCTTCCGTTTTAAAAACAGTATAGTACCTACTCCGTAACGCTATCAGGAGGACCAAACTAGCGTGAATGGTTAGTCAATAAGCTTGAGTATCCTTTCCTTCCTCTTTGCTCTTTCTACCTCCCAGGGCAGTTGTGGCAAAAAGATGTGTGGTATTTAAAATGTCATAGCACTACAGAAAATACAGTATGTTATTACTGTTTATCGCTGCAGATACTGAACCAATAATTATCTGTGTGATGAATGCCAGATGTAAATAATAACCAGGGCTCCTGGCATTTGTCTTTCCATCATCTGTCTCCCCATCTTTCCTGGACAGCAATCTGAATCACACACGTCTTTAAATTAAGAACTTGCCTGCTACAAATGTCTTGCGAAAGTGCCAATGTTATGACAAGTCATTTTTTTCCCATGAAATGCACTTAGTTTTACTTCCATATGCCTGTATTTCAGGTCAGGTATTCACCCTGATGAGAACTTTTTGGCGACTCCAAAGCAAGAATCATCCAGATTGAACAAACTTCCAGAATCTACACATGCAAGTCGCACAGTTTGGCTTTTAGTTTACTCAGAATTAATACATTCAGACCATTTATTTTTCCCTCTTGTGCTTGACAGTCCCGAATACCTTGTTAAGGAACATCAAGCTTCGTAAGCCCTAAGCAGCCAGGGGCTGCACTGACGGCTGAGAGTTTTGAACTTGGTACAAATGCTGGTGGACTGGAAAACAAGTGCCTGCCGCCTCTCCTGATGGGAGCAAGGGCGCCGCAGTGGCTAGCTATGCCCTTGCTGGTGGCCTTTCTAGCAGGGAAGACCCTTCTCTGTAGTTTCCTGTGTGTGGCCTCACTAGAAGATGGAGCTGGGGAGCCCTTCCCCGAAGCAGGCGAAGCAGGTGGTAGAAACCCCCAAACCCCACGAGAACTTACTGAGCGTCACTGACTCGTTGATCTTGAAGCTGCAGAGGACCCTGTCCACGTTGCGGGCGTGTCGGAAGCCGTTACCTCTGACAACTACTTGAAATGATTCTGAAACAAAGAATAATGACACGACACCTTCATGGACTGCACACCGTTAACCTTAAGTTTCCCATCTGCCCTGGTTTAGGGAGTCTGTTAACTATTTCACCAGGCTTAAAATATTAAAAAAATCAGTTCAGGCTGGGAAACAGAAGCATACGTGTGGGAGCCTTTTGCCACCTATTCACTACCTTCTCGCTAGTTGTTCACCAGGATGGCACAGAACTTCTTACTTTGAATTTCCACCTTGCCTTTGCCTTTACTCTTCCTCCTAGCTGGAACGCCTCCCCCACCCCCCACCTGTGTCCTGCAACCCTTACCCATCTCTCAAGTCCTGGCAGTTTTAAAACCTGTGATCTCTGCCACCAGAAGGCCACGGGGGAGGGACTCTCCACTTCGTCAATCCTCTTGTGTCTCTTTTACATATTGGATGCCGAGGAAAGCATTTATTTAGGACTACAGGTGCCTAGCGTTTTTGAAAACCACTACCTGTGGGCATTCACAGTCTGTCCCGAATAGTGTAGCATGTGATTATGTACTGTCTGGTGTTGTTCTTTTGTCTTTTCTTCCACAACTAGAAAACCTTCCTTTACGTTTAGAGATTGTTTGATGAAGCTTCAGCTCTCCTGTCTCTGCAGGGCACACAGTAGGAGCACCTAGTGTTACGCAGGAATAATTGTACTCAGCAGGGGATCGAAATCTTGCTTAGGGGTCAGCAAGCATTGCCCGTTTGAACCGACATTGGCCCTTAGTGCACTTAGAACTCTCTTCTCTCAAAGTAGAGGAGATAATATCTCTCTGCGGGTCTCTAGCCCTGCATGTGAATTTCATGTTGGCATAATTCATGTTGAGTTAACACGTTAATAAAATACTGATAAAGCAAAAATAATGATCCTCTATACTAGTCTTACTAAGAGAAAAAAACCAGCTAATTAATCCATTAAATGTTTAGGAATATTTGCTTAAGTTTGATGGTAACTAATAGCCAATACTCCATTTTCTTTGATTTTTGTCATCTTTTTGTGTGTAAAAATTGGGGCTTGGGGTAATGCTGTGTGGCATATAAAAAAGAAAAAGACTAAAAGTTAGAGGTTAAAACGCAGTATTGGTGAAAGTGGATCTGGAAGTGTAAATTGCTATCCAGATGGAGATTTTCACTGGAGGATGAATGGAATTAAAAGACCAGCATATGGGACTCTTCCAAACTTTAATAAACGTCATGAATCTACATCACCTTCATTCTGGGGAAACTAATTTAGACATCATGTTTGCCAAGAGAATAATAACTGATATCAATTGCTCCCTCTTTGTGTGCCAGGCCCTGTGAGAAGCGTTGTATATGTCTGATGTCACTTAAACCTCACCACAGGGAGGTACAAATGAGAAAACCAAGCGTAGTGAGGTTAAGTAACTTGTCCAAGATCACATGGCTGGTAGCTGTCAGAATCAGAACCGGAATCCAGGTCTGGCGAGTATCAAATGCCTTAGGACTCAGTCATCATGTTCTTTACTGTTATGCTAAAATGTCTTGTGACATATGACTCATTTAGAGATTGACATTGTGATCTTTTAAAAAGCTTATTTTATTTTTACTTTAGACAGGCTTGTCCATTTTGCAGAAAAATGGAGCTGGCCCAGCTGGGAAGCAGGAAACCAAAACCGAAGTAAAAGAAGCCGGAGGCACTAAGTGTGCCACAAGGAGAAACAAGTTAGAACAGAATGCGGTTTAGAGGTATCAACGACCTTCCCTGTAAGGAAATGGAGATTTTTGACGTTGCAAATGACTTGCCCAAGATCATGCAATCTGTAACTGGTAAGCAGCAAAACTGGGACTTGTACCCACCAGCATTCACTGCCATAGTTTTGAACTATATTAAGGTTCAGAACTTAACGATGGTTTTTCAGGACCATAGTCCTATGAGTATTAAGGATTTAGATATGCATGTCGATGCATATATACGGTTGCTAAGTTTAGAAGGATGGACTAGATGGTTTTCTTTAGATGTCTGCCTGGCATGTGACTGATGACACAATTGGTTCAACAAGCATTCTATTAGGTGTCAAGCATTGTGGAAGAATCTTATCGCATCTTGTTTACTCAATTTAGCCTATAGATACCCATTTCTGGTTTTAGTCTGAACGCCAGACATCCAGAAGTCTGCCATTGGATGCTTTTGCTGCTTGCAAATGTTTTCTGCCTCGCTGCTCTGCCTACTTCTCTTGTCTCCTCAAAGATCAGTGGAAGGAGAGAAGATTCTGGAAACGCAGGCCATGTGCCACCTCTCTTCTCTAACACCGCGTCCTAGCATAACCTGTTCTGCTGCTGAGTCCTCAGTGAGAGAGGATGCCGGCATGGCTGCTTGGCCAGCCCTCAGGGTGTTAGGGAGGAAGACAGCAGAAACCCAGGGACAGCCATGGTGGAGACGGAGCAATCTAACCCCCGAGGCGCGGGGAGCAGATGAAGGAAAGGATGCCCTGGGAGGCACACCAGAGCAGAGGCGAGCTCCCACCAGTTTCTACGTGAGGATGCACATTCGGCCTCCAGAAGCACCTGAGTATCTGCCCCGGCAGCCCGACTGGAATGTCAGCCCTTCACACGTAGAAGGTATGTAACAAAACCCTGTCAAGTGAATCTGTCAGCAAGAGAGAGCCGGGACACACCAGAACCAGGACATACTGATTTAATTCAGTTTGTCCACAAAGCCCTGAACCTGTCTCTCACCATACGTACATCTAAGTGTTTTTAGGCAGCGTGCACGTTGGTTTACGGCTCCTACAAGGAGTGCCTAGGGACTGGAGGGCATTAGGGAGGAATTTCTACTTGGAAATGATCTTTTACCTAATCTTTTAAGATACATATTCTTTAAGTTATCTTTAAGGTATATGTTTATTATGATTCTTTTGTCACTTTACTCTCAATTATAATTTAAGCTTCCTGATGGGAGAGGCCATCATATCTATTTCTTCAGAATCTTTGGCCGTGCCTCACCCAGGGCTGAGTCAGTCTCAGTGTTAGCTCGTTTAACGAACAAATAAATGACATCTTGGTATAGAAAGGGAGAAAGGGGAGGAGAAGGTGGTCATTTATTCAGGTACCAGTCAGATCTAATCCTGTTTGTTTTCTGAGGCTTAATCAGGTCATTGAATGAAAAGATGCTCAGCGTCATTGGTTATTAGGAAAATGCAAATCAAAACCACTCCACACTCACTAGAATGACTATAATAAAATAGGTGGACAATAATAAGTGTTGGTGAAGAAATGAGAAGCCTCATACATTGCTGGTGGGAATGTAAATTGGTACAGCTGTTTTGTAAAATAGTTGGCAGTTCCTCAGAAAGTTAAACATAGAATTACCATATGACCCAGAAATCTCATCCTATACTCAAGAGAATTGAAAACATATGTCTACACAAAAACTTGTACATATATTACACAATAGCATCATTCACAATAGCCAAAAAAGTGGAAACAACCGAAGTATCCACCAAATGATGAATATGGTATTCACACAATGGTATATTATTTACCCATAAAAAGTAACAAGTTCTGACACGTGCTCTGACATGGATGAATCTTGAAAACATTATGCCAAATGAAAGAAACCAGACATGAAAGTCCATCTATTGCATGATTTTATTCTATTTCATTTCCATGTGAATAGTGCAGATTAGCAAATCCAGAGAGACAGAAAATTGACTGGCCAGGGCTGGGGAGAGGAAGGAATGGGGAGTGACTGCTTAATGGGTACGGGGTTTCTTTTCAGGATAATGAACATATTCTGGAATTACACAGTGGCTATGGTTGTACAACTGTGAGTATATTAGACATTACTGAATTGTACTATTTGAAAGGGTGAATTTTAGGATATGTGAATTATAGCTCAATTTTAAAAAAGAAAAAACTTAAGGTCAATGAATAGTTTGATAAACTTATTCTGTTCCCTTTTTTTGCTTTTTTTTTTTTTGGAAATGTGAACACATAGTTTTGCGATGACCTCAATAAAGATCACCTATCAACCACTGTATCTGAAAATGAGACATCTGTATATTCACCATGTGCTCTGGTCACCTAAGACTTTTGTGTAAAATTAGTGGTATTTCCATCTTGAGAGTTAGCTTCAGTTTGCTCTCCTATTAAATGCTACTGTAACATGTAACATCTAAAATATAATATAGAGCTGGATGTGTATTAAGTGCTTTCTGATGCCTAAATTACTCTAAGCTTTTTATTTTATAGCTATTTACTTATAAGAATTTTAGTGAGGTATAACTGACATACAGTAAGTTGTATGTAAAGTGTATAATTCGATAAGTTTTGACATAGGTATACAATCATGGGGTGATACCACAATAAAGATGGTGAACACACCCACCACCCTCAGAAGTTTCCACGTGCCCCTTCGTAATCTCTTCCTCCTGCCCTGCCCCACACCATGCGACCACTGATCTGCTCTCTGTTGTTGTAGATTAGTTTGCACTCTCTAGAATTTTATGCAAATGGAATCATATAGTAAGTATTTTTTTTTTTGGTCTGGCTTTTTTTTACTGAGCATAATTATTTTAAGATTCATCCATAATTATTTTGAGGTTTATACATAGTCTATTTCTTTTTATTGCTGACTATTATTCATTGTATGAAAACCACAGTTTTATCCATTCATGTGTTGATGAACATTGGAGTTGTTCACAGTCTCTGGCTCTTAAAAATAGAGCAGTTATAAACATTTATGTACAAGTCTGTGCCAGGACATAGATTTTATTTTTTTCCCCTTGGGTAAGCACCTAGGAGTAGAACAGCTAGGTCATGTGGTTAGTGTATAATGTTTTGAGAGACTGTCAGAACTGTTTTCCAAAGTGATTGTACCATTTTACATTTCCACCAACAGTGTATGAGAGCCCCTCCTTCAAATAGAAATATCTTTTAATGAAAACGAAGACCAAGGAGAGGATTAAACAATTGATTCAGAAGAGGTGCCTATGGGCCAACATGAGCTCTTTGAAAAACAGTGAAAAGTGAAAGAAATGAAACCACTTTTTGATGTTGCTTAAATGTGTCTGGTTTAAGCATCTAATTTCCAAATGGTAAACATGCCACCTACAAGTACCTTCCTTTGTGCTCACTTACCCAATTTTAGTACGAACAATGGGAAACAACAGAGTAGGAATAATACAATTGCTTCTGAAATGACAATGTAAGGCGCTAATGATAATCTCCTTCCATTTCTGGAGGAAAAGAACTTTAAATGTAGAGCAGTTGGCAGGTTGCACACTTAATTCCAATTAGTTCCTTCCTGGAGTATTTGCTTACATAAAACACTGTGAGCTATTCAAGTCTGAGGCCAACATTGTGGGACCAGAGGAAAATTGAGCTTAGACAAGACGATGCATTTCCTAAAGAGGCGCTGAACTAGGCAGGGCCAATCTAACAATGGATCAATTTTCCTAATTACACAGAGGCTAATCTGCAAAAACATTTAATTAGGAACTTTAAAAAAGAGTCTGTATTAGAAGGGAAGCAGAATTATTTAAATGCAGGTAATGTCAAAGGTGCTATAAAGTCTCTCCACAGAGCAGGTGACCTCCTACATGTTTTAGAACAGGAACTGGAAATACAGTGGCATAAGCACCATTGTAAACGGCAACCATATGCTTGACCTGGGTATTGGGATAATGGGGAGTGGTGGAGAGTATGGTGAACTGGAAAGAGTACACGCTTCTTTTAAAGGGAAGTTATTCAGTCTCTAATAATCGTTATCTTGCAATAAGTACAGGCCCAATGTTACTAGATCTGATTTTTCAATACAAGACAAAAATCTGAATTTTTAGGTGCAATCAGACTTTTAAATGTTAGCAATAATTTTTTTTTTTTAATTGCAGTGTGAGTCAAAAAGAACATATGTGCAGACCAGACAGGGCTTGTTGGCTGCCAGCTTATAACCTCTGGCAGTGGAGGAGTTTTGGGATGGCTCTCTCTCCAAATAGTTTCACTCATGACATTGATTGAAATTCTTTCTGATAGGGCAGAGGCTTACCTCCTCTTCGCATTAAGATTTCCTGTTAAAATGCAAAATAGTTCCAAGTATACTTTTTTCTTTAGCCATTAAACAAATAATCAGCCATTAATATCTTAGCTGAATTTGAATTAAGTCTTTAGAAACTTAAAGTTATAAAGGAGACCCAAAAAGGGTTTCTCTGTATAGCACGTGGTTACAGATGGCCATTCTGCTGTTGCTCACGTAATTCTGGGGGTGGAAAGTTGAGAGCATCTACTCCATTGTTGGAAAGCTTCAGTTGTAAAAGTTGCGTGTGTTAAGCTAAAACCCGCCTCCTTGAATTCCTCCCCAATCTCTCCATGGTGGTCTCCTGAAGCTATTTGTAGTAAGCCTAATTATTCCTTTCTGCATGGGAATTCTCCAAATATCCTTGTGAGTGTCTCAATTCTTTGTCTAAATCTCTGTGGTCACTCTGGTCCTTCCTCATCCCACAAGCATCTCATTAGCACCTCTTTGAGCAGATCTCTGCTATAGTGCTTCACGCGTGGTTTCGTAATTTGTGCGAACACATGACTATCTCCTAGAGCAGACTGTGAGTTTCATGGGGGGTTGGGACCAAGCACGCATGTTGGTACTCAAATCTTTTCATATTGCTTGGTACATAGTAGACATTAAGAAGTGATGGAAAGAAAGAAGGAAGGGAGGGAAGAAGGAAGGAAGGAAGGAAGGAAGGGAGGAAGGAAGGAAGGGAGGAAGGAAGGAAGCAAGGGAGGAAAGAATCAGTGACTGGAGTCTTGGAAGCTTGACTATCCTGTGTTCTCCTGTAAATGGACCTTGAGAGCTTGTTCGGAGGTTGTAGCAGGGGAGCACAGCTACTTGTACATCCTTGACTGAAGAATGGACCCTGCTGAGGAAGGTCATCCTCTTCCACTGAGCATGCAGCTTCAGGAGGGATACACATGGGAGGCAGGAAGGGGACACCTGCCTAGCCAGCCAGATCAGCTGAGTCAACCCTGGCTCTCAATGGGGTGACAGATGTTGCAGCTGGGCTGCCCTCACATCCTGAATGAATTATTAATATGGTTTCCAGTTCCATCACCACTACTACTAGGAACATGCCTTTGTCAATGCCATTTTTAAAATATGGGACTTGGAACCATGGTCTGAACTTGGAATAGTGGAGCATGGTATTAGCTCTCTTGCCCTGGACACTGGATGGCTATTGATGCGCTCTAAGATTGCATCAGCCTTTTTTTTGTCAGAGGCATTCTTGTTGGCTCTCAAGATATCTATGCTTCTCCTCGCTTTTTCTTTTTCTTTGCAGGAACTGTTACTAAGTCAGGTTTCTCTAAACCTGCTTGTACGTGAAACTGACGATTGGCAAGTTCAGCATCTTATATTTGTCCCATTAAATTTCACCCTATTATTTGCAGCCCAACACAGAAAGATCTGTGTTGGATCTCAGTTTTACTGTCCACCCAGTGCATTATCTCACTGCCTGTCTCAGAGCTCTGTTTGCTGTCAGAACCATGGCTGTTGCTGAGTTGTTGGTGAGAGCCAGCTGAGATCCCTGTCTTGGGAGAATGCAGTCATCAGCATAGCGTGTCTTAAGTGGATAGGCCAGGGTGGGGCTCCACAGCAGGGGCTGCTCTGGGGGCCAGGGAAGGGAAGTAATTCAGAGAGTGAGGGGAGGAAGCAGAGAGGAAAGGTTTTTGATGAAAGCAAGTTCTATCTTCTTCACAGATCTGTCTAGGGCTTAGTCTCAACATTATACTTTACAAATATGAACAGTATTTCCTTGTTCACGTTCTCCTCCAGTACGTATTGAGTTAATGAATCATTTCGCAGCTACTCTGAACTCTACCAAGGCTTCCCCAATTTTCTTTCAGTAGAGAAACATACAGGCATGTTTTTCTCATCTAGGTGTGAGATTATCAACATCATGATTCTCATATTGACCTTCAATCCTTATTAAAGTGATACTGATGATAATAATGTCACCTCGCTTTGTTGTAACAGTTTATGCTTTTTAAAGCACTTTCACATAAATCCCTGGCCCTGGCTCCTCGCAGTGGCCTAATGAAAATCACACAGGGGGTATGCTTAGGTCTACTTGACAGGAGTTCACAGCCCTGGACACTGAAATGGCCTCCAATGCTTCATGAAAGCCATGCTTACTCCAGGGAATGATCAGCGACAGACCTTTAAGGGCATCCTTGGAAGAACTTTTGGTGTAAGGATATCTTGTGAAAGTTTTATTTTCTTCTTAGTAAACTTATTCTCTAATCTACATGTTTTAATCCTAATGATTCTAATTCAAGAGAGGTGGGAGCTTGCTTTTTCAAAACCTAGGCTAGGTCCCATCACTGTGTCTTGTATTAATTTTTTTATAAGAAATAAAGGAAATGGAAGGGATGGATTGGGAGTTTGGGGTTAGCGGATGCAAACTAGTATATGTAGAATGGATATAGAACAAGGTCCTACTGTATAGCACAGGGAACTATATTCAATATTGTGTGATAAACCATAATGGAAAAGAATATAAAAAAGAATGTATATATGTAGTTATAACTGAATCAATTTTCTGTACAGCAGAAATTAACACAACATTGTAAATCAACTACATGTCAATTAGAAAAAAGAAATAAAATAAATAGAATTGGATAGTTTACTCTGATACAGGAAACTACTGTTTGTCCATAAAATATGGGATATTGCACATAAGCCAGAGATTTTAAAAATATTTAAAGAAAGATTCTTTGGATTGGATTTACCAGAGATTTGTCTATTTTATTGGTTCTACCAAAGAAACAGCTCCTGGGATAATTAAGCAGTGGAATTGTTTTAATTTGTTTAAGTTTATTAATGCTTTTAAATATTTTTTCTTATATTTTCCTTAGCTTTAAAAATATCTTTTATTTATTTATTTTTCTTTTCCATTACATAAGAAACATACTGAAAACTATGAATTTGCTAGGATCAGATCTTGTGGACCCTGGTATTTCTGTGCCGTATTCATTACGTTTATATATGTGGTCTTTTTATTGTCTTGAACACCTCAGTGGTAAGTAAAGGAGATTTTGGTTTACTAATCTTTGATTCAAGAATTATTTAAGAAGATACTCAATCCGAGTGATTGAAATTTGGTGGGCTTTGGGGGCCTTGTTCTGTCTTTGGCTATTTCTAATTCTGCTTCATTTAAAATAGTTCAAAGTTCTGATAACTTCTTGAGATTAGGTGAAATCTTATAATTAAGATTAGGTGAAACCCTTATAATTAGTTAATAAGGGTCGAATGAGCAAAAATCGGTACATTGTATGAATCAAGACATTTGGTCAACATTTATTGACCACCTATTAAGTACCATGGACTCTGTTAGGCAATGGGAAGTGGAGAGAAATAAGATTCCTTCTCTGTCCCCAAGAACCCTACAGGAGGGGAACTGATTATGCTAGTGAATTAACAGAAGCTGTATTCATTGTCTTTAGATGTTCTGATTCAGTACAAGGTTGCAAAACATCCAGTAGGATTGCTAAACTGCAAGTCTGGGGTTTTTCTTCATGAATGAGATAACTGCACAATTAAGGAACTCCCCTGTTTTCTAATTGCTTTAAAGTAAAGGAGTTATAAAAATTGTGGAGACAGATTTACCTTGAAGCTAATGAACCCTAGTTAAGCCTCCTGGCACTGGGCTCATGTGGTCATATGCTTTTGTAAATTTGCAAAGGTAAGATTTTTCAATTCCTTTTCTTAAGAATGTTCTCCTGGACCTGTCTTTGCGGCAACCACATTTGTTCCTGCCATCTGTGTTACCAGGTAGCAGTGTATTTAAAGGTCAATAGATAATCTTTGTTGATTGCTTTTCTTCAGGAAATTTACACGTCTCTGAATAGTCAGTCTCCAAGTACTGCTAACAACTTTAAACGTTTACATATATACTTAGTGTTTTGTTGTTGGCACATACTAGTCACTACATCTAACTCCTTGAAAAGTGTTTCAACTATTCTAAAATAGAGCCAAGAAACTGGAATGGAATCCTCAAGGAATTACCTCATTTATACCAATAAAATATGCCATAAAGAATAAAACTGTACAGTGTTTGAAAAAGCTTGAAAGTCCTTCCTCACTCCTTATGGGGTTGCATGATATATTTTCTATGACAAATTAATAATTGGCATTTGGGGGCTTCCCTGGTGGCGCAGTGGTTGGGGGTCTGCCTGCCGATGCAGGGGACGCGGGTTCGTGCCCCGGTCCGGGAGGATCCCACATGCCGCGGAGCGGCTGGGCCCGTGAGCCATGGCCGCTGAGCCTGCGTGTCCGGAGCCTGTGCTCCGCGACGGGAGAGGCCATGGCGGGGGGAGGCCCGCGTACGGTAAAAAAATAATAATAATAATTGGCACTTGGTATTTTAGGAGACTAGAAAGGCAATGTTAACAGTGAACTCTCAACGGTGAAATACTACAGGTCCTGGAGCACAGGAACTCATGGAGAGAAAGTTTATCCTTTTTGTATCACCAGCACTTACCACAGTGCCTGGTATTCAGTAGGTGCCTAACAGTACTTTTTAAATAAGAGTGATGGGAAACCTGTCAGGAATTATACAAAGAGAGCCAGAATGGTTGAAATTTTAGGCAGTCCATTATAATACAAAACAACAGTAAGAACGTGATTTTGATCAGTTAGAGAAAATACTGTGACTCAGAGAAGGCTGACTCTTTGTATAAGTGGAGGCTTGCTGTATTAATGATAAAATTATAATGGCCTTTTACTGGGATAATTGGCGTGGCCTATATCAACATTTTGTGAGGAATTGTGGATTAAGCAATTAATTATGATCAACATATTAATTACGGAGAGAGGTTCCGCACTGATTAAATAATTAAAAATACCAACATTTCAGAGGTGGCCTATGATCACTGTGATAGCCGCCATGAGGATGTAGGGTTAGACTCCACTTGTATCCAGAGAGGGGTACTGATGGTGATGTGTGGGAATCCAGTATTTCTGTGATACTCCCAAATTAGTTCCCATGAAAGGAGAGAATTTAGATAGGCTTTTCCAAACTTTCAAAAAACTGGCATGTTGATTCCTTATTCCCTTTTTTCCCTAGAAGCAAATTTATTCAGCAGTTTCTACTCCTCTTTTTCCCCCTCCCCTTTCCTGCCCCACCTCCCTTCTTCTCTACTGATGAAGTAAACATGTGACTTGAATTCAAAATCTCATTATTTGTGTGACAGCGATTAGCATTTAATTTCAATTTACCTCCTGCACATATGGTGGATGGTTCAGCTGCTAGAATTTCGATGCAGGACTTCTTCAAAATCTAGGAGGAGAGGAAATCAAAAAAGTCAAAGCACAGCTTATTTTGTTAAAACAGGAAAGTGGGGTTTGCTTTTAGCTACCAGGATAGGAAGGCTCAGGGACATTATGTTGTAGTGGGTGGGTAAGTGGAGGATAACATTTTCACTAGTATCATTAATATCAAGCATTTAGTGAGCCAGCACTGTGCTAGATGCTTCCGGGTATCCCCAAAATCCATAGGAATTATTCATTCATTTGATCTTTAGGCAGATATTTATTGAGTCTATGATACACCAGTCCTAGTTATAGAGAGGTTTAACATCTAGTTGAGGAAATGGGACCTACACTTGAAAAGAAAAATAACAATGGCCCAGCCTATGTGGTAGGTGCCAGGGTGAAGCGGCAGACGGTAGGAGCTACAGAGTTCATGGGGGAAATCACTGAGGGCTGCTACATGGGGAAGGGCTTCCTGGAAGAGGTGGGTACTGAGGGTAGGACTCAGTCAGGTGGGGAGGAGTAAGTTAGGGGAAGGTTAAGGTCCAAGCAGGGAGTGGCATTTGCAAAGATGAGAAACTAGAAATACATAGACCTCTTTAGCTGGAACAAAGGAGCTGGAACAGTAGAAAAACGAGTGATAATAGATAAGCTGGAGAAGCAGGATGGAGATGGCCAGCCCTCTAGAGGGGATACATGTTCAGATTACTCAGAGTTCCCTTCTAGTTAGAGAAGTGGAAATGTTGCAGGAGAAGGAGGGCTTTGAAGGCAGCTTGTTGTGCCTCGCTCTTTAGGAGGACCTTACTTGCATGGAACTGTAGTCTTCCGCCCAAGTGAGTCTTGTAGGGTTGAGTGGAGAGTCTGGAGGACCCCACGACTGCATAGGGAATTAATAATGAAGGCTTCTTCTGGCAAAAGCAGGGTACCTGACTGGTAGGGTTCAAGCTTTTCTCCACCATTTATGAATGCCGTCTCTTATTGCACAATGATTCTAAAATTTCGACCAAGCATTTTAAACAAGTATAGGACACTGAGTTAATTTACCAAGCAAAGGCAGTATCTTTATTTGGGCTTTACTTAATTTGGAAATTGAGATGGTTCAGAGGCCTGAAGGAAACTCTCTCTCTATTTATGAAAGGGGCATTTGTTAAAGGAATTAAGAGTGAAGTAAAATGTAAAGTCCATAAAAGAAAACAGCATCTTTTAGCATTGGGAAACACCCATTTACTTGTATGGATGTATGCATTTATATAGGCTTCTTTGTTCCAGCTTAAGTGACGCACACACCACAAGATACAATCAAATAAAATACAATAAATTCAACAGGGGAGGAAATGGATTAAAGGGAAAATAAGGGGAAGATGAAGTAAGGAGTGAGAATAGCATAGAAAAATACATTTTTTGATTACGTATTATTAAGAGCTTATTTCCTTGCTAGGAGCAGCTCATGAATTTAGTTCTAAGCTTTCTAGTAGCAAATGAGAAGGGCAGACAATATTTATGAGATTCTCGATCTGAAGAATGAAAACAAACCAGTTTCTCAGAAGAGATAATATTTACCCATTCCAGAGAGAAATCTGGGCGTCCTCATAGAGAAGCATTGTGAAAGGAAGTGAACGACATGCTTGAGAAAATTGTTCTCTGATGTACAGATGACAGAACATTCAAATGCAGTCATTGAAACAGGCTCCCTCACAACCATGGGTCTTAGGTAATTCTCTATACCTGAGAGTAATAAGAAGCAGCACAGTCCTCCCTATCTTCAGGAGGATTGGTCCAGGACCCCCGCGGACAGCAAAATCAGAGGATGCTCATGTCCCTTATATAAAATGGCGGAGTATTTGCATATAACCTACACGCATTCTTCCATATACTTTAAATGATCTCCGGACTGCTTATAATACATAATACAATGGAAATGCTAATGTAAATATTTACCAGCACGAAGCAAATTCAAGTTCTGCTTTTTGGAACTTTCTGGATTTTTTCCTCCAATATTTTTGATCCCCAGTTGGCTGAATCTGCAGATGTGGAACCCACGGATACAGAGGGCAGCCTGTATTTCTTTTTCTTGACAATTCTAAAATCCAGATTTCCAGCTGACATTTTTTTCCTGCCATTATTTCTGATTCTTTTACAATGTAAAGGCATTTTCGTATTTTGATTCCTCTATCTGTTTTCAGCTTCTACCTCATTCCACAGTCAAAGCAGTTTGTTCCTTTTTGTCAGTGTTTGCCTTATTTCTTCTCCCTCTGGCTTACCCAGTCACCGTCCATCTCGAACATAGGTGCAGCCTCAGTTCTCCCTGGTCCCCAAGGATCTGCCATCACCTCTGAGCCCTTCACTGACATTCTGACTGGGGATCAGGGACCCCAAGGATGTATCCTGGACATCCATGTTTTGCTTCTGGCTTTTCCATCCTGCCTTTCCAGTGGTCAATTGGTCCTTCAGATGCAGCAGCATCCTAGGACTGGGGCTTGCCAAAATCTTCACCCAGATCCTTGCCAGTGACTCATACCCCAGTGCCCTATCTGAGCTGTGATGACAGTCGACTCCCCTCTCCCCCCAGTTTGCTGCCATTGGGCTCCTCCTGGCTGAAGGGCCACCTTAGCTACTGGTTGCCATAACTCAGAGAGGCAGGCACGCCCTTCAACATGTCTTCAGGCATAAATCTCTTAATAGGCCACATTGGGAGATCCAGAATTAACCCATATGGAGAACTTTATTAAACAGTGACATTAGAACGACACAAAGCTTTGTTTATGTTTTAAATAAAATTCCTCTGTCTCCTTTTATAAATCACTTTATCATCTACAACTAAAGATTTCAACAGTCCAAGAATGAAAATTGGGCTATCCCATCTATCCTGTCTCCATTCCCCAAACTCCATCAAAACACATAAATGAAATCTTCACCCATGTTAAGTTCCTGACTTTGAAGCAACATTTTTTTTTTTTAAAGTGACTCAGCCCTTGTAGTGTTGTTGTTTGGGAAGGTCACCACTCTTTTTTTTAAATTTATTTTATTGATTTATTTATTTTTGGCTGTGTTGGGTCTTTGTTGCTGCGAACGGGTTTTCTCTAGTTGCGGTGAGCAGGGGCTACTCTTCGCTGTTGCGAGCGGGGGCTACTGTTTGTTGCGGTGCACGGGCTTCTCATTGCGGTGGCTTCTCTTGTTGCGGAGCACGGGCTCTAGGTGCACGGGCTCCAGAGCACAGGCTCAGTAGTTGTGGCGCATGGGTCCAGCTGCTCCGCGGCATGTGGGGTCCTCCCGGGCCAGGGCTTGAACCCATGTCACCTGCACTGGCAGGCGGATTCTTAACCACTGAGCCACCAGGGAAGCCCGTGAAGCAACATTTTTGAACCAACCCTAACACTTAGCCAGGGGTGAGTAAAGGAAACACCCGTGAATCTCTGACCGCAAAGACACACTTACAGGTTTTGTCATAATAAACACATGCTGTATTATTCTCTCAAAGTGTCTGCAATTAGCTGATAAATCTAAGGAGTGTATAAAGGGCCAAAAAATTTCAGCCAAGGGCTGTGATTCAATCCAGTAAAAACACAGCTTTCCCAATCTTAACTTAAAACATCTGGAAGGGAGGCACTGCAGCCAATGGAGTAAAATTTATCAGTGAGGGGCATGGGCAGGACTTGTCTGGGACTGTAGCTTCTATGAGTTAGAAATGTCTGGTTTCAAAAGGTAGGAAGTCACAATGGCATGGGGTGGATTTGGGGGGTTCCTTTGGTTATTAGCAGCCCAGACTGTACAGTAATCAGTCTGTCCGAACTTCAGCAGACAGCAGATCAGCCTAGGGACTGGAGGCTGCATGGGGGTGGGGAGGCAGAGGATCCCTCCCCGACCTGGGCACTGGTAGCCATGGAGAAGGTAGAGACACAGCACTGGGAGATGGATGAAGGGAAATCACTAGACCGAGTGGAAAGAATTCACACAGGGTTGGGGCGACGTCAGAGGTGATAGTCTAACTGACCTCTGATGGAGACTGGCTAAGACTACCACATGCCTCAAGCATGATCCAATGTGAGGAGTTGGGTCCTGGTCTTGCCCCTGGTCCTGTACTTACCTGACCTGTGGTCCTTGACAAGTCCTTTAACTAGTCTGAACCCCAATTCTGGGAAACAGTTTAACATACTAATAGTTTAGTATTAAACTAAATTGGAGTCGAATTGCTTGAGTCAACTCACTCATGAGCACTGTGACCTTGGGCAAGTTCCATAACCTCTCTGAGTCTCTGTTTCCTCATCTGTAATAGTGGGATAAGAACAGCGCCGACTGCATGAGATTGTTCAGTTGGGAAGATTAAATGAGATAATATAGGCAGACTCCATAGCACAGGGCCTGGAAGTCCTCAAATAATGGTAGTTTTAATCTTAAGAACCTGGGCTCTGGAGACAGAAAAAATAGATTTGGGCTTTAAATAGATTTATGTCCAAATACAAGCCCTATCACTTACTGGACATGAGGATTTGGATAAGTTATTAAACTTCTGAATCTCAGTTTCTTTTTCTGTAAAATGAGAACAAGAAAAACACCTCAAAGGTCTGTCTGGTGGTAAAATGAGTAATAGACATGAATGCAGAGATATTTAGTTTGTAAAATCAATAGAACTTAGGTGGTAAAATTCATATTGGATTAGAGAGTGAGGAAAAGAGTGAGATTAAGGAAAACTGACAAGGTTTTTGTTTTATAGACAGAACTAGACAGATGGGATTGGTCAACAAATAGTATTTAACAACCTTGGGCCATCAGCCAAAAGTGCCCTTCATGAAAACAAGAAACCAAGAAATGTGCTCAGAACAACCTTAGTAGTAAAGCACTTAGTAGGATGTCTGACACATATTCGGTTCTCAAACAATGGTAGCTGTGACTGTTACCGCTGTTATTATTGCTACTACTGCTATTACTCTCGGGCAAAGATGGTTAGCTCATATCTGCTTCTATCCTATCACCCACCACTGGCCCTTTGCTAAGTCCTATTTGCTGAAAATGCCTGAAAGATGGCTAATAATATTTTCCTGCTACCTTTTGGGCAGATTTCAAAAAGAAGATATATGGGTAAGCATGTTTGAAATCTGCAAAGAACTCTATTGTAAGTACATGAGTTGTTACTGGTAGTGACACTCCTGCACACCTCATGAGAGTGTTGGGGGAGTAAAAGAGGCAGCAGGTGTAAAAGAACTTTGCCAAGTAATAAGGGCTGCTTAATAGACTTAAACTGAAATCGGACTTCCCTGGTGGCACAGTGGATAAGAATCCGCCTGCCAGTGCAGGGGACGCTGGTTCAAGCCCTGGTCCAGGAAGATCCCACATGCCACGGAGCAACTAAGCCCGTGTGCCACAACTACTGAGCCTGTGCGCCACAGCTACTGAGCCCGCGTGCCACAACTACTGAAGCCAGTGCACCTAGACCCCGTGCTCCACAACAAGAGAAGCCACCGCAATGAGAAGCCCGCGCACAGCAACGACGAGTAGCCCCAGCTCGCCGCAACTAGAGAAAGCCTGCGCGCAGCAACGAAGACCCGACACAGCCAAAAATCAATAAATAAATTTATTAAAAAGAAAAAGTGAAATCCATTGTGAACCAGTCCAGGTTGTATATAAAACTTATATATATATATATATATATATATATATATATATATATATTCTAAAAATCTAAAGTCCTTTTTCATAAAGTTCAGAGTTTACGCAGAGATTTCTCAAGAATACTTAAAGATTGTGAATATTTGCATAGAGTTGTTAAGAATCCCTCCCTTACCATAAGCATACCTAATATTTCCCCCCCTAACTGCTCTGCCTCCTTCCCTAATAAAGTATCGGTCTTCATTTACTTGGCCACTTCCTGCTGGAAGACTTTTTGTGTTAATACAAGACCAGTTTCCTTTATCCATTCATAGTATCGGGTCCTTTTCCTTCCACATATCTAGGCAGCATGTTTCTTAGTGTCTTACTTGTTGTGAAGGGTACATTCTGCTTCAAAGATGTCTGGAGCTTGAAGTAGGCTGGCCCACGGGTGGTTAACTATCTATTGCCCAATTACATCTCTCTAGTTCTCTAAGACGAAAACCTAGGAGTTTTCCTTAACCTCACTCTCCCAGTCACCCTCCAAATCCAGTATGGATTTTGTGACCTAAGTCTACCAATGAAATATTTCTGTATTAATTCACATTTTAGTATAAATTGCTAAGAGGACTCACTGTGGTTTATAATTATATATTTATCTTTTTGATTGTTTGGTCATTGTCTATCTTCCTCAGACTATAACCTCTATAAAGGCAAGGAGATTTGTTTTTATCCACCACTGTACCCACAAGGCCTAATCTAGCACATAGTAGGCACTAAATAAACACTTATTGAATAAATAAATGGCACACTTTCTGCATGGCTTCATTAACTGACATTTTAGTATATTATGTATCAGTCTTTCTTTTTCCCTGTAAATATAATCTTTTATTACATTAATCTTTTCTGGTCTTTTAAATTAAATTAAATTTTAAATCTTTTAAATTAATCTTTTATAGTCTTTTGAATACAAGGCTATGTTCAGCGTCTTGTAACATCTCCCTCTTCTTATCAAGTCTTTGGGGACTGCCTTCCCAGGAGGCCTACTTCAACACCTCCATCTTTTTAAATGGCTTATCTTTTTAAACAATGACGTTGTAGATGTATCATGTTCCCATGTCTAAGGTCTAGATGGGCCTGCTGTGTAAAAGGCCTTGACCCCTTTATTTGGGAAAAATGTAAAAGTATATGTTTGGGGGGTGGGGCGCAGGGTCCCAGGTACACTAATATAGCTTATGGCAGAATACACATTGGGTAAGCCTGCAGGCTATTGCTTTTACAAAAGGCCAGGGAGCTCGGGACCCAAAACTGGCTCACCCATGCCTTCAGGACTGCCAATGTTGCCCCCATGAATTTTGAAACTATTTGGTCTCTAATAAAATTTTGAAAAAAAAAAAAAGATAGTCACCTTTCCTAAGTAAAATGCACTCTGCACTTAAAATCAATAGACATATCTATTATTAACTATGGACATTATCCTAGATTCATATCCAGTTCTACAGAATCTGAATTTAAAATAAAAATTTACTATCACACACACATCTTTCTGGGATTCATATATGATTTTATGTTACAGTCATACATTATACCAAATAAATATTGCAACATGCAAGAAAGACATTCTTAAGAAGTTACTGAATTTTAGATAATAAAGCCCATCCTCAAAACATACAAGAATTTTTGTCTGGAGGGGGGCACCCAGCTCACTTAAATAAATGCTACTCTTCTCTCAGTTAGTTTCACACTCAACGAGAGTCTGGTGTGAAGAAGCACAGGACAAACAAGGTTCTGAAACCGAGGAAATTCATTTTTATTCCGTGAAACCACTTTCCTCTCCTGTTTTCAGAAGGAAAGCTCAGATAACTGTGAATTCCGAGACGTGGTTTATTTAGTAAGAGAAGCTTGCTGATCTGCTGAATACTGGCAAAGTCAGTGGCCCTCCTTGGGAGCTAAACCCTGCAGCGTTTCACTGGGTTTTGTTCTAAATTCTGCTCTTGCTTTTACAATGAGTCTTAACAGATTCCTAGATATAGGAGAAGGAGCTGGAGGGGTGTGGGGTGACCTGAGGATTAACTGAACATACCCCTCTGCAATCTTTGTAGCCTATTCAAGCAATGGGACTTTTTAAATTACATTTGGACTATTTCATAAGCCAAATAGAAAAAATAGCTTAGTTGAAATGCCTGGCCCGAATGCCTGCAAAGTCTGAGTCTAATTAAAGACTGCTGAGGCAAATGATTTTTTAAAAAGATTTTCTGCCCACTACAGAAACAACAATTGATTCTATTTATGTTTCCAGGCCTGCTAATGTGAATGGGGCACAAAATGCCATCTTTTATAGATATGGTCCTGGAAAAGAGGGTGGGGGAAGGACTAACGGGCTTTTACAAGAAACGGAGCCACAGAACTGCCCACTTGTGGTGCAGTGCAGGTCCGAACACTCTGCAGTCCTCTGCCCTGCTTTACAATGAACACATATGCACAGCCCGGCATATAAATGCACTGGACACCACGGGGAATACGACAAAGGGGGCGGTCTCTGTGACTGCACAATTCAGCATCTGACCAGGGGGAAAGGCACGTGCCAAACAAGTGATGCCAACAATTAGTGCCACTGGAGTTCAAGGCAGGGAGAGTTCAAGGTGTAGGAGAGACCAGGGCAGGCTCCTCAGAGAAGAGAGGACAGGAGCATAGCCTTGAAGTTGAGACAGAACTCGAGAAGGCATTCAGATGGGGCAAAGGAGGAGAGAGTGGTTTCTTCCGATCACAAATTAGGATGGTTTCTTCCAAACACAAATAAGGCTGATTAAGAGAAGGGCTGTTGCTGAAACGGGCCTTCCCCTCTGCTAGCCCTGGAAAGAGAGTTGGTTCAGTAAAGTCAGGTACTTTCCAGGACTATAGGAATGTGATTCAGACTTTGATTTGAGGAAAACCCTTAGCAGCTCCTCGTGGGGTCTTGGAAGAGTAGATGGGAGGGAAGCAAGGAAGATGGGCTTTGCCTTTGTCAAAGCTTCACCAGGGCTGGATCAGGGGCTCCATTTCTTTCACCTTCCCATGATTCACCTTCCCATGAGTGGAAGGGAGAAATCAGCACAGGACATGGTTTTCATAAATAAAATAAATATATATACACCATGGAATAGATTCATTCCTCAGTTTCAGTAATTTTAAAGCTTCCTTGATAACAGGATGTTTGTGCCAAAACTTGCAAGAAATCCTTGCAAATATGGTCATGTTTGCCCAATACTTGTTTATTGTTGATCAGACATGTAGAAAGCTCTAGGCGCTGACTCACCCTCGCATTAATAGGAAGCCCTACGCAGGCTTAAATATTTATTGTAGGGAAATGCTCCTAGATGGAGATGGCTTGGTGCCAGTGACTGGGTTCTCCTTCTCAGAGACAGTGTGCCTGGTTCCAGGTACCGCCCTTCATTGCACAAGAAGTGGGGACAGCTGGGAGGAGTTGGCATCACGGTAACCAGGCCAAGTGTTGGGATTCAAAGCTGCAGACCCATTTCAGGGTTATCCAAACCCAGCTTTCATGTAGGTTCCCATTTCACTGCCTGCAGCACTTTTGAAAAGGCAAACAAAGACCCAGGAGCCTCGCTGGACCTTTGCTTCATATTTTCACTTGAGGGCTGGCGCTACATTCACCAGTTGTGGTCGATGGAAATTCCCCGAGGAAGCCACAATAAGGAAAGGCAAAAGCATAGTTTCTTCCTTTACAGTTTTACTGGCTTAAAGGGCTCCAATCTTCCAACCATCCAAATTTTGTCTTATTTTATCAACCAAGTTCTGCAAAAGCAAGAAGGAATTCTGTCTTCCGAGGTAGAGTCCTGAGCGAGTGTGGAAGGGAAGACGTTCCTTTCAGCCTGTGTCAAGTCGCCAGCTTCTCATGATGATGGAATTTCATCCATTGAGCAGAAACTGAGATTTCTCCGAGGCACTCTCCACCTAATAGTAAGCGGCAAAGAGCTCTCCTGCCCACCACCCGTGGTACCCTCAGATCAGAGAACCCACCTGGGTTCTGGTCTTGCCTTTGCTATAACTGTGTGAACTGTGTCAAGTCATTTCACGTTTTTGGTCTTCAGGGTCCCCTTCTCTGAAATGGAGCTGCTTCCTGGCCTACCCACATCGTTCACTAGAGCACTATGGTCACCTTGTCATGGACCTTAGAGACAGAGCTGAGTCTATTCCGGATCACCGCCCACTGCTGTGTAGTCTTGGACAAGTTAGCTAATCTCTCTGTCCTTAGAGTATGCGCTTCTCTAGAAGGAGTAATAATATCTACATTAAATGGTGGTGGTGAGAATTTGATGAGATGACTATGTAAAGTGATTTTCACAGGGTCTAGCGCCTAAGAATTCACTAAATGATGACTTTTCTTATTTTTACCTTCCTAAGGAAATAGAGGTGGGAGAAAGCCTGGGCTCTGGAGTCATGGAACTGGGTTCCAACCCTGATCTTGCCATTAGAGCTGTGTGCTCTTGTGCAGGGTATCTGAGCCTCAGTTTCTTCATCTGTAAAATGGGAATATTTCCCTCCTAGGGCTGTTGTGATTTTTAACTAGGATAATATTAAATGGGAAAAAGGAACAATGTTTGGCCCCCAAATAAGTTATCTACAGGCATTGATTTCTTTCTGCCTTTTTCCTATGTCCCACTGATGGGAGACTAAAATGGAAAACAAGTGAAGGCACTTTGAAAAATAACATGTTATGCAAATCTGAAACATAAGTACTTCCTCCTTAAAGTAGAGAGGATTGAGGAACAGTAAAAAGACCAAAACACAGGAATCAGATCGAGGAAGCAGAGAATCCGGGGACTTGATGTATCCATGCCTTGAATAATCAGCTTCTGATAATCCAATGGCGATTTTCCACTTCCTCAGACATTCACAGCCCAGTATTGTGGAAACAGCAGGCTCTCTGGACCCAGACTTCCCTCTTCCACCATTATGAGTGGGCAGACTTGGGGCAGTTTATCTAACTGCCCGCACCTCAGTTTCCTCACCTGTAAAATGGGGATATTAAGGCCCTCTTCAGAGAGTGGTTGTGGAAATGCTTAACAGAGGAGCTGGTAGAAAGAAGATGCTCAGTAAATCATAGTAATGTTTCTTCTTCTTCACAGGCCTCATGACTACTTGTCCTGAGTGTTTATTTATTCATTAACCAAAGGGGAGCTGGGTAAAGCGCCATGACCTCTAGATTCCCTGAGAGTCTTGACTGCAAGCATGATTGTTCCATTGTCAGGCTTTGTATATGGTACGTTTGCCCACTGCCCTTACAGTAAAATAGCAGAGTTTTCAAGGCTGCTCATGATTTAGCCGTTGCTTGCTGCTTCCTTCATCTTCTGTCATTTTCCACCCAAGCCCTACTCTTCTTTCATTCTGTTATACACCATCTTAGGGTTCTGGTCTGATAAGAATGTTGTATCCATGCTCTTTCGATGAACAACTCTATTTCACCTTCAGCTTATCTCTGCACAGGGGCCTGAGGTCTTTTCCAACTTTACTCTTAATCTCAGTCATATGTTACTTCTTATATACCATGTGTCACATAATTATACATATTTATTTATTGACTTGTTTTTATGTGTCCCTCCCACCAGACTATAAGCTCCACCAGGATAGGGTGTCTACCTGCTTACTTATAACCAAATGGTCAGAGTCTACCATAAAACGTTTTCAATGAGTATTAGAGGAATGAATAAATATTAGTCCCTGCATCTTGATTGGGGATTTAAAAATAAGGTCACTAGTAAGAGGTACGACTACCATGTATAAAATAAATAAGCTACAAGGATATATTGTACAGCACAGGAAATATAGCAAATAATGTATAACCTTAAATGGAGTATAATCTATAAAAATATTGAATCGTTATGCTGTACAGCTGAAACTTCTATTGCAGATCAACTACACCTCAATAATAAAGGAAGGTCACCATGGGTCTAAAACTTCATGAACTATTTGAGCTCTTGAACGCTGCTCTGCACTCCTATTTTGGATAATTAAGCCCAGTCCTACTTTATTATGAGAAAATAACCAGCTACAAAACAACGTCCATGGGAGAAAGCTGGAGAGATGCTTTAGATGGCGGGGGTGGTGGGGAGGGGGGAGGAAACAAGAGCTTTCTTTTCAGTATCCAGAAGGAGAAATGAACCTACTTCTTAAAATTAGTTAACCAACTTTCAGGCCATAATTATTTCTGTCTGAGTTGAGAAAGACGAGTTGTGCTGTGCTTGTCCCTGTTTTCCTGTCCAGGCAAATGAATTAACAACTGCGATAAACATGGGTTTCGAGTATTGGAAGGATGGAAACCGCTAGCATAAATCCCAGATGAAAGCTCACAAGAATGCTATCATTCGGCTAAAAATTTGGAGTCTCAAATTATTTTTTCCCCCTTTTGGAAGACTGTTTCACTAAAATTTCTTAAACATCTTTGGGGTGATTTCCATTGGGGGTAGGGAGAGTTTTACAAACATCTGGGTTCGTGTTGAGCTTGGGTGAGTTGCTAAGGTTGAAATATTCAAGGACAACAACAATTTATGCAGATTAAAAAATACTCAAATTATTTGGGTAGGAACCAACTGTTAAATAATGTGGCACATGGCTCATAAGAACCTTTGAACAGGTAAGAGCTGTCCCTGTTGGAACCCAGCCATCTGAAGAAAGGACTTCTGCAGTAGCCTCATGCCTGGGTTCCTGCCTCTGGGCCTCCCCAGTCTCCTTTCTCTATATAGGGACACTGCCATCAGATTCTCTTCTTAAATATTACTTGTTAGACGTTCAAAATGTTTCAGTGATTACACTAATTTGGAGTCAAAGTTCCTTCAAGGCTCCCATCAATCTGCTTCTAACCCAATGTCTCAGCTTATTTCCCATTACTCCTGACTCCTTTATCCAAACTCTCCCACTAGACAGATAGGTATTATTATTGTCTTAAAAATATGCTTGCTCTTTTCCAGTCTTTGGGCTGAGGTCATGCCATCTCTTCTCTGGTGCTACCCATCACCCATCCTCTACCCCAGTTTCTCATGAAGGCTCCGGTCCAGAACAGTCCGCCTCTGAGCTGCCACAGGATTCATGGTCAGGCCCCAATCCTGCTGTTAACTGTCTATCTAAATCACTATTTGGGTGTTGTTTCACCTGGTTATTACATTTCTTGTCGCTTATACTGTCAAGTACGCCACACTGACCCCAGAACTTATTTACAGTAGGGGTCCCTCACCTGAGGATCCATAATTGGCACTGATAACTTCTCTATCCTTTCAATAATTTGCACTTTCTGGTTAAGACGGTTTCAGTGTGTTTCTGTTCCTTGCAAACACATCTTAAAGAAGATGACTGTCACGTGGACATATTTAGGATAGGATCTCTCAACTTGGGGTGGGATTATTTTTCACAGTTCTGAAAACGTAAGGTCACATCTATCAATATTGTGAAAGTACAACACCTGGGGCACTGATTAAAACGTGCAGATTTAAAAGATGCAGTTTCATAGGCTCCATCACATACTGACTGTGAGATAGAAGCTCCTGGGGATAGGGCCTGGGAATGGGTATTGCAAACAAGATTCCCCAGGTGATTTTTATGCATATGCAAGAAAATTTAGAGGGTGAGGAGGGAAGCTGACACCAAGGTTTCTCATATGATGGTGAAGGGTCATGGAAGAGGAATTAATTCATATGTCTTGAGGACTGATTATGTGCCTGGAAAAATATTAGGTATTTTCACTAGTGTTATCTCTTGTAATCCTCAGACAAGTCTACGACATGTGTCTCATCATTAATCCCTTATACAAATATGGAACTAAGCGAAATACCTCATCTAAGGATCTATAAATGGTAAGCTGTTGGGTCAGCCTTTCAACTCTGGGCTGACCAGCTCCAAAGTTCCTACTTCTTACTCTGCTTTCCACTCTGCTGGGCTTCTAAGCAAACCTTGGAGGGAGGGGGAGGGAGCATGAGGCACATCCAGGTTGGAGGTTTCCTAGGTCAGTCTGCGGGAGCTGGGCAGATCCCAAGCTCCTGATGGGTAAACCTGGCTTAAGACCCCACTGACATCTTAAGCGGACAGTGATCCTCTGAGCACTGAATCTGCATCCTGGACCCCAAGTCTGAAGCCTCGTGAGCTCCAACTGGAGAGACCACTGTCTGTCTGCCTGGTCCCCAAACCTAAAGATGGAGGCTTCAGCAACCCTGGACTTTATTATAGGAGGAGCACACACACAGGCCTTCTGGTTGAGGCTTCAAAGACTCGCATCCTCCAATATTCCAGCTGGACCAAGGGCCTAGCCTGGGGATGGATGGTAGAAAAGAGAGGCCCAGGAAGCCAGGTCCTGTTCACTGATAGGAAAGGGATGATAAAAAACCAGGATGGGATGAAAAAGAGGGCTGGTGACGGTGCAAACTCTGGGGAACGTTGAAACCCTCATATTTTACAATGAGGGTGAAATATCGCTCAGCCATGAAAAAGAATGAAAGAATGCCATCTGCAGCAACATGGATGGACCTAGAGATGGTCATACTAAGCGAAGTAAGCCAGACAAAGACAAATATCATATGATATCACTTATATGTGGAATCTAAAACAATGATATAAATGAGCTTATTTACAAAACAGAAATAGACCCACAGACATAGAAAACAAACTTCTGGTTACCAAAGGGGATAGCAGGGGAAGGTATAAATTAGGAGTTTGGGATTAGCAGATACACACTACTATACATAAAATAGATAACCAACAAGGACCTACTGTATAGCACAGGGAACTATACTCAATACCTTATAATAACCTACAAGGGAAAAGAATCTGAGAATCTGGAAAAGAATATATGTGTGTGTGTGTGTGTGTGCATGTATGTGTGTAACTGAATCACTTTGCTGTACACCTGAAACTAACACAACATTGTAAATCAACTATTAAAAAAAAAACACCAAAAAACCAAAGGGCCACAAAAAAAAGAAAAAGAAAAAAAAAAGAATCTATGTTGTGACTCCAGGTAAGTTCCATTCATGAAATGAATAAAAGTTTAATATAAAAAAAAAGAAACCTTCCTATTTGGGGATTATAGATCTAATGCAGTGGTTCCATTAAAATCACCTGGGAAGATCTTAAAAATCCTGTTCAGATAATCATCAATGGGCAGCCAAGATAGAAAACCACTGGTCGAAAGTGCCTCTGACGGCCAAGCGATCTAGGCTGAGCCTGTAATGTTCAGAAAGCAGCTTGCGTTCAGTCACAGTTGGGAAAGCTGAGGTCGGTCAAGTGCACGGCATCAGCTGCAGTCCTTCCAGTATGAGAACTGCCTGAAGTTTGGCTCGCTGCCAGAGCAAGTTTCCTTTCCATTTTTAATTTTCCATTGTAGGGTAAAGAATTGGCACAGGAGAATGAGAAAAGAAACATGTGTGAACGGCAGGATGGAGACGTGAAACACGACAGATATAAAGATATACAAAGAAATGTAGAAGAACACCAGCCTTAGTGAGATGGAACTGGGGTATCTACAGCAGGTCAGGGGGCAGAAAGTGCCCGGGTATCCATTCTCAGAGGAAGTGCTCTACTCACTGAGTGGATGATGCCTTGCAGGGCCTGGAAGCCATCATTTACCGGAAACACGTGGTCCTTACTGTCTGCGATCCGGGCCAGCTGAGGACACAGCAAACGCACAAGGAGATGTGTCAGGCTTGCACGTGGAGAACTGAGGAAAGCCACTGGGTCCAGGGGCCTCCATCTCCTTTTAAAACCCACAGGAACTTGAGGGCTTGCCTGGGCTCAGGGACCTCACTGAGAAGCCCTCAGTCATAATGAGATTTCCAGGGGACTTACTCTGGAGCGGGTCCGGAGGGTCGGTTCCAGCTTTTACATTTGTTTTAATACTTGTCTCCTTGGGACCAGCGGTAAGATTGCCCAGCTAGATGAACATTTGGCCTGGGTTGATGTATTTATGGATTTGGGGGCAGGCCATTGGCTTCTTTTTCTCCCATTCAACCACATTTCTGTTGGCAACTATATTCGAATCAAACAGACTCAAGTTTCCTTTCAAAGCAACTTTAAAAATAAATTCAAGCTTTGGTGTTGGGCAAGCCCAATGAATGGGGACCCTTATCTTTCACCGAAACTTCTCATTGAGGAAAGGACCCTTGCGATTGGTTTGGTTGCTTTGTGGAGCCGAGGACTGGAGAAAGGAGAAACTGATCTGCAGAGATTTTCTACTCCCAGACTCTGTCTAGTGCTGTGGTTGCCACAGTCAGTCAGTGCCAGGATTTTTACTGATTGTAAAAGTAATACACAATCATTGGGAAATTTCAAAAAACCAGGAGTGTTCAAATAAAAAGAAAAAAGTTATTAATAATTCATCTGTCCATCCATCCATCCATCATCTTTCTATTACTGTTAATTTGATATGGTTTTTCAGACTTTTCCTATACAAATACACACATTTCATTTTAAAAAGTACACTCATACTATCCCCATACTGTTTTGTAACCCTATTTTATTCATTTAACAACATATCCTGAACTTTGTCAATGTTATTAGAACAAAAAGAAACTATGAAGTACATGGAAGTACATCTATTTAGGTTGCTAACACATTTTTACAATTTGCTTATTGTGAACACTTGGACAGACTTTTTTTGCCCACTGGCCAATTATTTCCATTTTGGGGCATATTGAAATGCATTGAACCTTTAATGAGAAAAAAGGGATGTTTGCCATTTAAATAAGAAAATCAGATTTATCAAATTAAATTAAAAAAAAAAAACCAACAAGTTTTCCAAGTTAATTTCGATCTATTTTGACCTCCTGGCAATTTAACATGTACTAAGAAAGTCAACCAAAAAAGATGCTGCCTGGATGGTCTGCATTGAAGACCCTCAAGCACATTAGCAAATAAGTTCACATCCCTCACACATCCAATAATTCCCTCCCTGCTTAGCATTTCTGGAAAAATCATCCATCTAATGGGTATTTATGCTGCTGATGCACCCTCTGCACCGACTGCATGTTTTCTATCACTCACAAGCTGAGTATGCTCCCATACCTGAGGAAATCCATGCTCATACCTGTGTTTCATTGAAATCCTTCACACCCACACAGTAAACGATCGCACCAAGATCTCGGGATCTGTTAGCCTGGGCCAATGAAAGAAAAGACATTTAGAGAGAGAAGCAGTGGCAAATGTACTCCTTTTGGATCACCCAGCCTAACTGCAGTGATCAGGTGTTTACTGAGCACCTACTATATGCCAGGTACCACAAGGGAGAGGGCAATCCCTGTCCCCAAAGAGCCAATTCTCCAGTGAACATCACATTCTAATGCAATATGGTGGATGTGAGGGGAGTGATTAGTCTAATGGGAAGTGTTGAGGAAGATCCATAGAAGTAGAGTCTTGATGAGAAGCTTTGAATGACGAGGGGAGGAAAAGGATACTGTAGGCTAAGATACATCATATTAAATATTCTGGGGAAATGATTATCTTTTCTATTCCTCTGATGGATTTTTATTGACATACGTTCTTCCTTTGTAGTGACAGCGTGCTCTATCGGAAAGGATGTGACCTTTGGAATCCAACATACCTGGGTTTGACACTTGGCTTTTCTCTGTAAAGTACTTTGGACATTAAATGAGAAAATAAATGCAGAGCTCCTCACATGAGGCGTAGAACAATGCAGATACTCATCAATGTCAGCACCTTCATGAATATGGCCTTTTTTATTCCCAAAGAAGACACTGGGTCAATGGCATGGGATTTAAGGTCCATATGTGAGTGGGTGAACCCACGACTTTATCTACAAGTAAGTATTGAGAGGGCAACCTAATGAATAATATCCAGATTTTGGCTTGATTTTAATATCTGATTTATTACAGGCTCTTCCAGGTTCTTCGTTTCAGAAGAGAAAACAAAAATTGGAAATCCTTGGTATATACAGTAGAAACTTAATAAATCATTGACAGTAAACATACAGTAGGTGCTCAATATATGCATATTGATTTGAATCGCACCCCATTTCCCCCTCTCTTAGTACTCAAACCCACTTATGACTAACACTGAATTGTAGAAGGGGCAGAAACATACATCGTTTTTCCTTCATGTTAGAAATATTTCTTGCTGCTTTCAGGATAAAATAAACTTTTAGGTACAGTCTAGCCCCAGCCTTCTCTGCAACGACTTCTATGGCTTTTCTCCTCTAGTTGGGCTGTATACAGAATCATCAAAAATGGAAAGGCTCATTTTCTTTATATATCTTGAGCTTTATCTTTCATTTTCAGACACCTTCGTCCTATTGGCATTGGCACTGCAAATATTTTTCCAAGTTTGTGTGTGCTATACCTAGAATTCTTTTCTAGTAACCTCTACTTTAAACCTCTGACACCTATCGTTTATTTTATATTCAGTTATTTCCTTATTAGGGTTTTTACTTTAGTTGATGATTGTTTAGCATCCAAATAAGCCTTTTTGCATTCCCTACAGTTTCAACTGTAGAGCATAGAAATATATTATTTCCTAGATGCTCAGGGAGCCTCTGTCATATTTACTTGTGGGTTTCCCCCTTGTAAATTTTGTACAAGTTAGGGTAGGGGGTCAGTAATGCGTTTATCCACTTAATTTCCTCATGCCCTTTGCCAACAGAGACTTCAAAAAGCTGAACAGTATTACACAGTAAAGCCCATAAAGGCAGCAACTGTGTCTTGCTCACCAGTGTGTCTCTAGTGTCTAGCAAAGCGCCCGTACAGGCCAAGCTCTCAGTTAGCACTGAACGAATGAATGAATGAATGAATGCATATCAATTTCTTGCTTGTGGAGGAAGCTGAACTTAAATGAAATAGTAGTCAAGACCTTGAGATAAGTGTAATTCTCTGACTGATTCCTCCTCCAGAGGCTGGCATCTCCCTCCGTCACTGCCTGTCTTTTTCCTCATTGTGTTTCTTTCTAACTTGGCCTGAATGAGCCTTTGTCGCTAATGAGGCTTCAGTACATTCCTATGGTGAACTGGTTTCCTGGGGCCACATATACATATAGCTCAAATGTGAAATTTGAAAGAAAAGAATTTCCTAAATATAAACATCACTTTTCAACTCTTAGATAAACCTCTTTTTCTGAATCTCTTTATAAACTGAAAGCTTCATTTAGAGAGGATTCCTTCACTTGCTTTAAGGAGTGCTTTGTAAGGGCATAAAGAGAAGGAAAAAAGAAATATTGAAGGAGAGATTACAATTTACTTTTTTTACAATTACATTAATTTACAATTAATATTCAGCTTTGGTTCTTAGAGGAAGAATTTCAGTGATTAATACATTTTGACAAAATTGGCTTTCGCATATTTCAAGTAATTCTTTTCCCTCCTGGTTTTAGTAGAAATGAAGGAAAAATAGTACCAATGGATTTGTTGAAAAGTTATATATGGTATTTCAACACTGCTTTCGAGAAAGGCATGGCAGATATATTTTGTCCCTTAAAACACAAAGTAATATGCAAACCTGTGGAAAAGGGAAAAATACCTACCAGGTGTGAGACATGAAGATTCACTTTAAAAATGAGTTACTGTTATTATCTTTCACATATGGGACACTATTTTATCCAGGGACTTTGCAAAGAACACTTAACATTTTGCCCGAGTGGAAAGACTGCAGCCCATTTCAGAAGGAAGAAGTGCCGTTTCCATGTCAGACATAGGCCCGGACCGTCACTTACCTCCCTCTCCGAATAGAAGAAGAGGTCCTCATGCAGTTCCCCATCAGTCAGAGCGATGATGACGCTGGCTGTCCTGTATCCTGCTCAAACAACACAGACCCACTCAGTTCATCCCGCTGCACCAAGGGAAACCGCCTCTCGGCCCTGGGAGTCTGTCTCTTCGCGGCTCCCCCACCCAAGGTCAGTACTGTGAGAATCAGCAACTTTTCTTTGGGGACTCGCAGTAGCTCTGGCATGAAGAAGAATGTGGGACAGACTCTAAGGGGGAATATGTTTTGTTTCTGGGTTTCCAAGTCTTATCTTAAAAAAAAGGTCAAACCTGGTGAAATGGTTGCTGGACTGATAGCTGGGAGTAGCTACAGTGAATCAAACATGACTATTTCCTAGGAACAGTCCACATGACTCTCGCCAAGGCCCGAGGGCAAACTCGACCACCTGAGCCTTTCAGGGGTCCTTCTCACATGCTGTCCTTGACCACATATGCAACATCTGTTGAAGAGTTTGGCAAAGAGTAACAGTCATCATGATTTATAAGCTGACTGGAAGTATTACTGGAAGTATTAGTTTTGCAGTTGGCAAAACCTACTAGAATTCTTTCAGTGATTTTGAAACTTCCAGTAACATTGATGATGGTGTCTTTATAATAACAAGCGTTGCTGTTGATATTGGGTCTGACCTATTTGTTGCAGTTTAGAGCGAAAGAGGATGTGGACACCTCCACAGGCCTGGGAGAAAAATCCCCACTCTAATACTGAACGTCTTTGAAGAGATTTGCTTCAGATAAAGAAATGCTACCCATGAAAGACAGGGTAGTAATAATAGCTAAAATTATAATAATAATAAATATTATTTCTCTGTGCTAAGCATGCTATTAGTACATTTTATTCCTTTTTTTCCACTTAAATGAAGGAAAGTTTAAGCCAAACTGGTATCTTAATCTAAAATCATCACAGCAATGAAGACGCTTGGAGCTCAGAGAGGGACAAGAAAATTAAATTTGACATAAAAATCTAAGACTTTACTAACCCCTCCAAGTACGTATTAACTTAATGAATTCAACATGCAAAACTGTTCATGAGCATTACAGACTGTAGCCCATAATGAGATCTTAATTACTTTTAAATAACTTTTTTTTTTTTGGAATCATCAGGACAGTAGAATTTGACCTCATTCGTGCCATCTTTCTACACATTCCTTCTCTGTGATGAAGTCTGTGTTTAAGGATTAGAGGCAATATCCTGTGTCTTTTCAAACATGAAATTACTGAGGCACTTTTTCAGAAGGAAACACAGAAAAGTTAAAAAATTCATAATGGTAATTAGGAATATACTCTTACCTTGACTGTTTTCATAATAAATCTGCTCACTGGCCTGAAAAACAATGAAAGAGCCATTAGACATATAGCCACTGTTTGCTACTACAAATGCCATAGTGGGCAGTGATCTCTGGTGTTGGATCCACAGTGTTGGGTCAGTCTCGATTCTTTATGTAATTCACCCAGGTTTCACTCAAATATCAACGGATGATGTCCTCTGAAGTTACCCTGGATCAATATCTTTCCTCTCATAGACTGGGACTTGTTTTGCTGAAGCCTGAAGTCATTGCAATTCTGTCTCAACCTCTGAAGAAATATATAGAAAAGGTTACCTTGGGAATAGAGAGGACTTGTGTGTGGCATGATTCATGAGTTCTGGCCAAGCATTAGCTAAGAGACCCTTCATCAGTGTCAGGGAAGGAGGAAGAAATTTCATTTATTTGGCTCTTTTGGATGGAGTTATCGTGTACACACTTATGGAAAATTGTTTTCACTCTTGCCATTGGGTGTTATTCAGTTCCTTTAATATGTGTGTCTCATCTCATCAGCCATCCCTGTGTTGATGTTTCCACATCACAATCTTCTTTTGGAGTTTAAAACTCTTTTAAAATTACCCTTTCAAATCCTTCATGCATGTAAGTGTCTCCTCCTGGCAGAACCTTCTGGAGTTCTTCTAGGCCTTGACGGATCTGTTCCCTGAAATCCAAAGACACCCTGTTAGTCTTATTAGAGCATTTTTTATTTTGCTGTTGACAGTCACATGCTTTAGTCTTCTTATCTTTGTGGATAGTCTATATTGCCCAAACAGTCCCCCAAAACCCTATAGCAGGAAAGTCTTTCTAGTAAATTATCCATTTAGGGGCGGCCACAGTGTAGAATAAGTGAGATTTCAAGGATTGAGGGAAAGGACACTTCAGGAATCTCCAGGTGCAGGTGAAAAATTTCCATTCCCTGAACAGGACAAAGTTTTCATTCTACGTTGGAAACGAGTCTTAAGACTTGTCTTCTTAGGCAACTTTATATCAAGATGCAAAGGGCTCATGTGAGCCAGAAAAAGGTGGGTACTAAGAACCCAGGGCAAGGCCACCACAAGGACCGCAGGCAGGAAGGGCAGGCATCTGGAGCAAGCTGCCATCAGAAGAGCTGTGCCAGAGAAAACCATGTAGTCAGCTTTGAAAATAAAGACCCAGGCAATCTATGCTTTCTAGGACGACCAAGAGTGTTTTCTGTGGGCTGGTGCCCATGTTTTCTTACTTTGATTGCTCAAGGTGGTAGTGGGGCAGGAAGAGGAAGTGGGTTATGGTATTGGGAAAGGGTCCGATAGCAGTGGGAAACGTGAAGGTTCGGGGACCAATTAGAATCTTTGTGGACCATTCCCTCAGAGATGTAAAACGTCCACGTTCATGTTCCTGTCAATTAAATAGCTTCATACTGTGCTGAAAAGGGCAAGAAAGTGTAGTTTCTGAAAAAGAATATGAACTTCATTCATGAATAAGCCCATAAAGCGTTTGAAGTTACCCTCCTCACTCTGGGGTTTCTTTAGGGGCCGAGGGTGGAGATGCACAATTTAAATTAAGTGGGGACTACTATCAATTTTCTACATGTTATCTTCTAGGCCTACAGAGTTGTGAAATTGCATGGCAATAGAAAGTCAATAAAAGGTGCAACACCCTAGGGACTTCCCTGGTGGTCCAGTGGTAAAAGAATCCGCCTTCCAATGCAGGGGACGCAGGTTCGATCCCTGGTCAGGGAACTAAGATCCCACATGCCTCAAGGCAACTAATCTCTCGTGCCACAACTACTGAGCTCATGCACCTCAACTAGAGAGCCCACGTGCCACAACTAGAGAGAGAAAACCTGTACGCCACAACTAGAGAGAATTCCTCATGCCTCAGTGAAGATCCTGCATGCCACAACAAAGACCAGACACAGCGGTGGGGTGGGGGGGAAGCTGGGGCGAAGTGAGAGTAGCATCGACATATATACACTACCGAATGTAAAACAGTTAGCTAGTGGGAAGCAGCCGCATAGCACAGGGAGATCAGCTCAGTGCTTTTCGATGACTTACAGAGGTGGGATAGGGAGGGTGGAAGGGAGGTTCAAGAAGGAGGGGATATGGGGATATATGTACGCATGTGGCTGGCTCACTTTGTTGTACAACAGAAACTAATGCAGTATTGTGAAGCAATTATACTCCAATAAAGATCTATTACAAAATTAAAAAAAATAAATTAAGTGGGGAAACTTCTTTTGAGCAGGGAAAGAACCTCATGTTCACTGAACATCCATTATATACAAGACCCTGCACAAAGATTTCTGATTTTATCCTCACAATAACCACTCAAGGTAGGTATTATTGCCCTCATATTACAGATAAGAAAACTTGGGTTCAGAGAGGTTAGTTAAGTAGGAGGGCAGAGGCTTGAGGTCAAATCTACCTGATTCAAAAAAAATCTGCCCGGCTTTCTACTTTGCCAAGCAGCATAAGACAGTGGGCAGTTTTCAGTAAAACTTGAATTAATGAACAGCAGTGGCAATGTTTAACACTACCTGAGTACTTATACCGTGTCAAGCTCTGTTTGAAAAATACATGTAATTCATTTACTTATGCCTCATGATAGCTCTTTGAGGTAGATACTAATATTATCTCTAGTTCACAGATGAGGACTCTGTGACTCAGCTGAGTCACAGAGAGAGAGAGTCTAAGAAAGTTGCCCAAAGCCCCTCCACTACTAGGCGGCAGAGGTGGGATTTCAACCCAAATGCCCTACTCTCAGTCATTATATTAAACTGTTTCTCTCTTGAATAAATGAATGAATGAATGTATAAAGTTTATTACTGGCTTATTCTGGTAATTGCTTAAAGAGGAAGTCCGATGCAGAATTAATCTTTTGTTAAAACTGATGTAATGGGGTGGTCATGGGTGAGACCTGATTGCCAGGTTGGAAGTTTTAAAAGACAAACTGAAAACGGTTTAGCCTGAGCCTGTCCCTGGCCCAGGCTGCTGATGCTTCTTAGGTGGAATATTTAAGACCAAGTAACTCAGACTTTGGGAAATGTACTGATTATTGTCTGCTTGTCCTATCAGCGCCCAGATATCAGACCACGTGCCCAGCTGCCCTAATCAGAAACCAGAAGCCTTCTTTGACCCCCTCTACCTTGACTCTCCTCTCTCTTGCTCCCGTACGTAATATAACATTAGATTCCATCGGTCGCGCTCTAAACATACCTTGAAACTGACACTTCTTCACCTCTTCTGCCAACCTCATGGTCTGGGCGACCATTGTTTTTTACTTAGACCATTGGGAAAGTCACTGGCCGTCTTTTGACTGCCTTCTCACCCCCCCTGCATTCAATCTCCACATGGCTGCCACAGCGTTCTTAAAATATGGATCAAAACATGTCATTCACTCCCCTGCTCAAAATCCTTCACAGCCATTGATTACACTTGGGATAAAACCTCGTCCTGGGTTTCCCTGGTGGCGCAGTGGTTGAGAGTCCGCCTGCTGATGGAGGGGACACGGGTTTGTGCCCCGGTCCGGGAAGATCCCACATGCCGCGGAGCGGCTGGGCCCGTGCGCCATGGCCGCTGAGCCTGCGCGTCCGGAGCCTGCGCTCCGCAACGGGAGAGGCCACAACAGTGGGAGGCCCGCGAACCGCAAAACAAACAAACAAACAAAAAAAAACAAACAAAACAACCCCTCAGGTCCTCACCATGACCTTCAAGTGCCTTCATGGGATGGATCCTCTGCCTCCTCGACAGCCTTATCTTGCACCGCTCTGCTCCCACTGCCTTCACCTGAGTCCCACTGGTCCTCCTAAGCTCCTTTCTCCAGCAGATCCTTCACACCTGCAGTCACTGCTGCCTGGAGGCTGGGGAGGCTCTTTGCCCAGCTCTTCGCTGGGCTAATTCTTACCCAGCCTTCAATCCCAACCTAAATATCAATTGCTCAAAGTAGCCTCATCTGAGTTCCCCAATTCAAATTAGCTCCCTCAATTAGACTGCACATAGCACCCCACAATTGTTGCTTTATAGCACTTAGGACATTTTATAACTAATAATATTTGATTATGTGATTATCTGTTCACTTTAGTTTAGTTTGTTCATTTGTTTCCGTTCTAGACTTTAAACTCCATCAGGGCTGGGCCATGTCTGTGTTGGTCTCCACTGTATCTTCTGTGTCTGCTATAGTACCTGGAACATTATAGACATTCAACAAATATTTGCTGAAGAGGTGGGAGGAGGAAATAAGCTTCATGGGCCATGTGGACGGTGGCCAGGCAGAGCTGACCTGGTAGTAATTGACTGTAGGGAAGGTCTGGGTCCATGTGGTTATAGACCATTCTCTGTGTTGTACCTCTTTACGTACCCCCTCCCCCCAATTTTAATAAATTCCATTAAAAGCCATAGTTTAATTTCAACTCTATCATTTGGTAATGAGAAAGAGCATACATCTATGCATTAGAAGGAGGGTTAAAGATGACAGCGGAGTCCCCAACTGAGGCCACCAAAGGGAGGGGGAGGGTGGCATTAGCAGTCACCTGGCAGAGGGCAACTTTGCCCTGCAGGTTGGCGGTTTCATGAGGATAACGGCAAACAAGGTGGCACGAGGGTGAGGCTGGGATATGAGAGTGAGGCTGGGACAGGAAAACTGAGGTTTATTCCTGAGCACACAGAGGTGTCACCCTGAAACCCTTCGGTATAGCTGAGGGGCATTATGGGGTTGGGGGCTAATTTCTGACAATTAAGGGGGTGGAGGTTGGGCATCAAAAGTAAATGTGAACAAAAAAAGTAAATGTGGTCTTATCTTTGGTCATTTAAAAACTCTATTTATTTATTTATTTATTTGCCTGCCTTGGGTCTTAGTTGCGGCACGCGGGATCTTCATTGTGGCCCGTGGGCTCTAGAGTGCACGGGCTTAGTTGCCCTGCAGAATGTGGGATCTTAGTTCCTCGACCAGGGATTGAACCCGCATCCGCTGCATTGGAAGGCGGATTCTTAACCACTGGACCACCAAGGAAGTCCCTTATCTTTGACTAGGTCATTGACTAGTGAGGTTTAGGACGTTTTGGTAACACTAAAATTGGAATATTGTGTTAAGACTAAATCTTTAAAAAAAAAAGAGGACTAAAAAAAGGCACAATGGGGCTGTGGAAAAGGTTCCCTGGCTTCTCTGTATTTTTTCCCTGCCAAAAAAAGTCTGGGAACTGGGGTGTTTTCTCTAAGCCTATTTCCCTTCCTTTACAAGTATTTTCTTGAGCTTTCTATTTTTTGGTACCAGAACAAGCAAAGGCTGTTTTGGAAACTGTCCTTATCCTTGATACTTTGTGTCTGGCAAGATATGATGAGCTCACTAGTCCCAAGCAGTGGTCACACTCCCCTTATACCACCCTCCTTGGTAAAAGGTCAGATGACTTACGGCCCCACCTCCCTACTCCATGCCCCTTCTCTACGTTCCTACAACATCTAAGCAAACAAAACAGATGGTTTCATGGAAATTGTGGGTCCATTTTAATTCTGGGACAATAGGACTATTAATAAAGAGTATTTTTTTAATGCTCTCTTAGAAATGAAAGAAAATTGGGAGAAAGATCTTTTAAAGGGGGCGATAAGAAGCTCTCCTCTCTGAGGACTTGGTTACTACCAAATGAAATATTATCTTCCTGGGAAATGAGAGTCCGGGAGTCCTATGAAAACAGGCTGCTATTAAAGAGTCGCCTCTTTTCCTTGGTGGTTTCGTGTTTCTGCCAGTGTTCCTACTTAGAAGTTAAGGGCTTTCAGGCCCTATGTCTTGTGCTCCTTTTGCAATCCCTGTAACACTTAATGACGGACCTAGAGTGATCTGCTGTTGAATGAATGACTCTAGTTTGGATGCATCCATCCATAAATTCATTCATTTCCACAACTATTTATTGAGCACACACCATGCAACCAGCACTACGCCGGTTTGTAGGGGTAGGGAGCGGGGAGAATCAGTTACAGTGTCTGTAGGGCTTTCTCTTGCCCTCGGAATTTCTGTAAACTTCTTGAAGATTACTTTCTGGGATTCTAGTTGTATTGTGACATTTTAATATTTGCTGATGAAAACATTAAAGGATAAACGCACGTAAGCACGTCAAGAAGCACTTTAACAACTTTTTACCCCAAGTATCTCAGTGATGCTCCTACTGCAAAACCCTCCTTGGGGTTGCGCAATATCGACCATATTTTCAGTCTATAAAAACAACCTCCACCACCCCCCGAAACCCAACATCAGCTCTGCACTGTCCACTTGCCTCCTAGTAAAACAGCTTCTGTGGAATTGACTTTTCTCAAATGTCCTGGAGTTTTTGGCTTCGGAGCCTCAACTATACAGTAAACACACATCACTGTTAACCACTAATGCTACACTCACAATATTTCCAGATGTCTCAGGGCTCCAGGGTTGACTACAAAAGACGTGAAGTAAACAGAACAGAATAGCAAAGATTAATTAAAGACATCTTTGCTGTTACTTTGGAGTCTTAAGTCCCACAAGCAACTCTGATCATTTGTTTATAATGTATAGAAATCATGTCCTCTTTGTGATTTTTCCCAAAGAATAGGCCAATATGATGAATGACAACAGGATGCATGTTGAACCAAAGATTCTTTGCTATACTTTTTAAAAGTGAGGTATAAGTTATATACAGTAACATGCACAGGTATTTATTAATTTCCATTATAATTGTTGAATTTATTGCTATTACCTTGTCCTTAATATTCCTTTATTCTCTTTCAATATCTGTAGGATCTATAGTAATATCCTCCCTTTCATTTCATTTTAGCAGTTGCTGTACGGGGAGTTATCCTTATTTTATGACAGGCTACCAAAAGTTAATATCATACCACTTCTCATATAATGGAAAAACCCTTTAATATTATACTTCCATGTAATTTCCTCTCATCCTTTGTGCTATTGTTGTCACATATTCTACTTATGTATATGGAATTCACTCCAAAATACAGTGTTAATTGTTTCTGTCTTAAATAATCATCTTTTTATGACATTAAGAAAATAGTTACCATTTCTGGTACTCTCCCTTTTTAGGTAGCTTTAGTTTACACCTGGTATCATTTTTTCTCTGCTTAAAGAATTTTTTTAGCCTTTATTTATTTATTTTGTAGTGCAGATTTGCTGGTGATGATTCTCTTAGCTTTTTTTTCTTTCTAGAAATGTCTTAATTTCACCTTCAATTTTAAGGATGTTTTCACTGGATACAGAGTTCAAAATCGACTTTTCTTCCCTTTGATCTCTTTAAAGAGATTGATCCTTTGTCTTCAGGATTGCATGTGTTTTTTTTTTTCTGGTGAAAAGTAAGTGATTTTCGTTGCTGTTTCTCTGTAATATGTCTTTTCCCTCCCCCTTGGACTGCTTTTAAGATTCCTACCTTATTCTTGTTTTCAAGAATTCAGCTGTGATGTGCTTAGGTTATTATTATTATTATTTTTGTATTTGTCCCGTTTGTGGTTCTTTCAGCTTCTTGAATCCCTGTGTGGAACATCATGTTTGGCATTCTAATTACACATATATTAGATCACTTGATATTACCCCACAAATAAGAGGATCTGGTTCATCACCCCCCCATCTTTTCCCTTTCTCTTTCAGTTTAAATAATTTCTATTAATGTGTTTTTAAGTTCATTAATCCATTTTCTGCAGAAAAAATTTTCGGTCCACAGTTTTCACTCGGTTTTCTTTTTTTTTATCCAGATAGCCCATGTTTTCCTCCATTATATTCACCTTTTCTTGTAAATTCTTTATATGTTTATAATAGTTGTTTAAACATCCCTGTCTACTAATTCCAATAATTGAGTCATTTGTGGTTTTTTCTTGATTATGGATTCCATTTTCCCACTTCTTCCCACGTCTCACAATCTTTTAACTTACATTTCACACATTGTATATATTTTAAAAAGCAGTGGAAACTTAGGTATAATATTGATTTGTTTTGTTGACTCATTGCGGAGTGTAAGCCTTTTATCTTTGTAAGCTGGGGTGGGAAGCTGAATATTTAGATTCTCCCTTGAGTTAGGTTGATTTGGGGCTGGAACACAGCTTTAATTACAGTGTATTAGAGTGTTATTGGCCGAAGTCCCAGCTTTCTGCCCTGCCCCGCCTTTGTGATCTTTCCTGTATTTGAGGTGTGAGGGAGTTAGGCACAGCTACAGATAATTTCGCTTAACCTGACTCCAGAATCCAAGTACCACAAGTATCCATGGGATTAAGTGATTTCTCTCTGCTTTTCAACAAGTCCTCCACTGCTGCTTTCTTGGAAAAATGCAGAGGTGTGGGTGAGAGGGAAGAATTATTAGGCTAAGAAATTTCTTTTTTCATTGGGGCTCTTTCAGATAATCCATCCCCCTGGCACACATTGTTGTCTAAGGCTCAGCTGACTTTTCCTCATGCCTGAAAAGTTTCTGTCCATGGCTGGCCTACATTTCCAATTTCCCTAGCCAGATCAGGCATCCACCTCCAAGTATGGAAGTTTCCATAGATCTCTGATCAGCTCTATAGGGCTTGTTTCTCTCTAATTCAGTTCATCAGTGCTTCCTGTGTGTCTGCTAGCCCCAGAAGAACATGTGAATTCTATTTTGTCTGGACTTTTCTGGTTGACCATGGAAATGAAGGTTTTTCATATGCCTCTACATCCTAACTAGAAGCAGACATACGGAAAAGGCTTTTTTCTAAATATTTGTGACTATACATTTGTTTCAAGTCAGGAAGAAAAATACTGGAGATGATTACCAGCATATAAATATACTCTAGTATCTTTCATCTTAACAAAATAAATCTTCTGTGACCCCACATCTCCCTCTAGCTATTGACCAATTCAATGCATTTCTCTTCAAAACACAACTTCTTGAAAGAGTACTCCCTTGCTAATTTTTCCTGGTAAAGATTTCAAATGTGAAGTGATCTTTGACTATACATCTGTTCATAGCGGATGAGCGAGGCTAAGACTTGTTGGAAGCTCTGTGTGCCTGGTGGGGTGTGCCAGTTGGTGGACGATCAGTTTTTGTCAACAGGATCTTTTCATTGAGGACCCTCAAATATCAACGGATGAGCATTTTTCCCCCTCTGAAATACTTAATTCTACAGAGAAGTAGTTTTCAAACTCTTTCCTTTGTGCTAGTTCTGGAACTGACAAAGGGGAGGGTTGGGAGTAGCAACATTTGTTATGCACGTCTCCATAATCTCCCATGCCTGGTATCCATCCAGGAAACCATTCTTGTTTAATTTTGCCAGAGAACGTACTTCTCTTTTCTGGTGGAGCTGGAAAACGGGTAATTTTCAAATTGTAGTGGAGGCGAGTAGTTCTGAAGGTTGAAAAGATCCTTTAAACATAGTCCAATCTTCACCCCGTAACCCTTCCTTTCCAAGATTCTGCAAGGCTACAAGGCTAGTTCCTCTTCAGTATCTCCTCTTCAGGATTACATCTGACTGCTTACATCACTTGCCGCTCCCTGTATTCTTTCTGTCCTCATCTATGGTGTTCTTATGGTTAACTATTCCTTAATTTCCTCAAATCTGTGGTGGTGTTTTACCTTCTCCCGATTTGGGGTGCTTTTTGCAAGCAAAAGGGCTAAAAATGTCATTACCCCTCAATTGAAAATTGAAAGCCCTCACCTTTTAACCTATTTTGCAGTGACTTCTGTCTCAACAGTTCTGCTGAAATGGGCTTTGTGAAGGTTCCCCAGTGATCTCCACATTCCCAATCCAATGGCCACTTCTCTGGCTTCCTCTTCCTTAGCCTCTTACAGCATCAGACACAGTTAACCTCCCTCTCAATTTAAAATGCTTTCTTCTCTTGACTCCCATCACAGCATCCTCTCTCCATCTCCCTCATCAGGTGTTCTTTCTCATATTTCTGTGTAGGCTTTTCCTTCTCTTCTAGAACTCTAAAGATTGGAGGGCCCCAGAATCCAGATCCCCTTATTTTTACACCTACACTGTCTTACAAGGCAATCTCATTCTTCCCATGGCTTCAGTGCCATTCACAAGAGCGTGGATTTTGGAGGAAGATAGACTTGGAATTGAATCATAGTTCTGCCACTTCCAACACATGTCAACCTTTGATTTCTCAAATGTAAAGTGAAGGTGTGGAACTATAAGATCTACCAGCTTCCTTCCAGCTCAGAGTCCTGCATCTGATTTTATGTGGGGACCAATGGTTGAAACAGAAACAGAACCTGGGAATTCGCTGGGAACTGGAGAGGCCACATTTGGCAGACAGCAGTAGTCCACAATGTGACACAGGGTCAAGTGCAGACCAGTAACCAAAGTCCACTAAGAGGAGCCCATCAAGGAATTTCCAAATTCCCAAGCTGTCCTAAACTGGCATAGAGGGCAGGAACAATGGATTAATCACAGGGCAATGTGATGAATTTGTCCAAACAAACTCCTCTGTACACAACTCTGTTTTGGTTGGTTTCTCATTTGTGCAGTGGTTTTCACCATGCAGTTTCCTATGGCAACACTTGGCTTTTGAAACAAATCCCTGTAAGACCTTTCCCATCACTAACACTTTCCCCTAGTTGAGTCATACTTTGCAGGAGATGGGAACGGTGGAAAGAAAGTAGGCTCCATAGTCAGGGTTGCGCAAATATGTATCTTTATCCCATGAGAACCTTTAGGTCCCTGTTCCTCTTAGTTCACTAGGGACTAGGTCTCACCTGGTGCTGGTGGCATCTAAAATGGTCAGGTTGATGTACTTGAGCTTAGTACTGCTGACCACAAGGAGTGTTTGGAAGGGCATAGGATAGAGTGGCACTCTACCAATCCTGTGCAACAGAGAATGAGTCCAGGGTCACCCTCTCAGATGGAAGCTGAAGCAGGCAGCCCTAGGGTAGATGATAGACAAGAGTCTGCTATTTCGGTCAGGCTGGAGAAGGTTACACTTCTCTACAAAGACAGGATTTCCTTATCACACTTTGGAGTAATATTGGGCTGGAGGTGGGGGTAGGTAGGAGTATACTAGGTCCACACCAGATAATCTAACCCACAAGTCAAATGTGTGCGCATCTATTTGAGAAAAGTTGGGGGGATCATACAAGATGTTGGTAGGATTTGGGTAAATGAAAACTCTTATAAATCGCTAATTGGATTGTAAATTGGTGCAGCCCCTTTGGAGAACAATTAGATCATGCCTGGTTAAGTTACATATTCACATACCAAAGACCTAGCAATTCAATCCCTAGTTATATATCGTTATAGAAGAGACAACTTGCTTCCCACCTGTCTGGGAGACAGGTACAAGAATGTTCATTGCAACTTTGTTTATAACAGCAGAAAGTTAGAAACTAACTGTCCGTTAATAAGAGAATAGATTAGTACACGGTGGTACATTCTCACAATAAAATTCAATGCAACAGAAAGTATACACTAGTTACAATGAACCAAGTGTAGCTACATGTATCTACATAGAAAAAGTTTCAAAAATACGATGTTACGTGTAAAAAGCAAGTTCAAGAAAAATACATGCAATATGATAATTTATTGTAAAGTGGAATAGGAAACAATTTATTATTCATGGGTATGTAAAAATATACAACAGTCATTAAAATGATAAATCCCACATTCAGGATAGTAATACCTCTGGTAAGGAAAGAGAAAGGGGGGGTCAATACCTGTAACATTTTATTTTATAAGCTTGGTGGTGGATAATGAGTGTTTACTATCCTTTTTTTGGTATGCTCTTGTTATACTTAGAATATTTAATAATTTAAAAAATTGTTGAGAGGGAGTAGCAAAGGCTGAACTGCAGTCCATGAGGAGCCATTCCGAGCCTATCAAAGGCAGCACTGAATCTAAGGCTCAAGTCCCCACACTGGAGGCCAGGAGGCTAGGAGATGATGGACAGGCCTGATGTGGACCAATAGTGGTGTTTTTTTTGGTTAGGCCACAGAAAATTTGTTGGTTGTGACTATCTAGCTTTTTCTTTTTCTTTTGCGATACGCGGGCCTCTCACTGCTGTGGCCTCTCCCGTTGCAGAGCACAGGCTCCGGACGCACAGGCTCAGCGGCCATGGCTCACGGGCCCAGCCACTCCGCGGCACGTGGGATCCTCCCGGACCAGGGCATGAACCCGTGTCCCTTGCATCGGCAGGCGGACTCTCAACCACTGCGCCACCAGGGAAGCCCGTGGCTATCTAGCTTTGAATAGGAGAACTCTACCATCGTTTGACTCCACTATTTCTGAAGTTTGCCTTGCTGGCTTCATCCAGGCAAGAATGTTTCTGGACGCTGCTCTGTCAGATTTTATCCTTTATATATGTATGTGCCACATGAAGCATAGCAGGTGAGGAAGGGAAGTAACATTTCCTGAGTATCTGTGCTGTGCCAGGGTTTCTGCTAGCCTCTTGCCACGTATTAATTCATGAAGTTTCTCAGCAACACCATATGATGATTGTCATCTTCATTATACATTTGAAAAAACAGATTCATAGAAGTAAAGAACTTGCGCATGCTGGTGGAGCCCAGATTAGAACCCAGGCTGATCCTGGTACAAAGTCTGTGTTGTCTCTACTACATCTGTGGCATTCGAACTTGGTATAGGACAATGTACTGGACACAAAGACACAGAAGATGTGTGTGTGTATATGTATATATACAATTTTTTTTTCCCTGGGGCATAAATTGTACTCCAAAATTTGAGAAAGGACTCCACATGACTTTCATAAAAAATCAAGCATTGGAGTCTTATAGAATAGAATACAAATGCACATGCATATTTTTTGTATTACTCAGTAATTAAAAAAAATTTTATTAGAGTATAATTGCTTTAGTGTTAGTTTCTACTGTACAGTAAAGTGAATCAGCTATACGTATACATATATCCCCTCTTTTTTGGATTTCCTTCCCATTTAGGTCACTACAGAGCATTGAGCAGAGTTCCCTGTGCTATACAGTAGGTTCTTATTAGTTAACTATTTTATACATAGTATCAATAGTGTATATATGTCAATCCCGATCTCCCAATTCATTCCATCCCCCTTTTTCCCCCTTGGTATCCTTACCTTTGTTCTCTACGTCTGTGTATCTATTTCTGCTTTGTAAATACGATAGTCTTTTTTTTTTTTTTTTTGCGGTACGCGGGCCTCTCACTGTTGCGGCCTCTCCTGCTGCGGAGCACAGGCTCCGGACGCGCAGGCTCTGCGGCCATGGCTCACGGGCCCAGCCGCTCCGCGGCATGTGGGATTCTCCCGGACCGGGGCACGAACCCGTGTCCCCTACATCGGCAGGCGGACTCTCAACCACTGCGCCACCAGGGAAGCCCCAAGATCGTCATTTTTAAGATGAAAGGATGTTGAAGAAATTTCTTGCTTTTGATGAGCCACTTCAAATTCTACCCTAGGACCCCAGGGCTATGCCCCAGGGTACTTTCTTCTACTAACAGGGGTCCTCCAGAGGGAGAGTGTGAGAAACACTGGACCACTCTACTCTCGCACATCTCAGTCTGTTCCCAGACCCGCTGAATTGCTTCAAGGTGGGTTCTTTTTACCATCATTGAAATGCAATATGAGAAGCCCTTAGACAAACTTCCTCTAGAGACATTGCCTGTGTGCTCCCGTCTGGAGGAAGTCTTGCTAGAACCATTAGGCAAAGGAAAAAATAACTTTTTACCTGACTTCATGCTAAAGCAGTCTTTTCTACCCATGCTCCTCTATATAGGGATAGACTGGCCAACGGTTAAAAACTTCAGAGAAGGGTGTGAGTCACGGAGAGCCGGGGACTCACTCTGAATTATTCTTGGCTATGCTGTGATGATTTGAGTGGGGTGTGTCCAGGAGGAGTGAGGGTGATTCCTCAGCTCTCTGTTAAGACCCTAACAACTACAAGTGTAACAACACCATTTACTATGTGCCTGGCATTGCTAATCCTTCCAACAGTTCTACAAGGTAGGGCTGATCTTTATTATTTATTTTACAGATGAAGAAACAGAGGCACAGAGAGGTAAGGACCTTTCCCATGGACTCAGACCCCATGATAGTCTCTCTCCATCAACAGGACAAGAGAATAAATAAATGCTCCCCTCCATGTCTCCTAATTTTGCCATCTAACCTTCTTGTACCTGAACGAATAGTACTTTAAAATGGAATGAATCCAGAGGCTTTCAAGCACAAAGTATCTGAAGACTCTTTTTCTCTCTTGTTATTTTTAAACTTAGAAAAAGCTTTTAGAACTATGTCTCTTGGTAATGACAGCCTGTATTCATTCTTCTCCAGGAATCAAGTGATGTGTTCAAAATATGTCATTTTCCCCTGTGATACTGATGGCAAAACCACACTCTTCAAACCAAACCAAAGGCTGGCTGAGAGGGATAGAGAAGTGTGGTCTCTTGGTTTCCACTCAGCAGTTTGAGCCAAGCGTTCTTGGCTTTTACTTCGGCTCCTTAAAACCAGTAAGCAAGATGCTTAACCTCTTAACCCCATCTGCCAAATACTGATCCTACCTCTGTACCTTTTGGCGAGGAGTATTTCCAAGCTGACGTCATTAAAAAGGCCACAAAGATAAAACGTGCAGAGGGCACGTGCTTTCAGGGAATTGCTTTCTGGAAGAAGTTAGAGGGTTTGGGGTGGTGAGTTGCGTATGCTTAGGTTTGTTTTTAATTTAAAAGTGTATATAGTAGTAAAATTGTGGGAAACCCTATAGCACAGTGATTAGGAGTGTGGACATTGGGGCCATGGTTCCCAGGCTCAGATCCAGGTTCCTTCACTTTTATGGCAAGGAGGCTTTTGAGCCTTCTATGACTCGGTATCCACATAATAAATAATATAATTCCCATAACAACCTTACACGGTAGGTATTATCATTTTCTCTTCCTATAGTTGAAAAAAGTATTCTAGGTTATTGGTACATAATAAACCATTAATAAAGGAGTATATATTCTATATACATATATATACACAAATGCATATGTATTTATGCACATATATACAGTGGTTGCTACCATTTAATTATTCCACAGATAAGAAACAAAAGACAGCAGCGTGCATCCTAATACAGTGAATTGGGTAAGCTATGTAATGTAGCAGAAAAAACATCACTGGATTTAAGAATTTTAATTTTGTGAGTTAAAAAAAATTCTACTGTCATTGACTACTTATATGAATTTAGGCAAATAATTCAATCTCTCTGAGAATGATTTTCTTAGCAGTGAAGTGAGGCCAGTGGGTTGGATAAGACATATTAATTCTTTGACCCATAGTTGTTTCATCATGCTTTTTTTTTTTTTCATCTTGCAAAGTTTAGAAGAAAGGTGAAACTTCCAGTTAAAAGTAGTGATCTGGGTCTATCTATACTTTTTAACCTCCCCTTTTCTTTCGAAAATGCTGTAGAAACAGCTAAGCAAGTATGAGAGGGGCAAATGTTTTTCATTGCCGGAAAATTGGTAAGGGTGCCATACATATGCCAGACACTTGGAAGAATTCCTGCAAGATGTAGAGCTGCTGAGATCAGGATGAGGGAAGGACCTACGAGCCTGGAATTCTGTGACCTGAGAAAAGCCTGTGGGTGGTGGAAGGATAGGTTCTTAACACAGTGATCTAACATCTACAACTCACCATTTTCCTTTGGCATAAGCTTCCTCCTTACCTTGGATACCCTACTAGGTCTCTACCTTTTTCAAGAAAAAATTACACTACATATAAATTTTCCCATCTTCTTTTCCTGTGATCTTCACATTTTCAACAAAAATTTACATGATCTCTGACAGAACTCATCCCAAATCCCAGTCCTGAAAAACCTAGCTGTTCCTCTTTTGAGTCACTCTATTAAGGAAAATTCTCATAAGATGGAAAGAAAGGACCAATTTAAGAAAGTTGAGAAAATTTCCCCTTTGAAGCAAACTCATATAAGAAACAGGAGAACACATAAAACAATTCTAATTGATATTCATGATAAAGATATATCATCTCTAACACAATAACAGGGTGTGCCTCCCACAAACACAAGGAAAAATTCAGGATCAGAAAAATATTCATTGGGTTGAAAGATATTATTTGTCAGTTAAAAAATGCAACGGCACTAAAAACTATAAAACATTGATGAAAGAAATTAATGAAAGCATAAATAAATGGAAAGACAGCCTATGTTCATGGATCAGAAAACTTAATATTGTTAAGATGACAGTACTGCCCAAAATGATCTACAGATTCAATGCAATCTCTCAAAATTCCAAAGACAGAAACAGAAAAACTTATTCTAAATTTCATATGGAATCTCAAGGGAATCTAAATAGCCAAAACAATCTTGAAAAAGAACAAAAGTTGGGAGATTCACACTTTCTGATTTCAAAACTTGCTACAAAGCCACAGTAGTAGCATAAGGACAGTTGTATAGACCAAAGGAATAGAATAGAGGGCCCAGAGATAAAACTTTGCATATATGGTCAAGTGATTTTCAACAAGGGTGCCAATCATTTAATGGGGGCAAAGACAGTGTTTTCAATAAATGGTGCTGGGAAAATTGGATATCCATTTTCAATATAATTAAATTAGACCCTTATTTCAAACCATAAACAAAAATTAATTCAAGATGGATCAAGGACCTAAATGTAAGAGCTAAAACTATAAAACTCTTAGAAAAAACAAAGGGGAAAAGTTTTATGACATTGGAGTTGGCAATGATTTCTTGAAATATAAAGCCAAAAGTGCAAGGCAACAGAAGAAAAAAAATAGATAAATTGGATTTATCAAAATTAAACAATTTTGTGCATTAAAAGACACTATCAACAGATTGAAAAGGTAACCCACAGAATGGGAGAAAATATTTGTAAATCATATATTTAATAAGGGATTAATATCCAGAATATGTAAAGAACTCTTAGAACATAATAACAATTTAAAAAAACCCAACTGAAAAATGGACAAAGGTCTTGAATAGACATTTCTCCAAAGAAGATATACGAATGTGCCAATAAGCACATGAAAAGATGCTCAACATCACTAATCATTAGGGAAATACAAATTAAAACTACAGTGAGATACTATATCATACCCATTGGGATGGCTGTTATAAAGGAAAAAAAACCCCAACAGATTAAATGGATTAAAAACTTGAATGTAAGACCTGAAACCATAAAACTCCTAGAAGAAAACACAGGCAGTATGCTCTTTGCCATTGGTCTTAGCAATATCTTTCTGAGCATGTATCCTCAGGCAAAGGAAACAAAACCAAAAATCAACAAATGGGATGACATCAAACTAAAAAGCTTCATATCTGATAAGGGGTTATTATCCAAAATATATAAAGAACTCATACAACTCAACAACCAAAAAAACAAACAACCCAATTTCAAAATGGGCAGAGGACCTGAATCGACATTTTTCCAAAGAAAACATACAGATAGCTAACAGGCACATGAAGAGATGTTCAACATCACTAATTATCAGGGAACTGCAAATGAAAACCATAATGAAATATTACCTCATGCCTGTTAGAATGGCTATTATCAAAAAGGCGAGAGATAAAAAGTGTTGGAAAAAATAAAAAATAAAATAAAAATAAAAACAAAACAAAAACAAAAACAAACAAACAAAAAAAAGTGTTGGAAAGGAGGCAGAGAAAAGGGAACCCTCATACACTGTTGATGGGAATGTAAATCGGTGCAGCCACTAATGGAAAACAGTATGAAGTTTCCTCAAAAAATTAAGAAAAGAACTACCATATGATCCAGCTATTCGACTTCTGGGTATTTATCTGAAGAATATGAAAACACTAATTAGAAAAGACCTATGCACCCCTATATTCATCATAGCATTATTTATAATAGCCAATAAATGGAAACAACCTAAGTGCCTGTCAATGGGTGAATGGACACACACACACACACACACACAATGGAATACTACTCAGCCATAAAAAGATGAAATCCTGCCATTTGCAACAACATGGATGGACCTTGAGGGTATTACGTTAAGTGACATAAGTCAAATGGGGAAAGACAAACACTGTATGATTTCACTCATGTGTGGAATCCGAAAGCCAAACAGAAAACCAAAATAAGCCAAACAGAAAACCAAAACAAACACATAGATACAGAGAACAGAGTAGTTATCAGAGGGGAAGGTGTTGGGGGGCAGTGTGAAATGGGTAGAGGGTCAACTATGGTGATGAATAGAAACTAAATTTTTAGTGGTGAGCATGCTGTCATGTACACAGAAGTAGAAATATATGTTGTACACATGAAACTTATATAATGTTATAAACCAATGTTACCTCAATTTAAAAAAAAACAGAAAATCATAAGTATCAATAAAGATGTGGAGAAATTGGAATCTCTATGCATTGTTGGGAGGACTGTAAAATGGTGCAGCCACTGTGGAAAACTGTATGATGGTTCCTCAAAAAAGTAAACACAGAATTACTATATAATCCATCAGTTCCACTGCTAGTGTATGCCCCAAAGAATTGAAACCAGGGACTTGAACAGAGATTTACACGCTAACGTTCATAGTAGCATTATTCACAACAGCCAAAAGATGGAAACAACTCAACCATCCATTGACAGATAAATGGATAAGCAAAATGTGGTATATACATACAATGGAATATTATTCTGGCCTTAAAAATGAATGAAATTCTGATACACGCTACAACATGGATGGTCCTTGAAGACATGTTAAGTGAAATAAGCCAGACAAAAGGACAAAAATTATCTGATTCCACTTATATGAAGTACCTAGAACAGGCAAAATAATAGAGATAGATGGTAGAATAGAGGTTGCCAGGGACAGGGGAGAGTTTTAGTTTGGGATGATGAAAAAGTCCTGGAGATGGACAGTGGTGATGGTTGCACAACTTACTGCCACCACACTGTATGCTTAAAAATGGTTAAAGTGTTAAGCTTTATGGTATGTATATTTTACCACAATTAAAAAAAACAATGCAATGGAAACAGTGAACAGTAAGGCGAATGCTGCAAAAACAAAAACAAAAACAAAACAACTTAAATTGGTGAATGACTGAACCAGAATGAAACATTCTCCAAGAACTCAAAGAAAAATGGTAGACATTAAAAAATTGTACTTATAATAGAGTATAAAGGAGATTTTGGGTAGATTCAAGAACCCCATGAACGGACAGAAGAAAAGTAATAATAAAAGAAATAATAGAAAAAAAATCCTAAGCCAAAGAAGTTTATTAACTTGTCAGATGGAATGGCTCAAGTCCTATACAAAGTATTCTACAAAATTAATGGATGGCCTTGGGCCAAAATATACTCTCTTGACTTTTCTTTTAAATTCCAAAGACAAAGACAAAATTTTTTTACAAGCATTCAAGAGGGGAAAACAAAGGAGAAATGTACTAAATTGGAATCTCTCCTTTTTCTATATGCGATATAGAACAGAATGCATGCAAGTTGACATTGTATCACTGTTTCTAGTAAATTTAGGGGAAAAGATAGTCAGTATATAAGAACTTTATAATTAAAGTTCAATTAAAATATTTACTTGGTGAATAACAACAATTCTCAAATAAGTTGGACTTAGAAAGCTTAATATTCACATACCCCTCAGAAAAATTTTACCTGAGAAAAGACTCAGCTAACTAAGAAATTTTAAAAATAAATTTAAAAAAAACTTCAAATACTGGAAAGGAAATATGTATATGCGTGTGTATGTGTATACACTTATGAAACATAAGGCAAATATTTCTTAATAAATTGAGCAAGGAGAAAAATAAATATTATTTAATTCTTGCCATTATAAAGAGAAGCACCCACTGGGAACTGTTACTAGAATAAGAATTAAATTATACTTTTTCAAATTATACTTTTCAAATCAACGGTGGAATATTAAAATATCAAGCAAGGGTAAAAGCTAAATGGGTGGGCAAAGATATAGTAAGAAAATACAAAAAAATTTTAAGTTTATAATATTTTTGGACAAAGGACTTAAAAAGCATTAAAGATGATAAAGTTCACTTTACATTGATTAGAAATTTATTCCATAATAAAAACACATGTGAGCTAAATAATACAGTGTAAATGATAAGGCAATGTATTGAAAATTCAAACAGTCATGATGGAAAGTTTGAAAATATTTCTCTGTCTTCACAGATCAAGTAAACAAAAATATTTAATAAATTTAATCAATATATTCTTATATAAAACTTTTTATTCATCCATGTATACATATTTTCTAACATCCATGAATGATAAGTAAAATTTATTCCTATGTTAGGCCACCAATAAAAATTAATAAATTTAAAAAGTAGAAATTATATAAACCATATTTTCTGAAAAAATGCAATGACTCTAGAAATTGAGAAAAATATAAAAAACCAAAAATCATGTGGAAATTGTGAAATATTTTGTAAATAATTTAATATCAAATCTAAAATTATAAATATAAACTATTTAGAAATTAACAATAATGAGAACAGTACATGTTGGAGCATATGAGATTCAATAAGGAAGAGATTTAGAGTATAATTTATATTCATAATAGCTTTTACTATTAAATGAGAGATAATAAAATATAATGAATTTCAATTCATAAAAAGAGATGAAATAAAAGATAAGCCAAAGGAAGGAATTAATAATAGTAAAAGAATAAAGTAATATATCATAAAACAAAACAATTATACGAAAGAAAACTGATGAATAAATCTAAGAGAGAACCCATTGAGTAATTTGAATGGGGCAATAAGAGACAAAAATACTTTACATGAATGTTGGAAAAGGGATATAACCACATATACAGAAGAGATTTTGAAAATTAAAAAGGTATGTTATAAAATTAAAATATCAACACACTGGTAATTTCTACCACTTCTCAAGGTGGTAAATACGATAATAACAATAGTCATACAGGATTTTGAGATAACTGTCAAATAACTTCTTTAATAATGGTTTAGGCTTAGTTGGCTTTCCTCTGATATATATTAAACCTTGAACAAACTTACACTTTCTGTATTACTTTAGATATTCCATAGCACATGAAAAGATTGCCAATTCATTTTTCTAAACTTGTGCAATCCTTATTGCAAGCCTGACAAAGACAGTATAAAATGAAACTCTTGAATATTCTTAATATTAAATATTAATAAGTGATATATTTAGGTTTATATTAAATCAAATCCAGAAATATAATAAAAGAGCAAACCATGGTGAATAAAATTTATTTCAGGAATTTAAGGTTAGTTTCACATCAGGAAATTTTTTGATTTGAAATTTTCACATAGACAGGGCAAAGGAAATAAAAGAAAGATATAATTATCTTTTGATGACAAAAGGGCACTTAATGAAACTAACATTTCAGATAAAAATATTTTAATAAACTTGCAGTTGAAGAATCATTCCTTAATATAGTAGATAAAAAAACTCTATGAAGTCAATATCCAGTAAGGTACATAATTGTGAAACACAAGTTCCATTAAAGTTTGAAAATTTTAGCCAACGTAATAAGATACCCAAGAAGACACACCATATACAAAAATAAACACAAAATGGTTTAAAGACGTAATTAACATAACACCATTAAACTTCTAGAAGAGAACTTAGGCAAAACATTCTCAGACACAAATCGTACCAATGTTTTCTATGATCAATCTCCCAAGGTAGATTAAATAAAACCAAAAATAAACAAATGGGACCTAATCAAACTTAAAGGCTTTTGCACACCGAAGAAAACCATCAACAAACTGAAAAGAAAACCTAAGGAATGGGAGAAAATATTTGCAAACGATGCTACTGACAAGGGGTTAATAAGCAAAATATACCAACAGCTCATACAACTCAATATCAAAAAAAACAAGCAACCCAAGATAACTGAGAAGTTATACAAGATATAAATATTAGAAAAGAGGACAGAAGTTATCATTAATTATAAATAATATAACCATCTTACTAGAAAACCACTCCAAAATTAACTGGAAAAATATTAGAATTAATATAATGTTTCATTAAAATGATGGGATAAGAAATAAATCTACAAAGCAATAATTTCCCCCAAGCCAGTATTTCTTAACTGTTCGGGGGGCATAGGCCTGTTCTATTGCAAATTACAATCTCCCTGGTTTGCAAATTTTAAAAAATAATTTTATGGAGTTCAATAAAAGCCCATGGATCCCAAATTATAGGTTAATTGCTTTATAGTGAACAATAATTTAGAAAATACAACAGAAAAAAAATTCATTCACAATGGAAGCAAAACTTTAAAATGTCTAGGAATAAACTTAGTGAACACTGTATGAGACTGAGCTGAAGAAAATATCAAAACCTCATTGGGGGATATAAAAGAGAAGTGATATATCCTTAAATAAGAAAATCAATATAGTAACAATGTAATGCCATTTTGTTAAGGTTATTCTGTACTTTTCATACAGTTCAAGTGAAAACCCCAGGAATATTTTGGAACATTAAAAAAATTACTTAAAATGCATGTGATAGGGAAAAATACCCACTAAAGACTAGGAGATTTTCACACAGGATTAGAAGTGAGGAAGGGCTTGTCTTCCAGATGTTAAAACTAATGAAAATAATGTGGTAGTAGCATAAGAACAGACAGAAATGCAGTGCATCAGAATAGAAAACCCAGCAATGGACACAAGTCTATGAAAAAGTTTAACTTTTCAAATTGGTAGTAAAGGATTATCCAGTAAATGGTGTTGGAAAAACTGCCTAAACACTTGGAGAAAAAACATGGATCTTGGCTTCATACCTTATATCGGATTAATTCTAGAAGTAATAAACTAAATGTAAGAAAAGAATTATAAAAAATACTGTAAGTAAAGGTAGTCATGAAAAGGACAATAGCAGCCCGATCACAATTATGAATACTGATGTTAAATTTCTGAATAAAATACAGAAAACAGAATTCAGTTCTATATCAAAATGATAATATATCACAACCAAGTGTAACCAGATACGCATATGGCCCAATTTTAAAATATCTTTTGTAATGCATTTCTCTGTATTAGTAGGTCAAAGGAAAAATATGACTTCAATAGATACCAAAAATGCATTTGATTAAACTGAATATCTATTCCTGTTTTCTTTTAAAGGAAGAGTTGGACTTCCTCGACATGATCTCATTTCCAAATGATGAAACATCTGAAGTATTTTGATTAAGATCAGGAAAAAGATTAACCAAGGGGTTTTTAGGGAATCATGTGCAGTAGTTAACACTAAAATAATTTATTCTATTAGTACTTAAATTAACATTAATCCTTTATTATGCTAATGAGGAAACCTAAAAAACTTGTTACAATTTTTCAATCATTTTGCAAACTGATGAAGTTAAGAAATCTTGAAAGAGCAACATAATATGGTGCAAAGCCCATGAGTTGGACTGAACAGAATCCATAATCAGAATACCAGTTCTGCCATTTTTATTCTTTGATCTTAGCAAGTTATCTAGGCTCTCTGAATCTCAGTGTCCTTATCTGTAGAACTGAAGTAACAGCAGGCTTGCTATAGGCTACCTCTTCTGTGGATTATAATAAAAAGTCTGGACAAAATGAAAAAAGCAAACACAATAAAACTCTGAAAAGTAAAAAATGCAAGTGGATTGGAGAGTTAAAACCTGGAGAAATAACCCATACAAGGATGAATTCCAATTTGTTTTTCTTCATTTCCCTCGTGGCTTTAATCTGAGGGTGGGCCTCAGTCACATGGCAGTAGCCTGGGATGTCGCCTAAAAGCTAAGAAAGCCACCGTATTTCTGGTCCTTGGGAAAAGCGGCCCCTGTGGTTCAAAGAATGTGGAGGAAATCCCATTTCTATTTGTCTCTTATGACTCCTGGCTTTGCCCCAGGGGTGGCCTCAGTACAGAACTGCATGCAGCAATGTGGTGACCAAAACTCCAAGAGAAACCCCATTTTTCTTGCTAGAAGACTTGGAGGGCAGGGGCCTCTGAGAAAATCCGTGTGTGGGGAACCCTGGAGAGGAGAGAGCTGGTGAAGGGGATCCCTCTACTTCTGTGTATGAAGCTGTAGAACTCCCAGGCTCATCTCTGAACTGCATACGTGCAGGAGACACCCAAAGCAGCTTAGCAAAGACTTTGAAAACTGAACCAAAATCAAAACCACAGAAGACAAGATAGAACCTGTGATCTGAACCTAGCCAGGGTGATTGCCTACTAAAGCAAACAAACAGACCAACATTCTCTATAGGATTTGAATACGACTCAGACTCTCAACAACATGATATTAAAAACTTGTAGAATATGATCTAAATTTGCTTGACATACAAATCACCTAGAAAATGTGACCCATTCTCAGGAGAGCAGACAATTAAGATGCCAATCCTGAACTATTGGAATTATCAGTTATAATAACTGAAGTTATTATATAATAGGAGTTATAATAACTATAATCTATGAGGTAAAGGTAACACACTTGAATTAAATGGAAGGATAGACGTTCTTGGCAGAGAAATAATAATTTTAAAAAGAACCAAGTAGATATTTTAGGACTGAAAAACACAATATCTATAATAAGAAATTCAGTAGATGAGCTAAACAGCAGAACGGAGATGACAGAGGAAAAGAGTCAGTTAACATGAAGACAGAACAATAGAAACGATCTGGTATAAAGAACAGAAAGAAAACTGCAAAAGAAAAATTGAACAGAACTTCAGGGACATGTGGAATAACAACAAAAGGTCTAACATGTGTGTCACTGGGGTCTCAGAAGGAGAAGGGAAAATGATCAGTGCAGAAAAAATTATTTGAAAAGTAATGGCCACAGATCCACACAATTTGGTGAAAGACATAAATTTCTAGATTCAAGAAGCTCAGCAAAACCAAAAGAGGATAAACTCAAAAAACAAACAGAAAAAAAAACAAACAAAAGTGTGCCAGACACATCATAATCAAACTGCTGAGAACTAAAGATAGAGAAAAAAATCTTGACAGCAGTTAATGAAAAATGACACTTTACATATGAAACAATAAATCAAATGACCACAAAGACCACATTAGAAATTGAAGTAATAATGGTTATATGGGAATAAATAAATGCTATGTAAAGTGCTTAGCATTTAAAAGACACAGATGGCAGAGGTATCATTAGTCTAATTGTAATTCCTCTACTACATCTCAACACAACGTAATTATTTTCCATTCTGTTTCTTCAACCTTCCCATGGTTTCCCCTGTGTGGATCTGATCCCGAGAACTGAATGCAAATGTACTTTTGATATACCCCAAACCTTTTGCTCTTGTTGAAATGAGAGTCTCTGCTAATTCATGTCTTGTTTTTGAACGAGAGTTTAAAAATTCTGTAAGTCTCCTCAGTTACTACATAGGTAAAATAATGCATCTTTTACTGTCTTATAGGGATATTATGAAGATCAAATGAGACACAGAAAAAATATATAAAAATTCCTGTGACCAACTAAACCACTGAAAGTCATATATTTCAGAAACAGTAGCAGGTTGGAAGTTCTGAAAGTCTAATTCTTTACACCAATCTCATGAGAAACTATTTTAGAGAGAGCTGGCTTGCCTGCGTCTTTCCACAGGCTGACAAGGTTGGGGATGGGTCAGTGAACCATGGTCATGCTTTGCCAGCTGACCCACAGATTAGGTCAAGCAGTCACCACATGAAACTCATTCAGCCTTATACACATACACATATATATATATACACACATGCTTTTCATATTCTTTTCCATTATGGTTTATCACAGTATATTGAACATAGTTCCCTGTGCTATACAGTAGGACCTTGTTGTTTATCCATTCTATATATCATAGTTTGCATCTGCTCATCTCAAATCATTCAGCCTTTAGCAAGGTATTTCTGGCTGTTGTTTGATGCAAATTCATCTCTTAATTATTAAATGCTGCTTCCAGCAAAGTAGAGATTCCAATCCCAGTCTTCTCCTTGGCATGGGATACTAGGAGTAGTGAAGTTAAGGTACAAAAAACTAGATTCAAAGTAGGATTCAGATGACTAATTTGAGCTAGCATAACCAAAATGGGTCTGAAAGACTCGATGTTCTACTAGTGTTTATAAATCTGTGACTTCCCTCCACCCCTCCAACTTCCCAGAGGCTGTGAGCAGTGGCACACAACATATCCACAGGGGATGTGTGAACTTGGTCTCTTGCCAAACTCTTAGGTGCAGAGCGAGTGGAATCAGCATGAAACAGCACTACGCAGCCTTGGGTTGTAGGAGGATGTGAAGAATGGGTGAGAGAGGAGTTTTCTCTGAAGAAAAGACATCTCTGCAAATTATGACTCAGATATTATCATATATAAAGACTGAGAGAGATTAGGAGTCTTGCATAGAGTCCATAGGCTAGAGACATTGTCTCAGAGCTTCTTGAAATCCTTGACCCTATAGGAGAGGGGTGAGGACATTGTTAACTGCTCAGAGAGAAAGGATGGAAAGGATGATTCAATATATTAAAAATAGCCAGACTTCCTCTGTCTGACTCTCAAAGAGAACCACGGTAGAAGGACGTTGAGACTCGATCAAGAGTGAAAAGATTTAGATACAGCTGTCGTTATTGCCTGTTTCATAGAGATCCTTATGAGGATAATTATGAGAAAATTACGACAATAAATATTACAGAAATTATGACACACAGTTGGATGGGCCATAAACCTTCTTCTTGTACAAATTTTTCTTGCTCGTGATTTTAGGATCATTATGAAGCAGCTTGGAAAAGATTGTGTACCAATATTTTGATAACCTGTATTATAAGTTCTGTGATGTCTTTTTTCTTGCATCTCTTTTCTACCTTAATGCAGGTCACTTCTAAGGAATCTATGTAGCTTGCATTTGAATGACTTGAATATACTTTAGTTCCACTCTGATTTGACACAAAGAAGCACTAATAGGTCTCAGGTATTGCCTGTTTTATGAGCCTGAAGTCCACTGTAAGAAGAAACCCAATATCAAGAAGTTGAAACAAATTAACTTGTGTGGAAGGAATGTAAAGAAAACGTTGGGTGGCTTGGCCAGAGCACTGTTAGAACAGCGTGTTGAATTGTAAAAAAAATTTTTGATGTTCTGTTTCAACTTTCAGTAGCAAATAAATGTGTGTATAGAGGATCTTAAAAAAAAAATCCTTGGCCAATACTGAAGGGAAATCACACGGGCTTCTTGGGCTTCAAGAGTCTCTGTTTAACAGCAGGTGGAGTGGAATGTGCAGCCTCCATCTAGAGTAGACGCTGCTTGTATCCTTAGGAACATGACAAGGCATCAGATTCTCCTTCTGTTAATAAGGAATAAGAAACCCTTGTTTTTAAATGGGGTTTCAGTGCATCTCAAATGGCATGCATGCATATAATAGATACTGCTGAAGGAGTAACAGGATTTGAAAACTTCCATACGGTACAGAGTGCTTTTTTTTTGTTACAGATGGGGAACAAAGACATGGAAAAAATGGGGACTAGCTCAGATGTGCTGCGTGAGTGCCAATTCCAGAAAACCTTACTCCATCCCGTTAGCCCTATTCTCATTTCTAGAAGAATCGCACAGAATAAAGTCTTCCTGCCCTCCCTGTACTTGCCGTTCCTCCCTTCCTTTCCCCAACGTGTCCAAGTAAGTCGGCCCCTAGTCCCACGTGTGCCCCGCCCTGGGGCCTCTCTCTTGTGGACCATACCACTTTTTAAAAAGTGGACAAAGCATCATTAACGCAGGAAAAGTGTCATCTCCAATATACCATCCTAGCCGTGAATAAATGACGTGTCTCTGTTACTGCTAATTTTCATCTGCAAGTGGTAAAACCCCAACTAATGTTTTTGTTAAGCTAGGTCTAAATAATCCTTTTCTGTCAACCACATTTTCCCATACCTGATTCCAATTTCTTTTAATTTTGTAGTGCCATAAACCCTCCCTTTCTATTCGCTGCCTTAGTCATTATGGATGATAATATTTCAAGTTCTTCCTTCTCTCATAGCACACTTATTATATCTTTGAACACTTCATCCACAAAATAAATCTAATTTAAATAAAAGAAAATATATTCCCTCAAGAATTTGGTTTGCTAACACCTTGCTCCAAGTTAGCAGACTGAGTCACCAGTCAAAGGTAAGATTTACCTTAACGTGATTTAGTCATTTATAAAATTTCACTGACATAAGGAAATTCTATCAAAGTCATCGCAGCGTAAATTAACAGATGGGTCAATGCGCAAAGTTCAAGGCATAAGTCAAAGGAGAGAACAGTTCAATTAAAATCACTGCCAGGTCAAAGCTGGCAGTGGGGCACAGATACCGGAACTACTCAAGAAAAGATGGGTTTTGTAATGACAGGGGTGGGGAGCGTCCTTACCTGTCTTCTGTTAGCTTCATTAGGGTTGTTCCTTGAGTAGAGAAGACAATAAAGGACATTCTTAGCTGTGGACTGGAAAGGAAAAGCAATTCTATTAGGGCAGAAAGAGAGACTGTGGAATGCCATTCCCTTCTAGGCTTCCCCCCCTTCTTCTCTTTATATTACGGCTGCCAGAGCTGCCAACCTTCAACCCAAAGGGCACCTTCACAGCTGGTGTTGCAAGTAGTCAGCCAGCAGCTGATTTGAAGCTGTGGACCAAAGAGAAGACCCACTTTGTCCTCCTGGAGGCTGCTTCTGATTTGACCACCACTCAGTGAGTGTGGGTCGCAAGTAAGAAAGCTAAGATTCATCACTTTCCTCTGCTCTGTCTGAAGTGTGCCCCTAGAAGACTGGTTTGCATGCTGTCTATACAAATCAGGATCCCAACGGACAACATTTGATAGTGCCTCCACTGTAGTCTGGTGTATCCTCTACTGACCAGGGTGTCTCAGGCAATGGCAGCTTGATGCCATTAAGATTATACAGTTCATTTTACTCTGAAAGTAGGATCACCATCAACTTCTAATTTCTATTTGGCTTCCCAAGGAGATTACCCTATAAGGAAAGCATGTGCTGATGGGTCACAAGACTATCTATTCTACTTGGTAGTTAAACTTCTCATGATTAATGAATACATCAGCATGGTTTTTATATGGCAGTACTTGGGAGCTTTTCCAATGTGAAATCCACACTCTGAGAGATAGATCACCTCTCAGCTGAGGACAAACATGTTTTTCGGTCTGCAAGATAGACTGTCAGACTACAGTGGATTCACCACTGGAATGCCATCCTCTGGGGCTCTCTCTAAGTAGCCAGATGGTTCACCCTTCATAGCATCAACCTAGTTCTTCATGATGCAGTAAACTCCCATACCTGACCTGGTCCCAAATCTTATATTTCCCACTTCCTAAAATGTTTCCCCAAACCTTCCCCCTTTTCCTGACAACAGTCATTGTTTCCTAGCTGGTGACCTTGCCTATCATCATTCCTTGCTCCAATTCATTCCTCACACTGCTTCCAGGATTATTTTCCTAAAATATAAATCAGATCTTGTCATTCATCTGCTATCAAACCTCCAATGGCTCCTAATGCATCCAAGATAAAGTCTACATCCATTACCGTATGTCTGATGCACCTTCGGAAAACCTTTAGCATGATGTGTAATACTTGGTAGGAGCCCAAGCAACACCTGGTGAATTGAAATTGGCCTTTTGAAAAAGACCTGGGTTCCCTGTCCATGGCAACATGCTGCCTTTTACTACCTCACTAGGGCTGGGCCAGGAGGATACCACATCAGAAATGATAATAAAAATCATAATTATCATGATAATGTAATAATGGCCAACCCTTTCAAGTACTTGTTATGTGCCAAGCACTACTGTAAGTGATTTGCATGTATTATTTCATTAAACTTGTAACAACTTTATGAGATCATTACTATTATTATTCCTACTTTCCACGAAAGGAAATTGAGACCCTGAAAGATAAAATAATTTTCCCAAAGTCACACAGTGGGAGAGTGGTAGACCTAGGGCTTAAAACCAAGCATTCTGATTCTAGAACTTGGGCTCTTAACCACTATGTTATACTGCCTCCCTTATATAGAGTTAAGCTCTGGAAAGAATGAATTTGAAATGCAGGAAATGTAGGTCTCCAAGGGGTAATTGGTATATGAATCTGGGCTGCAGACATAATTTGGGAGTTCTCAGCATACTGATGTGAGTAAAATTGTTCAGAGTATCAGCAGGGAGAAGGGAAGGGAGCCAAACCAGAACCAAAACCAACATTTAAAGGCCTGGCTCCGGGCAGGGGATGAAAGGAGAGCCAGAAGCCAGCGGAGGAGAGAATTTTAAGGAGAGATAAATCTGAATCCAATGAAACTCCTCTATCCAGCAGAACAAGCACTGCATGGCTCTCAATGGATTTGTCCTCTAGGGCATCACTTAGGGAATTTTGGGAGAGCAAGCAGGTCGAGGGTGCGGATGAAGGCCAGGTGGGAGTGGGTTAAGGAATGAATGAGAAGTAAGGATATGGAGATGGTGAGTCTTTAAAGATATTTGAGTGAGAAACTGGTAAAGAATTAAGGTAGCATCTATAGGAAGACATGATCAGGAAATTCATTGTTTTTTTTTCAGATGAGGTTATGTCTATTGATAGCGGAAATGGAGCCAGAGGAAAGGTAGAGAAAAATACAAGAGAGAAACAAAGACCTGGGGGATATTGGAGACAGTGGGATAAAATGGACTAAAATGGAAGGACAGGCTTTAAATAGGAGGGATACTTGAATCTCAGAGACGATGGGAAGGGCATGCGTCCATCTTTTAAGAGGAGGATTGGAATAGGAGGTAATCCCTTGCTTGCTGTTCTCTGGGCTCTTGGTGAAATAGGAGGTGAAGTTCTTTGCTGAGAGTGATGGATGTGAGGTTCAGGTTGGGGGCTTCAAGAAAAAGGTGAAAAGTTATATTACTGATTGAGCAGGTATCGTGTGTCAGGCACTACTATCGGCCCTGGGGCTGAAGCAGGCAACAAAAGACAGACCCTCCTCTTGGAGTTTGCGTGGCAGTAGTGTCTTGCTGCCACACTTTGAGGAGGGTCCAGAGCCAAAGAGGGCCAGAGGAGACAATTAAAGGAAAGTGCCTCGTGGTCTAGATGAAGCCATGTCAACTGCTCTGGTCCTTAGTTTCTTTGTCAATAAAACGAGGAGGACTGACATAGTTCCCCCAACTCCTACCTCTACCGTCTTTGAATCTAAAATAGCAAAGTGTCTGGAGTTTCTGAAGGAACTGGGGAAGAGAAGTGTCACATGCTCACTCTTAGCCAGGTGCTGGGCTAGTTGCTTTGCACATGTTTTCTCATAAAATTTTCACATGCAAACTAGGGTTCAACCAAGGTAAGTAAATTGCTATGGTTGCCCAATGGAACTTGGATGAAAATCCACATCTGCTTAACTTCAAAGCCTTTTCCAGGAGACTCCTCTGCTTTAGAGGGAACAGAAAACCATTAGAGGAAAGACAGACAGAGCAGACACTCTCCAGTGTCTGGAGGCAGATTTGTTTTATATCACTCCAGATGGATGAGAGTGTAGGAAAGGACATTATGGGTCAATGACAAAAAAGACTCCTATGGAAACTGGAATTATCCAACTATTGGGTTGTTTGACTCAAAAAGCAGCAGTTTCTCACCAGAGCTATTCAAGTTGGGGGTTAGTGAATGCCTCGGAGGATAGCTTGGGAAGTTGTTCCTTTCAGTTCTAAGCTTGTACAATTCTCTTCACTTTGCTTTTAATACCATCCACGTATTTGCTTCTCTTCTTTTCCTCTACTTTTCCCGCCTGTCTCCTCCCAGCCTCTGTTTTCTCCCTTCATCTGGGTGTAGATGCTTCCTGCTGTAGTTTCCAATTTGTGGCATAACGGAGAGGACACCTCTTAACCCCCTCCCTCCAATCAAGTGGTGGGTACATGTTGAGACCAGTGAGTGAATTTGCAGGGAACACATCTGTCATGACCCTGGTCTCAGAGGACAACTTGTCTTCTGAGATTAAAAAAAAAACGTATTCAAAGAGGAAGTATATGGTTACTCACATCAGCTGGAAGACTCTACAGAGACCATCAAGCAGGGTTGGAGCTGCTTTCAAATGATCAGAACAATTTCACCAAAGACCTTGACAACTGGCTTCGAGCAGATCTGTTAATGCTATCACCGTTGTGTTGTCCTTTGGAGGCTGCACACCAGGAGGGTGAAATGACCTCCTTTCTTTTACTAGTGGGTGTCTATACTTATTGGAAAGTAGGACCTCCAAGGCCCCTGCAATGTGTATAGTGACAATGTTCAAAACTGCATTGTCCTTCCTTGGAAAGTGGTGTCAAGAATGCTCAGAAGATTCTACCTGATAAGGCATATAGCCAGGCTGGCCAACCATGGCGGTTTGCCCAGGACTGAGGAGAGTTCCCAAGATGTGAAACTTTCAGTGCTAAAACCAGGAAAGTCCTGGGCAAACTGGGATGAGTTGGTTACCTTACACCCTGCAGCCTCTACACATGGGTCCAGCCAGAATGAGCCAATTGCCCCAGCATGATGCACCGTGAAAGAAAATGTTAACGATCCTTCTAGAAGGATATTATTTGACAAGAGAGGGAGAAAGTTAACATGTTGGTCTTATAACCTAATCAGGGTCCTCTTGAAAACACGAAGCCAAAAGTTATTCTAATATGTGGCAAAGATGAAAACAAAGTCAAGTCTCCGTTATAAGATCTGAGAGTCTACCTTCGTCAAAAAGCATCCCCAAAGTGGTCAGTCATTAGTAGAATAGCAAACATGCTGGTTGTACTCATGACAGAGAACTACTCATTATGTTTCTCACCTGATGAATTTATGAGCCAACTGTTCCACGAAGTAATAGATTTCATTCCAGTGGTGCAGCACACTTCCTGATCTAGGAAAATAAAACAGATGTGACTTAATCAGGTGTTCATTTGTCTTTACCTTGTGTCATACAGTCTATCACTTTACTTTTGACCTATCCTCTAACTGGACTTATTATCTGAAATTTCCATAACTTTGGAAATTATTTAAAAGGATGCTTTATGTTAGAATTCTGAGAAATTTTGGTAAAGAACTTCCTTCACTCCTTCCCACCCCATTCCACACACTCATACGCTAAAAACAAAACAAAACAAAACAAAAAACCCTGGGCCCAACCAGATTCACCGTTTAGTTTCAAATCTTTAAGAAATGGTTATTTTTGTGCTCTTTAAATGATTGCTTTGATTACAGAAGAAAAATTATTCCAATTCATTTAAATGAAATTAGCACAAACTAGATGCCCAAATAGACAAAGATAAACAAATGCCCCTCCTCAAAAAAGAAGAGTCCAAATTCATTGGTAAATATAGATTCAAAAATCTGTAAATAAAATATTAGCAAAATGAATCCAGCAGGAATCCAAAAGAATACTAATTAATTAATTGGTATTTATTTCAGGAATGTATTGATAGTTCAACATTTAAGGATATCTAATGTAACTAGTCATACTAATAAATAAAAGAAGAAAAATGATACAGCCTTTTTTTAATAAAAAGGGGGAAACTTTACTGGAAAAAGAGGGAAACTTTCTCTAAGACAGATGGGATCATAGCATTTTAGATTTGGAAGGGGGCTTCTTTATTTCCCAAGGTTGACTTCTGTTTCACTGATACGACTTACTACTGCTTCAGTTCAGCTTCTAAGTACTTTTCCTAGTGCTCATACTTCAATCTGTTGCATTGACTTCATAGTAGGTTTTTCTATTCTAACCCACTCTTCTGTAGCTTTGATGTTCTTTCCTTTTACTTAAGGATCTGTTTCAGCTGAGCCTTGCATTTCTGCCTGTCATTCTAATAATTCTTGAGGTTAGAGTTTGCTCCTTTGACTCTGACATTTTGTACTGCAAACATTTTCCACTGTTTTCAGATTACTTTTATTTTTATGCACTCATTTATCTTAATTTTAACTTCTAGAGAGTTATTATTATTTTGTCTTTGTTTCAGACTATTTTATAGATATTTAAGATGAATTTGGGCAAAGTAGATTTTAGACCTTCCTTTTCATGATGCAATATCTTTAGGAATTCTCATTCTGGTTGAGTGTATTCCATCTCTATGAGGAAAATTTATTTTCTTCTGCCCCATATCCAGAAATGATATGTCTGTCTGACCTGAGCAGAAGTGATACAATATGTTATGGTCATGTGCTGAAAGATTCCATATCATAAGGATATCTCATGTTCCTCAAGTTAATCTATAAGTTCAATTCTAGGAAAAATTCTGAAAGGAAGTTTTGTTAAACTCAAAAACGGACTCCAAAAATGAAATGAAGACTACAGTTCTAAAAGTCATCAAGGCAATAATGAAAAAGAACAAAGTTGGAAAGTTTGCCCTATCACATATAGTGGCCCTATGTGTATGATACAGAACAGCAGAAGGAATGGAGTGAAATGGAGAGCCCACACCTTGATGTATGTGAGGTCTCTCTATACAGTGAAAGTGGTGCTTCAAACTGGGGAGGGAGAATGAACCCTTCCATAAGTGGTGCTGTGACAAGGGATTTGTAGTTGGAAACAACCAATCAGATCACTATCTCATACCAAATGTCACCCTGGATGTATTAAAACCTAATGGGAAAAACACAACTTTCAATCCATTGAGTGAATTATAGAAGGAGATTTTTATGTCATCCTGTTAGTGAAGGGTTTCTTCAACCAGATACAAAAAGTAGGAATTGCTTTTTAAGAAAAGAATAATTTTGACTATCTGAAGGGTCTAAAATTCTGGGTGACAAAAGATACCATAAACAAAGACAAGAAGAGAGTGAGAGAGACTTCCCTGGTGGCCCAGTGGTTAAGAATCCGCCTTCCAGTACAGGGGACGCGGGTTCGATCCCTCATGGGGGAACTAACATCCCACATGCCGCGGGGCAACTGAGCCTCTCTAGTGCACTGCCACTAGGGAGAAGCCCGCGCAGCCACAATGAAAGATCCTGCATGCCGCAACTAAGACTCGACACAGCCAAATAAAACAAAAATTAAAAAAAAAAAAAAAGAAAAGGAGTGAGAGAAGATGTCTGCAACAAATAAAAAAGGCAAAAGATTACTGTCCAGGATATGTAAATAGGTGGTACAAGTAAATATTAATAAGGCAAACTATAGAAAAATAGACAAAGGTTCAGAACAGGCAATCCCCTGAAGGATGGTAAGTCAGCATTTGAAAAAACATTCAGCTCTTCTGATAAATATAGAAATGCTTTTTTAAACAATTGTTTGGGGAAGAGCAAGCAGTTTCAGGGGGCAGCAGCATAAAGCCCACAGGATAGAGGGCTGAGGAGTTGGGGAGTTGGGGAAACGGATCAGGGAGAGAAGGGGGCAGGGGCTCTTTTATAAAAAATAAACCTTTTCCAATAAACTTTTCTATTCCAGTTTCTCAGCCTTTATACATTTCATCTGCTTGGGACACACAATGTCCACACTGGCAAACTCCTACTCATTCTGTAAGACTCAACTTGGTCTCTGCCTGTTGCCTTTGACCAACACAGATGGGGTTCGTTGCTCCTGCCCCAGGCTCTCAGGGCACCGTGTACATCTCTCAGTCACCATCCTCTGATACTGGGTTGCAATCACTTTTTTTTCCAGCTCCCCTTGTGAGGGTCTTAAGGATATTTGCCTCTCCAGGATCTACCTGTTTGTTGGATGGAAGGAAAGAAGAGCGTGGGGAGACGTCTCTATTGCTCATGGATGTCTCCTGATCTTTTGCCAGCTGGACAGCACCTCTTCCGGTCTCGTCTGGATGAACAGCCTGGGCCTGAGGCTCAGACGGCTCCAGCCAATTCCTGTGATCCTATGTGAACCCGAGGAACCTTCCCAGAAGAGTCAAGGATTCTAGAGCACACCTCCTTGGTGAACGGGCCTACCTAATCATCAACAGTAGATGTCTGGGCTTAATGCGAGCTGGGGGGTCTCCCCCAAAGCTCACCAGGACAGCATATCCCAGCCCTGCGCTTTTAAAGCTTTGGGAAGCCTTTTATTAGAATCCCAGCCATCCTCCTGGACAAGCTTCCGTTGTATATTTCAAATCTCAAAGACTGGTCCTGGCTCCTCTTCTTCAGCTATGGGGTAGATGCTCTGGCTGGCGATCCTAGTGAGGGTCTGGCAGATCTGGCCCAATGCTGTATAGGTGCTTCAGACGAGGCACTGTGTGACTGCTACTCCAGGTATAATTCTACAACTCCTTTCCACTGGAAGCAAGAGACTTCCTTGAACACGGATTGTCTGTGCCCACTTCTGAAATACAATTCTGTGTTTTGGCCCATATCACCGAAACAAGTACCATCTGAAATTTTGGGTCCTGAGGGGTAGGGTAAGACACCTATGATTAGGGAGGAATCCCCACAGCTCCTCTATTCCATGGTTGATTTTCTCATTGGTAGAGAAGTCCTGTAGTGTGGGAATTAAACTGGGAGGGGAGGCAAAGTATAGGTGAAACAGGGACTTGAACTAGAATTGGGGGTCTGTTTTTGGCTGTCTGCTAAAGGAGCAGGGGTTTCGAGTAAATCCTTTTTGAGTTTATTTCTTTGTTTTCAAGGATTGGCCGCAAATCATTTGCGTTCCTTTACTTATTAAAAAGGGTCACCCAATGTTAATTTACATTTTCTTTTGGCTTAAAACATTTCATTTTCACTATTCTTCTGTCTGACTGACATGTAAAATTCAGACAATATTAGTATTCATCTGATTTCTTGATGCTAGATATAGGGAAAGATCCAAGAAATATCCTGGAGTGTTAAGAAAAGTCTAAAGCTATCTGGAACACTTTCTTGCCGATTGACAGGTGCTCTCTTTTCTCAGGAAGAAAATAAAATGAGGCCCTTAAGATAAAATGAGAGCGAAGGAGATACTGACAGGTTTGCTTCTCCCATCCCAGCTCTACTGATAATTGTCCTGTTACTGTTGAGGTTTGTTGTTTCATATTTACACATGACCATTCTTTACACAATTATATAAGCCTGGACCAAAATATACCCTCTTTGTGACATGCTTGAGATGGACTTAGCTTATTCCCTCAAGCACTGAGGGTAAACATAACCTTCTAAGATTCTGGGAACAAAACTGGTTTCGTCTTCTCTTGGGTTACCATGGGACCCCAAGGGGCCTCAGCTATGAAAGTGGCAGAGGAATATGGGGTTATGTAGACCTGCACCTTGGAATCCTTTAGTCCTCATGACTGAGCCTCTTAACCTACACATGCACGTTCTGTCCTACCCCCAAATCAGATCACCTCTTAGAGAAGAAGAGTCCCATGGCAGCTGTTTCTGGTTTTAGCATGGAGGTGAGCATGTTGGATGTCCCCAGGAGCAAAGGTTTTGCCTGACTTGGGCCATGGTCCTCTCCCCTGCCTCACCACCACCCATTGACCACAGATGGACTCCTATTAACTACTTCATCCATGGGGGATCTGGAAACTACCCACTAAGACTTGAACCAGACTCCTGCCCTTCTCTCATGGGGATAGATATGCTGGGTCTTTAATTTTGTTTGGACTTTCTGTTAAAACGTGCGTGTCTTACCCACACTTTGCCTTGTAAACTGATTTTCTGGTTTGGAATCAGATCTAGTAGCTACTCCCAGAATAATCAACCCAGGATGGTGTGTCCATGTTCAGACCTTGGCTTCTTTTCAACCCTGAGGACCTAAGTGAACTCCTGGTCATAGCCAGGAGAAGTAGGGTGTTGGGTGGGGAAGGGGCAGCTTCTCTCCACCTTATAATGTGTAAAATATCTCATGTATCATGCCAACCTGTTTAAGAATTACTGATCTTAAAATCCCAGCTATGGAGCCCCAATGTTCTCCTTAGTAATGGCTCACCCAGCCATTGTTACCAAAGCCCCAGGGTGGAAATAAAAACTCCTTCCTAGTCCAAATATAAGTATTACTGGGAAAGATTCCATTGAACTCTGCTGTGGGTTGTTTTGTCTTGTTTTGTTTTTAAAATTGCTTTTAACACACAATTGCTGACTAACTATAGTCAAAGAGTTGAAATATCCATGTTTTAGAAGTCAGTGGATGTGAAATGTCCCAGATATTTGACTCAATTAAATCCTAACTCAAATGCAGTTCTAGCCCCTGAAGATTTCCATGGGCCAACTGGGTATCAAGATGGCGTGCAGGATTCAGGCTTTTCTTGGTATTTCATGCCTTGGTTCCACAAGTATAAATCTCAGACAAATTTGGTATTCAAGTAGCCTCCCAGGAATTCTGCTTCATTACAGCCCTACAGAGTTCTATGCTTAAAGATTCACTCAATACACCCGGGTCCACCCAAAATCGGAGTCAACCCCTCTTCACACCACCTCCCGACTCGGCTTTGAGAAGGGCTCCCCAGACCATCAGGAGGCAAAGCCACCAGTCCCATGAGAAGGTGACAGCTGGAGCAGCTCCAGAGTTCCTCAGCTAGTTTTGTTTTTCTACGCCCTCTCCAGCATCTGGAACATGATAAGAAGTCAATACCTTTTGTGACAGTGCATTCACCGTGTCCCCAGGGAGGGGTTTTGCGTGGAACCTCGCGCGGCCCTCGGATTATTGCTCAGTTATTTCCAAGGGTTTGATATGCAAAGAGTAAGAGCAAAGTAAGAACCCTGAGTCTCATTTTGATTCGTTTCTGAAACACATTCTTTTGTGTTTATGTGAGTTTCCAAACCTCCCTGTGGTTAAGTTCCTTAGAAAACACATGCTCTTTCCACTAACCACAGATACAACCAGTCAGAAAGAATCAAGTGGGCCAAATTGAGTTAGAATTGTCCCTCCTCACCCTTTGCACATGGGTTAGGGGAAAACGAAAGGGGACAAAAGAGCTTGCAGTTGGAGCCATCACCCAGGAGTCTTTTAATTCTGGAAGAGCAGAGTCGCGGTAAGCATGCAAATGATAAAACTGTCAGGTCCTGCTTTTCCTTAGCCCCACCCGGCTGAAGTCATTCATGTCCTTAGTGACCCACCCAGGTCCCCAGCTAATCCTGGGAAGGTATGGCAGCCTCAGGCGCAACTAAGCAGGACCAGCAATTAGTTCTGGCCCCATGTTCATCTGTATCCCCCCTCCTCACCTCCATCCCACTCCCCCTCTTCTTCCTTGGCCCTTCTCTCCTTCCTCCTAGCCTCCCCTGCACCCTAACTGGCTGGAGCCCGAAAGCCAGCCCAGACCTTCAGCCCTTGTCCTATGATTGACTGGGGTCATGGCCAAGCCTCCCTCCTGCTCAAAAAGCTTGACCTCGACGCTTGCCTCCACTCCAGTTTCGTCAGATACCAGTGCAGACCCAAAGCAAGCCACTGAGCACTGTACTTTGAGTAGATGGGCTACCCACCCTGCTCCTGTCTGCATCTGGAGACCCCAGCCCCGCCGTACTGATGCGTGAGGAATTTCCCCTTTAGTCCATCTCACTGATGGCTACGACAACAATGACTTTCAAGCTGTGGAATGCAACCTATTAGTGATTTGGGAAATCAGTTTGGTGGGATGTTGCCAACAGTTAATAAAAATGAAATAGAATAGAAACATCAGACATATAGCATACCATAGCAGAAAGTCATGCTACGTGAAACATTTAGTCAACTATGTGTAAGTAGTGCACATACACTGTGTTAAGATGTAAACTGTATTTTTCTTGTCAAGGATCAAAAAGATATTAGAGCAAAACATGTACTCCTTTCACCTCCACCAGTTTGCCTTTTCTAACGCGCGCCCGCGCACTCACGCACCAGGAAAAGCCTAAAGACATTTTCTCACATCAAGTATTGGTTCTTTTGGTGCAAAGTCAACACAAAACTGTTGTTGTTGCTGTTGTTACGAGAACAGAAAACTGGTTAGCTGTCCAAAAGGTATTTCCCATAATTGAAACGCACACCAAGATGTGATAAAGGAGGGCCACCAGTCAAAGCCACCAATGCGATCGGTGGATGACCACCAGGTGACCATGACAAGACAAGGGATGGTACTGTGGCTGCCAGAAGACTCAGAGGCCCCCTTCACGTGCAGGCCGCAAGGACACAATAAGCCCCCTCAAACACGGAGCCATAGGAGTGAGAGAAGTGGGGGCAGGGCAAGACTGAAAAGATTGAAATTTACTGAGTGTTTAAATTCGTGCACTGGGCTAGGATTTCCCATTTGGAAGAAAGGTGCCTCCTCTCCTCACTACACCTGCACCCAGCAGGAGGGTCTTTTGAAGATAAGCAAAGCAGCTTCGAGTTATTTCCTCTACCCTCGAGTATAGTGAGCATAAGTTTTTTTCTACCCTGAGAACGGTGGCCACTTTAACTCACTCCCCATTGTCATGATGATTAAACTCCCGGGAGCAAAGTACGAAGTGCTGGTTTTCTTACCCACACTCAGGATTAGCTCTTTCTCAAATATCTGTAAGTTTTATAAATGAAGAAGAGTTTTCATTATAGCTTTTATTTGAATGTATTTAATAATAGGCCACAGATTTTTTGCATATTTACAATTTATTTGTCTTTCTTTGTTTTAAAACACGGTGGATCAGTTAGGACCGGCCACATAATGCGTAGGATCCGGTGCAAAACGAAAACACAGGGCCTCTTGTTCAAAAATTATTAAGAATTTCAAGATGGCGACAGCAGAGCATTAAACTAAGGGCAGGACCTTTCTAAGTGCGGGCCCCTGGGCGACCACGCAGGTCCCATGCCCATGAAGCTGACCCTGGCATCGTATCCTTTGCCCATTTTCTATTGGGGTGCAAATGTTTTCTTAGATCAGGAGTCAGCATACTTTTTCTGTACACGGCCAGATGGTAAATATTTTAGGCTCTGTGGGCCATATGGTCTCTGTGGCCACTACTCAACTCTGCTGTTGTAGCACGGAAGCAGCCATTGACGGAACATGAACTAAATGACAACACAATTTAATTTAGAAAACCAGGCTGCAGGCCATAGTTTGCTAACCTCTGTCCTAGACAGTCACTTTCTTTCAGTCTTCCTCATGACAAGATAATATAAAAATCTATATTTTTTTTCCTGGTAGCTGAAGCTTTAGTGTACTTTCACTATTCATTTCCTGTTATTTATTGCTGAGAATGTGGACTGGAAAAGTTATGCCTTGGGATATATATGGAGGCATTCTTTGCTACCTAATAAATATTTCATGGGTATTTGAAAGGAAAGTTTATTCTCTGTGGGATATAGGGTTCAAAATATATTTATTAAGTCAATCCCATTAATTATTATTCATATCCTCTATATCCTTTGAACACAAGTATTCAGAGAGATGTCTTTTCAGATTCTACTGAGAAAATAATTTGGTTTTCATCTTCAGCATTCAAAATAAATGTGCTATTTTAATACATTTCCTAGATATAAAAGCACTCTTGCATTCCTAGAATAAGTTTTTACTCTTTTACTGTACTTTTAGTTTTGTTTTAATGATATTTGATTTCAGATTTAAAGTTTTTATTCAAATTTGGTCTGAAGTTTTATACGTGTTATCTTTGGTAGATATTGATATCAGATATATGCTAGCTTCTTAAAATAAATTGGGAAACTTCATCTTTTCTATTTTCTGGAGAGTTGAACTTTATTGAAATTTTCTTTTCCTTGAAGATGTGATAGGACTTGCCATGAAACCAACTTGGTCCAAAGCCAAAGGACCTACCCCCAAGGGCAAATCAGTCCCTCTTGAGTGTCGAGATTCTACTGGGGAGGTTGGGAGGAGGGGAAAAATCTCAAAGACTGAACATTTCACCTAAAGGAATTTTTAAAAATCACCACATTGGGGCTTCCCTGGTGGAGCAGTGGTTGAGAGTCCGCCTGCCGATGCAGGGGACACGGGTTCGTGCCCCGGTCCGGGAAGATCCCACATGCCGCGGAGCGGCTGGGCCCGTAAGCCATGGCCGCTGAGTCTGCGCGTCCGGCGCCTGTGCTCCGCAACAGGAGAGGCCACAACAGTGACAGGTCCGCGTAACGCAAAAAAAAAATTTTTAAAAAATCACATTGGACTCTTATCATCACTTTGGTTCAAAATTTAAGGATTTGCAGCCCTCCTACTACCCAGTAGGTAGGCTTGGGAGGAAGAGGAGGAGTTTGGGAGTTCGATATAGTAAATGACAGTTTTGGGGGGATATATATGAATGTAATATGAGAATTTTTTTTCTATCCTGCTTTAAAAAATTTACTTTCACTTTCGAGAATCCATTAAGTTTTATTCTATTTTATTATTATTATTTTTTTTTGGCGGTACGCGGGCCTCTCACCGTTGTGGCTTCTCCCGTTGCGAAGCATAGGCTCCGGATGCGCAGGCTCAGGGGGCCATGGCTCCCGGGCCTAGCCGCTCCGTGGCATGTGGGAATCTTCCCGGATCGGGGCATGAACCCGTGTCCCCTGTATCGGCAGGCGGACTCTCAACCACTGCGCCACCAGGGAAGCCCCACTCTGTAAGTTTTATATTTTGCTGTATAACCTCATTGATAACAGTATTGTGACTTATTAACTTTTCTGGGACCATTACTTCTGTTTCTGGTACACCATGTCTTTTTCATATCCTTTATTTCTAATACGTTGTCCATTTTGATATCAATATTTTCAAGTGACATTTTTCAATAAGGTTATGTGGGTGGTATATATTTTGAATTTTTATGTCTTAGGAAACCTAGTTATGGAATTTAAATATCACATTTCACTCAAGACTTTACTGAGGTTTTTTGAGCATTTAATGTTGTAGACTAAAAAAAAAAAAAGTCTAATGCCACTCTGAGTTTTGGTTTTTTATTTTGTGGGAGATGGAATGCCTATTATTTTCCTCTTTGGAAGAATGTAGACATTTCTGTGTACTCTTATATTTTAAATTTTTATTTAAGACTGTGTACATTTGGATCCTTTAAACATATTAATTAGGCTGAGTATTTGGTTAAGTCCTCTAGATCTGAAGACTTCACTCTTTCTTCAGCTCAGGAAAATGAACTTTTATTATTGCATCTCTTATGTTCTCTTTTCCTAGAATTTATATTTATATATATGTTCCTAGCCTTTGTATTACTTATCTGTTGTCTCATAATTTTAATCTCTGTATTCTTTCTGCTGGAGTTCTGGACAAAGTTTCTTAAACTGTCTTCTGATGAGCTGAATTTACTTCTGCAATATTCAGTGTGGTGGTCATTGTTTCCAATGAACTTGAATATTCAGAAACAGCATATTTTCTCTCCAAAAGTTTCTTATTTTCAGCTGTTCCTTTCTCATGACAGACTGCTCTTATTTGTTGATGTAATATCTCAAAATTTACTGAAAATACTAACGAGACATATATTTGTTTAAATGGCTTTGATGGTCGTCGCAGCTTCTTTTATATAATCACTATTCTATTTTAAAGCTTTTTTTAAGCCTTGATTCACTCATTGGGTAATTTCTTGAAGAAAATTATCCCTACTCCCCTTTTTAGAAGAATCCATATGTATTTGAAAACGTCTTTCTATTTTCTTCACATGTAAGTGACATATTGACAGGTGTCACACTTTAGGTCATAACTTTATCCATCAAAGTTCTGCACCATTTAATGTTGCAGAACCTTTGTAGGTAACCTGTTTCTTCTCCCATTCATAAAATTCTTCTTTTGTGTTTGAAATTAAAAATTTTCACCAGGAAATGTTTAAGTATTCATCTCTTTTAATTAATTTTGATTATTACTTGATAAGCCTATTCAGTCTACATTTTCAGGCTTTTGTTTTTTAATCAGGAAAGTTCTCTTCAATCAAATCTCTGAATGTTTCTTCTGGACTATATTTTAGCAACCCAAATTATCTGATATATTGGATATCTATTTTTATTTTTTTATTTTTTAAAATTAATTAATGTATTTATTATTTGCGGTACGCGGGCCTCTCACTGTTGTGGCCTCTCCCACTGCGGAGCACAGGCTCCGGACGCGCAGGCTCAGCGGCCATGGCTCACGGGCCCAGCCGCTCTGCGGCACGTGGGATCTTCCCGGACCGGGGCGCGAACCCGTGTCCCCTGCATCGGCAGGCGGACTCTCAACCACTGCGCCACCAGGGAAGCCCTGGATATCTATTTTTGTCATTCATTATTTATCATCTTCTCTCTCATCACTTTTGTATAACTCATTTCCTATTCAAAGTATGAGGATTTCTCAAACACGCCTTCATCCTTTATTTTCTTCATTGTCAGTTCTGCTCTTTACTGCTTCTGAGGTGACTTTATAACTACACTTTCCCGTCTATTTTATATATCTTTAACTGTTCTAGATCCCTTTTCTTCTCTTTTCATATTTTATCACCTGTTTCACAAATTTATTATTTAACTTCACCAAAATCATAACACATATGGTAGTAAAACTGACCTCTTTTGCTGTTGAAAATTCTTTCCATAAACATGTTCTTCTACCTCAGGAATTTTGTTTTCACCACTTATTTTCAGTTGATAAAATCTTGTAGGCCCTATTTTCATCTTTCAATATGGGAAGGTGTAACTGGGTCTCCTATCTGCTTCCCCAATACTACATGTGTGTGTATATATATATGTATATACGGCATTGTCTTCGCACTTATAAACTTCTCTAAGAACTTAATCTGGGGGAAGGGAGTTGATCTTAAAGGCTAAAGTAAGCTTACGTTATTGTTTCATCAATTAGGGGAGAGCAGGGAATGGAATAACTCCTCATCACTTCTCACAAAGGAACCTAATCCTTGCAAGGTTTGTGGGTTTGTTTTGGACACGGTTACGCCAATTCCAGCTTGCCATATGTCGGGTTTTTTGGCCTGGTGTCTACTCCACACTGTGCTCATTCCTGATCCCTGCTGCATCCACATAATCAAAGACAGAACTCTGCCATTTCCCTGGAAGCTCAGATCTACGGGGAGGATTCAGCAATGCTGGACAGAATCACTGTCACGAAGATGCCTGGTGTTCACGCACTCTCTCTTTAGTGGCTTGGTTTCCCCTTCGACTGTCCAGCACAGCTGCCTCTGTGTGATGCCGATGCACAAGGGCAGCAGGGCTCTACGGAGATGCCTCTCCTCCCCCTTATGTCCCACTCTTGACTTCAAACTCACTTCCAGATTGGGGATTGTTCTTGGGGTTCCTCCATAATATTCTTCTACATTCTTCTTTTTTAGCTTGGCAACAGAGTTGAAAGTAGACCCCAGCTGACCTCCTTCAAACTCAACCCATCTGCTTGGTTTCTAGTGTAATTTCTTACAAGTGTATTGCATGTCAGTGTTGCTGTCCTCAGTGGTTGGACCTGATGCAGGCTTACCCCAGATGCCTCCTTAAGACTTTCTCTTTTGGGAGATGGGGCGGTTTTAGATGATGTTGGTAGAGGCAGTGAGAAGCTAACTGTCCATGCCCAGCTTCTTTCTCAGAAGTCATCAACAAACTTTCTTTCCTTTCTCATCTCAGAGTAAGCCCTGCAGCTCATTAAATCTTAATGTCTGCATTTATGGTGCCCTGAAACAGCACTTCCAAAAGTCACCAGTGCCTTTATTTCTGCTAAAGCATAGGCCCTTTCTCAGTTCTTTCTTGCTGGGTGTATTTGTAGTACGCATAAATACAACAGAGAATATGTATTGATTCAGCAAAATGGTTTTTAATGCCTGGTAGGTCCTTTAGGATCGATAAAGATTAGTAATTACACCACGACATGTATTGAGTACTTACTAAGCAGCAGGCATTGGGCTGAGCACTTTACATTCATTGCCATTTAATAATAATAGCTAGCACTTAATGAGCCCTTCTTACGTGTGCATAGGACTCAGCTCTGAGAACAACAACCCTATGTGATAATACTATTAGCTCCCTTGTCACAGGTGAGGAAACTGAGTTCACAAAGAGATTAAGTGACTTGCTTAAGGACACATAGCTAGTAAGTGGTAGGGTTGGGATTCAAATTCTAACCCTAGAGTCTATGCTCTTAGTCTAAACATTACTCTCCTACGACTCTTTCCTGGTGTTTAAACCTGTGCTCTTAACACATGAGCAACACTGCCTCCCCATGGACGGGTCAGGAAAGACACAATTCCAATTCATAGCGTTAAATGTTTCGTTAGGGAGAAGTACTGGAGAAGTTCCACAAACTGTTATGGAAATTTGGGAGTGGGGAATGCCAGGGACAGCTTAAAATCGGGGTACCTGAATGGAATCAGGAGTCCCCAACTGGTTGCCCATTTTAATGGGATAAGGTGTACAAGGGTATTCACCCATTTGGCTTTCAACCCTCTCCTCTTGTTCCTTTGATAGTGTCTTTTATGACAGTTAATAATCAGGATGACCATATAATTTAAAATCCAAACTGAAACACTTTCAAGAGTAAACTAGGAAGCCACTAATAATTACATTGGGGGACTTCCCTTGTGGTCCAGTGGTAAAGAATACACCTTCCAATGCAGGGGACTGGGTTCAATCCCTGGTCAGGGAACTAAGATCCCACATGCCATGGAGCAACTAAGCCTGTGCGCCACAACTACAGAGCTCGTGGGCCACAAATAGAGAGTCCGCGTGCCACAAACTACAGAGACCATGCGCCCTGGGGCCTGCATGCCACAACTGGAGAGAAGCCTACGCGCCACAACGAAAGATCCCACATGCCTCAACGAAGATCCCGTGTGCCGCAACTAAGACCCGATGTAGCCAAAAATAAATAAATAAAAAATAAATCTTAAAAAATAATAATTATATTGGGACAAGCACAATCCAGGAATGTACTGGGTCATTCATTTATTTATGGTTAGATTATGGCTGTCCAACGGTATCTTGTATTTCCTTTTACCTTATATTGCTTATTATTGTGACTGGCGTATAGTTACAGTTAGGATAATTCATTTTTCTCTTCTTTGTTATATAATTTCCATAAACCTGGTATTTGCATTATCTTTTATGTAAGGAATGATGACTATACTTCTGAACATAATCTTTTGCCAAAAGGTATTGGGAAGGCCCTGTTCTAGGTGGTTCCTACAGGAATGAACTGTATATGGTTGGGCAGCAGGGTTTGAGGAAAAGAAGATAAGGCCCTTGAATGAGACCTCAGAGGACACACACTTAAGGGTTTTCTTCTCCATCTTTTGATAATGGACCTCTCTGCTGCTTATCATGTGATATGCGTTGTTATGGGGTTGAGGGATCCTGAACAAGGAATGGATTTTGAATAAAGATGAGATGTAAAGAGATGACCGTTCTCAATATTTTGTACCACAGGGAGCCCACAGCTAGTGAGGGGAGGGGACCAAGTGCCGGTCACCATCTCAAAGGATAAGAGGGCATCACCCATATAAAGATGGAAATGGTGTTAAAGGGCATTACAGCTAAAGGCAAGAAAGAGCATGGGTTAGTTCAGGGAACTGCACAGCACGTTTTGCTGGACATTGCAAGGGTGTGGGGTGTGGTAGGAGATGAAGCTAAGGGAAACATAGTGGCCGGAACAATAGGCTCTTGGATACCTCGCTAAGGAGTATAAATTTTATACTGAAAGAACTTTGGAAGTGTTTAGAGGTTGAAGGGTTGGGGGAGATGATGTCAAGATTAAAATCTGTGTTCTAAAAAGATCAATTTGGTACCAGTGTCGAGAGTATAGGGTAGGGGGAAAGGTAAAAAAAAAGGAGGTAAAGAGACCAATGTAGAGAACATTTCAGCGAACTGGGTAGCAAATGGCCTGAACTAAGGTAATGGCAGAGATGTGGGAGCAGATATTGTCAGGCCTTAGAGTATAAGAAAGACTCTCAGATCTTTGACTTATGTGGCTGGATTTATGGTGATGCTGTTTACCAAGACTAGGAATAGAGATGGATTTTAGGGGAAAAACATCTAGTTGGTCACCCTCCACTGAAATTCTCTCTCTCCTTGCCCCAGTGGTAAGAGTTCTTTGCTGTTTCTCCTCCGACTGTCTGGTAACTTCTCTCGGCTCTGGTTAGTGGAGTTTCTTCTTTGGCCCAGACATTCCTGTTGGCAATTCCTCTAGATTGGACCCTGGCCATTTTCTTCATTAAACTCCACCTCTTCTTGACATTTTTAAATCCTGATGTTATCTTGATATTATCTCCATATTATTTATTATCCCTCCATATTTTCAACTACCACCCTTGGGCTAACAACACTCCAGTCTTTATTTTCAGTTCCCAGGGTATAAATCCAACTGCCTACTCGACACCTTCACCCAAATGTCCCACATGTTCAGACTCAATTCGTCCACACCAAACTCCTTTTTCCTTCTGAAACCTACTCCTTCCCCTCGCAACTCTTTCCTCTCCCATTCACTCACAGCCAACGGTTCATCAAGTCCTGAGGCTCCACCCTACAAAGGTACTCAATTTCTTTTGTTCTTTTATCCCCAATCCTCTGACATAATCTCATAACCTACTGCTGATATGAAAAAACCCACTCTTTCCAGATTCTTTTCCTGTCCCTCTCTCTGTCATGTTTACTTCACAAAGAGGATGTGTCACTTTGCTTTCTTGTATGGCCCCTTTGTCATCATTTTTTTTTTTTTTTACTTTGTCACCTGTCAAAATCCTGCTCAACATTCAAGGTCTGGATCCAAAGTTACCTTCTCTAGGAAGTCTCCTAAGCCTCTCTTATCTCAACCGAAATTCATTATTTCACCAAGTCTGTTTTCCTAGCCCTTTGCTTCTTCTACTAGACTGTGAAATCCTTGAGAGCCAGGGACATGTCATAGGCATTTTGTAATAAAATAAATTTAGCAAAGTTTGATAAATACTGAATTGAATTGATGTATTCCTTACCCTAGCCAGGCAGTCCTGCTTATAACCTAAGGAGGTGTCTTTTGTTAGAGGACAACATCCTTTTTCCCTAGGGGTAGTTACCACCATTACCACCACCACCACCACCACACCATCAATACCACCACCATCACCATCAGCACTACCATCATAGTCATCACTGCCACCATCACCACCACCATCAATATCACCACCTTCACCATCACCATCACCACTACCATCACACCATCAATACCACTACCATCACCATCAGCTCTACTATCATAGTCATCACCACCACCATCAATAACACCATCACCACCACCACCACCATCACCACTACTAGCACACCATCAATACCACCACCATCACCATCAGCTCTACTATCGTAGTCATCACTGCCACCATCAATAACACCATCACCATCACCATCACCGCTACCATCACCACCACCACTACGGTCACCACCAGAACCACCATCATCATCATCATCTTGGGCACTCACATACCAAATGCTTCATTAAAGCTTTTAATCTAATATTATTTAATCTTTAGGACACTTCTGCAAGGCAGAAATTTTAATGCCTGTTTTATTAATGAGAAGACTGAGGTTCGGAAAGGCTAAATAATTTGCTCAAGGTTGTACAGCTTGGTGAAGGGTTGAGTTGGTATCTGAAGCCAGAGATGCCTGATTCCAAAGTCAGCTCTCTTACCCCCTGTGCTTGAGCTCAGTTCATTCCCATGAGGCACTGGGTCACATTTCATGCCAGGAGTCTTGAAAGAAAGGAAACAAAGGACTGTCCTAGCAAACACCATGGCCTTCATGTGTTTGCACGCACGGTAGGACCTGCCAACAAAAGAGGGCAAAGCATGGCCTATCTGTGACCTTGGCTCTTCCTCTCCATATCAGGTTGGGCTTCCCCTACCACCATCTAAAATAAGAACTCTGCTTGGCATCCAGTTCTCAGGCATCTACTGCCTCAGCTACACCCTCATGAGAGAGGAACAAGGCCATCATTATGGGACAGCTTTTCTTGTCTTCCTGTTCACTTTCATGATTTATTGTGGGAGGGACAGACGCACATCACCATCACCTGGGAAGCTTTTCCAAAATATACACGCCTGCCCCAGGCCCCTGAGGATCTGATCTGGCCCCTGGTTGAGAGCCACTGGTTTAGCACATTCATTTCCAAGGTCCGCAGTTCTCACTGGCCCTCTTATCATTGAAGACTCCCTCGTTCTTCCTCCAGACAAATGTTCTTCCTGCTCAGATGTAGTCCTACCATGCTTGGAATTGGCTTCGCTGGCATGCCTTGATCTACTCTGCTTTCTTTCAGTCAAGGGTTCTCAACCAGGATGGTACCATCTCACAGGAAGGCATTTAGAGATAAATGTAGAGGCTTTTGTTTCTTGGATATCACAACAACTAGGAAGACTAGTGGCATTTACAAAAGAAGGATCAGAAATGCTAAGCATCCTACAGTCCCTCACGGTGAAAAACTGTCCCACTGAAAATGGCAATTGACACCCCTACTGAGAAAGGCGTTTGGCTGGAACCCAGATACTCTTGATTCAAGGTCTGAATTAGCCTCTGCAATGAACAGCATCCTCTCGGCCTGGCTGCCGCTGTCTTCCAGGGGCTGCTCTCCCCTCACCGTCTTTCAAATTCCCTCACAGTCCACAAACTACGGGCAAAGGGATTCTTAGCTTTCAAATATATTTGTGTAATACTTAGCTATCAAGGAAGCATGTCTCATCTTCATTTCTGTTTCCATTTAATCTAATTTAATCCCCTGCCCACGGCACTGAATGTTTCATCTAAAGAATGGGAGCAATGGGAAAGGGAGGAAAAAAGCAAGGGGCCATCGCTGCCTCATGGGTGCATTTGAGCTGTCATGTCTGATCATAATTCCAGGTTGATGAATCCATCTAAAACATGGCTCAACACTGACTCTGTACCAGAAGTCTTACCTCTTTATCCTCTCCCAGGGACTACTCCTTTCTTGCTTACTCAGGCAAAAGCAGTGTGTAATTAAAGGTTTGTACTAGAGGCTTAATGCCCACCCATATCTGGCTTTCCTCTCCTTTTAGATACACAGGAGGATGACTTTTTTTTTTTAATTAATTAATTTATTTTTGGCTGTGTTGGGTCTTCGTTGCCGCACACGGGCTTTCTCTAGTTGCGGTGAGCGGGGGCTACTCTTCGTTGCGGTGCGCGGGCTTCTCATCGCGGTGGCTTCTCTCGTTGCGGAGCACGGGCTCTAGGCAGGCGGGCTTCAGTAGTTGTGGCTCGTGGGCTCTAGAGCGCAGGCTCATTAGTTGTGGCACATGGACTTAGTTGCTCTGCGGCATGTGGGATATTGCTGGACCAGGGATTGAACCAGTGTCCCCTGCATTGGCAGGCGGACTCTTTACCACTGCGCCACCAGGGAAGTCCCAGGATGATGTTTTTTCACCCTCTTTAGGGTGAAGCCACGTGACCAGTTCTGACTGATGGCTTGTGAGTGGAAGGATACATGTCATTGCACAACTCTGCAGAGTTGAATTTCCCTTTTCCATCAGATCCAATCTGAACAAGCTATTAATTTACTGGCAGTGCTCCAGCTGGAGACTCTCCAGCGTTTCCTTCCTTTGCAGCTGTGATGGTGGAAGCTGGTGTTAAGGAATCTCTACCAGCCTAGCCCTCAGATAACTACCCTGAGCAGAGCCCCTGTTGACCCTCACCAGACGTGGAGCAGAGGCAGAGATTACAAAGGTTTATACCTTTGTCGTTTTGTGTCACTGACAGTTGCGGGATTGTTTGTTACCACGGCATAACCTAACCTACCCTGATTGATTCAACGTTCTCTTACATGTTTAGATTCTTTTCATCTTGCGCATAGATCATGAGTCAGAGAGGCCTGGGTTTGAAGCTGAGTTCACCACTTACACTGACATTGGCTAACCTCGTTAAACCTGTTTCCTCATGTGTCAAACGGTGATCATGACTGTGCTGGCCTTACGTGGTTGCGAAGGAGATAACTAACTGGGATCATACAGGCAAAGTGCTTATGCAGTGCATGGCAAGGGCTCAGAAAACCTTATTATTTCTTCTCCTTATTGATCTAAAATTGACTTTACCTGCCCCCCTGTCCCAAATCCTCACTGGAGCCTTTAGCTTCGACTGCCTGGAGTCCTTCTAATGTCTTTCTACGTAAAAAGCAAATAGTCTGGGACGGCTTCCTGCTTCTCTTCCATTCCTTACAGCACCCAGAATAGGACACTGTTTGCAATAGGCATTGTCATCTATACTTTTAATGGAGCACACACTTGTGACCGGAATTGAGAACATATTTACGCCAAATGAATGAAAGACTCAGCTCTTCCAAATGGAAGAAATCTAGTTACTATTTTCAGTACAAACCTGGCATGTCTGGGAAACATGTTAGGAAATATCCAAGTACCCACTTTGTCTTTTGTTGCCCAGTAATCACTGGGAGAGGTGAAATCTAGGCTCTTGGCCACACATCAAAAATTAGACACACGTTCTAAATTAGCATAAAGCAAATCTTATTTGCACTTATGTGACAGCCAAGTCTCGCTAAGGGGTGGCAGAGTTTGTTCCTGGACCACTGGGAGTCCTTCAGCATTGAAGATAGTGGCAGGTTATTTTAGGACAGGTGCCTTCCTCCAGCACTCCAGGATTCTGTTCTCAGCTTAACACTTACCAGGTCTCCACAGCTAAGGAAACTAGAATTACTTGGCTGACTCAGACAGAAACACAAAACAAAAAAAAAGAGTTTTGTCTTATTTATTTTTATTTTGAACCATAAGCCAAACCTTCCAATTTGCAGGCAGTTCTACTAACTATTACCTGACCTGATAAGTCCTCTCCAAATCTGGAACTTAGTCGGAGGAACACTGAAAATCAGCCACAGAGTTCATCTCAATACAAAAAAAAAAAAAAAAAAAGACATTCCTGGCTCCTGAAAAACTTTTTTTCCCTGTTGCCTCTTAGAATTATTATTGTAGCATTTTCAAGGTACCTTCTAATGGACTCTGTTTTCCTTACTGAGAGTCAAGTTTGCATTTTTGTTACTGGAAGACTTCTTCCAAAGCATTTCTGAAAAAAGCTACGTCTTTGTGTTTTAACACATCTACAGAGATGAATTTCCCTTTTCCGTCAGACTCAATTTGAACAAATTATTAATTCATTGGATCTTTCAGTGCATTATAATCAGATGTCCTCAGAGTCCTATCCATCAGTTAAGCCCCAGACCTCTGAAGCATCTCTGTGGGCTGCATAGGGTCGGAGTCCCTGATACTTTCAATCAACTACAGCCGATTTAACAGCAGAGCAGTAGCTCCTCAATTAAGTAACCTTGACCGCCTAATATACCATCATTTCCTGAAACTCTGATGCAGGGGGTTTTAATTCCTGGAATCTACCCAGGAGTATTGCCATGTGTTTCTCATTATGACCCAACTGCCCAGGGCAGTGATGAGTGGAAAGAGCTGGGCTGAGAGTCAGCGGCAGACATCGTCCCAGCTCTGTCATTATCTAATCCTAGGTCCTTCCGCAGGTCACTTAATCCGGTGGGTTGACAAAGACTAAACAGTTTTCTCATCTGTGAATTAGAGACAGTAGCACTTGCCCTAGCGACCAAGCAAGGTTGTCTTTGGGACATTTGTGAGATGGCGTAAGTGCTGGGAGACTTTAGTTTCGACTCTAAAGATTTCTTTTGAAAGTTAATATTTGGGAACCCAGAAGGTGGTGAGGTTCCCAGTCTAACGTTATAAAAATCTGTTTAATGACCATGTCCCTGGAGTATAACACATAGGAATGGCCCTACAGATCATCACCACACGTGACCATCCAATTGTGGATCTGGGTGAATGGCAAGACAGGGTCCCCTTGTATGGGGAAAAGAGAAGGAGAAAATTGGTCTTGAACAAAAAGGAAGTCATGGAGGAAGGAGCTGGGGGGTCTAATGGGGAAGCAACACACGGTGAGCCTGTAGAGGGCCTCTGCAGATGGAAGGATTTATTGGTTGACAGGCTGTGGCTTTGGGAAGTCCTAGAAATCAACTCTTCAGGGCTTACTGCCATCCTCCAGCACACCATCTCCTCCACTCCTGCCCCATCCCACCATGCTATTTTTGAAGTCTGTAGGGCACACATGAATACAGCCAGCACTTCCCCAGACTCACGATGGAGAATCCACTTTTTCCATTTAGGTGACTAATAGCTCTCCATAAAACAGACCGATGTGTGATACATAAATATCTAGTGTAATAACAGAAGAGCCTTGCAAGACGGGAAAGGTACATTCATGTCTGGAGGTTGGTCAACTGGGTGCATTAATCTTAGAGGACCCCCTGGAAGACTTAGGAAGGCCAGCTGCTCCTTGACTGTTTTCCTCTGCACAGAGCCCTTCTAAATCTGACTTTTCAAATCCCTGATTGAATTCCCAGCAGTCTACTTTTCCTGACTGTAACCAGAAAAGCATGCTCGAATGAACATGAAATTCCATCATATAAAGCCTTGTGAAGCCCAGTCCGCCAGCCCCGTCGCCAAAGCCACTAATAATGCCCTATTGTGTTGCTGTGGTAGTCTAGGTTATCATTATGAAGTCTTTGCTTCTGGTTGAGAAAACATGACGTTCCATTAAATGTATAATCTGGGTTTCTTCCAGGCCAGAGACACATCCTGCTTAAAGCTGAAATAAGCTGAGATTTAATGTCACAGAAAAGAAGAGAACCATTCGCTGGGAAAAAAGGGAGTTGAGGGGTTGGGAGAAGAATGGTGAATTCAGTGCCTTCTGAGCCGTTGGTTTCAGCCTGTAGACAGTGTGTTGACGGCCAGAGGATCTTAGAAGCCCAAGGAAAAAAACGCATCAGAATTCTTTCCCTTTGCACGCTGCGACTGTTGGGTGCTGGACAGCACTGTTTGGGGAGATTCCTTCTAGGACGGAAGACCATGTCTTTAGGGACCAGCCAGGGGACTGTTTGCTATCACTGCCTTTTGGTCCATCCCCCAGCTCTGGGCTCCACAATCCCATAAATTAGCCTGACTCGAGATGGCAAGCTGGAGGTACACACGCTTATCACACCAAGCTCTAGCAAGTTTCTCATTCAGCACAAAAATGTCCCTCTCTTCAAGCAATAGGACAACCAAAGGAAGTCAGAGGAGTCCACCTCCAGGTAAAGGTAGGTACTTGTAAAGGTCTCCCCACCATTTTTCTCCTGGAACATTTTTGGGTCCCCAACATATTGCCAAGGATCCTATGGTGCCTTTAGAAATGTACTCCAGGATTAAACATGAAAGAGGCAGCATCCTCTATCATCATGAGGGGCTTGGAGCTCAGCAGGCTGGTTAGACAGCCTCCTCACACTTGAAGTGAGTTTTTAAAAACTCAGGACAGGACTTCCCTGGTGGTGCAGTGGTTAAGAACCCACCTGCCAATGCAGGGGACATGGGTTCGAGCCCTGGTCCAGGAAGATCCCACATGCCGCGGAGCAACTAAGCCCGTGCGCCACAACTACTGAGCCCGCGCTCTAGAGCCCTGAGAGTCACAACTACTGAAGCCCATGTGCCACAACTACTGAAGCCCGTGCACCTAGAAGCCAACGCTCCGCAACAAGAGAAGCCTCCGCAATGAGAAGCCTGCCCACCGCAACCAAGAGTAGCCTCTGCTCTCAGCGACTAGAGAAAACCCGCATGCAGCAGCAAAGACCCAATGCAGCCAAAAATTAAATAAATGAATAAATAAATAGATTTTAAAAACTCAGGATAACTTATTTTGGTTGAATATAAAAGTAATATATGTTCTTTGCAGAAAAATGTGAAGATTCAGAAAAGTGTAAAAAAAGAATTTAAAAATCCTACTTTCTACAGACAAATACTATTACATATTGGGTAAATAGAGACATATACATGTGCGTGTTTATATTTTTAGAAAGGCAGAATCACAGTGTATAATGTCTGGTAACTGTATTTTCACCTAAGAGTATATTATGAGCATTAAGTATTTCTCCTAAAAATATCTTACAGGGCTTCCCTGGTGGCGCAGTGGTCGAGAGTCTGCTTGCCGATGCAGGGGACGTGGGTTCCTGCCCCGGTCCGGGAAGATCCCACATGCCGCGGAGCGGCTGGGCCCGTGAGCCATGGCCGCTGAGCCTGCACGTCCGGAGCCTGTGCTCCGCAACGGGAGAGGCCACAACAGTGGGAGGCCCGTGTACCGCCAAAAAAAATAATAATAATAAATAAATAATAAAAATATCTTACAAGCATGCATAACATGTGTACTCAATATCATGTGTGTATCATGTCTTATTAAATCCGCTGTTGTTAGACATTTAGGTAATTTTCAGCTTTATCATCACAAACAGCACTGCCATGCACATACGCATGGGCACCTCTTTCTGACTATCTTGGATTTTTCCTCTGATACAGGTTGCCAAATTATCTTCTTGTCTGTGCTATCCAATACAGTAGCCACATGTGGCTATTTAAATTTAAATTAATTAAACTTAAATAAAATAGAAAGTTCCTTTCTTCTGTCCCACTAGGAACAATTCAGGCGTCAATAGCCACATAGGACTAGTGGCTACCATACTGGAAAGCACAGATGGAGAACATTCCATCAACACAGAAAGTTCTACTGGACAGCACAAGTCTAGAAAGACCAAACAAATTTATATTTTCGTCAGTAAGATATGACAGTGGCTCTCCCTCCCACAAGTTGGACAATACTGAATATTATAATTCTTTAAAAATCTCTGCCAACTTAATAAAAATTACATCTTGTTTGATTTTTCCATTTACTTGATTACTAGGGAAGTTGAACTTTTTTGTTTATTGACTTTCATTTTTTTGTGTGAGTTATTTATATAGTAAGCCTGTTTTCTATTGGGATGATCTTTTTAAAACTGCTTATTATATATTAAGGTTACTCTACAGAGGTGAATTTATGTTGCAAAAGTTTTTGTAACTTGTTATCTTTTATTTATGGCATTTTTCGTTTATAGACATGTAAGATTTTAATATATTTAAATCTTTTTGTAGTTTTCTTTATTGTTTCTACTCTGTTTTTAAAGCTCTAAATCTAAGATTACAGTAATACTCATCTACATTTTCTTCTAATTCTTTCAACACTTCCTTTTTAAAATGAAATGTTTAACATTTAAATTTTCAAACCTCTTGGAATTTATTTTTGTGTGTGGGGTAAAGTATAAATCTAACCTTTTTCTTTTCCCATGTTACCAACCATTTGTTCAAAAACCATTTTTAAAAATAATGAATTCGTTCTCCACTGATTTGAACTTCCACTAAATGGAAGTACATGTCCTTGGATCTATTTCTAGATTTTCTATTATGTATACCTATTCTTTGGCCTTTACCATCCTGTTCTTTAATTAATTTGCCTCACAATACATTTTAATATTTGGAGGTATAAGTATTTCTTCATTATTCTTTTCCCAAAATGTTTTAGCTCTTATTACCTGTTTTTTTTTCCCTCTAAGATAAACCTAGAATCATTTTGCTAAATTCCTCTCACCACCAAAATAAGTTTTTTCAGAACTCTGATTTTAAAGTTTAATTCATTTTATAAATTAATTTGGAAAGAGTTGATATCTCTACAGTGTGGAGTTATTCCATTCAGAGACATGGTGATTCTGTCCTTTTTTTCAAATCTGCCTCTATGTTCTTCTGAACTGGCTTTCTTTTCTTTTTCTTTTTTCTTTTTCTTTTTTTTTAAAAGAACAATGATAGGCATCACTGACTGTTTTCAGACACAGTCTCTGAATCTGTGAGCTGGTGCTCCCAGGCTCTAGAAGTAACAAAAGACATTCCATTTCTTAGCATGGAAGTATATTTTCAGTATCCACCTTCTCATAAATCTCCAAGAAAGAGATCTCCCTTTTCATCCAAAGAATCTGGAGTTCAAAACAGCCTTTACGGAAAAATTCAAACTCCAGGGGCAACTGCAAAGCACATTTGGTGTCTAGCTGGCCAGCTTATTTTGCAGGACTCTTTTTCCAACTCGCAAATACTTTCCAGTCTGTGAAATTAATCTCCCCACCACTGTAACAGCAAGCGCCCGTCCTGGCAGTGGGGAGCACACCAGTGTTAGCACGGATCTCCTCTGAGGGGCTTTTTATTGTTAAAGCTGCTTTTTAGTAGATAGCATGAAACTTCCTTGAATGACTGTGGCTTGGCAAATCTAAGGGCGATTGGTCAGAGTTCAGCTCTCCCTTGAGCAGTCCTGAAGCCTCATCCATTTTCGCAAGGAAACCAGGGCTCCTCCACCACCCTGGTAGCCCACGAGTCAAATCGCCAAGAACTTGAATTCGCCTACATCAGGGTTTCTCAAGCCGAGAGGGAGGAGGAATATACCCGCAGGGGACTTTTGGCAACTTCTAGAGACATTTTTGCTTGTCACCGTGGAGAGACGGTGGAGGCAGCGCGGGATGGGGGGCAGGGGTGCAGGGGAGATTCTGGAGGGGGGTAGTACCGGCATCTAGTGGGCAGAGGCCAGGGATGCTCAACACCCTGCAAGGCACAGAACGTCCCCACGACAAAGAACTCCCCAGCCTCAAACTCAATGGTGCCGGGGTGGAGAAATCCGCCTTGTATTTTCACTAACTTCCCAGTCAGCCTACATTCTATCATTAGGAACAAAGATAAAGCAATATGTAGGACAGTTTTTAAACAAGAGACGATTGACTTTTAAAAGCCCACGCCTCTTACTTTACACGTGCCTGAAAGTTCTGCCTCTCGTAAGCAAGCTTTTCTCACCAAGGTTTCTAAAGCAAATGGAAAGGGTTCACGGAAACGTAGTAGGTCAACAGTATCCTTACACTGCCATCCTCAGACTCACGCGCCTCGGTCAAGAGAAAGCAAGGCAGGAAAGAATCTGTCCCGAGAACAAGCAGCGACGCCTGCCCCGCCGGCTCGGGCAGCGGCGAGGGAGGGGGAGGCGCGCCCCGTCCACAAAGGCGCAGCGCTGGGGGCACCGCCGCCTCCCGCGGCCCCTCTTGGTCCCTGGAGATGCGTGCCTGTCCCAAAGCCACACTGCCAAGGAGCCTAGCCCGGGAAGAAAGCATCACCAGCTTAAACTAGGGTGGAAAACTCAGGGCACTTACTTGTCCAAAATGAAGTACAGGTCAAATCCCCCGTAGCAGGCTGGACCCCCTTCCTCCCTGCGTCCCCCTTGCCCGGCGCAGATGAGCACAAAAGTGGCCAAAGAGAGACACTTGAAGCCAATGCCCAGGGCTTTCTGCTCCACGGTGGCCATGACCTGCAGCCCAGGGAGAGGGTAGGGTCCTCTCCTTCCCACGCTCCTCGAACTCGCCAGGACCCTCAAGGGCGCGCCATCCGAGGGGCTCTCCTCTCGGGCCTTTTATTCCCCCTCGCTCTCCCGAAACTCCCCGGAAGCAATTGTCTGGAGGAGTTCAAGGTTTTCCTTCTGGTTTCCGCTAAGATTCTGTTTCTAGGTTTCAGGTTTCAAGAATCCCAACGCTGTAGTCCGCTTTTTTAAAGGGGTTGTTTTTGACTCGGGCCGGCAGGCCGCTCCGGAGGCAGCGCTGAGGTTTTGCAATTGAAGCAGTTCCGTGCTGATGGTTCTTTGTCCCAGATTTTAAATATTATGGGGTGGGTTTTCAAATTGTTCTTGATTGGGGGAGTGCTTTGCCTTTTCTCCCTCCTCTCTACCCACCCCCCTTTCTTATTTTGATGCGGGAAGAAAGTTCAAAGGGTGCCACCTTGTGGCCAAGGACGGCAAAGCACTCTTCCGCGTTCAAGAGAGCGTGGGTGTGCCCGTTTTCTTATTCCTTCCGTTTTCTCACGCATCTTCCCTTTCATTCTGCATTACCTCTTCCCCATTTCTACTTCTTTCTCACTCGCTAGCCTTTTTATCCTTGCCCTTTCCTTTCCTGTCCTACGTCCGCTAATAAGGTCACTGTAAACGTTTGATGAGAACTTACTCCGAGCACTATGGCTCCGACCCCAGGCTGGGACCTTTGCAAACAAGACACTGGGCAAATGAGCAGAGAAGAACGGGCCTTTGTGATCTGAATCATCCAAGTGACCTTACCATACACTTAGCGCAGATCATAAAAGAGACTGTTGGGATGCGGTCATGTGGCTGAAAGCAAAAACAGTCCGACACAGAAGGCTGTTCCTGCCTGGAACAGCTGAGTATGCTCTAGCGATTGTCTTCATCTCCAGAGTTTAGAGATTCTGTGATAAGTTCTTTTCAGCCTGTGAACTTTGACTTTTTTTCACCCAATCTTTGATTTCGGACAGAGGAAGTAAACAGCTTACAAGAGGGTGAACCTTCCAAGAGGTTTGGGACTGGCAGGGAAGCCCTGTGCGAGCGTTTCTGCAGTGAGGGATCCTCCTTAGAGTGGGCTCTGGGCCCCCGTTCCCAGCCAGAACTCAGTTTTAGCTTCATACGTCTTCCATTCTGGGAATCCTCAATACACACTCTTGCTCCATTTTTCAGGATTCTTTCTCCAGACACTCATCTTCCCCTCTGCTTGAGAGTCTCTAAGTTTTGGAGATTCATAATGCATTGCACCAGCTTGCCTTCCAAATGATCCCTAATATTCCTCATCTCCTGGTATTCACACCTCCCCTCCCACACTGAATGAGACTGATCTGTGTGTAATTAATAAGATACTGCGGAAATGATGGTGTGCGACTTCTGAGACTAGGTCATAAAAGATACTGGCATTTATCTTTTTGAATCAGAATTTTCTCCAGATGTATGCTCAGGAGTGGGATTGCTGGATCATATGGTAACTTTATTTTTAGTTTTTTAAGGAACCTCCATACTGTTCTCCATAGTGGCTACACCAATTTACATTCCCATCAACAGTGTAGGAGGGTTTCCTTTTCTCCACACCCTCTCCAGCATTTATTATATGTAAGCTTTTTAATCATGGCCATTCTGACCAGTGTGAGGTGATACCTCATTGTAGGTTTGATTTGCATTTCTTTAATAGTTAGTGATGTTGAGCATTTTTTTCATGTGCCTGTTGGCCAGCTGTATGTCTTCTTTGGAGAAATGTCTATTTAGGTCTTCTGCCTGTTTTTTGATTGGGTTGTTTGTTTTTCTGATATTGAGCTGTATGACCCCAATGTTCATAACAGCACTGTTTACAATAGCCAAGACATGGAAGCAACCTCAAAGTCCATCGACAGTTGAATGGATAAAGAAGATGTGTACAATGGACTATCACTGAGCCATAAAAAATAATGAAATAATGTCATTTGCAGCAACATGGATAGACTTAGAGATTATCATACTAAATGAGGTAAGTCAGAGAAAGACAAATATCATATGTGGAATCTAAAATATATATGTGGAATTTAAAAAAATACAAATGAACTTATTTACAAAACAGAAACAGACTCACAGACATAGAAAACAAAATTATGGGTACCAAAGGAGAAAGTGTGTTTCAGGGGGGGGATAAATTAGGAGTTTGTGATTAACATATACACACTACTATATACAAAATAGGTAAACAACAAGGTCCTATTATAGCACAGGGAACTATATTCAATATCTTGTAATAAGCTATAATGGGAAAGAATCTGAGAAAGAATAGATAGATGATAGATAGATAGATAGATATGAATGACTTTGCTGTAAACCTAAAACAATTACAACACTATAAATCAACTATATTTCAATAAAGAAAAGAAAGATATTGTAGTTTCCTCCTTGCTCTCTTGGACCACTTTCTCTGGGGAGCCCAATGCCATGTCATGAGGTTGCTCAAGCAGCCCTATGGAGGAGCCCGTGTAGTAGGAAACTGAGATCCCCTGCTGAAAGCCAGCATCAATCTGCCCGCCATGTGAGTGGCCCTTCTTGGAGGTGGATCCTCCAGCCCCAGTCAAGCCTTCAGATGACAGCAGTCCTGGTTAACATCTTGACTGCAACCATATGAGAAACTCCAAGCCAGAACCACTCAGCCAAGTCAATCCCAGATTCCTGTTCCACAGAAATTATGAGAGAATGAATGTGTATTTGTGTTTTAAGCCTCTAATTTTGAGGGTAGCTTGTTATGCAATAATAGTCAACTAATAAATGCCCATTACCATGTTAAAATTTTCAGGCTATCTTTAGGTGAGAAAAATGTCTAACCATATTTCCCAGGCTTACTTGACCAGGAAACTGTTCTTTTTAAAAAAATACCTACTAATAACTACTCTCAGAAAAAAATAATTTGGGGGAGATTAAAATATTCTAACTTGTCCAAGTCTTCTTTTCTCATACCCTTTCCCTCCCAAAGGATTGAAAACCCATCCTGGTCTCACTGCAGCTCTATGAAAATGAAGGTGAGGAAAATCTGTAGAAATTAAGTGGGTAGATGAAAGCAGAAAATCCAGGGGAAACTGATTAGGAGAGGAAAGGAATACAAGGTAGAAAAACATAACGAAGGGACTTCCCTGGCAGTCCAGTGGTTGGGACTTCGCCTTCCAGTGCAGGGGATGTTGGTTTGATCCCTGGTCAGGGAGCTAAGATCCCATTTGCCTCGTGGCCAAAAAAACAAAACATAAAACAGAGGCAATATTGTAACAAAATCAATAAAGACTTTAAAAATGGTCCACATCAAAAAAATCTTTAAAAAAAAGGAAAGAAAAACATAATGGAGAGAACATTTGTGGGTGACAGGATTGGCAAAGAATAGGAAAGGGCTTGAACTGGAAAGGGATTTGGGGGAAGTTTATGAATGTCTTCTCTCATCCTCATGCTCTAGGGACCTCTTTGGTCCTTTCGAGTTTGGTTGACAGGGTAATGTATTTAGACGTTTATAGTTTAGAAAGTTAGTCTGGCAGGGGATCAGAAGAGTCCTGATAGAACTCTTCAAAGTTACAGACACCATTATTAAAGATAGGTGAGGGAATTCTCAGGGAGGAAGGAAATTCAGTATGAAACAAAGTTATGGAAAAGGGGAGAGAGTGGAAGCTTCTCCCCTGGGACAAAGATGATGCTTTAGAAGACAGAAAGGTAGTTAGAGGGATTCAGATGCTTGAATGACCAAGTTGTCTCTGCCTTTCTTTCAATATTCTAGATACAGGTCTGTTAATACATGTTGACCATTTCTAGATCTTAAAAGTGACTCTACCCTTCTCTCTCACTCTCTCTCTAGCCCAGAGAAATCCATTCCAGGTGCACCTTCCAATTAGAGGGTTTTGTGCCAGCCTCACTCACTATGGAGAGATGTCCTCCAAATATGCCCATGAAGTGAACTTGATATTGAGCTGTGGAGATATGATTATTCTCAGAGAATGTTGAAGTAGAACAAAGGTGTCCAGAGTCTATAACAGGATAAATGAAGTGCCTGGTATGATACCACTATGGTGGCTCAGCAGGTCCACAAGAGGAGACATGTTCAGGTTCTTCAAATTGGCAATATTTTCCTTTGGTTGTGAGGATGTAACAGACTTATAATTAGTGCATGTAGGGAAATGGAGAGGTGGATCAGTCACTTGAGGTTGGAGGAGAACTTGGGAAGAGTATCCAATGGGTTCCTGTTAGCATGTCCCAGATTAAATTCACAGCTCACAGATGTTCAAGTATCAATATTCCTTTATGCAAAGGTTATCATCATCTCGAGGGAATGCTCAGTGCTCTGATTGGACTGAGGTTGTCCAGGATTCTAATCTCTTCCAAGGACTCCTGTTTCCTGGAGGAGATTGACTGGCCTTCCCAAGTTCCCTAGAGAAAGCCATATGGGGTTTGGAAGGAATTCCTCTGCCTCTCAAACTCAAGTCAGTGGAAGAACACTATAAATGATGCCTGGGCTGTGGATAGACATTTCTGGGGTTGAAGAAACACAAGGGCAAATTAACCATGCACGTGGATGTGCCTGAGTGATAATCTGGAAGTCAAGCAGAGAAGAGCTTCTTGAATGAAGAAGCATCAACAGTGCTGCATTCTGTGGAAGTTGAGACCATAAGCCCTGAGAAAACCCCACTGACTTGACACGTGTCATCTTGTCAACAAGGAGCATGCCGGTGGAGCAGTGCATGGGGACATTAGACTGCACTGGGTTGCTAGGAAGGGGAAACTTCTATTTCAAGAAGAGAGAGGGATAGGGGGTTAACTTGTGAATGTTCGCATGTTTTATGACACAAAGAAGGATCCTAAGATATTTAAGAATACTAAGAATTTTAAGTTCGCTGCCTTCCAAAAAATTGGAGAGTTTGCCTTACTACACTGACCATCTTAAGGCTTTAGCCCCGCACTCTAATCACTTTTCTACTGAATTTGCCAGTCTTCGTTCTTTGAGACAGAAATTGTTAAATATGACCTTCCTGTCTACCAGCCTCCAGTGACTCACTCTCCCTTATTTGTCCCCCACTCTCCAACACATTTGACTGAGCCCCTTTTGTCAAGCTCTCGAAAACAAAGTTTGCTATCCTGACCACATTGCCATCTAATCTTCTAAGAATCCCACTGGGCACCAAAGGACCATTTGTCCAGTTTCCTGGCAAAGATTTTGGAAGATGTTCCAGATAACAGAGACTACTCAAGAAAATTTGGCCAATTTTTTCTTTAGCAAAATTTGTCCACAATATGGACAGATCTGACACTCTCGACCAAATTTTGTGTCAATCAAATAGGTTCAATGTTTGCTGAGGTCTGGGAGGTCCCACTGGTCCTTGGGCCTTGTTGACACCCCATAGCCTTCTAAGGCAAAACATCCTTCAGTAAAAATTAGTCTCTTTTAACTGTTATGAGATTTCCTTCATGCCTGTCCTCCATGGGATCACCATCTGCAAAAAGTCAAGAGAGCCTTCCCAGAAGCAATTTACTGTTCAGGATAACAACATTTCTAAAGACTCTAAATCAGCTGAATGATGGCTTTTGGTTGTAAGAAAAGAAAAGGCACCAGTAATAACTTCAAGTCCAGTGGCAGAACCATAGTCTATAGCAAAATACTTTGATGGCATTCCATAAGACAAGTCATCAACAACCTCAGCTCAGAAACAGTCAAAGCCTTGTTAAACCCAGCATCCCACTGATAACCTTACCAAAGCCCATCACAGTCTAGCTTGAAAATCAGTTCACTTCAATATATCCCTTGACTCAATTTATGGCAGTCCCAAACTCATCTCAAAGCCCTGTTTACAGCCACCCAAATGCAGAGATAGAACTTATTCAACACAGTCCTAACCCAGCTCTGATTAATCCAGAGCCATGAAAAAAAATGAGCCAATTTCAGAGATAGATCCTGAGTAATATAGTTCCCAACCCACCTCAGCTAAGCCCACAGACCATCCCAGTTTATCCTAAACCAGACCCAAGTCCAGCCTGAAGTTTGATCACCAATCCCCTTTAGCCTAATCCAGCCAGAGTCTAGCCAAATCTCAAAGCCAAATACAGCAAGCCTTATGAGGACACATTCCTACAAGGACTCAACCAAGAGAATAATCCATAATTCATACCAGAATACTGTAAAAAAAAAAAAATCCATCCCAGATCCTCACAAGACTTGAAGTCTTGCAAACAAAACATTTATTTCATCCAGAGCAGAGACCAGGCCAATCCAACCCAGAACCCAAGAGAGGAACGAAATGGACCAGTGCAGGAGTCTAGGTTACTAACAAGACCAGAGTTTACAAATGCCTAATATAAGATTTATCAGACAACTCAAGGTCATCACAAAGGTAAATACAAGACCAATACAGCCTTTTTCTACCCAGTTCTGCTCAGCCTTGGCATATTTAAGGATATTTAAGATCAAGGTCTTACTCAGAGACCCCAGACAAGTTTACAACTGAAGATGCCACAAGAAATCTACTTAGACCTGTCAAGCCTATAACTCCTTCGACACTTTTTGCTAATGACCACTATCCAAGTCCCAAGCCCCAAAGAGCAATTATTCTCAAAGTTCATGTGCATCACATGTGTGTGGGTGAAGCTGTGTGGAAGGGGAACTGTGAAGGTGGGGGCAAAGACGTTAACCACTCTGGAATAACCAATGGCACTTTTTCAAGATACATATATCTGTAAAATATTAGAAATGGATGTAGGGGTTTCAGGGACACACATAGTTTATTACAGCCTTACAGTGACCAATTTCTTTTCCATCTATGCCCTATAGCTCTTTCTTCTTTAATGAGATCTATTGAAATAGGTAGAATTAATGGTAATGCCATTAAACTGAGCACTAGGCAGGCCACACACTAATAGTGTAATTGCACAACAGGCTATCTGGGGCAAAGCACAGCTCTGCCATTACTAAAAGGGTGACTGCACTACTTAAATGACCTACCCATAGTACAGCTTCCCATCTGCAAAATAGGGTTAATATTACTTACCGCCTTGGGGTGTCGTGTGGTTTCAATGAGATAATGCCATGTGTGGCCCTCAAGAAGCACATAGTAGATTTTGACTTTTCTTGTTATTGGAAGATTCTGGGAAATTGCATGTGAATTTCTTCTAGAGATGGGAAGAATAAATTTAGAAGAACCACTTTCAGAGTGTTTGATTTTTCTACCACCAGTGAAACAAAGCTGTTTCTGTTCCACGGGCATTCGCATTATCAATTTTGAAAAATGCAAAGATAAAGATTCTAGCCCATCCAAGATCTACTGGGAGTTGATGGTTTCCTAGGGAGCATACAGAAAACAAATGGAAAACATGCTTTGGGACTATGAATAATCTATCGACACCAATGCTGTTTCTGCTAGCCAAGAATGCTAGAGAGTGAAACTCTAAAGAAACGTCTGAGTAAATGGTTATAGTCAGTGATGCTTCTTTCTGATACTGTTTTTTTTAAGATCTAATAATCCATAGAAAACAACCTTTATTATTTCTTCTTAGTAACTCACTCATTCTTTCAAAAATAGTTTTTGGATATCTGCTATAAGGCAGGCCCTGTGCTTACATTGATGATAGAAGGATGAATACAACATGGACCTTGCAGAGTTTAGCTTGGAGACACAAATGCGTAAATAGGTCTAACAGTGCTGTTAACCTACCTTCTAGAGGAAACTCAACTTGTCTTTTCCACTCCACCATGACAATTCCAAGGAGAAGTAGGTCTGACATAATGGAATCCTCAGTGATACATTATTGGACCACAACCCTTTGGGATGACTTATTCTAGGATGTGAATGAGTTAAGACATGACAAATGTCTCTTTCTACTAGTAATGAGATACCACTTCCCTAAGAAGACCCAGAAGTGATGATGAAGAAGCCCATGGCAAAGAGACCAAGAGCTGGACTACTTAAGCTGTCTCCAGTCTGAAACAATGGAATTGCTAGGATCCTTGTCATGGATCACTAGAGCACAGAAGGGCTTGGGAGCAGAGCTGTAGCTGATAATGAGGTATGCATTCACCTGATGAGTTTGCCTCCAGTCATTGACTCCTTAGGGAACTGCTTGGGCAGAAGTCAGAGCTGGAGCAGCTGTCTGGCATAGGTTTTCAGGCTCAAGTGAATATGTGTCCAAGATGGATGTCTAAGAAGCAGGCTCATTCTGGAAATTCAAAAAGCATTTGCTCTTACTGTAGCCAAAGTAACAGTGGGGAAATCATATGTCACTAATAGTGAGAAGGCCTCTATGTCCCCTGGAATAGGCATTGATTCCTGAAGCTACAGCAGACTTCTCTGAGAATAGGTAGAGCTCAAGGTGTGGATGGTACTACCAGGTTTTGTTTTCCTCTCCATCATATTTCTCCTTGAAGGTTGAGGACTGACTTTCCATGAAATCTTAATCATAGCTATAAATTTAGGCATTAAAGTGTGAATTTAATTCAAAAAAATAGTGGAGTCAGTCAATAAACACATAAAGAAGACTAAGAACCCCAATAGCATAGGGGAATTTTCATCTTAGGTTGAAATGGAGGAAAAAACCCGTTGGAACTGTAACTCTAACAGCCAACAGGGAAGAAATAGAGACCCATGCCCAGAACACTGTCCTCTAGAAATAAGATTTGCTCAAAGGTAGAGGGAAACCCTCAGGTGATAGACAAGAAGGTTTTTAGAATCTTGTGTCAAAAACCAGAAACCATAAAACTGGAGTGTGGAGGGAGTTTATCATAAACTTAGTAAGTAATGGGAACATACTTCTTAATCACACAGTCAATTCAGGGACTGTGGGAAAGAGAAAAATAGGAAAGAAAAACATTCAAATCCAGCAAACTGTATGCATATATAGTAACATTTTTGGAATGCTTTTTCCACATATGGGTAGTTCCCTATTAATCATGTTCTCCTGACATAAAATTAAAACAACAAGAAGTACACTTTCTAGTCTTTTTTACTGCTGTAGTTTAGATATGTATGGGTGATCCCACTATGTATTTTTAGTTGGATTACTTTATTCCTCTCTAAGATGTCTGTTTATACCTTTTCTTCAAAATTTCCAATATACCCTCCTTTACTCTTAATTCATACTGCTGCTTCATATTTAACTGGAAAATTAGAATGCAGAAGAGAAATTTATGCAAATTTTACATTCAGGAATGATAACTGGGATGAAGAGTTTTGGAAGTCATGAGTTTAGAAGCTGAAGTTATGAGTACGCTTACATACCACTCTGGGCTAAGTGAAGAGAGTAGTAATGATGAGGGTTAAGAATGGATCATCATGGTTTTTACAGAGCTTGACAAAGAAAGAAGAACCAAAATGAAAATAAGACATTTCTAGGAGGGAATAGTCATGAGTATGATGAGAGAGTAAGAAGACAAGGACTAAATACTCTTCATTAGATTTAGTAACTAGTTCTTTGTTGACCTTTATGAAAGGAGCTTAATAAAAATGGTGCTAGAAAAAAAGGAACATTCAGAGAGAAAAAAAGAACTCTTAAAAATTAAAACACAGAAGTAAAAATTAAAAAACTCAACAGAATAAATGGAAAATAAGTATGAATACTTTTTTTTTCAGGAAGTGGAGTAAAAAAGACCATAAGCAGAAAAAGATGAGTAGAAAACATATGCTAAATAGTGGACAAGTACAGGAGGTCCACCGTCTGAATAATGGAATTACAGAATGTGAGAGCAGAGAAAATAAAGGGAAGAAATCATCACAAAGAACATTTCCTAGAATGAAGGACATATGTTTCTAGTTTGAAAGGACCCTCTGAGTCTCCAAAACAAGGGTTAAAAATAGACCTACCCCAAGCTCATTATTAAACATCAGAAAATTTAGAACAGAGAGGAGTTTCATAGGACTCTAGAAAGAAAAACCAGGTCATATATAGATTAACAGTTATCAGAAGGGCCTTGGACTCCTCGACAGCAAAATTTGAATCCAGTAGATAATGGAGCCTCTGAACTTCTGAAGGAAAACCCAGAATTCGGTACACAGCCAAACTGTCAATGAAATGTCGGGATAGAAGAGACATATTCAGACATTCATGATCTCGAGAAATTTATCTGCCATGCATATTTCTCAAGATGGTACTGGAGGAGTTCCGCCCAAATGAAGGAGTAAGCCCAAAAAGAAAGCCATAATACCAAAGCAAAAGGGACACCAACTGTGATGGTTAATTTTACGTGTCAACTTGGCTAGGCTATGGTGGTTAGTTTTTTGGTCAAACACCAGTATAGATGTTTCTGTGAAGGTATTTTTTAAGATATGAGTAACATTTAGATCAGTAGACTTTGAGCAAAGCAGATTAACTTTCATAATGTGGGTAAACCTCATTTAATCAGTTGAAAATATTAAAAGAAAAGATTGAGATCCTCAGAAGAAGGCATGCTTCCTCCAGAATATCTTGGGACTCAATACTGCAAGATCAGCTCTTTTCTGGGTCTCCAGCCTGTTGGCCTGCTCTACAGATTTCAGATTTGTCAAGCACCTCTATTGCATAATCCAATTCCCTAAAATAAATCTCTCTCCCTTGGCCTCTCTTTCTATACATTGTATAAGTTCAGTTTCTCTTGAGAACCCTAACTAAGGCATCAGCTCAGCATAAAGCCAAAGAGAATTCTTAGGATGACAGCAAAGGGATGTCCCAGAGGATGTAACCAAGCAGGACCCTATGGGGCCTTCCCAGGACAGACCCCCCTCCATGTCCTCCACATGCCTCTTGTTTGTAGAAAAACTTTAGCTTCCTAGGCCTTTGCTGAGTTCCAAAGACTAAATTTAATCAGAGAAGTGAGAAAATGTAGAAACAAAGGAAAACAGTCAAGCAATACAAAATAATAATAGTTTAGCCATTAAATAAATTCAAGGGCTTTTAGTTCCTCTTCAAGTGCTATAGATAATATTCCAAGCCATATCCTTTGCACTGCTTTGCAGATACTGAAACCCCCACCAGGTGGAAGAAGTTAAGTGCATGCTCATTGCAAGCACATAGACCCCAGACTGGTTGGAACTAGAAGGTTGATGATGTTGATTCCCGATTACCGCACCACCAACCAATTGGAAGAATGTCCCTGAGCTGATCATGCACCCCGCAACAATTTCCCTCACCCTGTCTTTTGAAACCTTGCCCAGAAAGTCATTGGGGCACTTGGGACTTTTGAGCATTAGCTGCCTGTACTCCTTGCTTGGTGTCCTGCAATAAATGCTGCAATTTCCTTCACCACAACCAAGTGTCAGCAGATAGGCTTTAAGGCATGTGGGTGAGTGGACACAAGTTAGGTTTGGTAACAATGACAGGTATGCAAATGGCCTAGAGGGCAGCCAGTCCAGATAGAAGGAGAATGAATGTCTCCTAAAAGAATACTTCTGATGAAGAAAAGAGAAATTGATAGCTACTATGATGTGATTGACACAGGAGAGCTAAATCTCCCCCATAAAATAGAAAGTCAGTGGATAATATCTGAGGTTAATGAATTAAAATATATTAGTCTGTGTATATCATTTAGAAACATGGTCATGTGTAAATGCCAGAAGAATTACCTAAAATGGTTGAAAAGGAATGGGGACTGAGAGCTGTGGAGAATGGTGGGGCAGGAAATGGGAACATTTTATTATAAGACTTTAAGACAATTTGACTTTTAAACTATGTGACTTTATTATTTTGAGTAAAAATTTATAATATTTAAAAAAATGGGAGGCTTCAGATTTTGCTAAAGATTCTTTTTTTTTTAAACATAAGTCTTTGAAAATTTATTGTGGTTCAAATCCTAATAAACAGGCTTATTGTACATGTATTCTTTTTTTTTTTAACATCTTTATTGGAGTATAACTGCTTTACAATGGTGCGTTAGTTTCTACTTTATAACAAAGTGAATCAGTTATACATATACATATATCCCCATAACTCTTCCCTCTTACATCTCCCTCCCTCCCACCCTCCCTATCCCACCCCTCTAGGTGGTCACAAAGCACTGAGCTGATCTCCCTGTGCTATGCAGCTGCTTCCCACTAGCTATCTATTTTATGTTTGGTAGTGTATATATGTCCATGCCACTCTCATTTTGTCCCATCTTACCCTTCCCCCTCCCCATATCCTCAAGTCCATTCTCTAGTAGGTCTGTGTCTTTTTCCCGTCTTGCCCCTAGGTTCTTCATGACCATTTTTTTGTTTGTTTTTTAGATTCCGTATATATGTGTTAGCATATGGTATTTGTTTTTCTCTTTCTGACTTACTTCACTCTGTATGACAGACTCTAGGTCCATCCACCTCACCACAAATAACTCAATTTCGTTTCTTTTTATGGCTGAGTAATATTCCATTGTATATATGTGCCACATCTTCTTTATCCATTCATCTGTTGTTGGACACTTAGGTTGCTTCCATGTCCTGGCTATTGTAAATAGAGCTGCAATGAACATTGTAGTATATGACTGTATTTGAATTATGGTTTTCTCAGTGTATATGCCCAGTAGTGGGATTGCTGGGTCATATGGTAGTTCTACTTTTAGTTTTTTTAAGGAACCTCCATCTGTTCTCCATAGTGGCTAAAGATTCTGCTAAGGAATTCTGCTAAGTTTGTTTCATTCTATTGGGTTATTAGCACAATGGAATGCCATGTTGTCTTTAAAAGTGACAATCAGGGCTTCCCTGGTGGTGCAGTTGTTGAGAGTCTGCCTGCTGATGCAGGGGACACGGGTTCATGCCCCGGTCCGTGAAGATCCCACATGCCGTGGAGCGGCTGGACCCATGAGCCATGGTCGCTGAGCCTGCACGTCCGGAGCCTGTGCTCCACAATGGGAGAGGCCACAACAGTGAGAGGCCCGCGTATGGCAAAAAAAGAAAAAGTGACAATCACATGGACTAGATAAAAATACATGGAGATATTTATAAAATAAAGTTAAAAAAATAGAAAAAGTTGAAAAGTAAGCACAGATTAATTTATAAACTTTGAAGGCAGCACCAAAAATCATATACATGATACACACATATCATATGTATACATGATACTGTATAACTATGTACATATATGGTTTCTATATACACACACATACAAACATACACACAGTTATAATTAAAATACGAAATAACGCCTAACATTAGGAGAATGATTTTTAAAGTTTTGGGTCATTAATAAAACGGTACATTATATGGCCATTAAAAGTAAAACACAGGAAGACTGTAAAACATGATGTAATGCAAACATGTACATGTAATGCAACATGTTCGTGGTGCATTTTCACATGAAAAATGCAGAATATATGGAGGTTATGATGGCGACTATTAAAGATATTCGTGTGGGTAAGGACTCAGAAGTAATTTTACAAATGAAATAGTGTTAGAAATAAACAGAATACATTGAAGGAGAACAATAGATATAGTGTGTGTAAAACAGGGGCTGTAAAGAAGGCAATATTTGGGATGAGGGAGTTGGAAATAGGAAAGAAATGGACAAGGTTGGAAGAGGTATTTGTGTTTGCTTATGTATGTGATTTTTTTTTAAGTTGGGAGATGTTTAAGTCGGTATCCATGATGGGGAAGGGACCGAGGAACTATAGAGACCAACAATGTGAAAGATCAAAGATAGGGGCGGGGCGGGGGGGGGGCGGAGAGGAGGAGGAGGGAAGGAGAGAGGGGATGGTGCTGGTGTGAGGAGGCTGGAAGCAGGGATTCAGAGCATAGAGGGAGAGGTCAGCACTGGCCAAGGAAAGGAACATACTATACAGCGGGAATAATACTAGGGGGTCACGGATGCTGCATTTCATTGAATACAACAACTGTGATTTCGATATCATAGTCCTCATTTCATGAATGAAAACCTGAGGCTTGAGGAGGTCAAATAATTTTCTTTAATCATCTGTGTACCTGTACTCCGTGGAGCTGAGATACCGGCCTGTACTTATTTGCCTTTGGGTTTCTCACCCTGTGACCCTTCGAGACAGTGGGAAGGATGTTGACAAGTGTGTAAGTGAGAAGATGAGGGGTTGAAGAAGTTTGGAAAGATTAAATGTAAACATGATAACCTTTTTGTGCAACTGTCTTCCACAGCTAGAGTGCCTGGGAACTATGTTTTCTGGATTCCATTCATAACATAGTGTTTGGCATAACAAAGTACTTAACTTTGACATTTCTTTGTTCTACTGCCAGGGCATTCCTTTTTGTTCATCAGTCTGCAATCTTTCTAAATGTATTAGGTCACTTAAACGACTGTATCATGTTTTGGTGAGTGGATGATAAGGCTTCTTCTTTAGAATTACATAAGGGCCAAGGATGCTAGAATTCAAATGCAGGGCTGCTGCTTTCTTTACTGTAAAATTACTTCTGCAGAGCAGATGTGCAACGCAAGCAAACAAGGAGGAACCACTTAAATTGAAGTGTTATGATTGCATCCAACAATGTTTATGGATTCCTGTGGACACCTGGCATGCTCTGAAGGGTCTTGTCATGCCACCAGGGTCTTGTCAGTGCTGTCAGACACTCTGTCCAGCTGCGTAAGTGTGCCTATTGGCCTGTGTACCTTGGACCTTGTGAAATAGGGGAGGTCAGTGCAGGATTCTGGGAAATCAGTTTCTCAGCGAGCCTCTTGAATGTGTCATTAAGTATGTTTGGGGTCAAAGACAAAGATTGTCTACTAGTGGAAAGCCTAAGGGTCAATACAGTCCATCTGAGCCTGACTCTTCCTAAAGGAGGAGAGGTGGGGACATGTATGTGCCTTTGGAACTCGGACAGCCATCCCCTCTCAGCCCCAGGACATCTTAACTCAGTGGGTCCACTTCTCCTCAAGTTGCTGCCACACTGTGGACTCCCTCCCCACCTGGCTGGAGAGGGAGCTGAGAAGATGCTAAAACCTTTGTCAAAGGGCTTTGACAGTACTGGGAAGGGGAATCAGGACCAACACCGCGAGATGTGATGAGTCCGAGGGTGAGAGGGGAGTCTGTAGAGTGGCAGATTCTCTGTCCACCAGGGTCCTGCCTGGTTTCAGTGGCCGGTGGAGATGGAAACATTGGTTTGCATTCTGGTTGTCTACTGCTACAAAATAAATCACCCCAAAATGTCATGACTTAAAATGATAATGTATTATTATTACTCATGGTTCTGTGGGTCGACTGGGGCTCAGCTGGGCACCTCTCATGTGGGGTCTCTCGTATGGTTGCAACAAGATATCAGTTAGGGGCTGCAGTGATCCAAGGGGTCAATCCAAGATGGCCCTGCTCACATGGCTGGCTGTCATCTGGGAGCTCAGGTGGAGTTTTTAACCGAAACGTATATGTGTGTCCTCCTCATGTGACTTGGCCTTCTTAGAGCTTGGTGAATCCGTTCCCAAAAGAAGTGGCCTAAGAATGAGCATTCCAAGGGACCCTTCTTATGTCTGGTCCTCGGCAGTCTCACAGTGTCCCTTCTGCGTCTCTCTGTTGGTCAAGGGAAGTCACTAAGGCCAACTTAGATCTGAAGGAAGAGAATTAGACTGTACTTTTTGATGCCAGGGAAAGCATGCTTATACAGTGGCCAGGGAAAACATGCTTATACAGTGAGGTAAGGAGTTGATGGAGGCCATGTTTCAGGAATCTATCACAGCCTGGGTAGATTTCAGCTACGGCATGACAGTGGTGGGCCTGGAATATATGTGATAAAGTGAAACAAATAGTTATTAAATGCATCAACATTCTGCATCAACACCTCTGCATGCACTATTACATTTAATCTTTTCAGCAGCCCTATGAAGGAGGTGACAGATTGATTTTTTCAGCTCCAATTCTTCACTGTTCCCTTGGTCCATGCTCTTTGCCATGTCACTTTTTAAAGCCTCTCACATGGGAAGTATAAAAGGAGATTCCTTTCCTGTACCTCCTTGACTTTTAGCTTGGCCACATGACTTACTTTGGTCCACAGGGTGACAGGAGTTGTGATGCAAACAGGGGTTTGCAATGTGCTTATATGGTTGGTTGGCCATGCCCTGTGGCACTTTTGCCCTCACCATGAGAAACGTTTCTCCCAGGGTGGTGCTGCCTCTTCCACCAGGTGTCCAGAATGAGACACGTGGAGAAGATCAGAGCCAGCTGGATTAATAACTTGAAGCAGAGATGTTCAGCCAGGCCCAACCTAAGACACCCTAGCTAGATGAACACAGATGGGTGAAAAAGAAATGCTTATTATTGAATCCTACTGACATTCTGTGGTTGTTTGCAATAGTTGACTATTACAGTAGGCATTATTAACCCAATGTTATTTTTTTTCTTGGGTCCCTGAGAAGTTAATTAACTTACTTAAGGACCAGTTTTTGAATTGAGCTCTGCTCAATCCAGCACCCCACACCATTTGCTACATTGGTATTATAGGAGATGGGTTAAGACAAGCGTGACCAAGTTCCTGCACTGCCGTGATGGGCATGAGGTAGGGAGTTGGAGGAAGCTAGTTTCTAAGGATCTAAGAGGGAAAGCTCCTCCCTGTGTTGCTTCCCCATCAAGTTCTTAGAGATTGCTGAGAATTTTGATCTTGGGGTGTGTGTGAGTTTGCAGTGGGGTGTTGCTGTGCCTAGTTTCACTGTTTACTTAGCAATTTCCACTGAAGAGATGAACAACCGTGGAGGGAGGGCCCATCTACAGAGCTCAGGCATGAAAAACAGCATTGTTGATTTGACTGCCTTGTGTGTTTACCTAAAGGGCTCACAAGGCCCTGGGAGGATGTTGGTCTTAGAGAGATGAACTCTGTACCACGCACATGTGTGTGTGTGTGTGTGTGTGTGTGTGTGTGTGTGTGTATGTGTATGTGCGTGCTTGTATGAGGGGTACTGGGACTCTGTACCCCAAAGCTCTACCATTTGATACCCTTCACAATGAGAACAAACAGAGGACTTGGCATTCATCTAAGACTGAGCTTTTGATATTTACGCAGATTAATGCTCTCTCTTCCCTATCCCATGCTTGCTTTTTCAGTGAATGATATTATGTGAATAAACGTGCAAGGGAAAAAACTGGACTCACATCCAAACTGGAGACCCAGTCCTGGTCCTTCAGCATTTACTAGCTATGTGGTTCTGATTGAATCCTTCACCTTGCTAAGGCTCGGTTTCCGCATGGGCATCACGCTGCCTGCCCTAACTACCTCACCCCAAGGGGCCAAATGAGAGCCTGGATGGAGAAAAGCACACCTTCATCAAACAGGCGATAGATGAACAAATCCACATCTTTCTGGAATAAAAGTTGTTAATGCATATTGTTAGTACATATCAACCCGGAAAGATGATTTTCAATTTTCTTATTTTTGCATTTGTAAAAAAATGCATGTGAGGGCTGCCTCTCTCATTATGTGGCTTCAGTCTGTCCAGGTCAATGCTGGTATGGCCACTGTCCTCTGAAGCCAGGCAAGACCTACAGAGACATCAGCAGCTTAACAATCGTCTCTCCCATCCCTCAGCTCCAGTCACCACAGGCATGTCACAGGTGCTAGTCCCTTCGGCCACTTGCTAGACCCTCAAAGCCCCTTGACAAGGTCCTGGTGGTGTCTGACATTAACTCAGCTTCCTCTCCAGCCCCTGGTCCAAGGTGGCATTTAAAGTCTATATATTAACACCCATCTCTTCCATATTCCTTTTGAACTGAACTCATAACACAAAATAGAGTAAAAATTTGTTTTAGCGGTAGAAAAGATGGAAGGATGCCATGAAAAGGCCAGAAGCTGCAAGTTTTTGTTACCTACACTGTGATAAAGCACCAGACTGAGAGAAGTGCCAAGCAGCTCATGATTCAAGAAAGGGAAAGAAAACACTGTGGGCACAGCTCACTAATGGGACAAAGGGCAAAGTCCCCACAAAGGGCTGGAAGTGAAGGGGGGTTGAGGGGCCCTTAGACGCACTCAAATCTCCAACGTACAAATGACTCGGCCCCAGAGCAGCTGACTGCCGCCAAAACCCTATTTCCATTTCACTCGGATGGCCTGGGAAAGACATTTCAACGACAGAGTTGAAATGAGAACTGCCATTCCAGGCAGGGAAGGGGCCAGTGCCCAGGCTAACTTCAGCAGCACCACCAAAGCCTGGGAAAGAAAGCATTTGACAGAGTGGACATTCCCAGTACTGAGGCCACCTCTGGTTAGAGGCGCAAATACTGCTGCATTCGGAACGGCAGAGGGTGGCGTGGAGGGCAGTTTCCATGAGCAAAACTTGACTGCCAGCAGCTTCAGGGTTTTCAAGAGTAAAGGGCATACAGAGTGTGGTGGGCTTCCACACTCGTTCCAACCAAGTAAAGCATGATAAGAAAATGGGTGTCAATTGCTTCAGTGGTCCCCTAACTAGAGAATCCTGTTAAGTAGAAGACCCAGCTAACTTTGGACTAAAACCTTGTGCCCAGCTGGGACATCTCAAACATTCTAAGCCTCGGTTTTGGGGCTCTCTCCTTACTCTTCACAGGTAACACATAACAAGCAAAGTAAAAGATTTGAAGAAAACTGTAGGAGAATATTAGTTGTCAAAATTAATTGCGTGCATGGGGCCCACACTGAAGTCATTCGGAGGGTTGCTCTGCTAACCTTGTTCAGTTGACTTTACAGCACGTGCCATGAGGTCTTGTCACGTGTCCTCTGTGACGCTTCACAGTTTTCTAAGTTTAGATACTACCTTGCTTTACATATAATGATATTTACTTTGTACTTATTTTAAGTGGCTCCAAAATTTTCAGGAATGCATGCAAATTGAGGGAAGACAATACTTTCTTTGTTTAGAACTCTATCAGGAATTGTTTGCCTTTTTAACAAAACAATTTCACCAGTGCAACACAGTTTATGGTATTTAAGCCATTGATAGCAGATACTTACGTGAGTTTTCATGTCATGATTCTACATGTAGGTGCAAACATCTAAATATTGAACTTTTTCATATTCTATTTTTGTGTATTTGATCTGTCAAAAACGGATGGTTATGGTAAGGTCTTTCTCCCCGTTTTGTATCTTTGCTACTTTCTTTTAGCAATTCCAACAGGTTTTTTTTTTCCTTTTTTGGTTTTATATACTTTGGATTATGTAATTTGGTATATAAAGTTCATGACTATTAGGTATTCCATGCGGATTACGTGTTTTATCAGCGCAAACGTCTTCCTATTATTTTATTTACTGATTTTGCCATAAATTGTACTTTTGGGTAATAATATCACCACCCTACTTTATTATTTATTTTAAATGTACCTACACATCCTTGCCAATTTCTTTATTTCTCACATATCAGCATTCTTTGTTTTATCAATAGTTTTATCTTGTCTAATCTGGATTTTTAAACAACCTCTGAGTCTTTATCTTTTAATAAAATAGTACGATATGGTCACTTAAAAAAACTTTTAATTTTGAAATAATTTTAGATTTAAAAAGGAGTTGTAATGATAGTACAAAGAGTTCCTATACACCCTTCACCTAGCTTCCTCTAGTAAGAATGCGTACCTTACATAACCATGGCACAATGATTAAAGCTGTGAAATTAATGTTAAGACAATGTTGAATAATGTTAAGAAACTAACATTGTCACAGTATTATTAACTAACCTGCAGATTTTATTTGGACTTTACCAGTGTTTTTCATTAATGTCCCCTTTTTCACTCCAGGATGCAATCCAGGACATCACATGGCATCTAGTCATCTCCTTAGTCTCCTCCATCTGTGACAGTTTCTCAGTCTCCTGGTAGTAGGTTGGATTGGGTCTTCCAGAAAGATCTGTCCAAGCCTTAACCCCTGGTACCTGTGAATGTGACCTAAGGTAGAAATAAGGTCTTTGCAGATTTCAGTTAAGAATCTCAGGATAAAATCATTTAGGGTGGACCCTAAATCCAATGATTGGTGTCCTGATAAGAGAAAGGAGAGAAAGATTTGAGACATGTACGGAAGAGAGCCATATGAAGATGGGGAAGAGATTGGAGTTAGGCTGCCACAAGACAGGAACACCAGGAGCCACCAGAAGCTGGAAGAAGCAAAGAAAGATTCTTCCCACAGCTTTTGGAAAGGGCACAACTCTGCTGACACTTTCAGACTTTTGGCCTCAAAATTATAATAGAATAAATATCTGCTATTTTAAGGTACTAGGTGTGTGACAATTTGTTATAGCAGTTCTGAGAAACTAATACAAGGACCTTGACATTTTTGAAGAGTACTGTCAGATGTTTTGTAAAATGCTCATTAGTTTGGGTTTATCTGATGTTTTCTCATGATTATACTGGGGTTATAAATTTTGGGGAAGGATACCAGAGAAATGAAGGGCACATCATATCAGAGGGTACATGATATCAACATGACTTAGTATTGGTGATGTTCACCCTGATCACAAAGTGGTATCTGTCAAGTTTCTCCATTGTAAATTTACTACTTTTCCCTTTCCACACTTTATTTATTAGAAGCAAGTCACTGAATCAATGCACAGTCAAGGGGAAGGAATTAAGTTCTACCTCTGTAACTTTATTTATTTATTTTAAAAATTATTTATTTATTATTTATTTATTTTGGCATGTGGGATCTTCGTTGCAGCATGCGGACTTCTTAGTTGTGGCATGCGGACCCTTAGTTGCAGCATGCATGTGGGATCTAGTTCCCTGACCAGGGATCGAACCCGGGCCCCTTGCATTGGGAGCGTGGAGTCTTACCCGGTGGGCCACCTCTGCTTTGAATCTTGGAGCTGACACACATTTAAAAAAAATATCCCTGAGATGTTTTAAAAAAATTGATCATTATCTAGGCTTAAAAAAACTCTATACCACTACTTAAGCCTAATATATTAATGTAACATTCTATGAGAAAGTAATTATGTAAATACAAGCCAGGTATAGTTTTCTTACTTATTAAGTCTCCAGAAAAATATCTACACCAAGAGAAAAAAAAATGCTTTCATATATATATATATATATATATATATATATTCCTGTGTTTCCATTTTTCTTACATCCTGTGAAAGGGCTATTGGCTATTTCTTTTGAAAAATACAAAATGGTAAAATTTTAAATTATTGTATTATGCTTCGATAAACAGATATGATAAGGGAACACTAAAAAAAAAAAACAAAAAACCTCTGTAAATTCCAGTTAGTAGAAATTTCACAGGTCACATTTATTAACCAAAATGGAATAAAATTATAAATTAATAATAAAAGAACAAATAGCATCAAAACACTGAGAAATTCAAAATACTGTCCTACAATATTTTTGTCATGGAAGAAATAAAAATATGAAATTATTGGCTATTTAGCTAAATAATAGTAATGTCAATAATACATGTAAAAAATGAAAGAATGAAGTCGAGTCAGTTATACACAGGAAGAAATTAAGAAATTAGTAAATGTATTATTTAACAATGCAAAGACTGATAAAGATAAATTAAGTAATGAACTCAGTAAACTCGAAAAGAATAGCAAAATAAACTTAAGGAGAGTAAGAACGAATATTAAATAAATTGATGTATTGTAAAAGAGAATTGATAGGCAAATTCTAGAGCTTCTTCTTTGGTTTGGAGCAGAGTCCGCTGTTAAGATGATACACACTTGGTTACAAAAGTCACCTGGATGAACCATTGCAACTTTGGCAGGAATCTGTACCAGGAGTCCTTTTTAAAGCAGGAGGTTCAGCCTTAGCCCTATGTCAGACAATTACAACTTTTAGGTAGGGGAACCTCTTTCAAGCATCTAGGTTTTAGCATTAGAACCAAACCTCCTGTTTGGGGCAGTGATAGCTGTAACTCAGCAAGTTCTGGTAGCTACTGAGGAGTCTTCTAGACTCACTGAGACATGTCTGGGTTCTGGTTCCATGCAGAAGCAAGAGTAACCAGAAGGGTTCTTTAGACATTAGTACACTCCTGGGATGGTAGAGATGCAGCAGGGCAAAAGCCCTGTGGAGATAGACTGGAATTTTGCTGATCTTGGCAGATGGGTTTTGAGTGTCTTACTTTCAGATATGACCAGGGAGCCATTACTTGCACCTTAGCTATAAAGCAGGACACTCCAATTAAGTAAGAACACTTCATTAGAAGCTGAAGCCCATTTCTGATTAAGTTCAATGTTTTATTTTATACTGTAAAACAGGCCTTATAATAATGCTGAAATCATAGAAGCATTTTCTTATCTGACCAAAGTTTTATCTTTCTACTTCATTTAAAATAATACTTTCTAAATATAAACAGTTTAAAGATTATTAATTTCTTTCTTTTTCTGAGTTAAGGCAATCCAACAAATACTAGATAAATTAGACAAAAATAAATACTCCACTATAGCTTTGACACACTGATTGTTGGCATGCTGTTTAATGGTGAATAAAATGGAGGTATAAATTGAGTATGTTTGCGATCACCTTTATATTTTACATTACTCTAAATGTTGTAACCAATACAATTAGGCAAAGGAAGGGAGGGAGGGAGGGAGAGAGAGAGAGAAAGGAAGGAAGGAAGAAAGAAGGAAAGAAAGAAAATAGATATTGTAGTAAAGGAAGAAACATAATCAAATTTGTAAACATTATTATGTCTGCAAAACTGCCTTCACTTCAGAAACCAGCTACAAGGTCCCGAGTGTCCAGGTCACCCTCACCTCTGACCAGCTGGCTACAAATTCAGGGGTTCTCACTACCCTCTCAGGTTCAATAATTCACTAAAATGACTCAGAACTCAGTTTTATTATAGCAATGGGATACAAATCAGGACCAGCCGCAGAGAGGTGCATAGGGCAAGGTCTGGGAGGGTCCCAATCACGAAGCTTCCTTTGCCCTCTCTCCGTAGAGTCAGGGCTATTGGGGCTTCATTAGGTAAGCACTACTGATTGAATCATTGGCCGTGTGACGCAATCTCCAGCCTTCTTCCCTCCCCTGAGGTCAGGCTGATATGAAGCTCAAAGCCCCAACCTTCTAATCACATGGTTGGTCTTTCTGGCATGATGGGCTCCCACCTAGAGTCATCTCATTAGCATAAACTACCAGGTGTGGTGTAAGGGACCACTGTGAATAACAAAGACATTTCTCTCACCTGGGAAATTACAAGGATTTAGAGACTACCTCCCAGGAATCTGGGGGAGAGGCCAGCCATGTTCTTTATTACACACTTGCCTGTCTAATATAAAGTAGCAACCCCTTCCAAACCTCAGCCTTCCACTGGTGGTTCTCCTTCTTCCCTCACGTTATTCTGTTCCTTCCTTAACAGTTATCATTATTCATATTGTATATCTATTTATTATTATCTTATTGTTTTTTTCCACCACTGGAATGTAAACTTCATGAACAGAGGCACTTCAGTTGCTTTTTTGCCTTCTTTTTCTCCAGTTCCTGGAAAACTCTGTTACATAGGAGGTGCTTAACAAGATGTCTTAAACAAGTAAGTAAATAAATAAATATTCAATCAATTAAAAAAATAGCATAAATACAGAGTTGCAAATGGGACGTGCTATTGATGATGATCTTAGCTAAGGGAACTGAGCTATGACTTTTGTTTTCTGATTTGAATTCTGTGGATCAAGATAATACTAGGAAAGAGCATGGTTAAAACAGATCCAACCTAATCAGAATATCTGATGAGAAGTGATTTAAATGTAAAGTTTGGAATAATTTCTCTTTCGCTTGAATTTAGTTGTACTTCCCAATATTCCTGATTGGTTATTTCTAACTTTTGAATATTTGGGACGTGTAAAACTCAGTTAAGAGATATAGGTATCTATCAATATGAAAATACCTTGGAAAAATTGACTTGAGTTTAAAATTTATTAGTGGATGTTCTGGAAGGATTCAACCACTGAAGATTTGGTGTAAACCATGTAGTTATGTCAGAAGAGCAACTGGGAGGACACCAAAAAGATGTAAGAATGGGCAAGAGCTTATCTAAAATATTTCTTGTTAACGTTTCCCTCTAAGAGTCAGGCTTGTAACAGGATATTGTCTGCTCCTCTCTGGTGCCTCTTGGGGTTATGAAGTCGCTAGAACTTTGGGTGACCCTGCAAGCCAGCTCTTCGCGCTGTCTGTACTTCCTCCTGACTCCGATGGACCGAGGTGCTAGGGCGAGCCTTGGTTAGTTTTGAGTTACTCAGGTTATCCACAAGGCCAAATAAGACTGCCAATGGGAAGCTGCACAGCTGGCTTCCAAGCAGTGATTTAGAGTCTTGTGGAGAGCAGGGCTTGGCACTAGCACAGCCCAGGAACAGCGGCTTCTCTCTGTAGACCTCTCGGCATTCTGGTGCTGAATGCAGTCATTTTCGCTTACACCACTCTTCTGGGGACTTGGGTCAAAGGCTGAATGTTTGGAATCACCAGCCTCAGAGTTGAGCAAGAAATGAGAGGCCTCTGTCTTATGTTGGAATGAAAGAGCAGTTTCTTTCCATCCACATAGCTCTACTCTCTTACTGTCTTAGTAACATTATCTTGCTTATTGTGCTTTTAACTTTAAAGAACTGTAATTAAGCATTGAGCAAGGGCAAAAGACTGTTTTTAAATACATGTAAAGTGTAAAGAATAATGATACAACACACACCCATGGACTCTCCACCCCTCAATCTAGTTGGAAAGAGAGCGAGAGTGTTACCACTACCTTGGAAGTCATCCATTTGCCCCTCCAGGAACCCTCTCTCCCTCTCGGGGCTGTACAGTTATACCAAGTTTTGTGTTATCATTCCTTTGCTTTTACTCATAGTTTTACCACAGTTGCATGTATTTCTAAAATATGTGTTGTTTAGTTTTGCCTGCTTCTGAACTTTATATAAATATGATATAGTTTCCTCTGCAACTTGCTTTTTGGACTCACCATTATTTTTTGGAGTCATTCATGTTGCTGTGTGTGGCTGTGATTAATTTTTATTTTTGTGATGTTTAGTATGCTGCTAAATAAACATATCCAGATTTATTTATCTCTTCTATTGTTGGCAAACATTTGGATTGTTCCTAGTTTTTTTTGGTGTTCCAAATGCTGTGACTATGAACATTCTTGTGCCTGTTTCTGGGTTCCCATGAGCAAGAATTTCTCACATCATCAGCTTGTTAGACAAGGCTGAATTGTTTTCCATAGCAGTTGTATCAATTCATTCTTGCCCTGGCTATGTTCTTCTTACTCTATGTCCCCTGCAGCTCCTCATATTAGACTTTTCCACTTGCCAGTAGGTGGGCATGAAATGTCTCTCATTATGGTTAAGTTTGCATTTTCCTTCTTATGAAGGAAGTTAAGATATCTGTATCTAGATTTGCCATTCTAATTCTTCTTCTATCAGAAACCTATTCATGTCCAGTTTTCTATCAGTTATTTATCTTTTTCTTTTTGATATGTAGGAGTTCTTTATATAATTTTATACTAATCCTTTATCCAGTTTATGTGTTGCAAATATCTCTGTTAATTTGTGGCTTGCCTTCTCACTCTATTTTTGGTGTCTTTGGATAAGCAGACACTCTTTTTTTTTTTTTTTTTTTTGCGGTACGCGGGCCTCTAGCTATTGTGGCCTCTCCCGTTGTGGAGCACAGGCTCTGGACGCGCAGACTCAGCGGCCATGGCTCACGGGCCCAGCCGCTCCGCGGCATGTGGGATCCTCCCGGACTGGGGCACGAACTCGTGTCCCCTGCATCGGCAGGCGGACCCTCAACCACTGCGCCACCAGGAAAGCCCAAGCAGACACTCTTATTATTTTTTTTTTTAACTTTTTTTTTTTTTTTTTTTTTTTTTGCGGCACGCAGGCCTCTCACTGTCGTGGCCTCTCCCGTTGCGGAGCACAGGCTCCGGACGCGCAGGCTCAGCGGCCATGGCTCACGGGCCCAGCCGCTCCGCCGCATGTGGGATCTTCCCAGACCGGGGCACGAACCCGCGTCCCCTGCATCGGCAGGCGGACTCCCAACCACTGCGCCACCAGGGAAGCCCTGACACTCTTATTTTTAATGCAGAGAAAATTTCGGTATTTTACTTTATAGCTAGGGCTTTTTTTCTTCAAAATGTAGCAAATCCTTTCCTCGCTTAGTAGTCATGAAGTTATTCTATATTCTAAAGTCTTCTAAGGCTTTTTATTTTGCCTTTCATAATCAGGCTTGAAATTTATTTTTTTAATATAGTGTGAAGTAGGGTCGTGGTTTCATTTTTCTATTTCTTTTTATGCCATATGGCTATCTAACTGTTTTAAAACCACTTATTTAAAAACCTCATCTTTTTTCCACGAACCTGGAATGCAACCCACATGTTATTTCATTTGTCTGTGGATTTGTGGGCTTTCTATTTTGTTGCATTGATGTATTTGCATATCCCAGTACTTATATCACATTGTCTTGATTACTACGTCTTTATAATAATTTTAATAGATCAAGCTCTTTCATTTTGTTGTTCTGCATCAATAACTTGGTTTTCCTGGCCCTTTCAAGAAGCATTTAAGATTTTACTCTACTCGAAATCTAAAAAGTTAGCCCACCATGGTTTCATGGATGATGATATTAGACGTGAAACTCCTGAGTAAGAGGCAGGGGACTTTATTAGTCATGGCACAGCAAGTGGTATGAGCATGAGATGTATGTGTCAGTGCCCCTTGCCCACAAGTCCCATAGGGGTGATGCATATGGACCTAGATAGATGCTTGCACACACAGTGGGTTGCATTATAGAGAGGACTCTGAGCTTAGGGAACTAGAATCTTTTATAGTAGGCAGTGAGCATGCCTGCTTTTTGCTCTAAAGAGAGACACTATCTTTACCTTCCCAGGCTGTTTGCTATACAAACATCCTTGCAAAAATAGTTGAGAAAAAAGGGCCATCCGTGCCTCTACTTACAAAACGTATAGAAACATCAAGGACCCTTGGAGAATTGTCTCACAACTGGCCCTTTGATCTTTGAGGTACATTCCATGCTAAATTAAGCTTGTCATATAACACACACACATGCATACACATGACCTATTGGGAATTTGTTTTGAATTGCACTGAATCTATAGATTGAGGGAGAGCTGACTTTCTTATAATCCTGAATTCCTAATTTATGACCATGGTTTATCTGCATTTATTCAGTCTACCTTAATGTGTCTCAATAAAGTTTCCATAGAAGTCTAGCAGATCTTTTAATTTATTACTTAGTGAGATGGTATCCTATCTTGCCTCAAACTCCTGCAACGCCTCTCTATTTTATAAAATTCTAACACTGGCCTGCAAGGCTCTTCATGATCTGGTTCCCCATTACCTCTTTGCCTTCAACTCCTTCTATTCCCCATTCTGCTTGTTCTGTTTCAGCCACGTTGACATCCTTGCTGTACTTTTAATATGCCAGGCACTCTTCTGCCTTAGGCCTTAGCACTGGCAATTTTCCTTTGCCCATAATGCTTTTCTCCCAGAGATATTGGCATGGCTGACTATCTCCTTCAGTCTTTGTTCACGTTACCTCCTCAACAATGCCTATCCTTATTAAAAATTACAAACTGCCTCGTATCTCCTGGCATTCTTGATTCCTCTTACCCTGCTCTGCAGTTTTCCCTTAGCATTTCTCATTGCGGTACGCGGGCCTCTCACTGTTGCGGCCTCTCCCGTTGCGGAGCACAGGCTCCGGACGCGCAGGCCCAGCGGCCATGGCTCATGGGCCCAGCAGCTCCGCCGCACGTGGGATCCTCGCGGACCGGGGCACGAACTCGTGTCCCCTGCGTCGGCAGGCGGACTCTCAACCACTGTACCACCAGGGAAGCTCAGCATTTCTCATTTTATATCCTATTAATTAATAGTACACAATACTATCCTACCAAATATCCTATTTATTTACGTATTTGTCTGTTTGTTGAATGTATTTGTCATTTATTCTTGCCTCCTGTAACTAATATTTTAGCTGCATGAAGCAAGGATCTTTTCATTTTTATTTGCTGATGAGTTTCAAGTGTGTGCAATAGTGCTACGCATATTGCAGATACTTAAGAAATATTCTTAAATAAATTAAGCAATTTTTCCTAGGTATGTCATATCTCTTGCTGCTATTATGCATGTTATTTAAAAAACTAAAGTTTCGGGCTTCCCTGGTGGCGCAGTGGTTGAGAGTCCGCCTGCCGATGCAGGGGACGCGGGTTCGTGCCCCAGTCTGGGAAGATCCCACGTGCCGCGGAGCGGCTGGGCCAGTGAGCCATGGCCGCTGAGCCTGCGCGTCCGCAGCCTGTGCTCCGCAACGGGAGAGGCCACAGCAGTGAGAGGCCCGTGTACCGCAAAAAAAAAAAAAAAAAAACAAAAAAACAAAAACTAAAGTTTCTGTATGTTTGCTGCCGACATATTGAAAGGCAATTCATATTTGATGGTTATTTTCGTATTCGGAAACTTTTCTAAATGCTCTGACTCCCATAACTTATCTATAGATTTGTATTTTTTACACAGAAAACCATGGCATCTGGACATAATGATAGTTTTTTCTTCTTTTCTTTCCTTCTAATCTTTATATTTAATATTTCTTTTTCTGACTTTACTTACTTTCAGCACAATATTTCTAGAAGTTGTGACAGCAGGCATCTTGTTCTGTTTCTTGTTTTAATGGAAATGCTTTCACTGTTTTACATGATGCTTAGAGTCTGTTTAATGAAGTTTTAGGTGGTCTTAGTCTATTTAATGAAATTCTTTTAATTCCAAATTTCCTAAGAATTGCTTTTTTATTGTGAATGAATATTCAACTCTATTAGGTAATTTTGCTGCTATTGAGATACATCATAAGTTTGTCGTCTTTTGATCTTTTAATGTGGCAAACTACATTATTGATTTCCTAATATCAAACCAACTGGCATTGCTAGGAAAAATCCCACATAGTCACGCTGTATTATCTTTTCTACACTTTGCTCAATAGGTCTGCTATCGTTTTGTTGAGATGTTTTGCATCTGTTTTTATGACAGAGATTGCCCTGTACTTTTCCTTTCTCATAGCTGCCCGGTTTTGGAATCAAGCAAACAGTATTCTCATGAAATGAATTGGAGAGTACATCTCCCCCTGCTCCCATACATTTGAATAGTTTTATAAGATTAGAATAATCTGTATTTTCAATGTTTGTAAAACCTCAACATAGAAACCATCTTGGCCTGGAATTTTCTTGTGTAAATAGAGCTGCAGTGAACATTGTGGTACATGACTCTTTTTGAATTATGGTTTTCTCAGGGTATATGCCCAGTAGTGGGACTGCTGGGTCATATGGTAGTTCTATTTTTAGTTTTTTAAGGAACCTCCATACTGTTCTCCATAGTGGCTGTATCAATTTACGTTCCCACCAACAGTGCAAGAGGGTTCCCTTTTCTCCACACCCTCTCCAGCATTTAATGTTTGTATTTTTTTGATGATGGCCATTCTGACTGGTGTGAGGTGATACCTCATTGTAGTTTTGATTTGCATTTCTCTAATGATTAGTGATGTTGAGCATCCTTTCATGTGTTTGTTGGCAATCTGTATGTCTTCTTTGGAGAAATGTCTATTTAGGTCTTCTGCCCATTTTTGGATTGCGTTGTTTGTTTTTTTGATATTGAGCTGCATGAGCTGCTTGTATATTTTGGAGATTAATCCTTTGTCAGTTGCTTCATTTGCAAATATTTTCTCCCATTCTGAGGGTTGTCTTTTGGTCTTGTTTATGGTTTCCTTTGCTGTGCAAAAGCTTTTAAGTTTCATTAGGTCCCATTTGTTTATTTTTGTTTTTATTTCCACTTCTCTAGGAGGTGGGTCAAAAAGGATCTTGCTGTGATTTATGTCATAGAATGTTCTGCCTATGTTTTCCTCTAAGAGTTTTATAGTATCTGGCCTTACATTTAGGTCTTTAATCCATTTTGAGTTTATTTTTGTGTATGGTGTTAGGGAGTGTTCTAATTTCATTCTTTTGCATGTAGCTGTCCAGTTTTCACAGCAGCACTTATTGAAGAGGTTGTCTTTTCTCCATCGTATATTCTTGCCTCCTTTATCAAAAATAAGGTGACCATATGTGTGTGGGTTTATCTCTGAGCTTTCTCTATCCTCTTCCATTGATCTATATTTCAGTTTTTTGTGCCAGTACCATACTGCCTTGATTACTGTAGCTTTGTAGTATAGTCTGAAGTCTGGGAGCCTGATTCCTCCAGCTCAGTTTTTCTTTCTCAAGATTGCTTTGACTACTCAGGGTCTTTTGTGAATTTAATTTCTTATCCTGAAATAGTGATGTGACAATTCTTCTAAGAAACATGGGATTCACTGCTTCCCAGAAGTCAGCTACATGACATTGTGTCCAGTTGGTGAGTCATGGTTTTCTTTCTTTCTCACTCATAAGAGGGCAGTATCTAAGATCTTGATCTTTGATGGGTTTTTGACAGGTTTCCACATCTCATGGCTTCAGGATGTTTTGGAAGTTCTACTATACTGGTAGTACACTTCTTATGAACAGCAGTGGAATTGCCTCAGGATAAAGAAAATAATTTTTCCCAAGAAGGACTGGTAAATACTGGTATTTTTCAAAATGGTGGGACTCAATGCGTTTAGCTTTGTTTGTTAGGGTTATTTAGGGATACCTTATATGAAGACATGGGAATGGATTAGATATCTATTCTTTTATGCTATCCAGGATTTAAAAAAATATATATGGGAGTAATTTTTAAAAATGAACTGTAGTTTCATACTGGAATACACAACATTAGGCACATCTGTTTTCTCTGAGATCATTCTCCTTCAGTGGAGACCCCAATGCTGTGCATGTACCATGTGACTTCACTCCCCTGGCCGTCAAAGAGTAGAGGTTGTGGGCTCTTGAACCATACAGGGTGAAGAAAAATTGGAATTTGGATTCAAAAGTATTAGACTTGACCTCGTGAGCTGGAAAGACACATAAACATGGGAGATGAGGCTCACATTTTGGTTTGACCATCTTCTGCCATGAGTACAGTAAACGTCATCAAGATGGAGAGAAGAGAGAAGCTGAATTTAAGAGGAGCAGAGAAGAGCTAATATGTGGCTTCAGGGAGAGAGAAGGAGACTTGAGTCTTGGTACCAGTATAGTTCCTGTTTTCAGTCTTTTTGATACCAGCTGCTTTTCTTGCCCTAAGAGTATTTTAGATATTCCAATATCCTTGTAATACACCTCCTCCCCTTTTCTGGCTCAAGCTACTTTGAGTGGATTTCTGCCCTCGCTGATTTAAAACGTTACTGTGCACATCAATTATAGAGCTGTCTTCACGGTAGTTGGATGGTCTTGGAACTATTCCCAGAGCTGTGGTTAGTGGTATCTGAAGCAGCTAAAGGCGTTCTTTATAAGGGACACATCCTGAGTATAGGCTAATGGCTGGGTCTAATGCACTTTGACAACTTGCTGCCACCACATTGCATTTTTTTCCAAATAGAAATCATAAAGAATTTTAGTGTAAATTGAACTCAGTGCTAAATAGGTTTATTGACACTTAAAGAAACCAGACAGGACTAGGAGAAAACATTTCAGAATGACATCATTAAAAACCATTAGAACCCATATTTTTCTGCGTAGAATATTCTGATGGCTAAACCCACCGCAGCGTTTTTTTTTAGTTCTCCACTGTTCCTCCACAGAAGGAAATGTTCAGAATCCAGAGTATATCAATATTGAAGCATTTTCCTATGTGTAAAATCTGGCTTGGCTCTGATAAAAAGAAAAGAAGAAACCAATATCAATGCCTTTTCAAGGACCTGTTTTTTTAGGGGATAGAGGCAAGGAATGTCACACAGTTTTCAAACTAGCTCTGCAGTAATTTCAAGATTTAGCTAGCTAGCTATCAAGATTAAATCAATCAATTCAGAGATTTGGAAAGTTGCTGTTATGTTAGATCCCCGTGTGAACTCTTTGTTTTTATGTAAATTATTCTTTGAATGCCCAGAATTAGTGATTGTTTGAGCTATAAAAAGCCAATAGAGTCTATTGGTGTTCTCCTTTCATTTAGTGGTTCATGCATTTCTTTGAATATGTCTTGAGTTTACTCTAGATTCACCCTTGAAAGGAAATATTTCAGGGTGGTTAAAAGCACAGAGTCCAGAGCTCAAATGCTTAGGATTGACCCAGGCAAGGGGTTTGTGACCTCTCTCTGTCCCTGTTTCCTCATCAGAAAGTGAGAATAACAATAAAACCTATCACATAAGATTGCGGTCAGGAGCAAATGAGTTAACACACTTAAAGCACATAGAATAGCGCGTGGCACAAAGCAAGCGCTACAGAAGTGTTAACCTTGATTACCGTCTCTCGAGCAATTGGTGTCCTCTGTGGACACGCCCAGAAAATAGTCTGACAATCCCACCAGCATTAACTTGGAGTGCACAGTAGAGAGGCTACTCACCTTGAATCTCTTCAGCCATGTATGTTGGTATCCCCTTACACATGGCAATGATGGATTTTCCAAACTGGTCCAGGTTGTTGACTTTGTCAGGGTTGACTGTGTATATCAGGCTCTTGGGAGATGGTTTCCCTAGTCCTTTACCCTGAAGCTGAGTGTGCACAAGACAGGTGGAAAGGAGGAGAGAGAAGGAGTGCTAAGCCCAGTGGTTTGTTGGGTTGGGGGTTAGGTTCAAGGTCAACAAGGGGGGTATTGCTTGGCTATAACTCTTCCATAATCAGAATGAAGAAGGACCAATTCCAGCCCTGTATATCTCAGAATTTTGTAGTGTCCCAAGGAATTTCGCTGGTTTGAAACCCCAGCTTTTCGTATAAACAGAAGTCTGAGGGTAAATTTATTCTGAAGGTTGAACCTCATTTGGTCATCTTATATTTCTTGGATTGATTTATATGATAATCAGTTTCTGAGAATGCAGTTTTCTCTACACTGTCAGTAAAGTTACCCACTTATCAGTTATAGGGATAGAAACTCAGGCTGACATTTTAAAGAATGATAGATCCCCTCTCCCCACCTACCCCAAGTAGGGTTGCCAGATAAAATACAGGACACCCAGTTAAATTTTAATTTCAGATAAATAACAGATCACTTGTAAGTATAAGTATGTCCCAAATATTGCATAGGACATACTTATGCTAAAAATTACCCATTGTTTATTTGAAATTCAAACTTAACTGGGTATCCTCTATTTTTATTTGCTACATCAAATAACCCTAACCAACTCTTTTTTTTTTTTTTTTTTTTTTTTTTGCGGTACGCGGGCCTCTCACTGCTGTGGCTTCTCCCGTTGCGAAGCACAGGCTGCGGACGCGCAGGCTCAGTGGCCATGGCTCACGGACCCAGCCGCTCCGCGGCATGTGGGATCATCCCAAACCGGGGCACGAACCCGCGTCCCCTGCATCGGCAGGCGGACTCGCAACCACTGCGCCACCAGGGAAGCCTCCTAACCAAGTCTTGCAGAAAAAAGTCCTTGAAGTACTGAGGGCTCCCACTGGTGTGAGCAGAGCTTTGCTCCGCTAACAGTAAAGGTGAGGTGTTTTGATCGGCTTCTGTGGAGGCAATTGTGAGCCACAGCATTTGACTGTGGTGGCAGCTCTCTCTCCTCAGGCAATTACCAATTCCTCTTTTCCTTTTTTTGCTCCACAGAACAACATACTGTGATCAAGAGGGAACAGCTATGACCTTCTCATTATTTGTTGGAAATCATAAGACTTCCCTGAGTAAAAATAAAAAGACTTTTATTTTTACCTTCTTTTCCTTGACCAGTGTATCAAGGGCTTGAAAAGAGGGCATGACTGCCTTGTTCATTTTGTGCACAATGCATGACTTCTTCTTAAAGAGCCTGGTTACAGCAAAGCCCTATTACAGAAGATGGTAGATGGTAAGGAGTTATGTTCTCCAAGGTGCTTTTCTCATCAGAAATTAGTTTCACCAGCAGAGGGAAATGGAACTCTGAGATCACGATGAACTGGGATAAAAGTGCTGGATCTGACCCTGTTTTGCAATCATATTTATTGCTAACATTTGTAAGGATAGACCACAAACTCTTTGAGGGAGAGACTGAGTGTTGAACTTGCTTCAGGTTCTAGCCTGGGAAGAGTCCCTCGACATATGTCTGTTCTGCTGAAATAAAATTTAAAATACTGTCATATTTTAATCTCCTTTGATCTTCACAACATTTCAAGGAGGCAGGTAAGACAGGAATTCGTTTTCTATTTGACCAGATGATAAAACTGAAACTATAAGGAGTTGGCTTTTCTAAAGTACAAAGTTTGTTAAATATAGAGCTGGTAATTGCAGAGCTGGGTGTTCTAACAAGAAACAACTGGGTTTTTTTTTTGTTTTGTTTTGTTTTTGTTTTTACTCTCTTACTAATTAATATTGTCATTTACATTTCCTTTGGTCTTTTTGAGTTACAGATGAAATGTCAATTTCTGTCTTTTTAGAAGGAAATTGACAATAGAGTGAGATAGATTGTGCTTTGGCAGCAGTAATATTATGAAGGTCTTTTGTCTTTACTGAGGGTTTCTGCAGGTAAAGCAAAAGATGTCATATTTGTCTTATAGCCTCACAGCATAGTGGATCCTAATTACTATTCACACTGGTATGAATTTTAACTTACTGTGAGAAACTTATTAACAGCAATTATATCTAGGGAGTGAAACTGGGTGAGCAAAATAAGCATTTTTCCTTATAACTCTGTGCTTATGTGCAGTTAGAATTTACATCATTTAAAAATTTTTTATGGTTAGCAGGCAATTTTTGCTGTCGTTAAAAAAGAAATGCCATTTTGCAAAGAACAGAAATTGCATGTGGGCTACCTACATATTCATAGTCCCAGACGGAATTCCACGAGTCCCATCCGTTGTTATTGTCAACATTGGCCACGTTATGTTCGTTGTTGACGCTCACTGACTGCTGCCCACCTCCACCACTGTTGTTGTCGTTGACATTGATATTCTGTAATTTACAAGAAATTGACATTGATTTAATACCACATTTCTTTGCAAATGCATTTTGGTAACACACTTTAAAAAATGAGACTTACATAGTTAGCAAGGGCAGGAGTCAGAGAGATGCCAACAAGTCCAGCAAAGACAATCTGAAATCACAAATAACATTGGTCTACTGTTAAATGGCAAAACGATGGTCTACTGTTAAATGGCAAAACGATGGCCTCGTCTTCTTTCTTTATCTAAGCTTATAAAAATACTTACTAACTTTACCACTCTATTGAGTGGTCTGTCTTTTCTTCTTTGGTCTTCTATGTTTTTAACCATAGGAAGTTTTAATGATAATGTTGAATTGTAGGTTAATTATAAGTAATTATGTTGATTGGTTTAGAATTTTTAATGTAGGTCTTATGAAATACCGATGAAGTGTCAGTATATTGAAAAATACAGTTGAAACTGAATAGCATATATGGTATGAAAATGGTTTTAAGTTCTGAGAACCACATCTGAAAATGATTTAATTTAATTTTCCTATTTATTGCCCTGAATGTTTCTTCTCTTCCTAGACCCCCTAATAGCAGTAGTCTTTTTATTTAAAAATTGTTTTCAAGTAATGGATTAGTAAGCAGATTGGATATGAATGATGAGAAGCCAAGGATGGGGTGTCTGGCTGTCAAATGTGCTTAGCAGAAGGGAAGTCAATCACTGTCCCAGGACACCTGATGTAGTCATGTGTCATTGAGTACACAACGCTTGTTCTCAGAACACAGAGCTTTATGCAGGGTGCGTGATTCTGGGCGCTTATCTTCATTCCCTTTGCCTGGAACAAAATGGTTTGAGAACTGCACTCGTAATTCAAGGTAATTTAAAAAATTGGTTTGATGTTTCCCCTGATAGTTTAAGAAGGAGATTAAAAAAAATTCAGAGGTGGAAGAAATTTTAGAGATCGATTAGTACAACATAATCCTTTCACAGATGAGGAAACTGAACTTCAGAAGTTGAGTGACTTGGCCAAAGGTGTACCTTTTGCTCAAGGCTGAACCAGAAGAGAAACCAGATATGACCTGTGTCTGGAGCTCTTTTTTTTTTTTTTTTTTTAACCTTCCTATTAGTAGAAATTATTTCTAGGGATTTCCCTGGTGGTCCAGTGGTTAAGACTTCGCCTTCCAATGCAGGGGGTGAGGGTTTGATCCCTGGTTGGGGAGCTAAGATCCCACATGTCTCGTGGCCAAAAAACCAAAACATAAAAATAGAACTTATTTCTAGAAAATTATTTCACACTTGCAACTCCATTATGAAGCAGAGTCTGCTGTAATATATTTTAATGTTTAGTATGTCAAAACATGAAAATATTTACCTGACTCTAGCGCTTCTGCATCCTGTTATGAGACACACAGCACCACTAGTTACTTTGGCAGAATTTTGTGGTCCATTTGCTACACTCTTCAGCCTTTTACATGGAAACACAAGTGAGATGTTGCACTAGCTTCATGCTTCAAGTGTTTTCATGAATAAATGGCTACAGACAGGGTCCAAGGTAGAACTTTCTTAGAGATCCATTTCACAGGGGAGAATGTGACAGTAAGTCTCTTGCCAATTTGTTTTGATAATAAGCTTTTTATCTTGCCTGAACATACTCAGAAGTTTTGGTCAAAAAGGGAATTGAAGAAGGTATGAAAAGTCAGACATTTTCTAGGGTTAGAGACTGCTTGCTCTGTGCCCAGACCTGAATCAGGAGATCTGGAAGGTAATTTTTTTAAACATAGCATAGTGTAAGATGCTCAGGCATCTGACCAATCCCAGTATAACTATCCTTCTCTATAGAGATGCTTATAAATGCCATGATTCCATGAAAAGAAAAGAGATGATGATGATGATGATGATTTTTACAAAATTTTGCATTAAAGTGATATTGTCATAAGAAGCAGACCCCCTTAGCTCAGAATATTAACAGTCTCCAGTTATAAGGGAATAAATTCAAAAGGAAATATCTACTCACTGTGAACTTCATCGTGACTTCACCAAAGCAATGAAGCCAGGCGTGGACTCAGAAGAAAAGTCTTCTCATATTTATACTTGACCAACTTACTCAAGCTAGGTGTGAACAGGTGGGGTCCAAGACTTATCTTTCTCCATTTTCCATATCTGTGCTACGTTCTGGTGTGCCAGGAAGCCTTTTGGAATATCCGTCTGGTTAGCAAGGTATTTTGACATGGAGTTGATCTGACTCACTGTTTGTTGAAGTTGAAGATATCAAAACAAAACTCAGTATGATTTATGATAACTTCTGTGCCAACTGAAGCTGTGGGTGTGGGTATCTTATATATTGATATTACTCAGATTCAGAAAAAGAATCATCCTTAAAATCAAACAAGGCAAGAAACTGTGGGCATTGTAGATAGCAGCTCCTGTAAGAATGTGGATGGTTTCCTCTTCGTACCTTTAACCAAGCCACTGTGTTGCCTTTGCTTAGGCTAAACATGTTCTATTAGCTACTCCCACAAAACCTATAACCTTCTCTGCAATCCTGAGCTCTTTGGATGACAGGACCATACATCTAGTTAGAAAATCTGGGGCTCTCTTTGGTCTTTTTTCTAACCATCCAGTTAGTTACTAAACCTTGTCATTTCATCTCAGTCAGAATCGATGCTCGACTCTGGCTTTGCCCACAGCTTCATTCACCTGGACTTTTACCGCAGTTGTGTAACTGATCATTCTGGTCATCAGTCTCTCATATTCCAGTGCATTTCCCCCACATTTTCCCTAAGGTTGTCTTTTAAAAATACATGTATAAATAAACTGACTCCACCACGCTTAGCAACTTTCACTGGCAGCCTACAAGATAAACTTCAAGCTCACTGGAATGGCACAGAGGGTCCTTTATAATAAGGTTTCCTAAGTCTCCCCAGGTGTATCTGTTGCTCTATAAACCTATATTCCAGCTACACCACAGTTCCACGTTGGTGGGAATATTCAGGGTGGTTCATGCCTCTATGCCTTCGCACATGTAGTTCCTTCACCCTGGAGTGCCAACCCCTTGCCTTTCTCTAATTGGTAATTGCTATTTATTTTTCAAGGCCCAACTCACATGCCACGGCCTCCATCATGTCTTTCCCATATCCAAGGGGGAAACTTTTTTCTTTTTTTTTCCTGGAGCTATAAAAGGAATCCCTGTCCTCTTATTTGTTTCTAGATAATTTAATTTTCAGAAATGATGTTAAAATAATTTTTTAAAATGTTTTCAGCAGAAGCAGAGAGTAGATTTTATCACTTGGGCAAACAAGTAAATGCTCAAAACAATCTTGGAGGTGAATTAAAGTTTCAATTTTTTTCCTGCTCTCTCTTACAAATGGAAGCTAGTAAATAAGATTGCTGAGGAGAAAAACTGTCTCATGAATCACTGATCTATAAATTTCCCCTTTGGAAACCTTCCTGAGCCCATGATTATCCGTATATGCATGGATTGGAATCACAGCACTGGGTCACATGGTTGTAAAGCTTGATTAACTACCCACATCACTTTCAGAATGTTAGCATGAGTGGATTAGTGTAGCTGTGGTAAGATTTTGTTTATGTTTTTAATGTGTCCACTAATCTCTTCCGAACTTGCTCTTTAGCTGCAAAAGATCACTAAGCCTGGGATGGAGGGCAGCCATCTGTGAAGAGGTTTCCTTTCTTTCTTTCTTTTTTTTTTTAACATCTTTGTTGGAGTATAATTGCTTTACAATGTTGTGTTAGTTTCTGCTGTATAACAAACTGATTCAGCTATACATATACATATATCCCCATATCTTCTCCCTCTTGCATCTCCCTCCCTCCCACCCTATCCCACCCCTCTAGGTGGTCACAAACCACCTAGCTGATGTCCCTGTGCTATGCAGCTGCTTCCCACTAGCTATCGATTTTACATTTGATAGTGTATATATGTCCATGCCTCTCTCTCACTTCGTCCCAGCTTACCCTTCCCCCTCCCCATGTCTTTATGTCCACTCTCTACATCTGCATGTTTATTCCTGTCCTGCCCCTAGGTTCTTCAGAACCATTTTTTTTAGATTCCATATATATGTGTTAGCATATGGTATTTGTTTTTCTCTTTCTGACTTACTTCACTCTGTATGACAGACTCTAGGTCCATCCACCTCACTACAAATAACTCAATTTTGTTTCTTTTTATGGCTGAGTAATATTCCATTGTATATATGTGCCGCATCTTCTTTATCCATTCATCTGTTGATGGACACTTAGGTTGCTTCCATCTCCTGGCTATTGTAAATAGAGCTGCAATGAACATTGTGGTACATGACTCTTTTTGAATTATGGTTTTCTCAGGGTATATGCCCAGTAGTGGGATTGCTGGGTCATATGGTAGTTCTATTTTTAGTTTTTTAAGGAACCTCCATACTGTTCTCCATAGTGGCTGTATCAATTTACATTCCCACCAGCAGTGCATGAAGGTTCCCTTTTCTCCACACCCTCTCCAGCATTTGTTGTTTGTAGATTTTTTGATGATGGCCATTCTGACTGGTGTGAGATGATATCTCATTGTAGCTTTGATTTGCATTTCTCTAATGATTAATGATGTTGAGCATTCTTTCATGTGTTTGTTGGCAATCTGTATATCTTCTTTGGAGAAATGTCTATTTAGGTCTTCTGCCCATTTTTGGATTGCGTTGTTTGTTTTTTTGATATTGAGCTGCATGAGCTGCTTGTATATTTTGGAGATTAATCCTTTGTCAGTTGCTTCATTTGCAAATATTTCCTCCCATTCTGAGGGTTGTCTTTTCATCTTGTTTATGATTTCTTTTGCTGTGCAAAAGCTTTTAAGTTTCATTAGGTCCCATTTGTTTATTTTTGTTTTTATTTCCACTTCTCTAGGAGGTGGGTCAAAAAGGATCTTGCTGTGATTTATGTCATAGAATGTTCTGCCTATGTTTTCCTCTAAGAGTTTTATAGTATCTGGCCTTACATTTAGGTCTTTAATCCATTTTGAGTTTATTTTTGTGTATGGTGTTAAGGAGTGTTCTAATTTCATTCTTTTACATGTAGCTGTCCAGTTTTCCCAGCACCACTTATTGAAGAGGCTGTCCTTTCTCCAATGTACATTCCTGCCTCCTTTATCAAAGATAAGGTGACCATATGTGTGTGGGTTTATCTCTGGGCTTTGTGAAGAGGCTTTCATCTGCTTTAGGAATTGTCACGTCACTTCAAAGTCAGAGTGGACAGCGTGGTGCCTTTACACTCAGCCATGGGTGGTCACTTTGGTCCATGGTGCAGTGCCTAGGATACTTTTTGTGTGTCATATCTTACTTACCAAGGAGTTGAGGTTGACATATTTTCCAGTGGGCCTATGGAGTGCTGTTCTGGAAGATGCTCCATGACAAGTAAATAGATAGATAGATAGATAGATAGATAGATAGATAGATAGATAGAGTTCAGGGTTCAATAATCTCCCTCTTAGAGAGAGACAACTCACATTCACATATCAAATGTGCCCAGGAATCTGTTGAGAAGAAATCTATATCATGTTGTTTCATCCAGATTCTTCTAAACTTAACTGACCATAGAACCTGGTTTTTCTTTTTTCTTTTATTGATTTATTTTTCCTAACACCTATTAACATTCCTGTGGGGCAACTTCCTTAGGGAGAAAACAATTGTGCTGCCTCTGAGGATAAATCTTGGATTTTAAAAAAATTCCTCCTTTATATAATATTGCTATTTCAACAGCTTCAAAAATCAGAAGAACCTCTTCCTCTGTACTTTGTATGGTATGTATGAAAATGTGTATACGTGTGTATGGCGGTGTCAACCCTGACCTCAACCCTAGTCTCATCCAAGGTCAAAAGTCTTAAGGAAGCATGAGCAAGTCTCTTGCTCCCTCCCACCCTGAGAGCTATGTTTTATACATTTCCTGTCCTCCCTTGAGAGAAACACAGGACCTGTTGATGTGTTTTTGTCACCTCCATAGAACCTAGAATATACTGGCACATATATGATGCTCCCTAGACCTATTTTAAAATTAGAATTGCATAAAGTAGATGCTCAAGCCAGAAGATAAAAAATGCAAAATATTTATTCACTTCTAATGTTTAGAGCCAGCTAGAGAGGTGCTGCCCTACGTTGGCTATGGTGACGCACCAAGGGAGTCCCAGGAGGTGGTGGTCCCAGTGCCCAGGGTTAGTGTGGGGCACATCAGCCCCTGAGTAAATAAAGCCTGCTCTGCCCACAGATTTCGAAGCCAGGCCATGCCAAGAACCAGGCCCTATTTTATCTCACAGTGCACACAGCCAGGACCTCACCTCACCCCACACCCTGTATGGGTGAGAGCCCTCTTTGTTCATTTGCTTTGTTCAGTTGCTTCATTTCACTCTATAATTTCTTTGCTGGAATATGGAAGCCCCTTCATGCAGAGATTCTGTCTCAGTCTCTCTGCCTCTGTTGTCTTGCTGAGCACCAGTTTGTGATGGTCCCAAGTCAGGTGGTTCATTGTGAGATCTGGACACACTTTGTCACCTGGTGGTGGGGAGTCGGGGTGGAGAACTTCTGTCCTATCCCATAGTCTCAGTTTACTAGTCTGCAGCTAAGACTCTAGTTGCTGTCCCTGTGGCTACAGCTTTCAGAGCTTGTGGCAGTGGGGTACTCCTATCATATCTTCCATATGTATTTGTGACCAGGAATGACACATCTGAAAAAATAGCAATAATTACATGTAGAATAACAGTTTAATAATTATTGCTAGAAAGCTTCTAATTCCAGAAAATCCATGCTTATTACATAGTTGTTTTTTTGTATAAGAGAGAAATTCTTTTCAAATTACAGCAACGTGGAAGGAGCTCTTTCTTATGACATCACAAAGCCTTCTCTTTTTGTTATTTCCTTCAGGACGATGGCTTTCCAAAATATATATAACCCTGCCTTTCTGTTGCTGCTTGTATGTCTGTCCAATTGCATCTGCTGAACCTTCTGGATCCCCTCAGAGGCAACCAGAGATATATTATACCTCTGATCGGTTGTTAACCTTGAGTGTTTGTTAGAGCGCTGTAAACAGAGTTTGGAAGCATCTTGCTAAAAGAATGTCTGCTGAGTGATGACATCATTTCTATAAAACACATGAAAGTAGAGATAAAGAGAATATTGACTAAGAAGTTCATTTTTCATCACTATGAAGAATAATCGAACCTGGTTAAGTACTTTCATTCTGAAAAGGAATTGGAGAAAATATGCCCACGTGAGGAATAGAAATCACAAAATGAGAGTAACATGTTACTTTATAATTATCTTAGAGCTAATAACACTTTCCTTGTTCATTGTTCATATTGAGGCAATTTAGAGAAAGTGGTGTGAAAGCTATGCAGATGCTGTGGTCCTTCAGCCATAGCAATCAGGCCTGGAAAGGACTGAACTGAACACTGGAAGATGAAAATCAGATTCTAAGCGGTGAGGACCAAAGTGCTACAGCTGTGAAGGCCACACCTGGAGGCCAGGTCTTGTGAGGACCCCGTGGTCCCCACGTTGAACTATCCCCATGGCTTCCCTGGCAGAAGAGGCCAGAGTAAAAGACTTGCCCTAAGACTGAACAATGAAGCATGGTTTTGTGAATCACTGAGTTTTCTGCAGAGTGACTGATCCGAACTGGTTTGCTTTTCTGCATCCCAGATAGAAAATATACGCAGGTGTGTAATCTGTTCACGTCTGGAAGAACACATCCTCAGAGGAAAATGTTGGATCCTCAGAGGTACTTCAGGGAATTTTGAGCTCCATGTTTATTCAATTATATACTCTTCCTACCCACATCTGCAGTCTCCAATTCCTGGAAATGCTTAATAAAACATATCCATTCGGACTTATTCTGGAGTGTAATTTTTCTTCAGAGGTCCCACTGCATTTACATAAGGAACCAACTCCCCTCATCCAGGCCAGGGAAATTTTTTCATTTGCTGTGCTGGCCTACAATTCTTTACTCATTTTCTCATATTGAAAAGTAATCAATTAACAGAAATTAACCATGTTCCAGCTAATGTAGTAAGCACAAGTGCTACAGAAGATTCAAAGATATAAAACAACAAGGACTAATACTCCAAGATCCTGAAATCTGTCTGAGGGCAGGGCTGGCTTTTTGGGCATGTGACCAACGTAGTTACCCAGGACTCATACTCAGAAGACAGCCCCATACTTAAGACTTTAAAGTTGCCAACTTGAAATTCTTATTAGTTATATTTCTGAATTTGTGTTTTGTAAGTAAAGTCCAATGGGACAATGCAGCATGCCCTGGGGGCTTGGAGCTGTGGCTCATGTGTGGTCCCACCTCCTGCTTCTCCCCACCTCCTTGGGTGTGCTTTCCACAACCCACTCCTCTACCTCCACTGTGGGGTCTGGGTGCAGATGCAGGAAAGATCAAGGTCAGACACGTACACCTGGATGCTGAGTCACAGTGGGGGGCTCTGTGTGCCTTTGAGGATTTGCAATTATCTTGCAAGTATCCCCATGAGCAAGGGAGTGTGATATTAAATAGCAAATCAAAAACACCATCGTTTGTTGAGAGAAAGAGAGAAACTATGGAAGAAAGGAAAAAGCTTTTTTTCTGTTTTTTGAACAAGGGGTCCCATATTTTCATTTTGCACTGGGCTTCACAGATTAAGTAGCTGTCTCTGATAGGAGACAAGACATGCACATAACATGGATATATCAAAGTAAGGTAAGAGGAACGTTCTGGGAGGCTTTCCAACTTGTCCAAGGTCACATAGCAGTTAAAAATGGAATAATGTTTTCATGTAATCCAGGAGCTTGCACTCTTTTATGACTTGAAACTTCTCCAGATGAGCAGTAGAGACAAAACATTCAGAGGAGTGTGAGCTCTTTAAACTGGAGTAGTTATGGAGGTTTCATGCAGAAAATGGACCTTTGGTTGAGACCTGTGGGACACGCCGTATAGACACCTAGGGATGAAGCATCAGCCTAGGGGAGCAGCAGAGCCAGGTGGTGTGAACTGTAGGGGGGCGTTCAGTGAGGACCACCTTATAATGTTCTTAGTACTCTCAGATTCACCTTTATGGTTATGAAAGATCCCATTTAATCACAATTAGATAAAGAAAAGTTGAGTCAGAACTATTCCACTTATCAAGAACCGACAATTTGCTACACACTAACTAAGCTCGAACTATTGTAGGGATTTAATCTTCACCAATAGCCACAAGACACTTCTCTTCCTCCCTGGCCTCTGAGCTCCGGTATGCCAATCTCATACTTCCCTGCATGTGTGAACGCTCTTGACTCTTTCCCACACCGATATGTTCCAATATCCTTGAGCTCCTCCCAGTAAAATAATATTTTAGTTGGTGACCATGGGTGTTTCTCTAAAAAAGCAATCACTCATTTTTTTTTGACACACCTTTAAATTTGATCTCTTCATGAAGGCACATATTCAGGGAGTTATTTAAACAGGTATGCATATTTTAGAAATGCAGATACTATTTATTGTGTAGAATTTCATGTCTCACTCTAAAATAGATTGAATGTGTGTGTAGATGACGTGGGATGGATGCCTTGGGTCTTGGATGTGTACTAGGCTCTTAGTCTGCTGCGACAGAACTCATATTCCGTGTGTCTAGCATAGTTCTTGCCATATGAGTAGGGCTAAGTCAAGGATGATTTCAACCTAAATTCATGTACAAAAAAGATTCTCCTAATTTTGGCCACTTTCCTCAAATCTAGAAAAAGCCAAACAATTTCCTCTCTCTTCTTGGATGGGAGGCAAAAAAAAAAAAAAGAATTTAAACTAAAAAATAATTCTCCTTGGGCCTGTAATAGTCTCAGTGGAATTCAACTTTCCTTATCTCTAGCAAGCTTCTTCCCTCTCCCTTTCAGCAAATGTTCAAAATAGTTTGCCAACCTATTCAAGTCCTCAACATCACTCCTACCCTGCCTACTGTACCAGGAATATAAACAGTATCAGGCTTCATTTTTTTATTTTTATAAATTTATTTATTTATTTATTCTTGGCTGTGCTGGGTGGGATCTTCCCCAACCAGGGCTAGAACCCATGTCCCCTGCATTGGCAGGCAGATTCTTAACCACTGTGCTACCAGGGAAGTCCTGGTATCAGGCTTCTTGAACTGACATGCCTTCATCTACTGATCACTATCTTCACCATTCTTCATTCTTTCTCATTTTGGAGAAATGTGCCCTTAACAGTTTCCAAGAACAATATCTCCACCTCCAATGCCCACCTTCCTCCATCAGATAGCTGTGCTTTTTCTCAACCTTTAATATCTTCCTGTTGGTTTGCTACTTCTTTTTTGGTTTGTATGGGCAAATCTCCCCAGTACTAAAAAAACAAGCCAAGAATAAACATGAAAACCTTCCCTTAACTCTACCTTCCTCATAAACAGAGACTTTATAACTTCCCTTCCCTTTACATCTCTTAAAAGGATCATGTCATTTTTCCAAGTCCACATCCTCACCTCCCAGTCCTAGCTCAACCCATTGAAATTTGGCTTCAAGTCTGAAGGGTAACTGGTAGTGCCGGGATTCAAAGTGAACCAGGCAAGGAGCGTAACCCTGAAATCTCTGATATGCTGGTATCTCTTCAGTACTCATGATTTGACTTCTCTTTACTTTTTGACGATGATAGTCTCTTCTTTTCTTGAAATTCTCTCCTAGCTTAATTTCTGTGACACCCCTTTCACCCATTTCTACTTCAACTGCTCCTTCTACCACCTGAACAATTGCTTGCCTCTCTTCTTCCAACTGTCCCTTCAGGGTTGCCGTTGGATTCTACGCTTGATCCTTTTCTCTCATTACCTGTCTCATTCTTGCTGGAAGACCTCCTCTATTCTGAACACTTGAGCCGCCCCGACATGTTGGAAAAACAGATCAAACCTTACCAAGCTTCAGACTTGACTTTACAACTGTATATATTATTAGCGGTCCTCAACCATTTTGGCACCAGGGACTGGTTTCGCGGAAGACAATTTTTCCACGGACTGGGGGGTGGGGTGGGGGAGGATGGTTTTGGGTTGATTCAAGCTCATGACATTTATTGTGCACTTTATTTCTATTATTATTACATTGTAATATATAATGAAATAATTATACAACTCACCATAATGCAGAATCAGTGGGAGCTCCGAGCTTGTATTCAGTTGCCACTCACTGATAGGGTATTTTTGGTTTTTTTTTGCGGTACACGGGCCTCTCACTGTTGTGGCCTCTCCCTTTGCGCAGCACAGGCTCCGGACGCGCAGGCCCAGTGGCCATGGCTCACGGGCCCAGCCGCTCCGCAGCATTTCTATAACTTCTGTTTAGTTTAGTGGCATTTCTAACAGCCAATCAGGATATCCTCAATTCTGATTTCTCACCCCCTTCCTCCTCCGCTATAGGTCACCAGAGCCTATAAATTCTACCTTTTCAATATTTCATTTAAGAAATAATAAAAACCTTTTTTCCTGATCATAAAAGTAAATTATAGTAAACATGGAAATTATTAAAGAAAATATTGACACATATTTACTCTGCAGAAATAATCACTGTTACTTTTTAGGTTATTTCCTTTTAATTTCTTTTGAGACTTCTTTGATCCATGCATTATGTAGAAGTGTTATTTTGTCTTCAAGTGCATTGGGATTTTCCAGTTGTCTTTCTGCTATTGATTTCTAACTTAATTTCATTGTGGTCTGAGAACATACTTTGTACGATATCTGTTCTTTTAAACTGTTAAGGTGTGTTTTATGGCCCAGAATGTGGTCTACCTTGTTTTTTTGTTTTTTTAAAGAAGATGTTGTTGGTAGGAGTTTATTGATTTATTTATTTATTTTTGCTGTGTTGGGTCTTCGTTTCTGTGCGAGGGCTTTCTCTAGTTGTGGCAAGCGGGGGCCACTCTTCATCGCGGTGCGCGGGCCTCTCACTATCGTGGCCTCTCTTGTTGCAGAGCACAGGCTCCAGACGCGCAGGCTCAGTAGTTGTGGCTCACGGGCCTAGCTGCTCCACGACATGTGGGATCCTCCCAGACCAGGGCTCGACCCCATGTCCCCTGCATTAGCAGGCAGATTCTCAACCACTGCACCACCAGGGAAGCCCTGGTCCACCTTGTTGAATGTTCCATATGACCTTGAGAAGAATGTGTATTTTGCTGTTGATGAAAGAAGTAATGTGCCAATTAGATCAAGTCAACTGATGCTGTTGTTCAGTTCAGCACCAGTATGCTTACTGATTTTATGCCAGTTTGATCTACCAATTACTCAAAGTTTCCAGCTAGAATAATGTTTCTCTATTTCTCATTGTAGTTGTATGTTTTTAACCTCATGTATTTTGATGCTCTTGTTAGGTGCATGGGTGTTAAGTATTGTTATATATTCCCAAAGAACTGACTGCTTTATCATGATGTTATGCCCCTCTTTTTTTTTTTTTTTTGTGGTACACGGGCTATGAGAAATAAATATGCTGCTGTGGCCTCTCCCGTTGCGGAGCACAGGCTCCAGACGCGCAGGCTCAGCAGCCATGGCTCACGGGCCCAGCTGCTCCGCGGCATGTGGGATCTTCCCTGACCGGGGCACGAACCTGTGTCCCCTGCATCGGCAGGCGGACTCCCAACCACTGCTCCACCAGGGAAGCCCTATGCCCCTCTTTATCCCTCATACATTTTTGTGGTTCTGAAGTCTGCTTTATCTAAAATTAATATAGGTACTCTAACTTTTAAAAATTAGTGTTAGATAGTTAACTTTCTTTACCCCTTTACTTTAACCTACTTTTACATATAATCAGTGTCTGTGTATTTAAAGTGAGTTTCTTGAATATAACATATAGTTGGGTCTTGTTTTTCTGATCCACTCTGACAATCTCTTTTTTACTTGGTATATTTAGATCATTCATACTTAAAGTAATTATTGATATAGTTGGATTAATATTTAACATGTTTAACTATTTTGTATTCGTTACATTTGTTTATTTTTTCTTTCCTTCTTTTTTGCCTTGTTTTTTTGACAGGTTTTTTAAAGAGAAGTTTTAAGTTAGCATCAAAATTGAGTGGAATGTGCAGATATCCTACATTCCTTGCCCTCACATGCATAGCCGCCCTCATCAAATGAACACCAGAATGTACCTTTGTTAACAGTTGAGGAACCTACACTGGCACATCATTACCACCCCAAAATCAATAGTTTATCATTATATTTGAACAGTTATCTATTAAATCAATTAAGAATAAGAAAAAAAGATTTTATTTTACCTTCATTTATTCCTTGTCTGATTGTCTTAGGCATTCAGGATGCTATAACAAAATGACACAGACTTAGTGGTTTATAAACAATACATATTTATTTCTCATAGTTCGAGTGGCTGGGAAGTCCAACAGATCCATAATCTGGCGAGAGCTCATTTCCTCTCTGATGGCCATTTTCTTACTGAGAGGCTTTTCAACTTGTCCATGGTCACATGGCAGTTAAAAAATGGAATAATGTTTTCATGTAATCCAGGAGCCTGTACTGTTTCTTTTATGCTTTGCAGCTTCTCCAAATGAGCAGTAGAGACAAAACATTCAGAGGAGTGTGAGCTCTTTAAGCTGGAGTAATTATGGAGGTTGTGTGCAGAAGATGGACCTTTTTTCACCTTATGCTCACTAAAAGAAATAAATAGTTTCTTATTAAATAATTGGTTTGCAATTTCTTAATAACTAACAAGATTGAATGTGTCTTATGAATAATAAATAGTGACCATACTATTAGATAACATTTATTGAGCACCTACTGTGTCAGCTACTCTTCTAAGTGCTTTCTATGTGTACCCTCATTTAATCTTCACAGTAACCCTGTGAGGAGCCATTTTATTACCTTTTCTTTAGAGATGAAGATATTAAGGAACAGAGAGGTTAAATAATTTGCCAAAGAATACACAGTGAGTAACTGGAAAACCTAGACAATTCAAATCCAGGCAAGATGTGTCAGGTATGGTTACCTCATAACCATCTCCTATTATTTCGTTCCCTCTAATCATATCTTTGTCCATTAAAGACATGTTATGTGTATTCATTTTATTCCCTTTATTCCCTGTGGATTTGTAAAACATTTCATAAGTTGAGAATATTATCATTTGTCCCTCATATATGTGGAAAATATTTCCCTCAGTTTTCAATTTGTTTTAAATGTTGCTTATTTTTTACACTTAATGAATATTATTTTCCTAATCAGGTTTATTGAAATATAATTTATAAATATCTAGAATGTTTATCCTTATTTCTATGAGTTTTGGCAAATGCATGCAGTCATGAAACCACCAGCACAATCAATATAGAACATTGTCATTACCCCCCAAAATGTTCCTCGTGCCCTCTATAGGTGATCTTACCCCTCATTCCCAGCCCCTGCCAAACTCTCATCTGTTTTCTGTCCTTTTAGTTTTATCTTTCCAAAATGCCATATAAATTGAATCATACAGTAGGTAGTCTTTTGATCTTGGCTGCTTTCACTCAGTATAATGCATTTGAGATTCATCTGAGCTGTGTGTCAGTGATTGGTCCTTTTTATTTTTATTTTTTTGCTAAGTAGTATTTCATTATATAAATGTACCACATTTTACCTATCCAGTCACCAGCTGAAAGGCAACTGGGTTATTTCTTGTTTTTGGTGATTACAAATAAAGCCACTATAAATACTCATGTTCAGGTTCTAATGTATACATATATTTTCACTTCCCTTAGGTAAACACCCAGGAGTGAGATTTCTGGGTTATACAATGAGTATATTTAATTTTATGGGAGATTGCCAAATCGTTTTCCAAAGTGGTTGTAGCATCTTGCACACCTGCCCACAATGTATGATTGTTCCATTTGTTTCACATCTTTGACAACACTTGGACTTTTAAATTTTCTTTTCTTGTTGTTGTGGTGGTGGTTTTTCCATTCTAATAGAAGTATAATGGTTTTAATTTGCATTTCCCTAATTACCAATGATGCTGAGCATTGTTTTTTGTATGTATTTGCCATCCGTATATTTTCTTTGGTGAACCATCTTGTCATATTTTTTGCCCATTTTAAAAATTGAAATGTATGTTTTATTATTAAATTTGAAAGTTCTATATATAGTATAGATAGAGTCTTTATCAGATATGTATTTTGCAATATTTTCTCTCAGTCTGAGGCTTTCCTTTTCATGTTCTTAACAGTATCTTTGGAAGGGCAGAAATTTTAAACTTTATTGAAGTCCAATATATTAATTTTATTTCATGACTTCAAGTATGATGTTAGGTGAAATTTTTTTATACTTGACCTTTATTAGGATGAATAAATTCATTTTTAAAAATTTTATTGAGATATAATTGACATATATTAGTTTCAAGTGTACAGTTTTGCTTTAAAAGAACCAATTAATTACCTTTTACATTTTATACAGGTAGGTTTATGTATCTTTTCTCTTGTGGTTTATTCTAATACTTTTAGGCTTAGAAAACCTTTTTTCTTTTGCATTGCCAAAATCGGATCAAAGTTTATTGTATTTTCTTCTACTTTTTTCTTTCTTTTACATCATGTACATTGTTTGTATGTATTTAAAAAATTACTTTGGAATTAATCTTTCTTACATAAGATCTGTATTATCTTGCCCAAATAGCTATATCCTCATCCCAGGGCCATTTAGAGTTGGATTTTTTTTCCTTTCTAACATCAGTTTTGAGCCCTTTCTTGGGTATGGCAAAAAATGACATAGAAATGAATTCATAGGCTGACTGCACCATACCAAAGTAGAAGCGAGTGGGGGAGCAGGGGCAGGGATGTGTTAGGGCCTCAGTATGTGAATTTAGGGTCATTAAAGGAAAGACTTTAGGTGATTATGTAATGTAGAAACAATGGAGAATATAAACGTGTTTTTGCTGATAGAGATGGCCAATACAATTTGTATTTTGAATTATTACATCATTCTACTTGTGCCTCTCTTTTATTTTTTTGTTTTTTATTTAATTAATTTTTTAAATTGGAGTATAGTTGATTTACAATATTGTGTTAGTTTCAAGTGTACAGCAAAGTGAGTCAGTTATACATACACATATATCCACTCTTTTTTAGATTCTATTCCTATATAGGTCATTACAGCGTATTGAATAGTGTTCCCTGTGCTATACAGTAGGTTCTTATTACTTATGTATTTTATATGTAGTAGTGTGTATATGTCGATCCCAATCTCCCAACTTATCCCTCCCCTCCTTCACTCCTTAGTAACCGTAAGTTTGTTTTCTACATCTGTGACTCAATTTCTGTTTTGTAAATAGGTTCACTTGTACCCTTTTTTTAGATTCCACATATAAGTGGTATCATATGATATTTCTCTGTCTGACTTACTTTACTCAGTATGACAATCTCTAGGTCCATCCACGTCACTGCAAATTACTTGTGCCTCCCTTCTGATACTTAACATCTACTATATTTTTTAAATTATTATTTTTAATTGAAGTATAGTTGATTTACAATGTTGTGTTAGTTTCAGGTGTACAGCAAAGTGATTCAGTTATACATATACACATATCTATTCTTTTTCAGATTCTTTTCCCATATAGGTTATTACAAAATATTCAGTATAGTTCCCTGTACTATACAGTAAGTCCTTATTGGTTATCTATTTTATATATAGTATTGTGTATAACATCTACTATATATTTTAATAGTTATTTATGTTTATAATAACAAACTGAGAACAGATACTCATTGGGTCTGGTTTACTCTTCTATCCACTTCAGAATATGTTTATGGTGATTTTCACAAGGTAGGCTGTCATTAAGAGTAGAAGGAAGAAGAGAAATAAATGAAGGAAGGAGAAAGGAAGAAAGACAAAATGGATAAAGGTAATATGAAAGGAAAATAACATGGTGAAAGGCAGGGAGTCTAAGATATGGAGGGAAAGGACAGGAAAGTATAGTTGAATGGTTTGAGTGTCCTTTGTGGCAATTGAGTACATGAACATCTCTCTACTTCTATAAACACATCTTCTCTCCTTCATTTAGAGTAGTTCCCACTCATAGCACTTGGGGAAGTTAGTTTGGGAGAAGACTATAATAGTGAGTTAAACACCAAGCTAAGAGTCTTCAACTTCTTCCTACAGTTGATGGAGAGTTTTAAAAATTCTTTGAACACAAGAGCAATTTAGGCAAAATGATGCTTTTAGGTCTTGAATTAATTGGTTTTGAGGATGGAACAATGGAAAGCCTGGAAACAGGAAGACGGTTTTGGCCTTTTTTATACCCAAAGACTGACTTCCTCTTTTTGGCACAGAGCTAAGTTTCATTTCCCTCACATCTGGATAGGGCCTGTGACTGGTTCTCACCAATGGATAATGCATGGATGTGGTCATTTTCATTCTGAAGAAGCTAAGAGCAGATGTTTTTTCTTCATGCTTTTGGTCTAAACTCTCAACTGCCAGATTGTTGATGCTAGGATAACCACGAAACTACATATTGAAAATGGGGAAGCCACGTAAAGAAGAAGATGGAAGCCACAAAAGTCATCCCTTGGAGGAGAGCCATCCACCATGAAGTCATCTGTGTTGGACTTTATGTGAATGAGAAATAAAAGTTTATGTTGTCAAATCACTGAAATTTAGGTGTTGCTTATTACAGCAGCTAGTGTAACCATTCTGATTAATTAAAGTCATTTTGACAGGGACAGTGTGTGGTGGTGAGGATGAGAAATGGAGTTTGAGCTCATGGATTGGAAAGAAACACACAAATGGGCGAAGCATTACAGAGGAAAAATGGCAGAAGAAGGAAGGATGAATTCAAGGTAAGCCTAAACTCCTGGAGGAAATTGTTAGCAGAAATAACAATGTCCAGAAAAAAAGACTGTCTTGGGGGAAAGAATATAACAACTTTTATTTTAGATGTATTGAGTCTCATATATTATAGTATATCTAAATGTAAATGCCTGACGAATTAAAAAACGAGTTGCAGAAGTAAATTTTGTGCACATGTGTGCACGTGTGTGTGTGTGAGAGAGAGTGAGAGAGAAGAAAGAGAGAGGAAGAAAGATTGAAAAAATAGGGGATGTAGGTCTCATAATAAAAAGGTAATAGTGAAAATGGGTTCAAACTTACGTAAAGAAAGGCAACTAACAAAATCAGTATTTGGGAGTGGACTTACTATTTAGTATGAACAATAGAATAGCAAGGAAAAGTCTTATCTTTGCCACTAATTGTATCTAAAATGACCTTGGCCAAGTTTCTTAACCTGTTTGAGTCTTAGTTTCCTCAAGAGGGGTTTGGAAAGGACTTGAAACAGCTCTTCCAATTAGAATCACCCATGGGCATTTAAAAGTCCACATGGCTGTGCCCCTTTCTCAGACACATTGAATCAGAGTGTCCAAGGTGTGGGTAAGGCCAGCACGAGGCCCTTCCATGTTAGCTATTTCACACCCTCAGTGGGGAGCTGGGCAGCTTACTCTTGAATTTCATTTATAACAACTTTTACAAGCACAGTGTTTTATGCATCTAGTTGAAAAGTCTCACCCTTGAGTTGTGGGTAGGCCTATTTTCAAGTCTATCTTTTGGTCAAGAAGCTTTCTGGAACCAGAAGTCTCCTTGCTAATGCCTCCATCTCAGCAAGGCAATACGTTACACTTAGCAACAAATAAGAGAGGACAGATGGTACTTGTAATAGTTACCAGTGTGAACTCTGATGTCTGATTGCAGTCAAATCCCGACTCCTGCCCCTAAAAGTTGTGTACCATTGAAAAGTTACTTAATTTCTCTGGACCTTAGTTTTCCTACCTGTAAAATGAAAATGGTTAGAAATTAACACATAAGATTGTTATGAGGATCAAATGAATTAATATATGCAAAGTGCTCAGACAGTGCTAGAACACATTAAGTGCTCCGTAAAGGCTAACTATTGTCATTATTAGATCTATAGACTCAGAACTCCTGGGGACAGGAGACAAAGTAGAGGGTAGAGTATAACATCTCTGACTGTCCTAATATCTATAGGTATGATTCTGGGGGACTTTGGAGCCAGTTATGGGAGAAAATTTGCAGATGTACTACAAAAACTGTAATCCTTCTTGCTGTTGGTATCTTAGAAAGATTTAATAAGACACCACGTTTTACAATCTCCCCAGCTGAATAGCCAGGGTAGGGGAATTCCAGTGAAGTAGGGTAACCCCAAAATTGCCAAATGTCTGCTTTATAAAAGCCCTATTTTTTTAAATTGATTAATCAATTAATTTATTTTTGGCTGCGTTGGATCTTCATTGCTGTGCCCGGGCTTTCTCTAGTTGTGGCGAGCAGGGGCTACTCTTCATTGTGGTGTGCAGGCTTCTCATTGAGGTGGCTTCTCTTGTTGCGGAGCACGGGGTCTAGGTGCGTGGGCTTCAGTAGTTGTGGCTCATGGGCTCTAGAGTGCAGGCTCAGCAGTTGTGGCGCATGGACTCAGTAGTTGTGGCAGACGGGCTCAGTATTTGTGGCTCGTGGGCTCTAGAGTGTGGGCTCGGTAGTTGTGGCACACGGGCTTAGTTGCTCTGCGGCATATGGGATCTTCCTGGACCAGGGCTTGAACCCGTGTCCCCTGCACTGGCAGGTGGATTCTTTTTTCTTTCTTTTTTTTTTTTTTGCGGTATGCAGGCCTCTCACTGTTGTGGTCTCTCCCGCTGCGGAGCACAGGCCCCGGACGCGCAGGCTCAGCGGCCATGGCTTACGGGCCCAGCCACTCCGCAGCATGTGGGATCTTCCCGGACTGGGGCACGAACCCGTGTCCCCTGCATCGGCAGGCGGACTCTCAACCACTGCGCCACCAGGGAAGCCCAGGCAGGCGGATTCTTAACCACTGTGCCACCAGGGAAGCCCCCATTGACTACTTTTATATTAAAAACCCTGAACCACACATATATACACATATATATTAAGCACAGAGACATAAATACATATTCAATATTTTTACAGCATTGGTGTTATAGGTAAACATGTGTTACGTGCTACTCTTTCTATGTTCTGTTACAGGTTCTTTGTACTACTGTTTAACATACCATATTTTAAGCATTTCCTGTGTCATACAATGAGCTTTAAAGCATCACACACATAACGGAACATAATAATATGTTTATGTGCCATAATGTAAATATAAGCATATCACTGGGAACTTAATTGTTTCCAGTTAATTGATATACATCTTTAAAAAATAAATACCATATACACTAAGTCACGTACTGCACCTCTGATTAATTTTTCTGATTGATTCTAATGGTAGAATTATTTCCTCAGGTAATGGTCATTTTTAGAGCTTATAAATATTGCAAATTGCTTTCTTTTATCAATTTTACATTCTCCCAAGCAATACATATTTCCCTTTTGATTTATGCTTATCCACATAGAGTAAATTTTTTTGCCCTGAAAATTGGATTCATATGAATATTTTCCAACTTGCCTTTTGTTTTTTTAATTTAATTTTTATTTTATATTAGACTATACTTGATTTACAATGTGGTGTTAGTTTCAGATATACAGCAAAGTGATTCAGTTATACATATACATATATCCATTCTTCCTCGGATTCTTTTCCCATATAGATTATAACAGAATATTGAGCAGTGTTCCCTGAGGTATACAGTAGATCCTTGCTGTTTATCTATTTTATACACAGTAGTTGTGTATATGTTAATCCCAAATGCCTAATTTATCCCTCCCTGCCATATTTCTCCTTTGGTCACCATAAGTTTGTAAAAGCCCAATTTGTACGCGGGCCTCTCAGTGTTGTGGCCTCTCCCGTTGCAGAGCACAGGCTTCGGACTTGCAGGCTCAGCGGCCATGGCTCAAGGGCCCAGCCGCTCCAGGGCATGTGGGATCTTCCCGGACCGGGGCACGAACCCACGTCCCCTGCATCGGCAGGCGACTCTCAACCACTGCGCCACCAGGGAAGCCCAAAGCCCTATTTTTAAAAAGCTGCTGGACGTCATTCCAGCTGTAGAACAAGAGCATCATTTATGCTATTGCTTTGCTTACTGTAATAATTTTCAATATTGAACAATTCTGCCATTTACAGGTACTATTTGTTTTTGTATTTCCCCGCCTCTAAGTTCATGATTCCACCCTAATGTTAGTTAGCCATTTCTGATGTGGCGTTATAAAAATTACTCGAATTAAACTGTATTCTCTCTATTTTTTAATCTGAGGATTTCTCAGTGCATCTCAAGGTAACAAGAATTATATGTCATAGTTTTGATGGAGTTTTGGGCAAGGTTTAATGATACATTCGGTTAATGATGTTAATTGGGCAGAGAGATGTCTGAGCCTCGCTCCTCATGGATCTCTGGAAATTGGCACCAACTGTAAATGGGAGGAGAAATAAAGTCATAAAGCCTCAAATCAGGGCCCCAGACACTGTCCTTGCCCCTAGTCCCATATCCATCCTTTGGGTGGAAGAATTCAACAAACAAGGCAGGGCTGAAAAGGCATTGAGTGAGGGCTCAACTTAGGTCTTAAGGGTGGACTTTACCTTCAGGGGGGATTTAGGAATATTAGATATAAATGACGACAAGATGTTTGTGTAGAACAAGCATCTTGTAATATTTTTAAAGGGTGGACATCGAAATCTCAAATGTACCATAGAGCAGATAAGAGGGAATATTTACAGAGTAACCAAGTGGCAAATTTTTACTAGTGAATAATGAACTTTGCTGATATCAGGTTATGTGGTTGGGTCTCAATCCCGATAAAGGAGTTTGCTGGGGTGTGTTACTGATGTGGACATGGCTCTTTCCAAAGTGATCATTCTGGAAAGAGATTTCCACACCTTAAAGCCAGTATAAAGGGGAGAAGTTGCATGGGCAGCCTCATTTGCTCCAGCAGCTTCTGCCTTTCAGGCAAAATGAAAATCCTTGTGAGTATTTGTTTATGTTTCTTTACACCCTTATGGTGGCTGCTTGCAGAGAATGCTCATATCTAATATGCCTTGGCTTTCAGGGGTCTCAGACAAACACTGCATGCTTCTAAACTTCTGTGATTGAATTAATGCTGTCTTTGGCAGGAATAATGTTGAATATTAATTTGTCCATATTTATTTGTCCATTATCTGTTTCTTGAGATGTTTACTAAAAAATTACAAAGAAAAAAATTGGAAATATCTAGGGAATTTTAATTTTGGTAATAATTCCTTATTATGAACTTTGGAGGGAATGTAGGCATTTTAGGACAACTGTATTTACTATCTAAAGGAGAAGTAGTGGGCTTCGCTGGTGGCGCAGTGGTTGAGAGTCCGCCTGCCGATGCAGGGGACACGGGTTCGTGTCCCGGTCTGGGAAGATCCCACATGCCACGGAGTGGCTAGGCCCGTGAGCCATGGTCGCTGAGCCTGCGCGTCCGGAGCCTGTGCTCCGCAACGGGAGAGGCCACAAGAGTGAGAGGCCCGCGTAACACACACACACACACACACACACACACACACACACACACAAAAGGAGAAGTGGTGATTTTAAAATAATAATATCCATAATAATAATAATAATAATAATGGCAGCCGTCATTTCCCAAGTGTGTACTAGGCCCTATGCTAAACATTTGCATGAATCATTTCATCCATTCACTTAAGCAATTCTATGAGCTGTGTAGTATTGCCCCATTCTATAGGTGAGGAGACTGAGGCACAGAGGAATGTGATTTCCCCAGGCCAGTAAATGTGGGATTTAGTCTTGAAATTTCTCCATCTTAGGCTCCACTTACCAAGCAATCATGGCAAAGTAATCCTGCCATGACCACTCCAGTTGATCCCAGCCCTGATCCCATTCTCCCATAGCTCCACATTGCGGTACTCCATGGATGGTTAGTTGACTATGTTCTGATCCAGAATGGAACTCCTTCCCCCAGTCTCTATCCCTTATTCTCATTGAGCTATTGAAGGAGAAAGCAAAATAATACCTCCCCGTAAGGTGTTTAAGACTGTCAGCTTAAAGAGTCGCCTCTCCCAAGGTATCTTGATTTTTTTAGAGGATACCTAACCCTAAAACACAAACCTGGAACAGTGGTATATTAATCATGGTGTTGGGTGAGGGGTTACTTGGGGGCAGGGGACACTTCCTGAGCTCTCTCTAATCATACCACTAAGGTGGCTAGCCCTTCACCCACCTATTCAGACCTCTGTATTAGATCCATTAAACAGAATACATAGGAGTGTCAGAGGTTGTCCAGGAGTCCAGGTTGTCCCTATGCAAGTAGGCAGGTTGGACAGCTGCATATAGGTCCATGTTAGACATTCTACTCACAGTCACCAGCAGAAAAATGTTATTGGTGAGATGCAAAAGGAAGGAGGAAAATCCCACTGACAGGTCCTAAAAATATCTGCCTTCTCCTTCATCAGCAATTTCCATGGCCGTGCAGTACACTGTGATGTTCAGAAGAGAGAACACAAAACTGGGATCAGCATGTTGGGAGTCTCTCATATAACTGCAACAAAATGTCAGCAGTGCCTCCATGTCAGTCTCACGGTCTGCTGGCCTAACACTTGTCTGATGGTATCACTAAGGAGACTGTGGAGGTTTTCCTTGATGTCAGCCTCAAAAGTTAGTCATGCCTCCAAGCATCGGATTTTCATAGTTTGCATTTAGGAATCGATTGTATCTCTATCACCCATGAATCCACTTAAATCTGTCTTACTCTCTCAATCTCAAGGAACTAAGTAATTTTTTTAACCAAAAAAACAAAACTTGACTCCTGTATACTAAAGCCAGTGTGAATACCACTAGGGTCCTCCCCTTAGTAAAATGAATCCTTCCTCACTGCTCACCTCCCCCAAGTTTTTTTGTTTTTTTTTTTTCTGGCATAAGAACTATGATTTCTAGAAGGTTGTGTTGTTAGGAAGGGTTGGGAATTTGGTAACAAAGGTAGAACCTGTGTCTGAAAAATAGCATGAACCCAACAAATGCCTGTCAAATGAATGAATGTGTGTTTCACATTTTGGAAGTGGACTGTTGACCATCCATGACCTCCCACCAGTGTCTTAAGCATATGTTTTCTGTGATATTTGTGCTTGTCTTGTCCAATGTCACCTCATGTTCCCACCCTAAGTGACAGCCCTATTGTGAATAGATGTGACTGGTCGGTTTTTCAGGTGATATTTCTGGTGGCACTGGCCATCTTTGGGACACAATCTCATGGATATGAGGTGAGTTGGTTCACTATAGACTTTATATCTTAGAGATATTGGGAGAGGAAAAAGAAGATATGAGATAATGTGAAGGACAGTAGAGAGTCCACATGTCCTATGTGGGATGAAATTCCAGAAATAACCAATAACAGAAACAATGAGGTTGATTATTTCTTTCCAATCACAATACCTTAAAAAACATACCCCATTGCTTTAAAATGTGGTTAATTTCATTTCTCATGTAATGCCATTGCTTTGCCCATATATAATGCAGTGAACTATGAGGAAGACCTTTGCATTCTAACTTTAGCATGGGCTTTTGGTCTGGGATGCCAGTGGAGATGTTTCAAGGTTCAATCTCTTGTTTGAAGCAATAGAAGGCTTTACTTTGCAGGGAGGGCTGCCTTTCCAATGCACATAGTTTATGAAAAAACCATTATGTCTTTTGTCAATCTAGGTTTATAACATCATCAGCCCAACTGACAATGATGGCCCTATTCAGGAGACAATGACAATTGACAATGAAAAAAATACCGCCGTGATTAACATCCATGCAGGATCATGCTCCTCTACCACGATTTTTGACTATAAACATGTAAGCAGCAATATTTTATATTCTTCAAGAATGCACTTCTAAAGCGTGGAGGGGCAGCCATTTATTGTGCATTTGAATTCCAGGATCTATCCTTGCAATTCTTTCACAATATCCTTCCTTCTGCTTTTCCCCTTAAATAATCAAGCAATTGATTAAAAACCAATCAAACAAAACCATTTCTAATTAAAAAATGTGATGAGACAGGAAGCATACAAATTCGCTTGACCTTTTCAGGTGGAAAACACAATCATATTGGCTAACTACAGGCTCAGAAAGTGCCTGGAAGAGTGACTAAAACCCAAGGCCAGGCCTGGCACACAGGCTCTCAAAAATATTCGTCAAATGACTGAATGAATGAAGTAGGGCTTCTAATACAAAAAATTATACAGACAAAGAACAATAATGCAGCAAACAGTCACAAAGTAGCAGGAATCCAGAACAACTCTACACAGTTGACTATGTATATGCAGTAAATCATACTGCTTCTGGAAGAATGAAAATATCTAAACTAAAAACATTAAACTATTTCCAAGTTTCAGTTACTGGTATTAACAATAAATCTCAGGAAACTTATTCTGTCCTTGATTCATTTATTCTTTTGTTTGTTTTCCATTTGTTCCACCTGGGTGATGAGCCCGCTTTCACCTATGGAGAGAGCTATGCACTGTGGATATAAGTAGTCTGGAGTCCGTTGCACTGGACATTCGAACGTGACTTTCTTCTCCTTTTCTTATAGAAACCTCCTCACTCCCTCTGCCCCACTGGTAGTGGGAGTTCCACGACACATCTGAAAGCATAGAGTCTTTGAAAGATATGCTTTACAAGGAAGTTGTGCTGAAATTCTTTTTAAGCAGATGTCAGGGAAATCACAAAAGTATCTTTCAAAAAAATAGCGTGAGGATAGGTGAGAATTTGGTTAAAACCTCTTCCACTATCATCAGGTTCAGCCTTAGTCAATTTTTGGATTTTAAGGACTGGAAATTTGTGAGAACTGAAAAATAGGAACTAGAAAGATTTGTAATATTTGCACTCTTATAGGGTGTATAATTATTTGGAACTATGTACAGAAAATTCCACTCTGTATGAAGATTCCAGAAGGTTCCTTTTGGCTCCAAGGACCTCACCCTCCATTGTTCTTCCTATCCCAACTTCCTCCAACCCATCCTAATCCAGTCTTAGGTGGAGAAAAGATAGAAGATGGTAAAGGAGGGGAGGGGAGAATCAATGAAAATGTATGTGTGGTGGGTGTGCAGGGTGTGGGTATGTTGAGGAGAGCTTCTAAAGCATCACTGTCCAGTAGAACTTTCTGCAATGGTAGAAAGGCTCTATATCTGCATTTTCCAATAGGGAAGCTACTAGCCACTTGCGGCTACTCAGCACTTGAAATGTGTGATGGAGGAAATACATTTTAAATTTTATTTAATTTGAATTTAAATTTATATGGCCACGTGTGACTGGTAGCTAACATATTGGAAAGCACAGTTCTAAAGAATACCGTATTTACTCCAAATTGAGGAAGAGGCAGAACAAAATCAATAGAAAGAGACAGAGAGCGGCTTCTTCTCAAGCTTTCAAACCCCAAACTGTAGACCCAAAACATGAAAAGTGGGGCACACATCGTGGGTTTACACAAATTCAGAGATAGAAATGACAAGTGAAAAAGTAAAACGACTATGTAAAAGAAGTCGAATGGATAGAACTGATTGCAGCCTGAAAATATCACTACGCATGCTCAAGCCTTTCTGCAAGGCCCATCCTCACCAAGCTCAGAACCCAGGGAACTGGGAGGGGCAGTAACTGCGCTCTTGCTGCTTCAGGGCTACATCGCCTCCAGGGTGCTCTCCCGAAGAGCCTGCTACATCTTGAAGATGAACCATAAGGCCATCCCTGCTCTGGACCAACTCCAGCGGTACATCTTTGAGGGGCAGGTAAGTCTGGGGTAACCCTTAGTATTCCCTGTTCTTGAGCCAGGGAATACTGGTGCCCATAGAGAAATGAAGAGGGTAAGGGGAGAAGATCATAATATCATACCTTATTGTGGCTATGGTACCCTCCACATTAAAGCATCTTCACATTTATTGATTTTAGAGCAGGAATAAATCTCTTAGCTTGAGCTCCACCCTACAGCCCCCAATACAAAAACTTACAATAAATTCCAGTGTCTTTGTAGAAAGGACTAAACATTCTCTTCTCAGAGCAAGGCTTTAAGAAATAGTGATGGGCAGAAAAAATGAGTGATGATATCCAATGACACAATGGTGCAAAGAAATACAGCATAGTGAGAATAAACAAACACCGTGTGAGGCTAGGAATCTGAGATTTATTTCTCCTTTTGTGTCTTTTCATCGGGCACAGGATTCACCCTCTCTGGGTTTCATTGTCACCAGCTGCAAAATAACATTGGTAATAATGAGGTTTCTCTACAGACCAAGTGGTCAAAAAGAGATGATATCTTGAGATTCCTGACCACCTCCTGTTTAATAATTCAAAAGAGAAAAAGTCACAATTTAGAATAAGTTACACCGGATTATGTCAATTTATTTCATCCTATTCCACTCCTACTGATCTAGGCTTTGAACAACATGTTCTCCGACAAATACATCTGGGTCAAGTATAACCCACTGCAGTCTCTGATCACAGATGTGGATTGGTTCCTGTTTGGATCACCCATCAGGCAGCTCTGCGAACATATCCCCTTGTACAAAGGGGAAGTGGCTGAAAAGACACGTGAGTACCAATAAATCATTCCTTCACCAGATATTTTCTGACAGCTCCAATATGTCAGCCACTCTTCCAGGTGCTGTGTGAATACAAATAAACATGAAACATGACTCAGTTTGGTTTACGTTGGGAATTAAATATCTACCATGTGTGGAAATAGTGCTAAATGTTAGGGAGAGACAGAAATGAAACAACTCTGCCTCCAAGGAACACATAGTCTGATGGAGAAGTTAGTGACTTAAGACAGAAGATGGAATAAAAAAGATTCATGAGGACACATGAAAAGCTATTGGATTCTCTAAAGTACAGCATGGTAACTCTGGTTAATAAGATGATATTGCATACTTGAAAGTTGCTGAGAGTAAATATTAAGCATTCTTACCACACACACACACACACACACACACACACACACACACACACAGGTTACATATGTTAACTACACAAGGTGTTGGATGTGCTATCTTGAGCTTTTACAATGTACATGTATATCAAATTATCATGTTGTACACTTTACATATATACAGATATACTTGTCAATTATTTCTCAAAAACGTTTAAAAATAGTCTCAGGATCTAAGATAAAATTGGTCCAAGAAAGAGCAGGCAAAGTGGACTGACAGGGAATAAAAACTGATTCATGCAGGTAACATACGTCACTGCAGTCATTACTGGTATTTTTACACAAAATTGCTAAGTATGGCAGAGTGACAGAGTGAAAGAAAAGCTGGATCACAGATGACAAAGGTAACAAGAGAAATTCCCCAGAGTAGTGGAAGGTAAAGAAGAAAAGAATTAGCATTTATTACCTATCTATTGCCCAGAAAAAATTAAGATATTTTTACTTTTCATAAGGTCATTAGTACTTATAAGTAAAGGCATGCAGGCATGCCATTAATGCAGAATGTCATAGCATTAATCGAGTTGAGCCAGAGAGCACTTCTGGGAATTGTCAGTATATTTAAGCTAATATATTATTATTCTTTGCAATACAAGTATAGCTAAAATCTTGGGGAACATGAAATTACATGTACACCCCCTAGTCAAGACATCTACAAAAGGGCATTGGTTTGCTGAATTCTAGTAATTTCTTAATTCTCTTTCTTTAAAATTTTCTCCCCTTTTCAGATGATACTTGTGCTGAAGGCTGTGCAAAGGCTGGGCTCCTGGGCATCTTGGGAATTTCCATCTGTGCAGACCTTCACATTTAAGGCATCAGCCCACTGGTTTCATCTTTTCAGAGAAATACACGTTTCCACTCAACGGCCAAATTAAATTCTTTGTCAACGTCCCAACAAATTTTGAGATTCAGTAGTAAAACATAAGTACGATATTTATAGATATCTGGGTGTTTTCTTTTCTTGTAAGTAGCAAAGGGAAGCCAAACAATGTTTATGTCAATATATAGAAGGAAAGAAATTGCCAGGATTTCAAGTACAGTACATAGTGTGAAAATTCCCAGCTAATATATGTGAGTCACATACAGTCTGGTCAGCTATGTACAAGTCTTCAGTTTTGCATTTGACACTTAGACCAGCTGCCCATCTGTCCAACCAACACACTGGGCAGCCTAGGTAGAGCAGGGGCTCAGGTGGCATTGACCTTCACCTAGTGAAGGGGATGGATTATTTATACCCTTATCAGACAACTTGACTGCTCAGGTGAAGAAAACTGTGCCCTCTGACAAAGCACCCAGCTTTGAGAGCCATTCACATACCTTTTAGCTCATCAGAGCAGTAGACTCAAACTTCATAAACACTATCATGATATATTTCATCCCAGAGTGAGGAGAGAGAGATAGAGAGGAACACACGTCACCCAGAGAAAGATGCCCATTACTGAAAATCTTTACAGGAGTGAGGCCCTAACTGGGAATGTCAAGTCAATATATAGAAGGAAAACAATTTTTAATATTTCAAATAAGTTGCATAATGTGGGGAAATTCCCAGATCCTATGGTTGGTTATCATATGGAGTAGTCAGCGAGTGCAAGGTCAGAGCAAAGAGGAACTACTTTAACAAGAATTTCTGTCTTCATCAACTGTTCCTATTCCTAACACTATACATCTACTCCTTAATAACCGTCAGTACTGGGCTAGGTATGCTGGCAAAACTACAATAGTAAAGAAAGTTAAAATAACTGAGCTAAATTCTGTTGGGGGTGGCTGCAATTTATTGTCTCATCTCAGCCATAGAAGGATAGGGATATTCTGGTCTTGGTTGGGTAGTTAGAACTAGACGCTTGAAGGTGGCCAGACTATATTTTTCCACTCTAAACTCTCTTTCTCTCTACATGTCTCCCTCAGGATCTGACACTGGCTTTCTCCATGGTGGTAAAACCAACATCACTCTGAGCCCCAAGGTCCCCATCTTCCTTGTGTCATCATCAGAAAGGAAATGGACTCTTAGTTCTAATTTCAGATTAGCTTTAATTAAAAAATCTCTGGAAAGGAGCCTCACTGAATCATGTGGGTACACGTTCTTACTCCTCTGGCTGGGGCTGGTGGGAGTGGGGTAGGGGAAGGGTTGTGATTGGCAACTTTCTTTGGAATTTACTGCTTAGAACTGTGTTATCCTTATTAGTTTTTATAATATTATTACCATTTTAAAAGCAGAAAATTTAAAAAGTGAAACTCAAAAGAGAACTTTGAGTTCTGCTTTTTCCTACCTCTGCTTTCCTTAAATCAGCTGACCCTGCTCAGTTCTGGTGTCATGATGAATACCTATTACAAGAAGCAGGTGGAATAGGCCAGGCACATGCCTAAGAGGAGTGAGTCCAAATGTAAGCTAAAAGGAAGCTGGGGCTCCATTAAACCTTCTCCAGAAAGGAGCCCTTTCTTAAGGGTTGGGGAGGGAAGATATTAATTCTGTTTTTGTTTTTGTTTGCCTCAAGGTATTTCTAGTTTCTCTTTTGACTTCTCTTTGACCCAATGGTTAAGAATGTGTGGTTTAATTTCCATGTACTTGTGAGTTTTTGTGTTTTCCTTTTATTATTGCCTTCTAGTTTTATTGCACTGTGGTTGGAAAAGATTGGGAAAGATACCTGGAATGATTCCAATCTTCTTAAATTTGTTAAGACTTGTTTTGTGGACTAACATATGATCTATCCTGGAGAATAGAATAGCATAGAATCCTGTTCCCTGTGCGCTTGAGGAGAATGTGTATTCTGCAGCTGGTGGATGGAATGTTCTGTATATATCTGTTAGGTTCATTTGCTCTATAGTGTAGTTCAAGCCTGCTGTTTCCTTATTGATATTCTGTCTGAATGATCTACCCATTATTAAAAGTGGGGTATTGCAGTCCCCTAGTATTATTATATTGCTGTCTACTTCTCCCTTTAGATCAATCCATATTTGCTTTTTATGTTTAGTGTGTTGAGTGCACATATATTTATAATTGTTTTATCTTCTTGGTAAATTGAGCTTTTTGTCATTATATCACAACCTTTTTTGTCTCTTGTGACAGTTTTTGACTTAAAGTCTATTTCGTCTGATATAAGTATAGCTACTCCTGCTCTCTTTTGGTTCTCATTTACATTGAATATCTTTTTCCATACCTTCACTTTCAGCCTATGTGTGTCCTTAAATCTAAAGTGAGTCTCTTTTAGACAGCATAGTTGGATCTTGTTCTTTATTTATTTAATTAACCACTCTATATTTTTTGATTTGGATATCAAATTTTCAAACCACAACAAAGCATCAAGGATGCTAGAGGAGCTTATCTCTCTAATAAAGCTGGCCCAAGAGAGCAGGCATGATCCAGAATATGAGTGTGCCAAAGGTGTTTTTGCAGAAATCTTGGTGAGGCTTGTAGATGGGGTTCTTATTTCCTATGACGTTTTGTTCCTCACAGTAAATGACACACAAATGGGATATTACTCAGCCCTAAAGAAAGAATGAATCTTGCTCTCTGCAACAACATGGATGGACCTAGAGAGTATTATCTTAAGTGAAATAGTTCATACAGAGAAAGGCAAATATATATAATTTCACTTATGTGCGGAATCAAAAAACAGAACAAATGAACAAACATAAAAAAACAGAACAGACTCATAGATACAGAGAACAAAAAGGTAGTTGCCAGAGGGGAGAGGGGTAAGGGGGATGAGTGAAATAATTGAGGAAGATTCAGAGGTACAAACCTCAGTTACAAAATAAGAGCATAGTATGGGGAATATAGTCAATTATAATGTAATATCTTTGTATGGTGACAGATGGTAGCTAGACTTATCATGGTGATCATTTTGTAATGTATAGAAATATCAAACCACTATTTTGTGCACCTGGAACTAACAGTGCAAATGGTAGCCTTGTAGAATGAATTTGGGAATGTTCCGTCCTCTTCAAATTTTTGTAATAGTTTGAGAAGGCTAGGTATTAGTTCTTCTTTTTATGTTTTGTAGAATTCCCCTGTGAAGCTGTCCACCCCTGGGTTTTTGTTTCCTGGGAGTTTTTTAAATTACAAATTCAATTTCACCACTGGTGATTTGTCTGTTCAGATTGGCTATTTCTTCCTGATTCAGTCTTGGAAGGTGGTATGTTTCTAGAAATTTGTCCATTTCTTCTAGGTTGTCCAATTTGTTGGTATATAATTGTTCATAGTATTCTCTTATGATTTTTTGATATTGCTTGTTGTTTCTCCTTTTTCATTTTGTTTATCTGGGTCCTCTCTCTTTTTTCATTGATGAGCCTGGCTAAAGGTTTATCATTTTTTTAAATCTTATTTAAAAAACTGGCTCTTGTTTTCATTGATGTTTTCTATTGTTTTTTTGGTCTCTATTTTATTTCCTCTTTGATCGCTATTATTTCCTTCCTTCTGCTGACTTTGGGCTTTGTTTGTTCTTCTAATTCCTTTAGATAGTAGGTTAGGTTGTTTATTCGTTGAGCATCTTTATGATCATTACCTTGTACTCTTTATCAGGTAGAATTGCTTATCTCCACTTTGCTTAGTTCTTTGGCTGGGGTTTTATCTCATTTCTTCATTTGGAACGTATTCCTTTGTCACCTCATCTTGCCTGATTCTCTATTTTTACTTCTATGTATTAGGTCGGTTGGTTATGTTTCCCTGTATTGGTGAAGTGATATGTAGGAGACATCTTATGGGGTTCGCAGCGCACACCCTTCTGGTGACCAGAGCTATATGCTCTAGAGGTGTCCTCTTTATGGGCTGTGTGGGCCCCTCTCTTGTGGTGGGGTTGACTACTGTGAGCACACTGGTAGGTGGGTCCTGCCCGCATGCTGGTTGGATGCCAGGCCCTGCCTGGTGCAGAGGTTGACAGCTATTGGTGGATGAAATTGGGCCCTAACATGACTGGAAGTGGCTGCCTGGAGGCTCCAGGGCTATTGCTGGCCTGCTAGTGGGGGTGCCTTTGGCTTGTGCTAGACCTCTGGTTGATGGGGCTCTGTCCCCACATGGCTGGTGGACTGTGGAGTCTTGGACTGCTAGTGAGTGAGGCCTGATCCCAGCATTAACAGGCTAGAAGGAGGACTTGAAACTGGTGTTTGCCAGCTCCAGTGCCCCTGTGGGAGCACAAGCTCCCAGAAATGGCTATTGGCAGCACCTATGTCCACAGGGTGAGTCCCAGTTGCCTCCTGCTTCTCCAAGAATTCCTCCAAGGTCAAAAAGTGCATCTGACCTAGGCTTCTTTCAAATTACTGGGTTTGGGAGTGTGTGATATTTTGTGTGCACCCTTTAAGAAAGGAGTCTCTGTTCCCTACAGCCTTCAGGCTTTCCCAAATGCAAGCCCCATTGGCCTTCAAAGCTGGGTATTCTGGGGTCTCATCTTCCCAGGGCAGGACCTCTGGGCTGGGGAGCCCGATGTGGGGTTTGGACCACTTGCTCTGCAATTGTGATTATCCTCCTGTTTGTGGGTCACCTACCTGGGGTATGGGTCTTGACTCTACCTCATCTGTCCTTCCTACACATCTTGTTGTAGTCCCTTCTTTACATCTTTAGTAGAAGATCTTTTCTATTAGTGTTCAGGTCATTCTCATCAATAGTTGCTCTGTAAATAGTTTTAATTTGAGGGATGCCTGTGGGAGGAGGTGAGCACAGGGTCTCCCTACTCCACCATCTTGGCCACTCCTATTCATCTATTGTTGATCAGAATTTCCTAATTTCTATAGCAAAAAAATCCACTGACTACTTAATTTCCATTCCCTATCCACCTGTTTCCTTCCAGCAGAACCTCAGTTTGTTTAAGTATCTGTTAAAAAAAAAACCTTATTTTTAGGGATATATTCCTTACTTTAGTTCCAAGTCTTCAGTAATGCTTGGTATAAATCAGTGGTTTTTCAATTGGAGTATGGTCTTTTCTTTTCTCCTCTGGAGACATTTCACAGTGTTTGGAGACATTGTCACAGCTGGAAGGGGGTGCTACTGGGATGTAGTGGGTAGAGAGAGGTCAAGGATGCTGCTAAACATTCTACAATGCACAGGACATCACCACAGCAAAGAATTTTCTGACCCCAAACGCCAATAGCGTTTAGGTTAAGAAAGCCTGGGCTAAATCTTATTTCCCTTAAGAAAAGAAGGTAATGTCAGTTTCCTTAGCTTATGATTGGTCTATGGGTGTCATGAATCCTCACTTCTGGTCAGTGAGATCTAAGTGGAAGTCTGCTAAGTGGGGCTTCCAGGAAGAAGAGCGACAGACTCAGGTGTCATGCAACTCTGCCCTTTGTCCTTTCCTACTGTCCTCCTCTCAATGTGGACATGATGCTGATGCCAGGAGATGTGTCTGCCATTTGGGGACCACCAGGTAGCGATCCTGGAGAGGAAAGTTCAGGAAAGAAAGAAAGAGCTAGAATGCCTGATTACATCATTCTAGTGCAGCACCAGCTGGGATTTTCTTTCCCTGGACTCATGTGATACAGATCATTCCCTGCTTAAGTCAATGTGACTGTATTTTCTTTATTTGCAGCTAAAAAGCATTCCTTACAAATACACCTGAAAGAGGTGGAGTTAGTCCAACTGGCACACATATCCCAGGATCTGGGTCCACCCCAACACTACTGCCTCTACTTCTCTTACCCCTACAACTCCTTTGGAAATTCTGGGCTCACCACATTGCTGCACATGTGCCGTAGAAAGGCAGTGCTCTGTGCCACTCACAGAATGACTGAGAAATAAATGGTACTTGGAGCGCACTGTCTAGCTCTGCTTGACCTGCTATTCCTTTTATTAGTCCAGACACCATGCCCTGCTCCTCCTCAGGAACCATGTGTGAGGTTGCAGAAACTCTGATGTGAAGGGCTCAGGACACATACAGGAACTGAATCAAGGGTTTCTTGGGGTTTGGGGGTCTAGGGGTCTACCCCATTGTAAGGTGGTAAGCCTGTTTCCTTTTAACCACTGGGGAAGTGTTCCCTGGCATGGGTCCCTTCTGCTCATGCTGTAGCATGTGACCTAGTGAAGTGACACACCTCACTACCTCTAATGATGTAGCCCAGCTCTCAACCTTCCTCTGAAAAGTTACCTTTGCCTCACCCATCAGGGCATGGCCTCAGGTACATGAGGCCTGTTTCCTGGGAGTTTTTGTCCATGGACAAGCATCCTGTCCTCTTGTTAATTACCTTTGGGAGCCTCGCTATTCTCTTGTTTGCCCTGACTGATTGCTATAATAGGGAGAATCCTGGGGTAGTCGCCAGCCCTTTACAGTCTGAAGCTGGCCCTCACTCTATGTGCCCTGCCAGGGTGTATTTGATTTTTGCTAAGAGCTCCTCAGATTCCATCGATGTCCCTTTCTACTCCCTTGGGGTGAGGCTTGGGGGAGGGTATGTCTGGGAATAGCATGAAGGAAACCTCTAGGGTGTAGGGAATGTTCTACATCTCCATCTAGGTGATGGCTATATGGGTGTATATATGTAAAAATTCATTGTACTTAAAATCTGTATGCTTTACTGTATGTTATACCTCACTAAAAACGTTTATGTATTTTTAAAATGTAAAACACAACTGAATACAAAGAAGGCCCACCCGGTCTGTGGCAGTCTTAGGAAACACCTCAAGTTGGCCTTTGCTGTAGGAAACCCAGAGCGGCGTTGAAAGGCTCGTGCTCCAGCCCCACGTGCCCGGAGCCAGGCCAGGGGCCGAGTGCTGTGGAGGGACGAGGGTCCACCATGAGCAGCAGGTCAGCTCCAGGAGGAGGGCTGGGGGCACTGCCTGGATGAAAAGCATCCCCAAAACTGACGAGGCCAATGAAGATGCCCCGTAGGAATAACTGCCCAGATACAGCTTAAACTGTGGGGACGGTCTCTCTACCCCAGGCAGCAGCAGGAAGAGAAGCAGCACATTCCTGGCAGGATAATGGGCCCCACTCCTGACCCCTGGGGAAGCTGAGAGCATGGAGTGGGCAGGGAGCCAGAGAATGAGCACTGAGCAGCCAGTAGCCTCGGCTGGTGAGCCAGCCCACACAGACCTGGGGCTTGGGGCCAGTCGGCTCTCCCCCGAGGCCGCGGAGAGGCAGGCGCGATGAGGACAGTTAGGGTTGCCTCCATCTAGGGTGGAAGGGGTGGGGCTAGTGAAGGGAGCAAGACTCCCCCTACAAGGAACCATGTCATTGGAGCATCGTTCTCTGAACTGGGAGGCAGGGAATTTGACCTCTGTCTTGGGCCTCCTTTCTGAGAAGGGCCTCCTGGGCAAGGGTGGAATTTTTGCAAGAATCTCAGAGATTTCTTGGAGGGAGGGTTTTGTGCAGTTCCCAGCTGGGCTGTAGACATGACCAAGGACCTCTGATGATCCTTCCAGTGCATGTCTGCAGGAAGATAAGGACAGAGCCAAGGGAGATTGAACTCTCAGGAGAGAGGGAGCTGGGATACGGTCGTACCCAACAAGTCCTAGACGGGAGGAGAAATGCCGAGCACGCTGTGATGTCTTGTGCTCAGATGTGTCCCCAGTCCAGTGTCCAAAGGGCTCATGCTCCAGGCCCCAGAGTGGTGGGTGGGGACTGTAAGTAGAAACAACAGAAGCCAAAGAAGAGAAATGCCTGTTTTTCACTAAGGAACCAGCGCATATGTTGCAGCAGTGTGAACGACCGACACCAAAGCGACGGGAGAGACACAGTTCCTTATTTCGAGATGAGTCCAGAGGCCCAAGTTCCTCTGGCTGCTGAGGCTGAGACGGAGGCGTCTGCCCAGGCCGCGTAGTCAGTGGGGGAGCGGCAGGTGGTGGGGATGGCTCAGCTGTGAGCACAGCAGGCTGTGGGTTCCCAGTCCCCTCGGCCCAGTCCTAAGAGGCAGCATTGGAGATGTCGGCAGAGGTCAGTAACAGCAGCTGTGCCAAGACAGGAAAAAAGGAAAAAACAAAAAAAGAGAGAGAGAGTAAACGATTTCCCCGCTTAGAAGATGAGTGAGCTAATTCTTAGCTACTCCCTAGGCCCTTCCAGGGACACTCCAAGATTATCGCCAAGGACTTAGCAAGAAGCTTGAGTTCCTCAATCACAGATAGAGGAAACAGTCTGTTGTGAATATCAGTGTGATTGTATTTTAAACAGAAGGCACGTGGTCTTGATACACATGGAATACGTTTGGGTCAGGATGATGGGCACTGGTTTGAGATTCAAATATGGTAAATTTCATCGAGTGATGGATTAGGTGAACTCAAGGATAAACGTTAACAATGGTCATCAGTAGGGTGATGCTGTAGACTAGAATGTTTATGTCTCCCTAAAATTCATATGTTGAAACCTAATCCCCAATGTAATGAGATTAGTCCCTCAGAATAGAGGCCCTAGAGTGCCCTTGTCCCTCCCACCTTATTAGGACACCGTGAGAAGACAGCTGTCCATGAACAAGGAAGGGGGCCCGCACCAGACACCAAATTCGCTGGTGCCTGTATCTTGGACTTCCCAGCCTCCAAAACTGTGAGAAATAAATGCTTGTCACCCAAGCCTATGACATTTTGGAATTTTGTTCCTTCCAATCCCAACTCCCAAAGGATCTAAATCCGGCTGCACGCACAGAAGATTCTTTATAAGATAAAGATTGCGCTTGTAACCTGAAGGACCAAAATCTACCTTGACAAGCCCTGTAAGGTCTAGAAGGCTGTACTTATAGTTTCTCAGAGCTGGTACAGAGCTATTACGGGGGAGTCAACGACAGCCAAGGGTGGTGACTCATAGGAGGGCAGCAGGCCTTGAACCTAGATTTTCCTGGAGGAAAGCAGTCTAGCTGGCAGAGTGTCTGCAGGGATGGTAACAGATGGAGATGAGCAGGTGGGTGCCTGGGGGTGGGGGTTGTCTAAAGTCTCCCGGAAGTAACAGGTATATTATAATGATCAGGTGGAACTCGGAGATGATGGGAAATTCAGGAGCAGCTGAAGCTCAGAAGTCCGGAGGGGAAGGCTCGATGGACATCAGAGCTGTCAGTAGACAGCAGCCCACATGCCATCGCAGAGGACTCGGGAACAGGGGTCCAGACAACGGGAACAGGGACTCAGGCACATGGGACCAGACAGGGACTGGCCCTGAAGTTGCTGGAGGATAGAGGTCAGGGATACGGCAGATACCGGTCAAGGATGGACTGACAGCCATGGGGACTTAACTCCGGGACTCACTGGGCCAAGCCCTGGGGGCCGGACCCTGCTTTGTGGTCCTCTCTGGGCCTCTGGTCGACCAAGCCTTGGCCTGTCACATCCGATACTTCTACCCTGAATGTTCTGTGCAGGTATCTCCCTCTGCCGTATCCTCGACAAGCTGCATGTGGCCAAATCCATAGTTTCAGAGCCCCTGGCCGGCCCAGCCATAACTTATTTAAGCCCAGTTAAAGGTTTATCTTGGGCCTTTCCCATGCAGTCACTTTTCCATTCATGACTGTAGGTAACCACACCACGTCATGACTCTGCAAAGCTTGCGCTCAGCTCTTTCTTTGGCAGATCGGTGCTGAGGTCACCCTGAGGCCTTCCACTCCACCCGCGTGTGCTGTTCGGCCCACCCCACCCCGGTCCTGTCCTATTTACTCCAAACTCCAGCACGACCTTTGGTGGGCATCTGTGTCTGTATTTCCAGTACTCTTTCCTTGTTTATCCCGGCATCTAAGGTGAGGGGACCAGGGATGTCCTGTGTGCTGTGGGGGAGGCTGACTTTCTGTCCTTCCCAGCTATAAGGATGGACAGTTAAAGGACCAGTGCAAAGAGGCCAGGTCCCTTATTCATTTGTAACAGAGAGAAATACCTGGGGGTTCCCACAAAGGGGTTTAGACCAGTTCCAAAGAGAGGTCTGGGAGGCCTTGTTCGTACGCTTGGATCCCAGGGATTTTCATGGTGCCGGCTGGGCCAGAATAGGCCTCCTTAGAACTCACCATCAATTTGCAGACGACAGAGGTGTGACCTCAGACCCGAAAGCTTAAGTCTGTGCTGTGGCTAGTGTCTTTTTGTTATTTATTTATTTACGGCCCAAATTCTGAAGGGATTCGTCAAGGGCCACCCTAAAGAGAGGCCCTTGGAAATGAGACGTTCTAGGAGAGACACGTCCTCCATTGCACCATGTTGGTGTGTGATGGCGTGGACGGCACATGGATGGGAACCCAGTAACTTGAGAGAGGACAGTGCAGGCAGGGAGGGCTCATCTGCTAGACCACGGAGGCAAGAAACTTTATTGTTCTAATCCAGAGGGAGAAAGTGTCTCCCGTTTTTAGATTACAGAGCTGGATCGTGGGTCAAAAAGTAGAAGGTGGAGGTCTGAAATGAGCTGCTTCCCATCGGCAGAGGTGGGCTGGGTCCCTGAGCTCTGGGTTCAGGTCAGCGGTCCCGTCCAGGCAGGTCTGCTCTCCACGTGGCCGACCTGGAGGTTCAGAGCCCAGGGAGCTCCCCACAGATGGAGAGTCTCAGGAAGGACAGAATTTGGACTTGGAAACAGGAATTGGGGTCAATAGCCAGTGCAGTACCTTTAAGAAGAAAGAGAAGCGTTTTATTTAAAAGATCACTTAATGGCTCTAAGACCCCTAAGTAGAGTGGATATATTATGAGTTGCACCTAAATTAGATGTGATGTTCAAGACAAGTTGACTAGCCAGAGACTTGGGAACAAAATGGAAGATCTCATCGGTGCTGCACTAACCGGTTCCGTATGGCTTTTCCTATTTCTTTTATTGCTCTTTAAGCATCCTTTTTAACCCCCCAGCCTCTCAAGCTCTCTGTGTTTTCCTGCTGGAAGTTCCTGTTATGAAGAAGCCTTGTTCAATGGGTTAGTTTATGCTAAGATGTAAGTGACAGGCAACAGCTTAATGGGAAGTGGTTACTGACTCTATCTGGAGCAGCAGGCAGATTTTGCAGTCTTATCTGGTAGCTTTCCAAGACCGTCACCATTGATCCCCCAGCCATATCCCCAGCAGGGATGCCAGCCACTGAGCTGTTCCTTTCCCAGCATGTGGTCTATAACTATCAGGGTCCTGCCTTCCAGCATCTGGACAGCCAGAGAAAGAGGAGGATTGAGGACCCCAAAGAAGTGGGCCTCCTATGGGGGATGCCCGACACAGTGCTCCTTGGGCAGGGGGAGGGGAGGAGAGGATGAAACTTTGGGTCAGGTGAGAGTATCACCAGCTGTCAAATTCCGATGGTGAAATGACTGTCCTCAACCTTCTGGTAAAGCCAAGTTAACTCTGCTGCCTGTTCTCAGTGATCCCTGGCATCAGGAAATCTTCGCTGCCACCAGGGGGAAATGCATTTCACGGCTCATTATTTTTATACCCAGTAGCAAAGAAAACTGTCATTAGAATTTGCTAAGCACCTAAAAATCATACTGCACCATTTGCCTCAACCGTGGTCTTGAGTTTCTAGTTAAGTTATTAACACACCTTCTTTTTGCTCTTGGACAAAGTTGGTGGGGACCTGTCGGCACACGTCCTTGATGGGCACTCCATACTGGGCTAAGTTCTTGACCCGGCTGGGTAAAACAGTGTAGGTCCGGCCTCGAGTGGATGGATAATGCTTTAAAGCCTGGAAGAGGTGGCACTTCAAAACGGTGAGACAGCAGATAGAGGTGGCGCAGCAAGGAAGAAGAGCGAGAAACCTATTCCAGTGCACAAAAATAGCCATGAACTTGCCCTTGAGTTTTGTCTATAGCAGCAATACCCTGTCTGACCACAAGGTGATGACATTACTCCAAAAAAATCTGTGTGTGAGCCTGTGTGTCCCTGTAACGCTGTGCTCCTTTCACCCTTAAATTCTCAACTCTTCCAGCCTCCAGTGCTTTTCTCATCTCTAAAATAATGTGTTTCATTTATATCATGCATTTACTTGTTATAAATCAGATGAGGGGAATACTTCCTACCTCTCTTTAAAAAAATTGACAAATTGTTTTATTTATTTTTATTTTGTTTATTTATTTATTTTTGCGGTACGCGGGCCTCTCACTGTTGTGGCCTCTCCCGTTGCGGAGCACAGGCTCCGGACGCGCAGGCTCAGCGGCCGTGGCTCACGGGCCCAGCCGCTCCGCGGCACGTGGGATCTTCCCGGACCGGGGCACGATCCTGTGTCCCCTGCATCGGCAGGCGGACTCTCAACCACTGCGCCACCAGGGAAGCCCCTGTTTTATTTTTATGTGACCCAAAATGCATTCTTTTCCCCAAGAATCAGCATTCATTTTGCCCAAATGTCCTGGGCGGGTTATTTAAGCAAATGGTGCCGGATTTCAATGATTTGCCAAGGACCTCCTGCTGCTTTTGAATTTATTTGACAGCCCTTGTCATTTAAGAGGCTGGGAGGGAGAGAGCTTCAGCAGTCTGGGTTCATTTTAAACTAAAGATAACACGTGTGTATGTGTGCAAAGGGTGTGCAGGGGAGGAGAGAAGGCATGAGGGTAAAAATACTCTATTAGTTCACTCTAATATTTATATTCAACGACTTATATCCACTAACATGTAGCTCACACCCCTTTTGGAATAAACTAAAATTATGTCATTGTATGGAGTTTTCAGTGGTCCATTTTCATTCATATGATGTAATTTAAATGGGCCATGGACTGAACTTGGAGTCCTTTGCACGGTGATAGAATTTCATGAGCATTAAGAACAAGTACGAACTGAATTCCCCTGTGTATACAGCACCATCCTAGGAGGTCAGGATGTAGAGTTGGAAAACACCAAACTAGGAGGGGACCACAGTGAGCTGGTTTCACTTACCTGGTGGTCCAGGGCCTTACTAATATCGTCCAAAGTTGGACAGCTTCATCCATCTTGGCTAGGACACAGGCCATCTTGCTAAACAGCTTAGCCACCAGAGGGGCTTAAAGCAACACAGCAGAACCCTGTCATTCATTCAGTCACAATATAGTAGCCTCCTGCTTGCCGTCAGTGCTGCACATAGCTGGTCCTTCAGACTGTGGCATTGAGCATCCCGGCATAGCGCGGCCCTGGGCGGCAGAGCAAAGCACTAGCAGCAGGACTGACAGTGCACACAGGGCCCTGCTGCCCCCGAGGGGCCGTGGCACTGTCGCTGCTGCAGGCACCATGGGAAGGTATCCCCCGGGGCACTCTGCATACCCTTAACAGACTAGTGGGACTGGAGGGGTAGGGCGTCAGCCCCAGAAACAAAGCTAAATATAAGGTCCTGTTCATGGCCCTCAGCCGCCTCCATGACCCTCAGCTTCCCCATCTGTAAAGCAGGAAAACAGACCCTCTCCCACAGGGATGCCATGAAAGGATGAGACAAGATACTGCCTGCTTGTGAAGCCAGTGTGTGAGATAGAGTGCTCTCTGGAGGTACAGGGTGAGGAGAGGCCTCGGTCCAGACCTCTAGACTCAGATCCTGGCTCTGGGTCTGCCACTGACCACCTCTTACGTGGCCCTGGACCTGACCTTCAGCCTCTCTGAGTTTTGCAGTAAAGCCGAGGTTCTCCAGCTGAGTCTGACTGAGCCCACCTCCCTCCTCCAGTTCTGACTTCCATTCCATAGAGTGGCATTTTGTGACATCTTTCGTTGGAAGAAAAGTCTCTATGGCTTAAAACAGAGTTGGAAATCCCTGGACTGCCTCCCTTTAAGGAGGACTAGGGAACCGTGTCCTCAAGGAAATCAGGAGCAGGTCAGGTGAAGAGTGAGGGGGATGGTGTTTGGGAAGGAGAGCATGGGAGGTCCAGGCAGGCACAGAGAGAAAGCCTGTGTTTGCGGGGTGTGTCCTGAGATGTCCAGTGTGCAAGTAGGAGGGGAGCTTCCAAACAGCAGGGGCTGGACAGCAGAAGCCCATCCAGGGAGTAAGGAGTGTGGGCTTTTCCTTCATTTAATCCTCTCAGAGTCCTTTCCAGTAGGAAAGACAGCTGTTGATTCTGCTTGACAGATGAGGAAACCGAGGTACACAAAGGCTGAGCCATATCTCTGGTTATAGAGCTTTACTATCAGGGAGGTGTCCCTCCCCAATCCTGCCTCTTTCTGCCAGGTCCTACCTCACCGTACCCAACCATCTGGGCAAGTGGAAGCGAGGTTTCTAAAAGTGAAAATAAATTACTCTCCTGCTTTTGAAATAAACTGATTAAAATCTGAGATCAAGACAAAAGACCTCCATAGCACATACCAGTTATAAGAAATCTGGGTTCTGGAAATGGCTCTCTTATTTCAGAGGCCTTCAGGAGCCCTGTGAAGTCAACGCAGGAGACGAGCACAAAAGGATGTGGGATCCCTAGAGATCACAGAAGTTCCCACTGCGGTCACTGGCTCAAAAAGAAGTCACTGCAGATGCAAGAAAGCTGGTCCCTTGTCTAAAGAGATGTATTCCCTCAAGATCCTAAACCCAGAGAATGTCTATGTAGACAGGGTCCTCTTCTCTCTGGAAAAGCACAAGGCAAAATGCTGGAGCAGTCAAGGCTTTCTTTGGCATTTATAATGAACGTGTTCCACATCTTACATTCTCGTAGTCCAAGATACAGAGATACAGAGATATGGGTGGGAAGGAAAGAAGAGTCAAGATGACTCCAAGGTACAGAGATATGGGTGGGAAGGAAAGAAGAGTCAAGATGACTCCAATAGCACTGACCTTAGTGGAGAGAAGGATGGCGGCTCCATTCACTGAGATGGAGCCTGTGGGCAGCAGGTGGGCGGGGGTGGAGATCAGTTCTGAACGTGTTGACTTTCAGATGATTAGGCATCAAGTAGAGAATTGGATGCGTGAGTCTGGGGTCGAGAGAGAGAGTTGGGCTGGACATACACACCTGGGAATGTTTAGAGCCGAGACTGTATTCAAAGCCATCACACGGTGGGTGAAATCACTAAGTGAGCTAAGTGTAGACAGAAAAGAGGAAAGGTCCAAGGACTAAGGTCTAGGACCATCCACATTTCGAGGCTGGGGAAGTGAAAGGGAGAAGGCTGGTCAGAATGATGGAAACGAACAGGCAAACGTGTGTGTCCCGGAGGCTCACTGAGGGCCACAACGGTGTCAAATGCTGCTGTTTTCTCAGATAAGAGGTCTGAGAAATGACCTTTGTGTTTAGCGTTGTAACAGTCATTAGATTCGTTAAGGGCAGTTTCAGTAGTGTCTTTGGGCTAAGCCTGATCTCCAGAACATCAATGACAGCCGTCCACTGGATGGATCTGCTGGGACCCAGGCATCCATTGTCCATGCCTTTCGAGGTATGGTCAACATCCCAGTCAACAATGCTTTGATTGAATGGGATGGAAGCTTGGACTACGAGAATATAAGATGTGGAACACGTTCATTATAAATGCCAAAGAAAGCCTTGCCTGCTCCAACATTTTGCCTTGTGCTTTTCCAGAGAGAAGAGGACCCTGTCTACATAGACATTCTCTGGGTTTAGGATCTTGAGGGAATACATCTCTTTAGACAAGGGACCAGCTTTCTTGCATCTGCAGTGACTTCTTTTTGAGCCAGTGACCGCAGTAGGAACTTCTGTGATCTCTAGGGATCCCACATCCTTTTGTGCTCGTCTCCTGCGTTGACTTCACAGGGCTCCTGAAGGCCTCTGAAATAAGAGAGCCATTTCCAGAACCCAGATTTCTTATAACTGGTATGTGCTATGGAGGTCTTTTGTCTTGATCTCAGATTTTAATCAGTTTATTTCAAATCTTTTCAGCTGTACCTTCAAAATATATACAGAATTAAATAACGTCTCATCAACTCTGCTACTACCACCCTCGTTTAATCCGCCCCCCCCGGAATCTTTTGAAAGCCTCCTAACAAGTGTTTGTCAGAGCACGCTGGTTAAATCCCAAGGCAGACCAAACCCAGCTGTAGCTTCCTATCTCATGCAGTATAAAAACCACATGAGTTACAGGGACCTACTGGGTCCCACAGGGTCAGACCCCTGTTACCTCTCTGCCTTCACTTGCAACTCGTGTTCCTCTCACCTGTCAGCTCCTGCTACTCTGGCTTCTTCACTGTTCTTTGCTCAGGGCCTTTGCACATTTTGTTCCATCTGTCTGGAACGTTTACTCCCAGGAATCTGAGTTTTGCTTCTTCATCCTTTTTTTTAAACATCTTTATTGGAGTATAATTGCTTTACAATGGTGTGTTAGCTTCTTCTTTATAACAAAGTGAATCAGTTATACATATACATATGTTCTCATATCTCTTCCCTCTTGCGTCTCCCTCCCACCCTCCTTACCCCACTCCTCTAGGTGGTCACAAAGCACCGAGCTGATCTCCCTCTGCTATGCGGCTGCTTCCCACTTGCTATCTATTTTACATTTGGTAGTGTAGATATGTCTGTGCCACTCTCTCACTTCGTCCCAGCTTACCCTTCCCCCTCCCCGTATCCTCAAGTCCATTCTCTAGTAGGTCTGGCAGGAGGGGAATAAAGACACTTCCTCATCTTTTGTGATCAAGATGTAACCTCCCTGGGAGCCCTGTCTACGACTGAGGATGCCACCCCTGACATTCTCTTTCCCCTCTTCCTTTCTTTTTCTCTGTCATACTGATCAGTCTATACAGTTTGCCTCTAAAAATCATACCGTTTCTTCCTGTAGGACGTAAGCTCTCTGAAGTTAGGGACTTCTGTCTGCTTTGTTTACTGCTGTATCCCCAGCCCATGAACCAATAGCACCTAGGTCCTCAACCAATGACGGTGAGTGAAGCAGTAAATAATTTCCGTAAGTGTCCTCAACCAAAAAGAGTGTCACGAGAGACAATAGCAATGAGGACCCAATTCAGATGCCGGGGGAGTAGTTGCGGAAGGGTCAGGCCTTTCTGAGAAGTGACTTTTGGGCTAAGACCTTCCAGAAGCCTGGGTGTGGCCAGTTAGATGTGTGGGGTTGGGTGGGGAAGCAGCCTGATCCACGGTTTGGGTTTGCTGGGGACCGAGAGGTTTCTTGAGTGCCAGAGGAAAGCGCCTGGTGAACCAGGCTGCGTGGATCACTCTGCAGGAGGGTGTCCCCAGCAGAGGCTGGGAAAGGTGCCAAGGCTCGGCGGGAAAGGTGGGGGGTGCAGGCTGGGCGGCCGTGAAGGCTGGGCCTGGGTGATTTTCTATTGTCTGTGTGATGGGAGCCACCAGAGGGTCTTTAAAAAACCTCTTCTAGCTCTCTGCGGAGAACGGATTGGAGGCTGGTAGGAGTGAATGTGGAGACGTGTTATCTCCCGGTAATAAGGGTTCTGAAAGCGGGCCTGGGTTTTATGAGCTTCATTCCAGATTCATTCCAGGCCCTTGGGGTGAGGGTGAGGCTCCAGGCTTAAGTTATTGCTACCTTGTCTCTTGGGCTTGGACAGAGCGGGCAGGTTGGGAGCTGCCTAATTTCAGTTCATATAGGCACTTACTGTGAATTGCTAAGTGGGTGAGATCGGAGTGGTTTCTTGATAAAGAGAGAGCTTGTCAAGGGGGATTTCGGAGCCATTTTCCCCATCAAATCAATAGAGGTGTTAATCCTCAATCTAGATAACAGAATAATATAGTTGCAGACATTGGCTTTAAACCCCACTGCAGATGAACCAACTGTCAAGGACCTCGGCTGCCGGCAGACAGGCCTGGATGATGAAGAATGCCAGACATGCAGGGCTGGGACTGTGGACCGTGGACGTTCCAGGCCTGACTCCCCTCCGTGGGCACAGGGGAGGGGCCCACGAGCTTCTGGATGGCCTGATGCTTTATTGCCTGCCGGCATCATACCCAGTGGCAGGAAGAAACCCATCCTGTGCCAGACTGTAGGGTGGGGTTTCCTGGCCCAGCCTCTTTAAGGCAAAAACTATGATTTAGGAAAAGAGATTGGCAGACAGACAAGCGTCATAACAGTTTTGTCCTACATGGACATAGAGGACAGACTGGTGGTTGCCAGTGGGGAGAGGGTTGGGAGAGGGATGGAGTGGGAGTTTGGGGTTAGCAGGTGTAAGCTTTTATATATAGAATGGATAAACAACAAGGTGCTACTGTAAAAAAATAAAATAAATCTTTAAACAGGATGAGAACATTACTAAGCTTCTTGAAGATAAAGTTCACCCCAACCCTCTCACAAAGTTATGATTATTCTTGAATAATTTCTCCTGGTATTTTCCCATGGGAATTTATTAATATAATTTCCATAAATAAATGTGGTGTTCTGCTTTTTTTATAACGATATATTTCAGTTAATCATTTAAAGACATTTAAAAAGCAGGGGGAAGCAGAGGATATACAAATACAAAATCCAAAAGGGTTTTTTCCTAATTATATGCATAATGTTGCAATGAATGTCTGGGTGTGAAAACATTTTTATTCTTTTGTATTATTTCTATAAGATAAACTCCCAGAAGTAGATTGAAATTGAAACACATTATGTGTTTGAAACACATTATGATTCATGATACACCATGCCCAAATGCTTTTCAAAGTATTGTGTTTATTTGCACTTTCACCCATAATGTATGCATATACAAATTTTATGGCAATAAACATTATTCTTTTTTAAAAGTTTTAATGGTTTAAGTATGACATCAAATGTTATTTTTGTTTTAGTTGTATCTCCTTGATTATAGATGAGATGACTGAATATTTTTCCATAACATTTTCTTTCTTCTTTCTTTTCTTAACTAGTTCCTTGCTATTTGTAATTCCTGTGTGAGCCTCAGTTTCCTCTTCTGTAAAATGGGTATGTTAGCAGTATTACCTTCTAGGATTATTGTAAGGGTTAATTAGCCAGAGCAGTGTTGGATAGTCGTCATAGGCTTAGCTTGGATGTCATCTAGATTATCTGGCTTTGGATGCCAGCTCTGATATTTGAAAGCTGATGGAGGTGGGGATTGGCAAGTTCACATTACCAAGAGCAGGAGGGATGGGACATATCGTTGTGGCCATCTTTGGAAAATACCATCTATCACGCTAGTCAGTTTCTTCTTTAAATAAGTCTCTAATTACACAAATAATGCATCCTTTTAAAACATGAAAGTTAAGGCTAGCGTCCCTTTTGACCAGCACCTCAATTCCCATCTCCTCTCCAAAGGTGACTACCGTATTTTGTTTGGTGAACATCTGGTGGGACATTTTGCTTGTGCATACCTACACGCACATACACACATGCCCACCGGCATCCACAGAAAATCTGTAGCGTTTCTAATGGTTCACATGAATAGTATCATACTATATGTATTTATTTCAATGTGATTTTTCATTCAACACATCCAGAGATTGTACTATGTCATGCGCTAAGATCTCCCTCATCCTTTTCCATTTGTGCACAATATAGATATAACATAGTTTATTGAATAATTACACTATTCACCAACACAAAATGAGTGTCCTTTTCCCAGACTCTCTCTGACAGTTAAATGTTTTCAATTTTTGCAGTCGAATTGGTGAAAATGACATGATAATTGTTTGACTTTGCATTTCTTGGATTATTAAGTGAATATTTTCATAAGTTTATTGGCCATTTGCTTTTCTTTTGACTTGCTTATTTTTATACTTTGCTCCTGAGTCATTTAAAAATTCATTTGTAGGATTTTCTTTATATAATATTCATTTGTTGCAAAATTCTTCTCTCATACTTTCACTTATTTAACTTTGTTTACACTCTTTTGATGAACAGAATTTTTAGAATGTTGATGTAATCAATTTTATCAATCACTTAGGCTATGGTTTTGTTTTGTGTGTTTTAAAATTTTTTGAAGTCTTTGTTACTCCCCAAATATTTTCCTTTAATACTATATAATTGTGTTTTGTAAGTTTAGATCTACAATTCGTTTAGGAGTAAGTTTTATGACAGTGTCACTTAGGTCTTAATAGGTAGTCAGTTGTCCTAATCCCATTTATTGAATTCTTCCCCCTTTTATTTAAAGTAGTATCTTTATTGTATGCTAAATTCCCATATATTCAGAGATCCTTCTGGATTTTCCATTGTGCTACACTGATCCATCTACTTACTCTTGTGACAATATCCCAGTTTGTATAACTATAGCTTTCTAACATGTTTTTCTCCCCCTCTTTTTTTTTTTTTTTTTTTTTTTTTTTTCCGGTATGCGGGCCTCTCACTGTTGGGGCCTCTCCCATTGCGGAGCACAGGCTCTGGACGCGCAGGCTCAGCGGCCATGGCTCACAGGCCCAGCCGCTCCGCGGCATGTGGGATCTTCCCGGATCGGGGAACGAACCCGTGCCCCCTGCATCGGCAGGCGGACTCTCAACCACTGCGCCACCAGGGAAGCCCTCCCCCTTTTTATTCTTATTTTTCAAATCTGTCTTGACTATTCTTACCAATTCAGTCTTCCATAGGAATTTAGAATCAACTTATTAGGAGCTTTTGATTGGCAATGCGTTGAATTTATTAACTAACTTGGAAAGACTTAACAAATACTTTTCTATTTGTAAACTTGTCATTTTTTCCCTTCTTGCTTAGCATCCTTAACTGTATCATGCAATTCTCAAAGTAGCCACAGGGCGGCGGTAGGAGCAAAGAAGGTGAAACTCGGGCCCCTCATGAGAGACCTGGGAAGCCAGGAAGCCCTTGAGAGAGGAGAACGCTTGTGGCAGAGTGAGCCGGCAATTATCTGCACGCAACACCTTACACTTATTTTGCACAGTTTACAAATATTTCATTTACATTATTTCCCTTGGAATAGGTGATGAAGGTGATCTTTCCCCATTTTAGAGGTGAACGAATGAAACATGAAGACATGCAGCTAGTCTGGGAGGATGCAGTGCCCACACCCTCCGTGCCAAGCCCAGGGCTCTTTCCGCTTCATCCTCGTGCAGATTTCAGACTTCTCCACACTAGACAAAAGGAAAACAAAATTAGTGAAAGCTAAAATTCAAAGCGACAGCAGGAAAATGTGTGCAGGTCCATCATCCCTATGTTCAAAATCTTAGTGTCACTTCTGTGTGTCCCCCTCTCCTTTCCCTAATTTAGGTGGTCCCTAAAGCTCTGAATTTTTCCTTTGTGACATATCTCACATCTGCCTTTTCTCTCCTCCCAACATCATCATCTTCACCTCACTTCTGATGGCATCCATGACTCCAGGCTTCCCCTCCAACTCATCTGCTTCACCAAGGTAACACTTTTTGTCAGTCAGAGATGGGGAAACTGGGACAAAGAAGGTTATTGTTTCAAGGATGGGATGACTGGGGTTGAATGGGAAGTTGGTGGGGCTTTCAAAGCAGGTGGGACCTTCCGAGAACATTTGGGTGGGTCGATGTACAAGGTGCCGAGGGCGTGGGAAACTGTGACATGGTCAGGTGGTCGTCGCTATCTGATTACCTGGTAGGGCTCGGGGAGGGAAGATGCAACAGGAAGCAGGTGAGGGGCTGTTCAAAGATAGGCAGGAAGGGACCTTGTGGTTTTCCCGGAGATCAGTTCATGTCTCGAGGGTCAGCAGGACCACAGTCACACTCAACCATGACCCAGACTTTGGAATCCCTTGTGCTCTAGGCCATGCTAATTCCGGCAGCCTTGAGCCAGTTGCTTCAAGGTTCTGGTGACTCAGGGATCTGGTGACTGAGCCCTTGTCCTATTCCTCAGGATTGGGGCTTTATTTTATATCCGGACCCAATAATGGTCTTGTACCTGAGCAGCGGACTTGGCTGTGAGCTCAGCTCCCCAGTTCTTTCAGCTCCAGGGTCCTGCCTCGGGTCCTGAGGGCCTGGTCCTAATCCAGCCCCGCAGGTCTCCCTGACCCTGGACATCTGCCTCCCTGGAGCACCAACTCTTTTGGGGCCCAGACTCCCTGCCACCTGATTCTACTCCCAGGCCAGGGCGCCTCCCTCTGTGACCCTTACTCCCTTCCTGGAACTTCCCAACCTGCACACCTGCCCCGACCCACTGGGCTCTGCCTGCCTCACAGCATTCCCCGTATCTGCTGCGGCCCCGCCCGTGGCACCCCTCTTGGTTCTACTGTCACCCACAAGGAGCCTCTTGAGATGCCTCCAAGGCCAAGGGCATGTAGTCCGTTGACCCCAGGCAATGGGCAGAGCAGGCAGTCATGTTGGGCGAAGCACCAGGCAGCACCGGGCAGCACGGGGCAACCCCTCACCACTTATCACCGAGAGGCAGCTGAAAAAGAGCACCCTCTGGGACCTGTTTTTCAAGAAGACCCCCTGAGTCACGGTGGAAATGTGACCCCGGGCCACGCCTCTCAGCACCGGCTGCTTCTACTTCCTACAGCTTTAAGAAGAGAAGTCAGAAACCTCAGTTTTGCCTTATAATGCAAATTGGGGCAACTCTTTGGGAAGGCGGGGCTGTGACTCAGGGAAGCCTGCAGGGGGGCCTGAGAGAAGGGTTCTGTGCAAGTGTAGTACAGATGTTCACACACACACACACGCACACGCACACGCACACACACACGAGCTGTGCTCTGGTCTGGGAAAAGGATAGGATTCCTTCACCCACCACACACATGCAAGCCTCATAGCTCCTCTGTGTTTTGTGAATTCTTTTCCTCTAAATTCACAAAATCTGGATTCATTATTGCAGGTATGGGCATGGGGAGGGGAGGTGTTTATTCCCACCATCTAAAGAAGCAGATCTACAGGAACTGTGCCTCTGAAAGGAGAACATCAGCTCGAAGGGCCCAGCACGGGGCAGGGGCAGGAAAAAGATGGAAGCGTTAGCCAGTCCGGTGAACAGAATCAGAAACTGTGTTAGATTTTTAAAAAATTTCACTAGACAGCAAACATTTTTAAAGCAACCATTCCACAACCTTAAAAAAAAAAACATTTTATTTGAACAGTCATAAAAGCAAAAGCATCCTCACTCCATCCTTCCTTAATCCCACCCTACACCCCAAGTGGATGGTGGTAGATTCCTACGTAAGTGGAATAAAATAAGGAGAATTGGCAAAAGACACTTTCCCCTCTCTTTTGGGCTCCAGTTGACCCTGTGGCCTGGCAACAGGGGATGCTGGGTAATTTGTTGAGTGAATTGGGGAGTGGTCTGGCCCCTGGAGAAGGACAAGGAGGTTTGAACTATTAGGGCAGGTTGAGGAGGACCAAGAAACACTTGATCCAATTGTTTCTCTTGGGTCAAGTCACCTCCCTGTGCAGCCACTGCTCATTTAACCCCTGTATGTGGCTGATGGAGATGTTTGGTGGCTGTTGTCCGTATGCTTCCACCTGTGTTCCTACTCAAAGATCAAGGACCACCCCAAGCCCCCCGGACGACAGCTGCAAGCCTTGCCCCTCTCTAAGCCCCTGAGATTCCTTCACATCGTATCTCATTTCCAACTTAGCCACCCAACACTCAATACTGTTCTGTACCCATCCTCAAAACCTTTTTTTTTTTGGCCACACAGCAAGGCATGTGGGATCTTAGTTCCCCGACCAGGGATCGAACCCGTGCACCTTGCAGTGGAAACGTGGAGTCTTAACCCCTGGACCACCAGGGAAGTCCCTGTCCTTATAAAGAGAAGGCCCGTCCTACGTCCTTACCCAAGCTCCAACTATAATGCCATCTTGTTAACGAGCTATTCCTCTGCCTCTTTCTTCCACACCCAGGACCCCCAAGTTACCTGATATCCAACCTTTTTCCCTGGTTAGTGTCCTGGTTTTGGAAAGTGCTGTTCAAGGCCCTTCACGATTGCCTATCTACTGCCCATGACCTACAGACTAATTGCCAAGTACAGCAGTTCATAAAATATCAGATATACTCTCCTGGTAGGTCACCAGCTATTTACCTGTTACCATAGAAAGTGTCCACCTTCCTTATCAGAGCAGAACTGTTTGTGCTCACCCAGCCCGATCTCCCCTATTCTCACTGGAAGAAGGTAAAGGAGACTGTATTATTGTTTCAGATATGGGATGCCCCTCCCTGAGAGGGAGGAAAGCATTTTATCTCCCTGCCCCATGGACATCAGACTTGCCCACGTGACTTGTTTTCGCCAATGAATGTGAAGGGAAGTGGGATGTGTCACTTCCAGGCAGAAGTTTTAGGAGCCAACACCTGTGGCACCATATTCCCTTTCCTGCTGCCGCAAGTGACAGGGATATTCCAAGTAGAGGCTACTCTGTCTTCCTGGGTCCCAGAGTGAAAAAGACGGGTAGACTTGTAGCTGATATATAATGGACATGTACTGTTAGCAAGAAATACACCTTTGTTGTCGGAGTTTTGAGCTTTGGGGGTTGTTTATTGCTACAGAATGCCAGGTAGGTGGGAGCAGTAACCCCTCACCCTCACGTTTCCCGGGAGCGGAGGGCATTTCTTCCATTCTTCAGGAGGGAAACAATAGAGTAGAAACGCTTCCAGCTTTGCCCTTTTCCTCCTCCCTCCTTCCTAGGGGAGGAGATGCACCTTATCTGATTGGTGATGGGGGAGAGGGAGCTGGCATGGGTAGCCCCCTCCTTCCATGCTCCCTTCAGGATATGTCTGTCTGCAGACTTGTCATCTTCTGCATGTAGCTGTGTGGTAAACCCCTAGGGACAGACCCTGTGTGTTGGCGTGCAGCTGTCTGTGGGCAAACATCGAAACCAACCCACCTCTTATTGGTAATAAAGATGATTTTTTTTTTTTTTTTTTTTTTTTTGCGGTACGTGGGCCTCTCACTGTTGCGGCCTCTCCCGTTGCAGAGCACAGACTCCGGACGCACAGGCTCAGCGGCCATGGCTCACGGGCCCAGCCGCTCCGCGGCATGTGGGATCTTCCCGGACTGGGGCACGAACCCGTGTCCCCTGCATGGGCAGGCGGACTCTTAACCACTGCGCCACCAGGGAAGCCCTAAAGATGATATTTTGATCTCCGTATATCTGCTCCTAGTGAGTGCGTCTAACTCCCATATCTGAACCTGGAAATAATGGTGTTATATATTTGCTCCTTAAGGCTCCAATACACAGCATCTATGTGGCCCAACTCCGTTCCTGCATCTTATCATATAGCATCAGTGACATCCCCAGACCTGTTCCTGGGGGATCTTTGACCATCCAGAAAGACTAGAGGGCACAGCCCAGCAAGCCGAAGATGGTGTAAGGAAGCTGTTACCGCTCTGACTGCAGCAGAGAAGAAGCTGCCCATGTAGGGCCAGAGGGCTGTTACTCGAGATGCATTAAAACTCAGAAGTCATCATTTATCCAACTCCCCGTGCCATTTCTCAGCAAACTGCTTCTATAACCCCAAACAGGGACTCAATATATGGTTGAAGGGGTCCTGGACGGCACCTCTGGTCCACACCTCTTTGCCCAGGTCCATTCCCTTGGAAAATCCATTTGTCTTCTGCAACACTCAGCTCTGACCCTTGCCTCCCTCTGAAGAACTAACCAAGGAAGACTGGGGGGCAGCAGGAGTGATGGTAGAAATAGAACCTCCATGGCATCCTCAACCCCAGGCTCCTAAAGCTAGTGGGTCAACCTGCTCCATCAGAAGAGGACGATGGCTTTCAATGGAGCATTAAGTATGTGTTTCATGTTGAAAAATGAGAATTAGAGAGGTTGTGGGCCTTGTTGAAGGCCACACAGCTACTGTCTCTGTGCCTCCTTTCAAACTAAACAGTCATAATAGTGACAGTTCATTGAAGGTTTCCTGTGGGCCAGTCCCATCCTGGCCTCTTGCCATGTACCATCTTATTTAATTCGCACATCAGGTATACGAGGTGAGTCTTATTACTATTAATTTAAAGATGATGGAACTGAGACGCAGATAATTTTTGTAACTTGCCCCAAATCTGATTCCATAATTGACTCTATTACCTATTCTGTTCAGTTATATTATAAAAGTTAGTATTGTAAAACTCAGAAATTCAGTCTGAGAGCTATTCTGTATCTTGCAGGAGGGAATTCAGATCCTACACATCCAAAAGGAGACGCCACGGTTCCACTATTTTTTGTTGTTGAAGTATAGTTGGTTTACAATGTTGTGGTAGTTTCTGGTGTATAGCAAAGTGACTCAGTTATACATATATATACACATTCTTTTTCATATTCTTTTCCATTATGGTTTATTACAAGATATTGATTATAGTTTCCTGTGCTATGCAGTAGGACCTCAGTGTTTGTATCTGCTAATCCCAAATTCCTAATTTATCCCTTCCCTGCTTTCCTCTTTGGTAACCATAAGTTTTTTTTTATGTCTGTGAGTCTGTTTCTGTTGCATAAATAAGTTCATTTGTACTATTTTTTAGATTCCACATAGAAGTGATATCATATAATATTTATCTTTGTCTGACTTACTTCACTTAGTATGATAACCTCTAGGTCCATCCATGTTGCTGCAAATGGCATTATTTCATTCTTTTTTATGGCTGAGTAATATTCCATTGCATATATGTACCACATCCTCTTTATCCATTCGTCATTTAGGTTATTTCCATGTCTTGGTTATTGTAAATAGTGCTGCTATGAACATAGGGTTGCATGTATCTTTTTGAATTACGGTTTTCTCTGGATATATGTCCAGGAATGAGATGGCAGGATCCTATGGTAATTCTATTTTTAGTTTTTTAAGGAACCTCCATACTGTTCTCCCTAGAGACTGTACCAATTTACATTCCCACCAACAGTGCAGGAGGGTTCCCTCCTAAAGGGATTTGAGAATGTTAGAATGTTGGAGCTGGGAGGATTATCAAATGCCTGCTGTTTCTGGGCCTCTTTTACCACTATGCTCCGTGTGCATATGTGCACACACACACACACATGCACGCACACACGCACGCACACACAGCAGATTTTCAATGTCAGTTGCCACAGAGCAAAAGATTGGCAGGGGGCCAGCTACAGCTCCACACTGTTCCCATGTTCCCAGACCAAGGGGTCTATTCCAATTTATTTACTGCGTTGAGACAAAAACTGAGCACCAGAGCCAGTTCGCGTGCATTGGGATATTTAATTTTAATAATTAAACAGTGCGCTGGTCAACTGAATGTCACCTCTCGTGCCTTTGCTAAAAAGGAAATGCTGCAATGCTCACTGCTGAGGGGCTTTTCTTGTTCAAAGTAACATCACATATTGAGCAAATTAATATCCCATTTTAATGGTCTCATTGGGTGGGAACCAGGGGTTCACATGCCAATATAAATAAGAAAGAATCGGTGGAGCAGAAAGCTTTCTACATTTCATCAACAGATGAGCACTAGTTCCGCGTTATTTATTTATAATTTATCTTTATTTTGACACAATTAAAAAATTATACAAAAGTTGCAAGTAGAGGGAAAAGAACCTTATTTTCCCGACCCACGTGAGTGCAAATTGTCACCCTGATGCCCATTACCTATGAATTATTTGCATTTCCTGCAAATCAGGGCATTCTTCTACCTGTGTAACCACAATACAACCAACACGTCAGGAAATGAACATCGGTACATTGTTACCAACGAATTCTTAAGCTCCCAATCAAGTTTTGCCAACTGTCCTATTAAGGTCCTTTCTAGAAAAAAGATTCAGTTCAGAATCATGAGTTGCATTTAGTTGTTATGCCTCTTTAGTTCCCTGCAGTTTGGAACAGTTCCTCAGTCTTTCTTTCACTTTAATGACCTTGACACATTTGAAGGTTACAGATCAGTTATTTTGTAGTACGTCCCTCAATTTACTTTTTTTTTTTTTTTTTTTTTTTTTTTGCGGTACGCGGGCCTCTCACTGTTGTGGCCTCTCCCATTGCGGAGCACAGGCTCCGGACGCGCAGGCTCAGCGGCCATGGCTCACGGGCCCAGCCGCTCCACGGCATGTGGGATCTTCCCGGACCAGGGCACGAACCCGTGTCCCCTGCATCGGCAGGCGGACTCTCAACCACTGCGCCACCAAGGAAGCCCTCAATTTACTTTTATTTGATATTTCCTTAGGGTTAAATTCAGGTTATACACCACTGGCAGGAGTACCACTGAAGTGATGCTGTATTCTTCTCACCGCATCCCAACAGCGGGTGCTTGGCTTTGTCTTGTTCTGTTACTGAAGATGCTCACTTTGATCCCTTGATTAAGGTGGCTTCTGCCAAGCTTTTTCATGTAGTCACTCCTTTTCTCTTTATACTTTATGAGGTTTTTGTTGCGAGATACTCGGGAACCATGTAACTATTCCATCTCTCATTGAATATTCAATCGATTCATTTATTTATTTGTATCTATCAATGCCAGGTCTCTGATTTTATTCAATGGGTTGTAATCCATTACTATGATTATTTATTGGATGCTCAAACTGTCCTCGATTTGGCTAGAGGGAAGGTTTTCCGCTGGCCTCTGTTTCCTTTTGAGTGCCCCTATCATTCCTGTGTTCTTCCTTACTGTCTTTTGAGGACAACAGATGTTCCAGGCTCATCTTGTAATTTCCCTGCTCCAGTCCTGGAATGGGCCGTTCCTAAAAGGAGCTCTGGTTCCTTTTACTGGAGAATAACATTCAGAAGCCAGGATCTGGGCTCAAAATGTACCCACAGAGATACTCATATCGCAGTATCTCTGCCCTTTACCTTCTCAGTGGTCAGAGTGAGCGAGGATATGTACGTACATACACATATTTTAAAATAGTCATACATGTGTAGAAATAGATGTATATGTACTGCATTTTATATCTATAGATATTGATAATTTTTCAGTTTATCAATCGTATATCATTTAGATCTATATTAATTGAAAATCATAGTTAACACCAATACCTTGATTTAAATTTAACACCATGGGGTTCGTTTCAGTTTCCCACTTTCCATATCTGTAACTCCCTTCTTTGACAGTGAGGGATTTGACTCCTGTCTGATGATTTGACTCAATCATCCTGCAGTGACCAATTCCTCCAGAGCCACCAGCACCCCTTCCCTGTGTGGGAAGCACCCCACTCAGACCTTGACTCCCTGCTCTGGGTCACCATGGTTCCCACTCTCCATCCTTCCAGCATGGACACCTACTTTGCTGGGTATCACCTTATGAGTTTGGGAAGAAATTGTTTAGGAAGGGAAGGAAAAAGATTAGAAATAACACATTTGTTTATTTATATATTCTTTTTGGCAAAATAAAGGAGAGGAGAGCTTTTCTACTATAACACTGTATTATGTGAACGTTCTTAATGGTGAATATTTGAGCTGGTTTAGACTTGAAGGGAATAAATCTGGGAATGATATTCCGAAAGTTTTATGCCAAGAAGTGTCCCTGAGTAGGTAATCTCTGTTTAAAGACAGCCTCAACATGTCGTGATGATCTAACGCAGAAATGAGAGAAGCAATGTGTGAATAATGACCCTATGAACTTCTCTCTTTATGATTTATCCTATAGATTCTCGGGGGAGGGGACTGTGGACAGGGCACAGAGTCTGCTGAGCAGGGAGCCCGCTCTGAGTTCTAATACGGGCGGCACAACCCATTCAAGGAGGGCCACACGATGGATGCTAAACCTGCTGAGTGTCGGTCTTCTTGTGAGTAAAGCCTGATAATCCCTAGGTCCTCTTACAGTCAGACAGTGTAGGGTCCCCACGGCACTCTGCACACTTATCGTACTGTCCACGCACCCTCCTCCACGCAAGCCTCACTCATCATCTCCCCTGTGCCCAGCCAGGTCTGGCAACTATAGGCGTTCAGTTGGCCTTTGTGGGTGAGTGAGTGCATGACTGATGGCCCCAGGCTGGCCGGTCTGGTCTCCCTCTTTAAAAGCATCCTCTCTTAACACAGCTGAGAGCTCCCTCCCAGACTGCACTGCAAGAAGTCAGGCTTGTTAGGACTGCTGGTGCTCTGCACGGGCTAACATCCACCCCGTCCCTCATAAAAAGCCTCGATTCCCCGATAAGGAAAGGAAGTGACTGCCGCAGGAATTTGATCTGTGATAACCCGTTCCATCACTCTTGGTAGACTGTGGTGTGTGGCTTCTGGTCGCATGAGGCAGCAGCAGCCGCAGCCTGTAAAGAATGTGTGTCCAATATTTGGTGCTGAAAGGCTGGAAGGAGAAGCAGCGTCCAGGACGTGTCAGGGCAGATGATTCCCATAATGCAAAGGGGGTGATCCTCATGTGGGCAGCAAGTGGGGGATGAGGTCATGGGGAAGAATTTAGAGAGAATTAGGTCTTGCTTCCCTGTGCATAATTTTTTAAAGAAATATAAAATCTATCTTTTTAACGTCTCATATCTGTTTCCTTTTAATCTTTCAACCTGGCCCCCACTAAAACTGAATTTTAAATAAGCTTAATGTTTGCAATGCCTTGTGCTCCTTTTGGAGATGAGGAAATTGTCTATCTTCTTAGTCTGGAAGACGGCCGTATTGATACTGGTGACTTCTTTTCTTTTAAAACACGTATGTTCCCTGGAGGAGTAACCTATCGCCACTCACATCTTAGTGTTAATTGCATTAGCAGATAGCATTCTCTCAATTCTTAACTATAATTAGCAGTGGAAAAAGAGAATTTTGTTTCAGATCGAGCTCCTTCTCTCACACCACGAGTTGATAGAGGAAAGGGTTTTTAGAGTTGGGCATTGCAGGGAAGGTATTACAGAGAGGGTATTGGCTGTGGGTGCCAATGTGAAATGGCAGAAATACTCTGAACTCACAGAGAATCGGGTTCAAATCTCAGTTCTATTAGAGACTAAGTCACCTGGGAAAAGTCTCCTAACATTTTTAGGCTTAAGATTTCACATCTACTATATAATGATGTAGGGCTTCAATGGATGATCTTCAGGCACTAACATTATTGGATTCTATGGTTTAGTTTGTGAAAGCAAAACACGTCTTAGAGAACAACCTACTATCTGGTGTATGATATACCATTACCTTGAATTATTATCTGAAAGGAATTAGGAATATTGCCTATGAAGTGGTAATTCAGGCCTGATTTAAGGACAGACAGTTGCTGTCATTTGTAGAGGCACAAAGCCCCATGCATATTATAGAGATGTGTTTATACAATGTAAGCCTGCATTTTAATGGAAGGAAAAAGTCAATTTTTCTGCTTCTACCACTGACAATTTTATGAGATCATCTAGTCTTTTATCAAAGATTCTCCCTGTTCATTTTCGTTTTTTAGGTACAAAGAAGTATTTAAATAGTAAAAAAAAAAAAAAAAGGAAAGAAACAATCTAAATATTTAATAATAAGAGACTGGGTAAGGAAATGTAGGTCTGTGCAAATAAATGGAGTATTATGTAGCCATGTAATAAAGATTATATAAATGCACATTGACACAAAAAGATATTCAAGTTATATCATTAAGTTTAAAAAGGTAGATTACTACACAGCTCTCATAGCATGGAAAAAAGACTGAAAGACTTACACACCAGAATGCTTACAGAGTTTATATATCTTCATAGTAGGATTAAAGATTTGTGAACTAAATTTTTTCTTCCTTTTTTCTTTTTTTTCCCATTTGTTCTTTTAAAGATCTTAACCAAGATATAATTCACACACCATATAACTCACCCAATTAAAGTGTGTAATTGAATGACTTTTAGTACATTCACAGAGTTGTGCAACTACATGACCACAGTCAATTTTAGAACTTTTTCAACACCACAAAAAGAAACCTTGCATCCCTTAGCTAACACCCCTGAGTCCCACCCACCCCAGCACCCATACCCTTGCAACCACTCATCTACTTTTTGTCTCTATAGATTTTAAAACATCCTCTGGATTTATATTTTAAGTTTACATTTATGTGTCTTAAGTTGGCTTTTCAGCAGAACTCACCTGAGATACGTCCAATAATCATGCATGTAAACAACCATCACAGAACTGTTTTCTCTGGACCCAAACTAGGGACCAAAGTTGCATCTATAACTATGGCTTCTAGATGTGGTAGCATTGGATGGGTTAGGGCATGGGTTGAGGTGTGAAGAGCCCAAGCTTCCTTTGACTTCTCATGATACTCTCATCCTGGGTTGGACAGAGAGAGAGACAGAGACAGAGACAGAGACAGAGAGAGACAGAGAGATAGAAACAGAGAGAGCTCTGCAATTTTTAGCTCCTTTTATCCCTGATCTGGGATCTCTTTTCATTTTTTGGAGAGAGACAGAGATATGACTGAAACCCTCACCCTTAACAGCATCCATTTTCATGCTATGATTTGCACAGCCTTGTTTTTCATCAAGAATCACTGGTTTGAAGTGAAATAGTTTCTACATGATAGATCTAGTTTACAAACTCAATCAGGTCAACTCAAGTCACACCTATTTGCTACTCGAGTTTTTGAAATGGTGTGTCAACTTGGTTTTAGGTGTCAGAAATGGAATGTTATAACTAAGGAATATAGGGTAATTTTTAAAAAGTAGTTTTCTATTTCCTAAAGTTCAGCTATTTTGTGTATCTAAATTACTCTAATATTTATTAATCATCTGCTACGTAGACAGCCCTGAGTCAAATGCTCAGTTATACAAAGAAGTGTAATCTGACTGAAATAAACTTAAAATCTGTAAGCCTGGACCTCCAGCCTTTGGACGCCATAATCCTTTTCCTTATGTACACTATTAAGGAGATCAGTCTCCTTAACTCTGATGGTAACCAACATAAAGCCCGTCCAGAAGCACAACATACACGAAGTTGGATCACATGAAACCACCAATATTCTACCATTCTGACATACAAAAATGGCAATTGCAAATGGCTCAACCTAACAAAATAAGAAAAACTTGCACTAAATAATGATAATGAATGCTTACCATTTACCAGTAGTAGACTCTGTTTTGTAGGATTTATCTCATTTAGTCTCACAACAACCTTATGAGGTAAGTAGTATTTTGATCTCTTTTTTTAAAATTTTAATTTCTTTTTTTATTGAAATATAGTTGATTTACAATATTGTATTTGTTTCAGGTGTACAACAAGTGATTCAATATTTTTATAGATTATACTCCATTTAAAGTTATTATAAAATATTAACTATATTCCCTGTGCTGTATAGTATATCCTTGTAGCTTATTTACTTTATACATAGTATTTCATAGACAAGAAAACAGAATCTCAGAAAGATTCAGTAATCAACTCAAGTTCATATGGTCAATAAGTGGTCTGTATGACACACAGAAAGGTTTGTGTAACACAAAAGATTATGTTCTTAAATATTGTATTATAGAAAACATTAAGGGAATTGTAGAGAAAGAAATGGCTATGCAAAAGTTGGTATCCAAGTGTCTAGAATACAGTAGGTGCTTAATAAAATTAGAGGTCAGAGAAGGGAATGATTAATGCTAATAAAAATGCCAAAGCATGAAATTATTTTCATATCTTTCTTTTATATTCTAAAGCATACAGAATAATGTCCCCTCATGCTGTACCATCTCCCCTTGAGCCCTATCTCTGCCTGATTTTGTTTTCAGAGGTTCTGGGAAAATGAAGGCTCCACTCAATTCCCCTTCAGTCAGTAATCTCTGACCACTACCAAGAATCTTCAAACAGTTGGACAAGAATGTAATGTCCATATTAAGTTTTTCTCTTCCTATGGACTCCAGATAGACCCAGTAGCCAACCATAGACTAGTTAAGAGATGAGATACATACTCATGAAAATTGAATAGCGATACAAAACATCAGAGGAGATATACGAACTCTGAACGGGTCCTGTCCTGACTGATACATTCCACTCAGAATTCTATTGCATCTATGATTCAGGCAGTCTTTGGGCAGAGGCGATCTGCCTGGTAAGACACCTCTGAGTTTACTAACAACAATCACCAACTGATAAAACACCAATGTGTGAACCACTTGACTTCATCTTATGATGAATACTCTTTCCCAAAGTTCTGTCATTGGTATCCACCACTCTATAATTTTTGTTTGCAAAGTATGTGCTGGCAACGGCTTCTGCAGCTATTTTAGAGTCCTGACATCTATCAATGTTTGGGGGCCATAGAATGATACAAGTCGTTCTCATAAGTCATTGGTACCAAAGGGCAATGCTAAGTTCTCCCAAAGCATTCTGGGAAGAGCATTTCAAAGATGCCCATAAATGCCATCAGGCCCTGCCTGCCGCATGAGCAAAATCTTCAATGAGAAGAGAGATACAGAGCAGCGTGACGGGGGTGAGCGCATGCAGGATAACTAAAATTAGTTTCCAGTTGGAGCTTCTCATTTCTGCCTTCTCTGGAATGGCTGTCATTTCCACGTTTTTCCCCATACATGGTCCATTCTGAGATGGTCCCCATTCAGAGGTCTAAATGTCAACTGTGCTGGAAAAGCTACTGAAATTCTGATGACGAATGAATGTGTAACATTTCAAACAGTTACTCTGGAATCTTCTCACTCTGCCAGAAAAGCAACTAGGAGGAGAACCGTGTTTATGTATTGACGCAAGACCCTGTTTCTGGCCTTGTATAGCGATGTCTCAAACATACAGGAGCATACTTGCAGGTTGATAGTGCATCTTATTGATAGAGATCCGTCTTGACCTAGAGTTCCCTGGCACTCCCAGTGTTGCATGTAGGCAACTCTATTCCCCAAGGAGGTCAGAGACTGGATGGTTAAGAGGCAAATGGAAAAACTCTCTCCCAGGATCACGGCACCAAGCCCTGCAGACCAGCTGTTGTAGAGGCCCAAGTGAAAGACCAAGATTTCCCCCAAATGTTTCGCTCAGAGAAGAGCCCACCTTATATTTGAGGGCTTACAAAGTCTCATGCTACAATTACTGTCTCCATTCCTTTCTCTCGACCAATGAAGTACTGCTTGAAGAAAACATCCACCTAATAACCTTAGTTGGATATTTACTGAGGTCTGTCTGAACTGATAAGATAAAAAAGAAATTTAACCCATATTTCATAATTATTTCTGGATGTATGCTTCCCAATTGCAACCAGCCAGTGTTACAAGGGGGATAAAAGCCATTTGAAGATCAGGTTAAAAAGCAATAAATTGCATGGTTTCCTTGGATAGGTTATGAATACGTACCTCAGGACAATTGAAAAACTGACAGCTAACGTTATCCAAAGGCACGTTTGTGTTTGGGATTAGTTTTCTAACGAAAGGCTGATGTAAGTGATGACACTGATGTTGAAGGTTCACATAAAGCGTTTACATGAAATCTTCTGAAAACTGTGCAAATGGAAACAATTTTAAATTCATATTTTATGTAACACTATTCTAAATATACATATCAATATTATTAAATGAAATAATATAAGTAAAGATTTGACTATTTCTTCTACATCTTTAAAAGGTGTATATTCAAGACGTACCCCTCCTCCCCCCCCAATCTATCTCTTTCCTTAATCTTTCATTGGGAAAAATGGGAGGGATTACTTTATATTTGGACATATTTGGGACATCAGAAATATTTTTAGATTAATATAGAGAAAATGTCGTGTCCTATATATGAGAGAGATTAGATATGATTGTGCCTCGTTTTGCCTGAATTACTGATTCCAATTTTTAAAATACTGTCAGCAAACATTCTGTAGAATATTTAAATCTGTATTAAGAGCCTGAAATTATTAAAACTATTAACCAACCTACTAAATTCGTTGTTCTGTCCAACATATTTCTTACTCTTTAAAAAAAAAAAAAAAAACTGCCTATTTCCTAGTTCACTTTAGCTTAGACCTAGTTTAACTGTTAGACCTCAGTCCTGACTTTCAGGATGACTGTAAGAGGTCTTTGACAAGGACCCAGGAAGAGTCATTTCACTTTTTGGCTTCCCTATTAATAAAAAAAGGATGATGTTGTAGGCCCTGCTTTTGCCACAGGATTATGGTGAGGATCTGATGACATGGAATTGGATTGAGAGTATTGTACTAGTCAAGTTTTCTTTCCTTAAATGTATATATTACAAAAGTTAACCTTCAAACTAAGGTTAACCTCTAAACCGTCAAATGTTTGAAATTAACATTCAAAGCATATATTTAGGATGGGAGGGAGGGAATATAGAAAGAAGGAGGAAAGGGAGGGTGAGAAGGAGGGAGGGAAGGGGCAGTAAATAAATTATTCCGGAACTTGTGTTACAAAGGCTATGAGTTTCCCAGACCTTTCCCCTTTCCTTTACCTCTATTGACTGCAGTTACTTCATTCACACCCACGTGGCCATAACAGGACAAGCTGGAGGATTCCTCCTATTTCTCCTGGATTTGCAGACCTCAGTTTTCCATGAACTTTATTTTCTTGTTGCAGACACAGCTAATGGAAACTTCGTTAGAGTCCAGGGTTTGACTTTCTCTTGTATGGAGTATTCTAATGGCCGTATTAGTCAGCATAAAAGAAATGGGCCATCCAATGAATGGAAACTTCCCATTGAATGAGTTAAATATGTATTCATCTAATCATTAAAAACTTTTTTCTAAGTAGTTTTCAAAAGGGTTTGAACCACAGCTTAGGGCACGATAAAAGGCAGAGAAGATAGCAAATTTTAAAGCAAGATTTTATCTGAAAAGGAGAATAACTGGTTTCAAAGCCTGGAGATGAACAGATCTCTACATTCATAACGGTTATTAGAGCTCAGCCTTGTGCTGAACACCATTATCCATGCATTATAGGTAGCACACCTATGGCTTTGAGGGCTTAAGGAAATTGCCTAATTAGGGCAAAGAGCAAGTTTTTCTGACCCACTGGGTCACACTCTGAACAGCAGGGAGTCCTAGGTGAGGCTACGTTTGATTCTGGGCAATACATTTTAAATTATATTTTCAAGTCACAACGGTGGAAATAAAATATTCAAAATTTCAAGAATTATTCCTAGGAATAGAAAGAAGAGAAATTTACCTACAGATTCAATTCGTAGGTGAAGTGGGAATACCACGATGCTACTGGGGTAATGCAGCTTAAAGATGCTATAAAGGGGAACGCCAAAAGGTTGACTGCTTGGTGAGAGCCCCGTGGATGAAGGCCCTGCAGAAGTTTCCTTCCACAGAGCACGGAAACAAGTGTGTGCAGAGCAAGTTTGTGGGCTTGACTGAGAGTGACAGGGAATAGTCAACAGAGGGTCATGGGGAGGAAGGGGTGGAAAATGTCTGAGAAACGTTGGTGATACTGGTAAAAAAAAAAAAAAAGTTGAAGATCGTCTTAAAGAATGTTACCAACTTACTGGAGACATTTGTTCATTTAATAAAACACTTGAGTGAGTGACCCTGGAACCTGGCCTCTGCATCAGCAACAATTCAGCAGTGAAAGAACTTTTTTCCATGGAGAAATTAACTTCTTGTTGGCTCTGTACCAAGTAAAGAATAGCAAGTAGCAAAGGAAATAAAGCAGGAGCCAATCTTTATCTTCTCCCTGGAAAGCCCCTATTTCCCCAAGACCCTCTCCCTCTGGTTTTGGCAGCCTCGTTCACAGCTGTCCTCCCCCTCTTCTCACTGCTGAACCCACTGGCTGTTTCCATGGAGGACCTTGTCTTGCTGTAAACGTGACTGCTTCTGGTGCTACAGACCATTTATCGATTTCCTTCACCTGTACACTCAGTGTATATACTGTTTCAGGGCAGCCTACCATAGTTGTCATCATCCCTGTGGTTCTGCGGACCAAGTTACTTTCCTCCTGAAGTTTACAGTATTACTTCCATGTTACTGAAATTCAAAGTAGAGTTGACTTTAGTAAAAATGGAAATGGCTCTAGTCCTACTTGTATAGACTGGTTGAGATTCTATAGGGGTTGCCTCAAATTTATGTTATATTTAACTGAATTTTATGGACAGAAATGATACGTTTTACTGACATTCACGAATGTTGGGATCTATCTCTCTCTATATGTGTTGAAATGTATCACTTAGTCAAAATTCTGGAGACTGTAACGTATCACACATATACGATATGTTATTACTATAGAAACTCTACATCTAATTTCTCTCCTAAACTCCAGTTTTAGCAACTCTAAATGCTTCCTCAGCAGGGTGGCCTCGCTGCTCCATTTTCTGCTCTAACTTTCTAAGCTAAAATTCTCCCCGCAAACCACCTATCAGATCACTGATTTTCCAATGTTTATCTTTTAAATGAAAAGTCTGTGAGGAGTCATCTTTTTACACACCCCAAGCAGTCTTCTCACTTTCCCCTCAGTGGTCTGGGCTCTGGAATCAGACTTCTGGATTAAAATCCCAGCTCTATTGCTTAGTCCAAGTCCCCCAATAGGCTTACTGTTTCACTTTATGAGCCTTGGCTTCCTGGAACCCAAAATAGTGCCTATCTCATGGAATTGTGAGAATTAAAAGGGGTCACTCATGTAAATATATTAGTGCATTGCCATCACATAGTGAACTCCATATTTGCTGCTGTCATCATCATCATCTTAACTACCCCTGCCCCATCCTTGCATTCATTTTACTCACCAGATGATTCTGCCTCTCACTTCCCAGAGGAAATTGAGGATATTAAGTATGAAGTTCCTCAACTTCTCCTACCACCTCCAGTGTGGCAGGTGGCTATGTCCCTGCCCATCTTTTCCTCTCTTCCTTCATTGTAGACAAAGATGTGCCCCTTTCCATGGCTTATTCTCTTCCTCCCAGCTCTTTGCCATCCCCCTCAGTCCATCAGATCCGCCCCTCTTGGGGATGGAGGGTAGTGTTGAAGTGAATGACTGGACTTTGGAACTGAACAGAGCTGGTGTCAATCTTGGAGGTCCCTCTTCCTGGTTCTCCGACCAGCCTCCTCTTCTGTAAAGTGGAGACGATGGCTTTATGACTCTAGCTCATAGAGTTTGGGGGAGAATGAGATAAGATAATGACCATAAAGCATGGGGCTCAGTGCCTGGCACAGAGTAGGACCTGAATAAATGGCAGCCTTTTATTGTCATTGCTATGTCTGTGAGCGCTGCCAGCCTCGTGCCACTGTACATTACACAGTGTAGGTGCTTGATAAACATTTGTTCTAGAGGTGGTGGTGAATGATGAATTATTAGCCATGATAAGTTGGCTCTGGCCGGGGCTCAAGATTCCTGACTCCTTAGAGAGCTGCCTGATATCACAAGTTCAAGGGACCAACATTCGTGTAGCAGGGGGACGCTCCAGGCAAAAACATTGTATTTCTGTGAGGATTTTGCCCCGAACCTAATGTAATCTCCAGATAAGCTGAACTGGACCAGGCAGAGGAACACTTCCTCTCTGGCTATACATAGGTTCTAAGCTTAGAACCCAAGGGAGGCTGCAGTCTCCTTGTCTTTTTTCTTGGGGACCACACTTCAATCCATTTGAGAAGAAAAGTAACCCTATAGAAGCACAGTAAGAGAAAGAAGGGGTCCAGACACTTGGATCCTGAAAACCTAGCAAAGAGAGTGGTGACTTGGAAAGAGTGTGCCCTCCTGCTTGGAGGATGCCCAGACTCTTCTTGTCTCTCAGCCACGTGGATGAAGGATTCCCATGAGTCAAGCCCTGGCCATATTCCCAAAAAACTTAATCCGTAGAAATATAATCAAAAAAGAATCTCAGTATTTTCAAAGGTGACACCAAGGAGGGAGAGTAGGCCGGTGTGTCATGGGATAGAAAGTGGATGGCAAGAGGCAGGAGATGTAAGTGCCTTTAGGGATTCGATGAAGCAGCAGTTTTGAGGAAGATTGGGACACTTAGGAAGGTTAGTATCCTTAATTTAAATGTAGATTCCCTTGAATATCTTTAAGCTCAATTCTCTTTACAGTACTATAGAAAACCCAAAGCAGATAAATACGTGATGGCCTCATGTCAAAAGTGTGTTTCTTTGTTTATTGATTTATTGAGCATGTACTATGTGCCCAGCTTCATACTAGGTTCCGGGGATAAATGAATGGAATACAGCCTCTGCCTTCAACTTGTCTGAGAAGACAGGCATTCTAACCTTATCTCAGGAAAGCTGATACAACTCACAAATATGTCAACCACGTAACAGAGAATGGCCATTCTTCTGCCTGGAATAACAGCTGGGGGATGCATATTTTGGGATTCTTTTTATCACAGATTTGGTCATTTGGCTTTATGACAGAGCTCACTTGGGTGTTTCACCTTAGCGAAGCCAATGACTTTTATGTGGTGAAAGTGGTAGAATCAGGTGACTGTAGCAATCTCCTTAAACCAAGTCCTACCTGTTTCCATTCTTCGCTACCCAAACTCCATTTAGCTGTTTGATTGGCTATTTAAAGAATTCTGCTCTTATCCTTCACTAGAATTTCTTTTAGGTGTTGTTTTCAATCCTAACTGCACCAAATCCCCAGAGATAGTCAATGAGTCCTAAACAACACCTTGACAGAGAATTCACTAATAATAATTTGGGAGGGTATATGAAAGACCATATAAATGGCTTTGGTCCCCTGGACTTCTACATCAGAACAAGCTTAACTGAAGGTAGTCATCTAAAATTCACTTTGTCATCTTCCAGTCCTATATTCATATCGCTTTGCAAGGACTGCTTAAACTAAATTACTGTCTTATGACATCATATGATTAGATTGGAACTTGACTCTGTAACCTAACCTTTTTCCATGGAAGGGAAAAAAGAAAAAGAGATTTTCTTAGGGAGGTAACTAAGCCTTTTAAGGCAAAAGTGACCATCCCTTTCTGTTTAGGAACTGGACGTCTGACTCTGTAAATGGATCTGCTCTTCCAACATTACCTAACGATTATTCATGGCTTCAATTTTCTTTTTCTCTTTGTTCTACGCATGGTATTTAATGAAGATGGGTCACATGCAGACTCTAATTTCACAAAGAAATGTATGATGCTCAGCAACGGTTCTGTCACAAGACACTTAGGCTATCGCTCTGATATGGAAGACCTTCTCCAAGAAGCCCTTCTGGCATGCAACCTTCTGAACTTGTCAAGTGAAAGTAATCTGAAAAGTGGCTGCCTGCTGATAAGGCAGGTCTCAGCTATTTTTCTCCTTCCTTCTCTCTTCCTGCAGAGTGTCTGAGGCCACCTCTTGTGTTCCTTCCAACTTGGAGAGTCAACGATTCTCAGTCATAGGACTTGCCTCAGTGGATCACGAAACTGGGGAGCAAAGGGTTATTCTGTAACGTTCTAGGTGGTTATACGGTCTCGGACTGTGACACTGACATTCGTAGATTGATTTGGCTGAGATGAATCTTTCTTATAAAACCACATTCCTCCTCCCTTCTCCAGGTATTCATCGTCTCGTAATAGTCACTTTCCAAGTTCAATAATATCGTGAGTGGTTTGCCTTGACCTTGCAGCTCTCTAGGGAAGGTCTCGGTCATGATCACTCAAAGAGCAAATGTGTGTTGCCCCTTCAAAATGTATGTACACTGAGTTCTTAGATAAGGTGACCGTACTTTCTTAATGAAAAAAAGAAAGGAGACCCACGTTTTGCCTGGACAGAACATTTGAAATTGGAGCTTTCCTAGGAAATCTAAAAATATTGCAGGATTCATACAGCTTTTAGGGAAACCACAGAACAGAGTACAGACTAATCCACTAGTACGGAATATCCCACCACTCTGGGCTTGAATTATGTATATAATCATACAGTCAAGGTTTTATACAGTCATACCTTGGAGACACTGCAGGTTTGGTTCCAGACCACTGCAATAAAGCAAATATCACAATAAAGCGAGTCACACATTTTTTTTTTTTGGTCTCCCAATGCATTTAAAAGTTATGTTTATATTGTAGTCTATTAAGTGTGCCACAGCATTATGTCTAAAACAACAATGTACATACCTTAATTTAAAAATACTTTACTTCTAAAAAAATGCTATCACCTCAGCCTTCAGCAAATCGCAATATTTTTGCAATAGTAACATCACCATAACAAATATAATAACTGAAAAAGTTTGAAATATTGTGAGCATTACCAAAATGTGACACAGAGACATGAAGTGACCAAATGTTGCTGGAGAGATGGTGCTGATAGACTTGCTCCATGCAGGGTTGCTGCAAACCTATAAAAAATGGAGTATTTGTGATAAAAAAATAATAAAGCAAAACATAGTAAAAAGAGGTATGCCCTATCATGCCTTATCCACCTTCTCAGCGTCTAACTGTATGGACTGTTAGCTGTTTAGACAAATCGGAGGGAGCAGTGGCAAGAGGGTGATTTTGAATCCAAGTTTCCCCAATGCATGAACACGGGGTGATTCGTTTAGCCTTTCAAAACCTCAGTTTCATCTGTAAAATGGGGAAACAAATGCTTCCTTTTGGAGTGAGGCTCAGATATAAGTGCAAAACGGCTGATGCCGAGAGGCACGCAGGGCTCTGAGGTTATTCCACGCCCCTGTCCACATTAACATGTTTGCAGAGCCCAGAAGACACGTGCTTCTTGACCCCTCACGGAGCGGGAGTCAAAAAAACTTGAAATCTACTAATTTTCTTCATTGAAATAACTGCACTTATTTGAGTATCTTCGTTTTTCCTCTGAGCTGCTTTCCAGATCTGAGTGTCTTGTGAGGCGTGAATGGCAGCTTATCTTGCTGAGAGTGTGGAATAAAACCTTAGCAGCCTCTGGTGTTAAAGGGCTTGACTTATCTCAGGGTGGTGGCAGAGCGCCCTGGCTGGCTTTGCTGCTTTGTCTTTCCACTCCGTATGGTTGCTTAGCACAGCTGTCAAACACCTCGAGTGATCCTAAGAGCATGATGATGGACAGTCTATGCCACTCCTAGGACATCCTAGGTCAGTGGGCATTTTCCTTTTTAGCATTGACTCCTTAAGAAGTATGTGCCAAAAGAGATTTTGTTAGCTTTAAAGAACTATGAAATATGAATTAAGATACAGATAACGTAGTCTTCTATAACACATAAAGCTTGTCGCACTCCATGAATAATCGTGTTTCTGAAAGGAGCATAAGTGTAACAAACTCAATTTAAAATGTAATTGGGGAATTCTCTGTTCCAAGGAACTCGGTGAAGTTTTCTTCTAAAGCTAATAATAATAATACTATTTAGCTACTTTGGAATTTGATAGATAATATCAATTTATATACTTTTCAAAAACCGTGGGCTGTCTCTCTCTCTCTCTCTCTCTCTCTCTCTCTCTCTCTCTCTCTGAGCAAAAGGGGATAGGATAATCATTTATTTCCTTGTTATCTTCTATGGTTGGAGATAGCATAGGAGGCACTAGTTCTTGGGATGAAAGGACCCCTCCTCCCAGACTTTTTTTCCCCAACAGCCTCTCTATTACCAAGACAAAGTTTCAAAATGATTCTTTCATATTAAGCTCTTACTTTATCTGGATTTTATTTTTGCATAAAGAGCGAGGTAGAGAGTCAATATTTTCAATAAACTATCCCGGCACAATTTATCAAATCATCTTTTTCCTATTGTATCTGCAATGCCAGCCAGCTATTATAGATCAATTTTTCGTATTTGTATGAGGCTTTCCCCAGATTCTTTTCTGTTTTATTGATCTATTCCTGCAATGACACAACACTGTCTTGATTATTCCTGATTTTTAATAGGTCTTGGTACTTGGTAAGAAAAGTCTCCCATCTAATTCTCCAAGGGTAGCTTAGCTATTCTTAACCCTTCACTCCTGCATTCAAGTTTTAGGATCATCTTTTCAAGTCAATTAAATGTCTTGTTAGGATTGTGATTGAGATTTTATTGAATCTATGTATTGATTGGGGATTATTGACATCTTTGTTATATTGTCTTCCTATTCATGAACTTAGATTAGTGCTACATTTTTATGTCTCCTTTCTTGTCCTTCAATAAGTTTTTTTGCTCCTGGGTACTGTGTTTTACATGGGTTGAATTGTTTATTATAGAGTTATGGGAACCAACACAATACTTTTAAACAGTGCTTGCTTTCACACCTAAACTATGTCTTTTTTCCAGGAGACCATCTCTTGCTCTATTGTAGATCCTGAGAATGAATGGGGACAGCAACAGAAGAGAGAGCCGTCAAGCCTCAACCAACCCCCAAAGTCAACCAACACAAGTGGTAGAACAAGTACTCCTGCTGGGATGAACAGAATTGGGGAAACCTTTGGGAAAACAATTTGTCAATTAAGATTATTCATAGTGGCACTGTACATAATGTGGAAAACAAGAACTAATCCAAGTGACTACCAACAGTATAATAAATCTTTATATATTTGTAAAACTTGGAACTCTGCAGTAGTGAAAATCAATGGACTACAGCTAAAAAGTGCAAAAAAGCGAGTCATATAGGAAAACATATAGCATGATTCAATTTATATGTAAGTTAAAATAGGCAAAACTAAGCTATATATTTTTAGGGATTTGTTCATATGTAGTAAGCTCACAAAAGTATAACAGGTTGATTAATAAAAAAATGTAGTCTGGTAGTTACTCTGTTGGGGAGAAAGAGATGAATTGGGAAGGGTTACATGGAAGTTTTAAAGGTCCCGGTCTTTTGTACTTTTTAAACTGGGTGGTGGGTGCACGGGTGTGTCTGTTTTATTACTGTCTTCAAATTTTGGTATATTTTCTATAAACACTATGTGTATGGTACATTGCATAATAAAATTTTAGAAGGATGATAAACTAATTCTTTGCAAATTTTTAATTGAATGATATACAATAGTAATAAACCAATCTATCTATCTATCTATATACATATATAGTGGGTCTCAAGAAAGTGCATGCATATTTTAATGATGGTTATTTATTTAAAATGGCATTTATGTTTTTATGATATTACTGTAAGAAGTCTCAGGAAGAAAATATTTGAATGTTCGCTATTTCTTTTTCTTGAGTGACTATTTATTAACTGCTGTGGCGAAAGCAAAGCTCTAGGCACTTATGATACATCATGGAACATAACTAGGATTCCTGCCATTCTGGAGTACATACTCTAGCTAGGGGTGAGGATGGATGGCAGAGAGAGACAGACTGAAAACAGTGAGCATACTACGTTAATAAACTGTATCTTATGTTGGGAGGTGAGAAGCAACCACTAGAGCAGGGTCCTAAGTTCAGGATTGCTTGATGATGTGCCATTTTGAACAAGGTGGACAGGGTGGGACTTCACGGAGGAGTTTACTTACTTCCGAGCAAAGACTTGAATGGGAGAGTGACCATGAGGGTTATTGGGGAAAGGTTGTTTCAGGTGGAGGGAACAGCTAAGGCAAAGGCCCTAAGATGGGAGCATGCCTGGGGTGTTTAAGGAATAGCAAGGGGCTGGAGTAGAGTTAGCAAGTGGCAATGATGTCAAAGAGGCAATGGAGGGTCATGAGGGCTTTCGTATGACTTCGTCGTTTTCTCTGAGTGAGGAAAGGGGTGATGATTCGATATCATATCAGAATCTGGCTGTCGTGTTGAGAACAGACTGTTAGGTGTTGAGGGCAGAAGCAGCTGGTAGCCTGTTACCACGGTCCAGGCAAGAGGTGATGTGGTACAGAGAGTCTCCAAGTATTTCTGAGATTGGCGGTATTCTATGGAGAAAAAATGTTGTTTAAGCACTCTGCATTTTTCTTGGACCTACATTCCAAGTAAGCAAATATCTGAACAACTGCTCTCAATCTTAGAATATGTTGGCAGTTGTATTCGAAATCTAAATATCCAATGTCTTTACATTTCAATAGAATTGTAAATTTTCCTCTACTACTTTAAAAATCCTCTTATAAGGTTATGGGAATTCTACCCAATAGAGTTGGGCAATTATTATAATTAATGGTTGTAAATGGACTATGTGACAACATGAAAAACCCTCAAGACGGGGCTTCCCTGGTGGCGCAGTGGTTGGGAGTCCGCCTGCCGATGCAGGGGACACGGGTTCGTGCCCCGGTCCGGGAAGGTCCCACATGCCGCGGAGCGGCTGGGCCCGTGAGCCATGGCCACTGAGCCTGCGCGTCCGGAGCCTGTGCTCCGCAACGGGAGAGGCCACAACAGTGAGAGGCCTGCATACCGCAAAAAAAAGAAAACAACCCTCAAGACGAAATGTTCCGTGAAATATAAAAACAAGAGGCAAACTGTGTATCTGTATAGTACGACTATTGAGCAAGAAACATCCGTGACCTTCCAGCTGGTCCAGGCCACTTCCTCTTGGACCTCATGTACTCTCGCGCTCCCCCTTGCTTGCCTTCCGATAAACACCTTGACCTTCCCATTGATACTTAAGCCTCCCAAGCATGCTGTTTCTTCAGAGTCTTTGCATGGGCTGCTCCCTCTGCCTGCAGGGCCGTTACTCTGTGGCCCTCATGGGCCTGCATGACTGACTTCTTCACCTTCACCAGCGAGGCCTTGACAGACATAGCAACCCCCTTCTCCCTTGGCACCTCCTATCCCCTTGATTTGGTTTGTTTTTCCCACCATACTTATCACTACCCAACAGGCACTTCGCTTTATTTGTGTATTTGCTTATTGTCTCTCTCCCTCCAACTGAAAAGTAAACTCCCCAAGGGCAGGGGTCTGTTTTCTTCAGGTTTTGTTTTTGAACCGTACCTGGCATAGAGTAGGTACACACAAGAAATTGTTGAATGAAGGACTATGACAAAGGCCTGAAGTTTTAAAAATTGTTAACAATTATTGATGATTCACACTCTAGACCTTATTGGAGAATGAAGGGATCACGTGGAAGGTTATTAAAGGAAGGAGCTAAGGGTCTATTGAAATCACCTCGGAGAAGTTGAGTTGAGGGGCTGGCCCCTGTGCGTCAGGGCATGAGAAGCGCTTGGCACACCGGTAAGCCTCGGGTAAGCTGTAACCTAGATGTTGAGGGGTCAGTAGAGGCAAGGGAACACTTCTCCTACTGAGAATGTGGACTCTGGCCTAAGGAGTTAATGAGAAATGCCACCGTCAAGACAACGTCTAGTACTAGAAGAAGGCGCTGGGCAGACCATATCAGAGGAGAAAAGGCCCGTCCCAGGGACAAAGGCACCCCTGGCTGGTTTCCTAGGTCTGGGAACAGCAGGCAAGGTCTGGGCTGGAGAAAGACGGCAGCCAGAGGGCAGATTTCGTAGCAAGCAAGGAAATGATCAGAGCAAGCTATCAGCCTCATGTTGAGCTTGCAAATTCTAACTGCGTGTAGCTTATGGTGCTCTGGCTGGGGAATTTTGGGCAGAACTTCGATTCACCTGCTATACATAGTAGAGCTGTACTATGTCATGCTAAAATATCAGAATAATCCCATACGGGTTGGAAAATAGCTGCTGCTCAAGCTTGTCCCCCAGCATCCCAGCCCCATCTCCCCAGGATCCAGAGCTTTAGAGGTGAAGCTTGGGGCCCCTGGGATCCTGCTAGTATCTCTTTAATTGGCTGGGACCTGTTATATAGCTTGCTAAACATTTTTATTATCATACCTGCAAAGTAATAGAATAGATTATGTCTAGAAAAATGAAATGAAGAAGGAATGTGGAGATATTTGGACTTTTTAGAGTCATAGGAGAGTCATCAGGAAAAGCTAGAGAAAATCCTAGGAATAAAGAGACTCTGCAGCTAAAATGTAAGTTGTCTGTGACCTAGAAGAGGCAGGAAGTTGTGTTCCCTTCGTTCATGGCTAAAGTACAATCTCTTTCCTTGTTCGCCCAGCACAGGTGAGGAACATAAGGACCTTGTGTTTCATTTCAAGAAGTCAGAGGCGGGCTTCCCTGGTGGTGCAGTGGTTGAGAGTCCGCCTGCCGCTTCAGGAGACATGGGTTCGTGCCCCGGTCCGGGAAGATCCCAAGTGCCGCAGAGCGGCTGGGCCTGTGAGCCATAGCCGCTGAGCCTGCACGTCCAGAGCCTGTGCTCCACGACGGGAGAGACCACAACAGTGAGAGGCCCGCGTACTGCAAAAAAAAAAAAAAGTCAGAGCCATTGAGATGTGGTTATAGACACTTTCTTATTCTATTTTTAAATCAACCAAAAAGGTAGACATTTGTGACGGGGAAACTGGTCTAAATATTTAACCCCATCATTACTCTAACACCGAGCACAGGGAAGCCAGGGAAATCACAATTGCACATCCTAGCCCTGAGAATGTACAGAGCCAGAACTCTGCAAGGTGGGATGCCCGTGTCTCCTCCGACCTCTGAAACCAGCGCGCCCGGGGTTATAAGTACTACCACTTACTCGGCTGTCTTGTGGCAGTTACACGCACATGCCTGCCATTCAGAGTTTTGGAGTGTGCGTTGACATCTGTGTGTGTGTATGAAGATAAACGGGTGCTTGTGTCGATGCAGGGCGTGATACAAGGACCCTGCTGGTATGCTGTTGGGAACCTCCGGTAAAGCCTGTAGGATGGGTTATGGCCCTTGGACTCACTCACTTGTGGACCTGTTCAGGGTGTAATCTATTTTCAGTCTACGATTGTCTGTTTAATGCAGGAGCAGAAGCTTTCACTGAAACAGAACATTGAATCAAATCCACATCTACTAAACAAATTAACAATTTTGTGGAGAGTTTTTTTCGTCCCTCCTAAAATACAGCTCTTTCTCTGGTAGTTCAAAAAAAATTGCTGTAGGGCTTCCCTGGTGGCGCAGTGGTTGAGAGTCCGCCTGCCGATGCAGGGGACACGGGTTCGTGCCCTGGTTTGGGAAGATCCCACATGCTGCGGAGCGGCTGGGCCTGTGAGCCATGGCCGCTGGGCCTGAGCATCTGGCGCCTGTGCTCCGCAACGGGAGAGGCCCACGTACCGAAAAAAAAAAAAAATTGCTGTAAAAACTTGCATTTTAGGAGAGGAAGAATCAGAAGATGACTATAAAGCTTAGGGAGCCTAGAGGAAAAATGGAAAGGGGAGCTATTGTAGTTATCCTATTGGGGTAAACATAGGAAAATCTAACTCAGAAACTAAGAGAATATTCCAGTGCACCAAATATATAGACGCAGCCCTCTGAACTCAGCACCAGGGCGTGCACTGAACAGGTCAGAGAGACCCCAGTCCCAATGCCTCAGTGGGAAAAGTACCCCCTGGAGTTGTCCACAGAATCACCCTGTTACTGCCACTGATTAGGGCTGAAAAGTGAGATGACCTTGATTTGTCTTTCCCTACACCAGACACACAATCAATTCCACCATTGTTTTTCAGATCAAGGCATTTAGCATTTTTCACCTTTGTTTGCCAAGCTTTTACTGGAACCGTTTGATGGTCCATTTGATTTAACCATAAAGATGGATTCGGCAGAGATTGTGGTCGTTTTAATAACTCATCACACAGGTGAAGGTCCTGAGCTCCACACCCACCTGCAAACTGTCGCCTGCCTTGGACCGACCATGGACTCCCTGGAGACGGGCTGGGCTGCAGCTTAGTTAATCTGGCTACACCGCCTGTGCCCCAGACTAGGGGAACCCTGGTTAAAAGGTCTGATTGTTTTCTTGTTTCGTAAGAGTCAGACTGCCTGGATTCAAATCCTGGCTCTATCACTTTGTAGCTTTGTGACCTCTGGCAACTTATTGAATCTTAGTGACCCACATATGCCATGGGGATAATAACTGGGTTATTATAGGAAGCACATTCGGTGATATATGCAAACACTTAGTACAATGCCTGTTCGTAGGAAAACACCTAATAAATTTTAGTTGCTGTGATAATGAAGCACTTGCCCTATTTTTCAAAAGCCATTTTAGCCAGATCGAATCTGTACCAAAAAGGCTATTGCTCATGAAATTTATACTTTCCTGTTTCTAATAATGTCAACTTGTAAAGATTTATATAAGTTCATTTATATCTGTTAGCTTAACTTGGAGATGTTGGAGATTTGGTCTTTCTTCATAAATGTTTATGTGAGGATGAAAGCCCCATGACTCGCATTAATACACATCACCATGGACGTGTATTGTATTGACTCAGTGTCTATTATATGCATGTGTGAAACTGAACCACGTAAAAGCAGAAATTAGGCGTTCCTGCCAAAAGGAAGTGAATTGAAAGGAGGAGAAGCAGAGCCTTTGCGAGGAGAAAATTGTCCTATCTCTCAGCCAGTGTCAGAATGTGGAAATGTTTACAAAATGCTCATTAAAAGAAAAAAGGATTGCAAGATAGAAACAAAATCTGGTGCACAAGTTTACACTAGGGAGATAAGAAAGGCTAGGCCCCTATGGGGGATTTTGTTATCCAATTACTGCAACCTGATTTTGGGGGGTGAGAGGAAGAGTGGTAGGGGGAGGGAGAGAGGGGAAGTTTCCAAACTTGTCTCCAGTGACACGAGACATTTACGCTCCGCAAGATAAAACTGCCACTTAGAGCCCAGGAGCGCTAAACCTTCCTGGGTTGGCCTGGGGGCTGGAGCAGAGTCATGGGTTCCCTGGCCCTGCAGCTGTGTGCTCTCTCCTGCCTGGTGGCTCACTCGGTTTCTGGCAGCCCCATCATGAGCCTGGAGCAGTCGCCTCTGGAAGAAGATATGCCCCTGTTTGATGATGTCTTCTCAGAGCAAGATGGTGTCGACTTTAACACCCTGCTACAGAGCATGAAGAAAGAGTTTCTCAAGACATTGAACCTGTCGGACATCCCGATGCAGGATGCAGCCAAAGTCGACCCACCAGAGTACATGTTGGAACTCTACAACAAATTTGCAACAGACAGGACCTCCATGCCATCTGCCAACATCATTAGGAGTTTCAAGAATGAAGGTAAGTGGAGATTTTACTGATCGAATTTGGCTTCGAGTTTTTAGAAGCGGTGAGTAAATTTACAACGCATGGAGATGATATAGGTGAAAACATCTATATAGGGGTGTGTGTACACAGATACCCCAAAACCAGGCACATTTTGGTCTATACTGTTTTCATGGTCATTTTCCAAATACTATTGAAAGGTATTAAAGAATATCTTTTAATCCAACGCCGTAAAGTGTCTACCATTTTGACATTATAATTGGGTCTTTGCAAATTTTCAATTTGGACAGCAGGTAATAAAAAATATTAATGTTGGTCTACCGCTGTACCTTTGTCTGTCCTTTTCCAGATAGGGCTCAATTCCGTTTGGCTTTTAATTGACTACAAAATTTGTCAACTTCTACATAGAATGAAAATGATGACAATAGGTAAAATACAGAAAGTTGTGATTTGCGTTTCGCTCAAACTTTGGGTGAGTTTCCATTTTGTGACCTTATTTAAGAAATGTTCAAACAGGATGGAAACATATTTTAGAGATTCTTCCTAAAGTGTTGTTTTGTTTGTTGTGACGTGTATATCCTTGAAGCACTGTTTGTAGTTTCCAGGAAGTGCGCATGGTCCAATTAACGATCCAGCTTATTCTGTGTGTTTATGAAGAGCAATGTACAATCTTTAAATACCAGCGGGAAAAGTGTGTTTTCTGCCCCCAGATCTTTATTCAGTACTAAATCCAATAACTTAGCAAGTTAATCCTTTATTTAATATGGTGCAAGTAATCAAGAAAATTTTTTTCTAATATCTATGGTAAAAGTTGTGGGTCCAAAGTAACTAATTCTTTCATATTTACCAATTATGCTTTGATAGTCATTAACCAGGTACAAAAGAGGGTTTGGATAGATGTTGGCCAAGTATTCTTGAAAGCAAAAAGGCGGTGACAAGATTTAGCTCAAGATTTGGATTTTTCAGACAGGGTTGACTTAGTAGATGTGGATAATTAGCTTAATTTCTCTGAATCCGAATTTCCTCAACTGTAAATTGGGGACAATATACCTACGTAACACAATTGAGCAATTTCAAAGCGGTTACAAGTAAGAAAGTACTACATTTGCTATGAAGTATTAAACAAATGTCAGTGTTTACTAATGAATTCCTTAAATTCTAGGCATTGGGGGAAATGTTGAATAGGTATTGCTCAGTCCTGGAGATACTATTTGCCTTTAAAATTTAGGTGACTGCCAAAATTTCAAATATTTAGTAACATATTGGAAATGTGACTTAGTAACATTTAGTAACATGATGGAAATGAAAAGCTGAAATTACAGATTCTTTCTGTGGTCAGTCTGAATTGAAAATAAACATCCTCCTTCCCTGGGAAGCCTTCCTAATGTTTCTGAGTGCGGATCCCTGGGTGGCTGGCTCAGGGTGTGGGTGGGAAAGTATTCGCATCCCTGGGGAAAATAGGAGTTTTTCAGTTCTCACTTCTGTGGAGGATTTCGATGGTCCGGGTGAGGAAATGAGCTTCTTATTACTGAATATCAGTGAGGGTAGGAGCAAACCTCTCAGTAGACAGCCCAGCTGCCCACACCTCTGCCAGTCCACTGGTGAAAATGCACAGCCCAAGGTCATGAATCCTGCACTGGGCTCGCCCTGTCGGCTGTTATTGTCTTTCTTTGATTCTCTGCGTTTGCTCAGTGCAACTCCCTAGGAGACAAAGACCAAGAAAACAAAACAAAACCTCCTCCAAATCTAACTAACAGAGGAAAACAAGTGCTGCTTCAAGGTGGAAAAAGCATGACTTTATTTCCTACCACTGCTTTGACCTCTCCTTGTCATCTTGGGGAGGTCAATTCTCTGCATTGAGGCTTGATTTCTTCCAGAATCAAATGAACAGGATACCAATACCAACATTATAGGGTTATTGTAAGAACTAAATAAAACAATTTGCAAAGCACCTGGCACATGAAATTTGCTCAGCAAACACTAGCTCCCTTGCCTGAAGTGTAACATCTCCATTATTACTATATTTGCACATGCACAGTGAACTTATTTTTATATCAGCTTTATTGAAGTATCATGGGCATAAACAATAAACTTCACATATTTAAAGTGTATAATTTGATAGGGTTTGACATATGTAAACATCCGTTGGAACCATCACCACCATCAAGATAGTGAACATATTCATACCACCAAAAATGTCCTTGTGCTCCTTGGTAAACCCTTCCTCCCGCTACAGTGAGCTTTTATTGTGCATTTTTCTAAAGGATGGAACAACCAGTCTCTTCCCCTACTTTTGGTCTTCTCATGCTTCCTGTCCAAGGGGAATGAAGTTTTCTCCATTCCTATAAGGGGCGGGGGACAACTACCGTATTACTTGATGTATTAAGGACACATGTCATGCCCATAAATCAATTCAGTCTGATGCCCAGAAACATCAACTCATTAATATTTTTAAAGTGCTACCTCTGTTTAAAGCATCATGGTAGATTGGAGGCATAGAAGGGAGGTTAAGCTGTGGTACGTGCCATTAGGATGACAATCTAGTTGGGAAAAATCCATTCATATAGACAACTGAAAATCAAGGATGTAAATGGCAAGGTCAAAGGAGAGGTATAGAGGGTAAATACTCAAGTTACCCAGAGAGGAGTGGGCTCCCATATAGGGAGGTGAAGAAGGGAGGGCCCCATAGGGAGGGGTCACAGCTAGATAGATGGAGACGAGGGGGTAGAGCTTTCCAAGGGTCAGAAGAACATATCCAAAGGTGCAGTATACAGTAAAGCAAAGGACTGTTTTGGCAAGTAGTGAAGTTATCAGTCTACTTTATTTTTTATTTTATTTTTTTTTGCGGTACGCGGGTCTGTCACTGTTGTGGCCTTTCCCGTTGCGGAGCACAGGCTCCGGACGCGCAGGCTCAGGGGCCATGGCTCACGGGCCCAGCCGCTCCGCGGCATGTGGGGTCTTCCCGGACCGGGGCACGAACCCACGTTCCCCGCATCGGCAGGCGGACTCTCAACCACTGCGCCACCAGGGAAGCCCCTATCAGTCTACTTTAAATAGGAGACTTTGTTTAATATTTCTACAAATATTAATTGATAAATTGCAATGTTCCATGCTGTAGGGGATGAATGGGAGCTATGACTGGATCAAGTGGTTAAGACCTAATCATAGCTAGCTTTGCGAGCCACGCTAGAGAGTTTAAATTCATTCCACTGACCTATATTTCTCACTGGCAGTGTATGAGATGATTTTCGGTGGTACCCAGAGGAAGCTGTGAATCATGTGAAATCAGTATATGTTTTTATTAAAGTGGATTGAAAAAAATCCACGTAACTATCATCTTGAACCCCCTCATTTCATGAATACTGTTGCTTAGGACAAGTCTAAAAGAGGAAGTTAGTATAAAAACAATATTATCAAGTTAAAGAAAAATATTTAAAAGTACAATCTGGAACAAGGACCTCACTGAAATCATGAATTGGCTATACAATTGGGAAAGGCGGCCAAAGATGATAGCGACCCCCTCAATTGGTGGTCCTCAGCATCTTTGGTGTCATGGAACTTTTTGATTGATGACAGATGTCTTCAGGGATTCCTTGTAGACAGGTGTTACCTGGGACGGGTATAGAGGAGATTTGGACGCCTATAAAATTCTCAGATAGGGTGTCAACATAATAATATTTGGAGGTGTGCTTCTAAGACAACAGGACCTTTACAATTTTATTTCATAAACATTCTGAGCGATTCCTATGTGCTGCACTTCCATGCCAGGTGCTAAGAGTACAAAATTAAGGCAACCAATCTATCCCCCCCCAAGGTTCGTTTCCCCTCATTCTTCCTTTGGAGGACCACAAACCCCAAATTCAAGTGCTGTGACCCCCTTAGTGTCATGCCTATCCTGTTGACCTTGTCAGGCTTTGTTGTCTAAAGCAGGGATCAGCAAACTTTTTCTGTCAAGGGCCAGGGAGATGGTAGATATTTTGGGTTTTGTGGGCCGTATGATCTTGGTCGAGACTTAATGGATTTAATTCTGCCATTGTAGTGCAACAATAGTCACAAACACAATGCAGAAATGAATGGGTGAAACCCTTTAGTAACCCTTTATTTCCAAAAACAGGTGGCAGGCCTGCTTTGGCCTGTGGGCTAGGTTTACCGCCCACTGGGCTACATGGTTGTTTCTCAGGAAGACCCCGACTATGTGAGGGTCTCCATCCATTACAAGTACAAATATGAAAAGCCATGACAGCGTCACTGAAAAGCTTCAAGAAAAAAACAACCACCACACGTGTCTCGTTTGATAGCTCCTCACTGGTTAGAAAAACTGGGGGCTTGCCTGGACAATCTCCAAGGTCCCTCCCAGGTCTATAATTCTGTGACGGATAAGCTATGCAAACAAGGCTGGGTGCGTTTTCTCTCATTCAGGAGGCAGCCATTTTCCATTTTAGTCAGCTTAACTCAGTCTAGCGTTCTACCCTTGATCTTCAGTATTCCCTCTTAGAGAATGCTAACACTGTGTTTGTTTTCATTGATTTTCCCTCATTCTCTCTGTATCAAGCCTCCTGAATGGACAGGCGCTCTTATTGAATAAATAAGCATCTGTTTTTCTCTGTAACATACTGCAAATGTGATTTCTCTTTTTTTTCAGATCTCTTTTCCCAACCAGCCAGTTTTAATGGGCTCCGAAAATACCCTCTCCTCTTCAATGTGTCCATCCCTCACCATGAAGAGGTCATCATGGCTGAACTCAGGTTGTACACCCTGGTGCAAAGAGATCGCATGATATATGAAGGAGTGGACCGGAAAATTACCATTTTCGAAGTACTAGAGAGCAAAGGGGACCGTGAGGGTGAGAGAAGCATGCTGGTCTTGGTGTCAGGGGAGATCTATGGAACCAACAGTGAGTGGGAGACTTTTGATGTCACCGATGCCATCAGGCATTGGCAAAAGTCAGGCTCATCCACCCACCAGCTGGAGGTTCATATTGAGAGCAAACATGAAATGGAGGATGTTGGCAGGGGACAACTGGAAATAGACACTAGTGCCCGGAATAAGCATGTCCCTTTGCTTGTCGTGTTTTCTGATGACCAAAGCAGTGAGAAGGAGAGGAAGGAGGAACTGAACGAAATGATTGCCCACGAGCAACTTCCGGAAATGGACAACCTGGGACTGGAAGGTTATTCCAGCGGACCTGGGGAAGAGGCTTTGCTGCAGATGAGGTCAAACATCATCTATGACTCCACTGCCCGCATCAGAAGGAACGCAAAAGGAAACTACTGCAAGAGGACCCCGCTGTACATCGACTTCAAGGAGATTGGCTGGGACTCTTGGATCATCGCCCCGCCCGGATACGAAGCCTACGAATGCCGTGGTGTTTGCAATTACCCCCTGGCAGAGCACCTCACCCCCACAAAGCATGCGATTATCCAGGCCTTGGTCCACCTCAAGAATTCCCAGAAGGCTTCCAAAGCCTGCTGTGTGCCCACCAAGCTGGAGCCCATCTCCATTCTCTATTTAGACAAAGGGGTCGTCACCTACAAGTTTAAATATGAGGGCATGGCCGTCTCTGAGTGTGGCTGTAGATAGGAGAGGAGACCTGTGGCTTATTTAATAACTGTACATGTGTATATTTTGTGTTCCTATTTAATGAGATTATTTAATAAGGGTGTACAGATCATAGAAGCTTGCTGCCTTAGGGAATTTGACAGGGCGGTTTTGTTGTAGGAAATGCATAATTTACTCCACAGTCTAGTCCCTTCCAATCTATGTTTCTTTGGACTTGCCATTTCCCGGCAATGCCATCTCTAATAGTAAGTGGCAAGCCCACACTACTTGCCCTTTAGGCCGATTCGAAAGCAACACCCCTAAGCAGAAAAATACTGTCGAGAGAGGTAGATATTTGTGTATGTATATGTGTACATAGATAAACTTATAAAATCCTTTTGGTTCTATAGAGGCAGATTCTACTCACACACGTGCATAACCCAATCAAATGTGTATATGTTAAAAGACAGTGGGAGGTTCTTGGTCACCTCTTCTCTAGGTAGTATTTCCATCAGGATAATTTGCACCAGGAATTGAACCATCTTAGGAAGTATTACATTTCCGAAATACTACTGGAAATGTAGGGGTAGCTTTTGTCAGTTGAGTTTCTGCTATTACTCAGAGCAGCAGGGCCTGGTAAAGGAGGCTGCATGTTTGAAGGGAGGGGTTATTGGATACAGAAACCAAGTGGCTTCAAGGGGGCAGTGGCCTTAAGGGACAACAGCAAAGAATGAGCCCACAGGGGACCAGTGTGCTCTAGAGGGCAGTGCCTGGTCAAGAAAGGAAAACAGAGGGAACTTCATCTGTTCCTAAGGCAACAGGAAGGCAAGGCCATGTGTATTGGCCTTTATGGCTGCAGAGGGTACAGGAGGTGGGAGGGGCTCTTAGGGGAGGAGGGGCAAAGGATAGAGATGCTGTCCTACGACGTGTTTGTAAAATTATAAGCAGTTCTAATTGGAGAGTTAAATATTTTGGACAAAATAAAATTAACAGAGACCAAGAGGAGGAAAAATCAGAAGGGATCTGTTTGTTGGACTCTTCTTCCTGTTTTTCTTCAATTCTTCATATTTCTCCTTTGCCTCTGAACCTCTGCTCTTGATTTTTTCCACCTTTTCCCTTCCCTCCCTCTTTTTTGCCTGAGCACCTTGTGTCCTTCTCCCATTCACATGTCCCCTATCTTCCCTGGCCTTCCCTGCTTTGAGCCCAAAGAGAAAACCTGAAAGCATTTGCTCTTGGGATAAAAGGAGTTAGTGCTCTAATTTCTAGATTTCCCCCTGATATTTTATTTAGTTGAGTTGCTAATATATAAAATGTTTTGTTCATGAAGAATACTTAAGTGTAAGAAAAAGGGAACCACAGTCCAAATGAATACATTTAAATAAATGAATTAATAAAGAGACACACAACCAAATGACTCAAAAGCTAAGCCAGAATTTGGAAATCAGGTTTGCCCCATGATGGAAACCCTGTAGCCTTCCCATCCTTCCCACTCTGCAGTCTTTCTGTTTGGGAACTGGCCAGTACTAAGGGACTGGAAAGTATTCCTGATGACAATGGTCTGGGGCATCTGCCCATTAGTTGGCCAGTTGGAAGGACACTGAGACTTGGTCCCAGTGCCCCCCGTGCAGGACCACAGGTGTTGTGCAGGGAGAACCACAGCAGAGCAGTTCTCAAACTGTTCTGACACCTCCAGGCAGACAACACGGATGGTCCAACCTAGAATCGGGAATGTGGTTTCCAGTACATTGTCCCCCCTCACCCCACTGAATACTTCTTTAAGAAGGCTTGCACTTTTTTTTTTTTTTTTTTTTTTACCCTGCGAAACCATCAGCCTTGCTTTCACAAACGTCTGGGGTCATAATCTCATCTTGCCCTAGAAAATAGAGGCAAGGGAAGCTATTTTGAAGGACACTTGGCCCAATTTGGCCCTCAGCTCTGCACGTCTGTTGGACACTGGTATCCAGAGGGTGAGTGGGAGAATCCATTGCCCCTGGAAGAGCGGTATTCTGGCCATCAGTGGGTATACAGTGATTGACAATTTGAGAAAGCCATGCGACTCAGAAGCATTCATTTATGGGACATCCTCCATAGAAAATGGTGTGCTTGCGCGCGCGTGTGTGTGTGTGTGTGTAACTGGCTTTATAGAGCCAAGCTCAGTGCCCACCATGGGATGGGGTACATCCTTTACATCCATGGTTCCATGGTACATACTGGACACTCATATACTCTACGGTACTTCTTATCCTTTCTAAAGGACACTGTAATAGACATACGGTAAAACCTTGGTTGAATGGGATGGTTCTAGCTAGAGAAAAATCAAGCAGAATTTTCTTTTATATGTAAAATACATAAGACAGTGGTATGCTGGTGAATGCTTTATACCCAGCAGTGGCGGGGTGCGGGTTGTGGGGAGGGAATAGCTCTGATTTGGGGGTTTCAATGGCGCAAATACCCCCTCCATGGCCTACTTCAAGCTACCAAGGTGATGTCAACTGGTTTGCAAAATACCCGCAAACGTAACCGTAAGCTCTCGGGAGCCACGCATGACGACTCTGGTGCCCTCCTGCTATTAGCACGCTGATAGTAGAACCCTAAAGGTGTGACGTGCCAGGCTCTGCTCTCCTCATGCCCTCTGCTGGCTCTGCCAGGTTCCTAGAGAAGCTTTGTTATGAGCCCTTATAGTCACCCTTCCGTTAAAGAGATGTGAAAATCTAGGCTGTTGGCAATCAGGCTGCATGTGCCAGATGTTTCTCCTTTTACCACAGTCCAGAGGTAAACACGCGTTTCTAAGATTTTCTTCTACCCTATGGAAAGAGTGCAGAAAGCCACCTATTGGTTATTCAAATGTTGCTAGTTGCATTTTTTTTTTTTTTTTTGCTTTCTTGTCATCAAACAATTAAAACACACCAACCATAAATAGAGGAGGCCTGCCAGCTCCCCTCAGGCCTCCTGAAGCATGCTCGCAATTCCTTTACCTCACTGCATGAATATGAAGCCAGGAAGGTGTCAGATCCTTCGGAAAGTAGAACTCACCACTGTCTTCTCTGGTCACAGACCTTTGCTATATGCCACACCTGTCTTTTTTACACTTTTATGGCAAAATTATCATCGCTGAAGTTGATAAACCTAAATGACTCTCGAGAAAGGTAGCAGGGGGACTTTGGCAGCCAACAACCAAAATATTCATGTAAAAGTTTCTAGGCTTCCTACTATTTATTGATGGATATATTTATTTTTTGTAATATAGTGTAGAATACCAAATATTTTATTTTTATGTTTGTGATTCCCTCTTGGATAAAAGAGTCTTCTGTGCTTTTCAAATAGTACCTTCCCCTGAGTATGGCTCCTCTACAGTGTATGGCCTGTATTTTCATCTCTATCTTTTTGCATCAACATTTCCTGTTACTTCGAGGAGCCTTGCCAGAAGCTTGCCGTAACTGTGTATATTTGTATCTTGTAGGCATGCTGTGAGCCCCTTGGCGTATTCACTGACTTCCAAATAGGACAGTTTTAACTGAAGTGTAGGTGTTCCAGAAAATATGTAACCAATAAATATCATTCTCATAAGCTGACACTGTCATTTTACTGTGAGAGGCAAATGTCAGGCTGTGAGGGACGATGTCCGCTGCTCAGTGAATGGAGACGGTATTTAATGGGGCCCTTTCTTGCCCCTAAACTGGTGCTTCCCCTCTGACTGTATTCATCATCTTCAATGACCTAGCAATTCAGAGACCCAATTGGACAAATCCATTTGTAATTGGAAGCGTTACTCTCTAAATGTAAAAAAAAAAAAGCTAATTTAGTGATTTCCCGAAAGAATCAGTCTCAAGGTACCTAAATTCTTTCCCTGAATATAATTTGTTTTGGAAATTAATGGCAAATACTTTCCCCAGAAATTAATGTTAGTAAATGTTTTGGTATCCTTCGGAATCTATATTCTCTAAGTAAAAGATATTTCTATAGAAAGGAATTTTACATACGGCTTCTCACTGGACTGTTCAAGAGAACGTACAGTCCAGCAGTGTTTTAGCAAAGCCATTTACAATTTGTCTGGAACATTGAGGGGATGCTGCCCTATCTGAAGGCCTCGGATCTTTTCACAGAGTCACCGCGTTGTACTTAGCCCTTTTTGGATCTGGTAAAATTGCAATGCTTCTGTGACCCTGTGCATTTTCTTGTCTCCAACAAGGACATTTGATTTCACACATTAGATAGAAGGCAAGTAGATAACGTTGTATCAGAGCAGCATAAAAGGGTGTTTCTGGGTGTGGAAATGTATCTGAACAACCCTGTCAAGGAATGCCCGTTTGTCGTGATCCGCATGTTCCTATCACACGTGAGCACTTGTTTTGTGAGTGTCTGGCCTGATTGCCGTGGGGATGTCGACGTGTTCGTGCCCACCTAACGAGCCTCCACAAACATGGGAAATCCACGAATCCCACGGTCACACCGAACCAGCTGAAGCATGTTCATGTTTTCGTGTAAAACCCTGTCCAAATTTACATAGTAATTATTAGACTACAGGGAAGATGGAAATAAATATTTTACACTGTGTTCATAAGCCACATGTGTACATTCAGAATCATCTTGTTAAATAAAATGGAAAAATTATTTTGACAATAATTATGTGCAGCTTATTTTTCCTCGAGATGAAATCTTTTCTGCGTTCCCTGCCTCCCTTTTTTGTTTCTTTTCTTTTCTTTTCTTTTCTTTTTAACGTTTCTTTTTCACAGTCTATCCAGATGGAGTAGAGCTTCCTGCTATGTTCGTAGAGCACGGCCTGAAGAATCGATGAGTTGGTTTTGGCTTCTAAGTGGTCTCACCAGAGAGTGAGGATATGCTTCTCCCATTTTACACAACTTTCTGTGAATCCCAACAATACCAGAGACACACATAGACAATGAACTTGTCTCCTCTTTGTCAATAATTGTGAAATATTTCTTCTTTGAGTTTGGAATGAGGCAGATTAAACAGAAATTACTTTAGGAGACATATCTAGGCTAAATTTCACTGAAATTTGATTACCGAAACTTTACAGAATCTCAAGCTTAGAAGGGAATTTTGAAGTTATCTGAGGGCCACTCCCTCTGGCAGCCACCAAAGCACTTTTCATCTTTTCCGCAAATATTAGTGATGAGAAGGGAACACGCTACCTTCTTAAGGGCAGCTGGTACATTTTTAGAGGGATTGCTTTGTACTCATTTCATCAAATAGGTTAGTTCATCATGCCCACGAGTTACTGCAGGAGAGACAAAGGTAAGCAGAAAGTCGCTAGCGTTCTTCCTTATATGGAACTGAAGACTCTCCTGGGGTCCCTCAAAACTTCCCTGTTCCCAACTCTTGTGAACACCTAATCCATCTTCATGACAGTCCCTCTGGCTTGCAGACAGCTCTCCTGTCCTTCTGCATCCACTGTCCCCCTTTTCCTGTAATAGTGTGTGTTTGAACACATGGCCAGAAACTGTGGGCTCCCTCGGCCAGCTGGAAACAGAAGGAAGGCCTGCACCTAGGCTAGACTTGGGCCCTGAGAGGGTAATAGGCCTGGTGGACAAACAGATGCTGCTGCCTGTCCTGGAAGGAAGTTCACTCTATAGCAGAATGTGGGATTTGAAGGACATGGAGACATTCCCAGGTGGGCACCAAATCCTTCCCTCAGACAATCAACCTGCCCCTCTTTTGGAGGGGATCCTCCAGTGTGCTGGCCGGTGGGCTATATCTGGCAAGTGCGTCAGCAGGGAGCACGACCCTTGTTCCCGGTATCAGGAGGAGTGATAAAGGCAGGACAAGAGTTCCAGTCCTGGAGGAAAGGGGGCTGAGAACCCGAGATGAGGCCTAGGCCAGGGCTGGACTGAAAAAACCTTTGAAAAGCCATTCTTATGATTTGATTTTGAATTCTTTAGCAACACATTCATTCTCTTCTGTAAACAATTCCATTTCTGAGTGCCTCTCCCAGGGTGGAGCTTGGACTGTTCTCCACCCGTGGTCTGACTTGAGCATGACAGCGCAGAACCAGCCACCGTCGTTGCGGAAGTTTCTCATATACTGATAGAGCCTAGCATCGCGTTGGGCAGACAGGGCTGCAAGCGATTTGGGGGGTAGTTTGTCTACAAAGTAAGATCAAAAATTATTTTCAAATCTTAGATTATGCGTTTAATAATATTTACAGGTTCTACTAGTGCTCCTAAGGCGAATTGATCTTTGTGGTGTTACGGGAAAATAATGCCATGAGACGGACTGCACGTGGCTCCAGTCACATGACGAGAGCCCGCTTTTGTGCAGAAGTGACTATTTGTAAATAAGGGGCCTGTTTGGAGAAGGTGAGAGCTTGTTAACTTGGGCGGTTATAAATGGATTATGCGATTATCTCCAACTCACTCTTCCAAACTGTCAGTTTACAAGAACCAGCTCCTGCACCCTCTTAACCTTCCTCAGAGCATTCACACAGATCCAAAGGAGCTCGTATCACCCCAAGGAGAAAGCCCGGAAACACACAGACACCCCAATCCATTTTTACTCTTAAATGTGATTCTGAGACTCTTATACAAACTTTGGGCCACTCACTTCAAATTAAGATGCTTTGGTGGGAAGTGGGAAGCGCTGTCGTCAAATCGGGTTTCAGCAGAAAATTTTCACTCACAGGACACAAGGCCAGGTTTCTCCCATAGCATGGAAGTGGTGCTAGAAAAATCCAGTTCTAACCCCTCATTAGTATTTTTGCCTAAAATGTATGACGTAACCTGACCACTTATGAGGAAATATCAGATGAATCCGTTTGGAGAACATTCTAGAAAATAACCAGACTGTACTCTCTAAAATCCTCAGTGAAAGGCAAAGAAAAACTGAGGAACTGTTAGAGATTAAAAGAGGCTAAAGAGACATGACAACCATATGCAACACATGATCTTGGACTGGATCCTAGATCCCCCCAGAAAGGGCAAAAGGACCTTCTCTTTTTGTTAAGTCCACTACTGCTCAGCTCGCAGAACTCTATCAACCATACACTCACAAATGAGAGTCATTTAAAAAAATCATGGCTATTGGTGTTTCTCTGAAACTGTGAGACGTCATAGGGGAGGAGTAACCGGGCTTTTGCCCAATGTAATCTGCAAGAAGCAAGCAAGCGGCATTCAAAATAAGACCTTCGCCAGTGGGTAAACTTGACAGAAGGAAGAGAGCGGAGGGGAAACTGTTCATCCGCGTGGCAAATGTGATGTCAGTACATGAGCTGCCGCCAAACATTTTCCTGAAATAGCCAAGCTCAACACTCCATTCCCCGAAAAGAAGCATGCTTTTCAGGCAGTAAACCATCTGTTTCAAGTGTTTAGAAAATGATTCTCCAATCACTGGTAATTTAAACTTCCTTATACCCCAGTTCAATGTTTGATAAGGGAAGAGTGCTAACAGGATGGGAACTGAGTTACTATATTAAGAAACGCAGGGAGAACAAAAACCAGCCCCCTGCAGCTATTTTGTTTATGCTCCAGATCCATCTGTTTTAATTAACATAGTATTTACATGAGACCAGCTCCTGTTACCTCTTTTGCTGCCGCTGTCACATGTTCTGTTCTTTAAGGTTTTCTGGTTTTGTTTTTTGTTTGGGGTTTTTGTTGTTGCTTTTTAAAAAAAGCTTCTACAAAAGCACAACACAGTGAAATCGTGTTATTGTATCCTAACCCCCAAGGGCCAGGCACTCTTGCTTCATATAGTATGGGGTCAGGTATTAGGTTGCTAGATAAAATATAGGATGTCCAGTTAAATTTGAGTCTAAGATACACAATGAAAAATTGTTAATTATGTCTCAAATATTGCATAGGACATGGATATACTCAAAATGTATTCGTTGTTTATCTCACTCCAAATTTAATTGGGTGTCCTGTGTTTTATTTGCTAAATTTGGCAGTCTTTGTTGGTTATTGCTCAGAAGTTTCCTTGAGGGGAGAGAGCTGGAGGAAATGAAGTACTTCTTCCATCGATTCCCTAAAGGATTACTCAGAGGATCACAAATCAAACCTAGCAGTGTTCATTGTTGAAGGACAGCTTTGAGATTTGACGTTGAAATCCACTTGACCACGATACCTAATATTAAAAACAGGAGCAAATCCCTAACACCCCCTCTTCCTCATTTCCCTGGAAATCTTACCTTCAGAGTTTCCATTTTTCATGTTGAATTTACCTATTTTGGATTTTTTTGTATTCGCAAAAGTGAAATTGCTGGAGAAAAAGGATGTGTACATTTAGACTATATCATTCTGAGAGATACTACCAAGGTACTCTCCAAAATGCTATACCACATCATACCCCATCAGCTGTATGCAAGAGGTCTGTTTCTGTAGTTTCCAATATTCAATATTATCGCTTTTTTCTTAATAGATGTTGGGATGGTTGAGATGTGTCCCCCCTCAAACTATATGTTGAAGCTCTAACCCCTAGTACCTCAGAGTGTGACCTTATTTTAAAATAGGGTCTTCAAAGAGGTAGCCAGGTTAAAATGAGGTCACTAGCATGGTCCCTAACCCAATATGACTGGAGTTCTTATAGAAAGGGCAAATTTGGACACAGACACAGACACGCACACAGGGAGAACACCTTTTAAAGATGCAGGAATGCCAAAAATTGTCAGCAAACCACCAGAAGCTAGGGTAGAGGCATGGAATGAATTCTCCATCACAGTCCTCAGAGGGAACCAACCTTGCAGACACCATAACCTTAGACTTTTAGCTTCTAGAACTGTGAGGCTATCCATTTCTGTCGTTCAAGCCACTCAGTGTGTGATACTTTGTTATGGCATCCCTAGGACACTCATACAGATGCTAATTACAATAAATTTAATTAAATAAATTTTAACTTTATTTCTTCAATGATTGGTGAGTTTGAATATATTTTTAAATATTTCTTGATTAATCCTCTTTATTCCATCAATAGACTTGTCCTGTCTCTTACCCATTGTTCATATTCTTCCAGCTGATTTGTTGGAATCTACATATTATGTGCAATTAATCCTTTGTTTTATGCTACCAGTGGTTTTCCCAGTTTGTTGCTTATCTTTCAACTTTTCAAACATATTGTATTTTGCCATTCAAAGTCTTACATTTTCACTTAGTCAGACCTGTCAGTCTTTTCCTTTGTGGCTTCTTGGTTTTGTGTGTCATGCTTAGAGGTGCTTTCCCTGTCTCAAAATTATTAAAATGTTTCGCTGGCCAAGTAATATTTGGCCCAGCTTAATGAAATAGTCAAAGGAAGGAGAAGAAGTGAAGAGAATAGGAAAGTTTTTCCTGGCTAGGACTAACTAACATAAGCCAATTTCACGCTGGACCTAGAAAAAGTTTAAAGCTTTGTTTTCTCCTGCAGGTTCTTTAAAAACCTCTTATTTTGCAATTGCCTTTGACTCTGCAGCTCCTGTGACTTGAGGGTTGACTGCTGACTCCTGCAAAACCCACAGAACCAGGGGTCCACCCAGGCTCTTTTGTACTAATGTCCCATTGTGTCTTTAGGCGATCTTATAGGATGGTGTTCCTATCATGTACCACTGTATAAGGAACCATACCCAAAGAATGCTTTGAACAATAACAATCATTTATTTTGCTCATGAATCTGGGGGCTGATTAGGCTCCAGGGGGAGAGGCTTCCTTCGCATCTCAGGCAGTCAGATGGTGGCCAGGGCTTTGTCATCTCCAAGACTTCCTCGTTCACGTGTGTGGCATCTGACCTGGGGCACCTTGGGTCTCTTTCTCTGTCTCTCCATGCTATCTCTCCATGTGGCTACCTCAGGGTAACCAGAGTTCTTCTACAGTGGCAGAAGGTTTCCAGGGTGCATGTCTAGCCTTGAAAGACAGGCAACATCACTTCTGCCATATTCTATCTGTAACCAGCAAGCTCATGATTTGACTCCATCTTCCAAAGTGATGTGTGTTGATGAAACTTCAGCCATCTTTTAAAATCCCCATAGCTAATATCTAAGAAATCTCAAAGGTGATTCTCTTTTTTCTGTGCTCTTCCCACACTGGGGCCACAGGGAACACACGCATTCTTGGCCCTGCCTAATCCTGAGACAGCGAGTACCCCCTGCTTGGCAGTAACTGTTCTGCACGCCTCCACCAGAGCAGGTCACCAGCTCATCTTTTGACCTTAGAGTTCCTGGATGGGGCTCAGACTTGAGTCATCCAGGTGCCACCCTGCAAACATAGGAAACATCTATCAGGATCTCAGAGAGGTGTAATTTGGAGCAACTCTGACTACACACGGGGTGAAGGACAAGCATTCTTTCCTCTCCCCTCAATTCCAAAAATAAGAGCTTGTTTAAGTAAATGAAGATACATTCAAAATGAATGAATAGTCACTAAAATCAAGTTTTGAAAGATATCTGTAGGCATGGCAAATCCTTCCTTAATCGGAAAATTTTTTTCTTAAATTAAGTCAAATCATGATAGGCCTTTAAACTTGGTGACTCAAGATAGCTAAGCAATGTGTTTAAGCTAAAGTTAGAGGCCTCTTTCAGCTCTTTTGGTTTATTTTATTTTAAAGCTCTATTTGGAATTCTTGATCTTTGGACAAAGGAGTTGCAGAAAAATTAAGTAACTTAACTAAAGTCATCTAATCAGTCAGTGGAAGACTTAATCACAAGACCTAGATATATCATAACCTCAGGTGACCAAGATGTTTTTAGTAAAGTTACCTCTTAAGATTTGCCTCAATACTGATTTGTTTTAATGAGGAGCAAACAAATAAAACATTCCAGATGCTTCTAGACTATAATCTGCATTTTCTAAACCTTCATGAATGTGGTTGTTCAAAAGCCAGATTTTGACAAATACTGCCAAGCAATATTATTTAGTAAGTAGGGATTTACGTAATGTGGTTGGATGCCACTGGCTTGAGGAGTTGCAAAGTGAGAAGCAAAGTGCTTTTGAGACAGCCCAGGACATGTGTTGAAAAGCTACGTGTGGAGTTAAGTAAAGGTTGAAGGCAGTGTGGATTCACATGGCAAGTACAGTAACCAAGTCCCATGATCCATCACCTTTGGGTTTGTTGTTTTTTGCCATGGCAACTGCTTATCTTTGGTAGATGTTTTTGGATCCAGAGCTGACACTTGAGGAAGTAGCTTTTCTTAACTGGCTTGACAAACAAAGACTAAATATGAAAATTCAGCAACACAGCAAGAGATTTCCACAAGGAGGATATTAAGGGCTTTATTATAACTGCTCTCTTCATCATCACACAGTAATGTCAAAAGACGCTGAATGGAGAATACTGGTTTCTCCGAGCTCTGATATTCACCAATAAGATGCAGTTAATCAACTACCTACAGCTAATATGAGCCCTTTAGATCTACTACTAGTGCTATTACTAGCACAATAACTTAAAATCAATAGTAGAAGGATCAAACTATTTGCCTCTAACCCTTGTGCCCAGGCAAATCAGACCAACTTGGAGTTCCATTGTCAGATTTCAGACTTTGTTATGTCACTCTGAGCTGTATGGCTGTCTCGTGTACCGGTACAGCCCTACTTCCTGTCTTCTTCTTAAGCCATCAAGGGATCCCACCATTCTCTTTGCACTGTCTAGAACAGGGATGGCAACCCCAGAGGCCAGGCAAGTAACATACACAGATGAGGAGACCTGGAGACTGAGGACCACCGGAGGGCTCAGCCTCCAGCTGTTGGCAGCAGCAGCTATGAGGTTCCAGACAATTGTTGCTGCAGTAGTTTAGGACTGGGTGTGCCAGATTTTCCAATTTTAAGATAAATTAGAAATCTGAAATTTTATTTTTTTAATTTTTCCATCTGATTCCAGAAAGTGTCTACATTCTGGGAATTACAGATAATACACCTGTGAGCCTAATTTGGCCCATAAGCTACTTCTTTGCCCTTTCTGGCCTTGAGGTTGGTTGGGACACTGGGAGAATCATAATCCTCCTGAGTGGGACCATGACTTTTCTCACTGAACCCAGCAATCATGTCCAGAAATGGAACTGTTCCTCTTGAGGCTCATTCTCTGTTTGACTACCAGCTGCTTCTCTTGATGAGATGGACCAGGAGTTGGGTCAGGGGTTTCCTTGGCATCACCTCCCTTCCCAGTTCTGGGAAGTTTACCTCTGCTACCTGTAGATGCAGAGCCGACAGCCTGTCCCCAGTGGGCCTGTTGAGGCATGCCCTTGATCCTGGCACTATTTCTGCAGCTCAACATTAGAATGAGACTTTCTTCAGTAAAGAGGTGTCCTGTGTCAGTGGTTCTCAATGGTTCTCAAGCTAGTTTGTGCATTAGAATCATCTGAGAAATAATTTTTAAAACAAGAGTCCTGGTCTTAGCAAAGAGAATCACATTGAGTCAAATGGATATAATGTCGGACAGCAGTTCTCAAATGTTTTCTTCTTAGGGCTCCTTCACATCCTTAAAAATTATTGAAGACTCCAAAGAGCTTGTGTTTATGTAGGTTATAGCTATTGATATTTACTATATTAGATATTTAGACTGACAAGTTAAAAAATGTATTTATCAATTCAGCTTAAAATTAACAAACTCATTGTACATTAATATAAAGAACATATTTTGTGAATAATAAATATGTTTTCCAAAGCAAAATTAATGTCATAAGAAAATTGGCATTGCTTTACAATTTTGCAAAAAGGTTTCAGTGTCTGGCTTCATAGAATACAACTGCATTCTCCTACCATTCGATTTGTTTGAAGTAGATGACGGAAATGTGACCTCTTACAAGTTTGCTGTAGAAAAGGGAGACATTTTAATAGCTTGTTCAGATAATTGTGGGTATTCTTCTTTGATCTTACACTAAAACTCAATCAATGATAGTTTCTTAAATGTTAAGTGCAAGATAAAATCTTAAACGATATCAATGAACTCTTTGTATTTAGTTACATTAAAAGCCATTGGTCTTCTTGCACTTTCAATGGATCTTTGAGCCAAGAGGGATTCTATAATATCATGCATTCGTTATTTGGAAAATATTTGTTCACAGATCTTCTAAATGTTGACACATTTCACGTACAATATCAACACATACCATGTGGCCTCTGGAAAACTCCATGAATGAGAGTGATTAAAAGCAAATCACGTCTTAGTATTATTATGGAAATAGCTTTGACCTCTGCAGACCCTCTCATGTAGCAAAAAGAGCCCTTGCCTAAAAATATATAGATCCAGATTCTACCTCAGGCTGTGCTACTAACTAGCTAACAGACCTGAAGAAAGTTTCTTCACCTTTTTATGGCTCAGTGTCTCAACGGTAAAATGAAGTCTGGAACTCAAATCAGTGTTTATCAATGGGACACCACTGGCATTCAAGGCAGAAAAATTTGTCGTTGTGAAGGACTGTCCCTCATGCTACAGGACATTTAATATCCCTGGCCACAGGGAACCATAATGGAAAAGAATATGAAAAAGAATATATATTTGTGTGTGTGTGTGTGTGTGTGTGTGTGTGTATATATATATATATATATATATATATATATATATATATATATATATATACATATACATACATGAATTACTTTGGTGTACACCAGAAACTAACACAATATTGTAAATCAACTATACTTTAATGAAAAAAAGAAAAAAAATCCCTGGCTCCCCGACTAAATACAAGTAACACCACACTCCAACTTCAATCATTGTAACACACCCAGGTGATATTGCCTCCAGCAGAGACCTATTGGACTAAATGAACTGTAAGTTTCCTTTCAGTTCTGAATCTAATTCTATTAAACAAGTGGGAAAATAACGTATTTTAAATTTAATGTATTTTAAATTTCTATTTTGGGGTGTGTGTGTGTGTGTGTGTGTGTGTGTGTGTGTGTGTACACATTACTTAGGTGTTGTGGACATTCTTAAATATACCTGCTTTGAACAAATGTTTGCGGCCACTCTGGTCTAGTGACATGGAAGGTAACAAAATTAGAAGAGCAAAGAAGGGTCAGCCGGAAGGAGAAAATAGAAATAGGAGGAAAATTCACATTCTGGCCACAGTTTTACAAACTAATAGTGGATAGTGCTTTGGCCAGAGGTGTGGAAAGGAAGAGGTCAGTTCTCCCTAGACTACCAAGCTTTGTGGAACCTATAGATGGCCATGCAATCATCCTTCAGCCAGGCCTGCCTCCTTTCTGCTCCCCAAGGGTCAATGTGGCATAGTGGCGAAAAGCCTTGGTGCTGGAGCCAGCCTGCCTGTTACTCAACCTCTCTGTGCCTCGTTCTTTCATTTGTTAAGTGAGAAAAATGAAAGCACCTCGCCTTATAGACACAGTGTGAGGATCAAATGTGCTAATGCATACAAAGTATTTGGAACAGTACGTGCCAATGGGTAAGGAAGCAATAAATGTCAACTAACAGTGTTACTCAGTAAAGGCAGGAAGCCCCCTGTCCCCTCCACTGGAAACCTTGGGCCACCTTTGAAGTTTGTTCACCTTTTCCTGTTCCATTTTTCCATTCTTTTCCCATAAGGCTGAGCATAAAGCTGATTTTATCATACTTTCAAGCATGCACATGCGTGGTAGGTTGTCATAGGGGGAAGCACCACCTTATAACCCTGGATGGCTTCAGCACAGAGCTCCCAGTGAGCCCACCTGAGGTCCGCTCTGAGCGAAGGCAAAGCCCAGTGGAGTTGGCACACTAGAATTTGGGGGTGGGGAGTTGAAACACACATCTTTAAGTGAGGCTCATCTGAAACTGTCTCTGTTGGCAATGAAAGTCCCACAGAAACAAGCCAAAATGGAATTTCCAAGATTTTCAGCTTTGCAGTGACCACTGAGAAGAAAATTCCAGATTGAAAAAAAAAGAGACCACCCTTGCCAGGACTTTTCCACACTAAGCATTTGAAAAGGTTAGGAGGTGACTTTTGGAGGAGTGCTGCCTCTTCTAAATTCCGCTGTTCACACGAAGGCCATATCTTCTTCCCATCCTCCTCCAGAATAAGAAAAAGGGAGTGATTTGCATTTGCGCGTTCTGCTCTTCGCAGAACCTTCCCCTAGGCTGCAGAGAATTTTCACTTTCATGTTCCCAGAGCAATGAGGGTGGAGAGGAGATAGGAAAGCAAAGGCACCTACGTCTTGGGTTTATTGTGGACCTTTCTGTGACTTGGCTTCTGGCTGACTCAGGGAGTTCTGGGGGAAGAATTCGGACAGATGTGTATATTCCCCCAGCATTGCAGACATAAGGGGAAGGTGACCTCGTGGCAAAGCTTCTGTATGCTTGTGTGTCTCTGGAGTGGAGCTTCTTGCTCTGCGTTTCTCATTTCTGTTCTTAAGTGCCCCAGACACTTGGCCACTCTTTCCTCAAGATTCTACTAATGACCAATTTAAGTACCTGACGGGCAAGATAAGTTTAGGGGCTCTTCCAACTCCATAGTATATAAATTTATATATTTGCAGAGCTGGAAATGGTTTCAGATTTCATCTAGTTGAACTCTTTTTTTCCACATGGAAGTGGAAGCCAGAGAGGCTCAATGAACTTCTGGGATCAAAAGTCGCTTTCATAGCAGGACTGAGTCAAAAATTCCCAAACAACAGTCCTTTCTACTACTCTCCAGGGTTCTCAAAATTGAGGTCCATGTGCTCCCCTGGAGATGTATGTGTGGCTATGTGTACAAGGTACACAAAAGGGAAGGGATACAACTTAGGGTATTTTCCTAGAGTTACAGTTTTATACTAAGGCCAACACCCAAAAACAAATGTCATATCACATGGACCTCTGTTCATATCACATGTATCACTTGTTCCCCAGCTCCCAGAACAGTGCCTGATATAGTTCACAGTCAATCTATTTGCTGAACAAATGAATAAATGAATGTTGAAAATAAGACATGGTATTTCATCACAAATTTTAGCTTACAGTGGCTTAGAGATATGTCAGTGGAATATTTGAGAAAACTATAGTGGTGCTAAAACTAGATGTCTTAAAGAAGCAGCTGTATTGTGGCCATGTGCCTCATGTGAGAACCTTTCTATACCCTGCCAAAGTCCAATGTATTTTGAATTTGGATGAATAAGGCAATTGTCTCTTTTGTCCATTTCTCTGGGACACAATTTCTCCCTTTTCTACCTACCTGCATAATCTCTTCTTATCTTTTCGAATCACTTTCCCAAGGAAGACTTCCCTAAACCCCCAGACTGGGTTAAATTCTTCAGTGTTACGCTCCACTGGACCCTGCCCCTCTCCTTTGTAACATTCAACACACTTGAGTAATGACTCTTCCCATCTAGGCTGTAAGTTTCCTTCACGAGAAAAGGCTCATGTTGATCTCACTCATTGCCTGATAGCCCTAATGCCTTGACCAGGACCTGGAAACCGTGGCAGGCCTAGTGTTGAATCAAAACAGAATTGAATTTCCGGAGCTAATCATAGTAGTGATTGCGTGGCTTATTCTGCTCTAATCAGAAGCCGTGGTACTTGGCCTGCCGGAGTATCAGCCGCTCCCCTCATACCCGATACTAGAGAGCGTCTCCCGCTGCCCTAGTTCCAGGAGCTGCAACAGTGGTAGGTCACTGACTATTCAGACTCAGTGGCCACTTACTGTGACTTACACTATTTGTCTGTCCCTTTCCACCAGGGTCACTTGCTCCCAGGGTAGCCCCATTTCCTAGTTGAGAGATATTGGAGGTAGGGCGTCCAGCAGGGAAGTTGATAAAAAGGCCTGGTCTGAAGCGGTATAAATGCTTGAGGGGAGAGGAGGGATTCAAGAGATATTTTCAAAAATAGAATAGCTTGGATGTGATGGGAAGAGAGAGCAGGGTGTGGAGAACCCAGATGATTCAGTGTTTTGTAGTTTGGATGACGGGTTGAATGTGATACTCTTTTTTTTAATTTTATATATTTGTATATTTTTAAAATGAAGTATAGTTGATTCACAATGTTGTTTTAGTTTCTGGTGTACAGCAGAAACTGTATATATATTTTATATATATATATATATATATATATATAAAACTTAATATATACATATATTTATATTCTTTTCCATTATGGTTTATTACAGGATATTGAATATAGTTCCCTGTGTTATACCTTATTATTTATCTATTTTATATATAGTAGTTTGTATCTGCTAATCCCAAACTCCTAATTTTATCCCTCCCCTCCCCTCCTTCCCCTTCAGTAACCATAAGTTTGCTTTCTATGTCTGTGAGTCTGTTTCTGTTTTGTAAATAAGTTCATTTGTATCATACTTTAGATTCCACATCTAAGTGATATCATATGGTATTTGTCTTTCTCTTTCTGATTTACTTCACTTCATATGATAATCTCTAGTCCATCCATGTTACTGCAAATGGCATTATGTCATTCTTTTTATGGGTGAGTAGTATTCCATTGTATATATATTGAATGGTGACACTCTTAACTAAGAATGATGAAGGAGAGGAGGAGGCAAGAAGGGGAAAACCAAGAGTTCCAGCTTGAAAACACTGAATGTGAGATGCCCACCCTTGCCCATGGATGTGTCCAGCAGTGAGAAATAGAAATGTGGAGCTGGTGAAAAGGTCAGGGCTGGGGACCCAATATTGAGAAACTGGAAGGTGGTCTTGGTCTGCTAGTCACCACCAGGTGCTGTCATGTTCATGGCTGACCACCTGCGTCTCTGCCTAAGATCCTAGGGTAGAGACCCTACTGGACACCTTCTCTCTCTTGGTAAGTGACTTCTGTGCCTGCGGCTTTCGGGTCAGCATGACAAATGTAGGGCAGTGACTGTGGGGTCCTCATGTCACAGGTCAAGGCCCCAGTTAAAGATTCATCCCCGAGTATCACCCAAGAGAAGGCAATGGTGCCAGTGCTGTCAGTCTTTGCTCTGCTGGTGATACATTGGGAGATGGAACACATTCGTGAAAATGTAATAGAAATACATGGGAATTGATCAATCTTGACAGAAAAATGGAAACTTGTAAACAGTCTTATAGAAATACATATGCCAAATGAGGTCAACCTGCGGTGTGTCGCACAAGCAGGCAGGAATGGATTTGTTCAGTCCTCACTTGGTAAGGGACACGGCTTGAGTTGCCCCCTCTAGACACTCAGCCAGGTACCCACTCTCCCCACCAGCTTCCTCACCATCACTGACTGTACCTGTTCTTGGACTTAAAAAGATCCCAGATCCCTTGACACACACGCCCCCCATGCATTTCATCTTAATTTATCAGCCTCTCCGAGTTTCATTCCCATGTCTGTGTCATGGATCTACTGTCCATCCGTCTACCCACTCTTGGACTTGTATTCTCAAGTCACTTTGTCTCCTTGTCCTGTCAGCTCATCCGCAAGGCAAAGCTCCAAGCCTGGGTTCATATTACTTTCTGCCTTCTTCTATCTTGCCTTTGGGCTGCTTTGGGGAAACCATGCAGCCAGGAGATGGGTGCAGTCTCTGTAGTCTCAGAGTCTCTCACCACAATACTGTCCAACAATCTTGCCAAGTGTCCCCAGCCACCTCCATCTTTCACTTGGTTAGATATTCCAAACCCTTAACGCTCTTTTCACGCTCTGAGCCCCTAGTGCCTCCTGTAGGTCACATCTATCACCTCAGCTCTGCCTATAAACATTAATTTCTTCATCTGTGCCACATAGCACACAGGTACACACAGTTAAAAGTGAGCATGAACTGGCTACTCACAAGACACTGGGATGCTACAGCCAGGGGGTGATGAGACAGGACCAAAAATGATTGAGATCGAAATAAAAAATAATAGCTAACATTTTCTAAGCTCTTACTAAGTGCCAGGCATCATTCCAAGAGTGACACCTTATTTAATCCTCATGGCAGCATCATGAAGTAGCAAGTAAAAACTGACCCCTTATGGACCTAGAGTCTGTCATACAGAGTGAAGTAAGTCAGAAAGAGAAAAACAAATACTGTATGCTAACACATATATATGGAATCTAAAAAAAAAAGGTTCTGAAGAACCTAGGGGCAGGACAGGAGTAAAGATGCAGACGTAGAGAATGGACTTGAGGATACGGGGAGGGGGAAGGGTAAGCTGGGACGAAGTGAGAGAGTGGCATGGACATATACACACTACCAAATGTAAAATAGCTAGCCAGTGGGAAGCAGCCGCATAGCAGAGGGAGATCAGCTCGATGCTTTGTGTCCACCTAGAGGGGTGGGATAGGGAAGGTGGGAGGGAGGGAGACGCAAGAGGGAAGAGATATGAGGATATATGTATATGTATGGCTGATTCACTTTATTATAAAGCAGAAACTAACACACCATTGTAGAGCAATTATACTCCAATAAAGATGTTAAAAAAAACCAACTGATCCCTTGCTTATTCCTGCCTCTTTGCTAAGAGAACCCCAATTTAGCTTGCACCATGGCATGGCTCATCACTGATCTGAATAAACCGAGGTGTCCTGCCCCGTTTGGCCAGATGTGCGCCTCCCCAGCTGCCTTTATAGCTATGAGTGGTCACGTGACTCCATCCTGAGCAATGGGAAGTTAAGGCAAGTCTTCTGGGGAGGCTTCTTTTTCCAGATCAAAGGACAATGCCTCAGAGAGAGAGGAGCCTCTGTCTTCTACTCCTTGACTTCAGTTGTGATCAAGCAGCCCAGAGCTGAAGTGACCATTTTGGAAACAGGAGGTGACCAGCATGAGACAAGCCAAAAGGTTGAGGATGACAAGGGAGGGGGAAGCGTGGAAGAGCCTGAGCTCCTAAGACATTGTGGAGGTGCCCTGCCATGCCTGTACCACCTGCCTCCAGAGTTCTCATGAGGAGAGACTCTTACATGTCTCTATTGCCTGGGTCACTCTTAGTTGGGTGTCCTTTTATTTACAGCCAAACACTCTTAACTAAATCAGCTTATAACCAGTATTAGAAGAAGAAACGGAGACTTGGGAATGGTCATTGACTTTAGCTGAGGCTGTCAAGTGGGGAGGGAGGCTGGCATTGCACACACCACACAGCTGGATGCCAGCGCCTGCTCTCTGGGCTGTGTCTGTCTCTGCCAGGTTATGAGGCTTCTGTGGTGCGGAGTTGGATGACGGGCAAAGAAAGAGAGAGCCAGATAAAGAAAAGGCATCAGGAGAGGACAAAGCGAGAGGAGCTAGACTGATAGACTGACTAAGGAGAAGGCAAGGAGAGAAGTCGGGGGGAGTTAAGGTTAAACACACAGATCAATAACACATCTCCAGTAGGGAAAGTGATTTTGCGACTCTGATGAGGGTAGAGCATAAAAGATTGGGTAAGAGAAGTTACTGCTGGCGGTGGCGTGGCGAGTTCAAAAGATAGAAGTAAAAAAACCAAGAATTTCTTTTTAATAAAACATGCTCTGACTTCACTCAGTGTGAGAATCTCTAGGTCCACGCACATCACTGCAAATGGCATTATCTCATTCTTTTTCATGGCTGAGTAATATTCCATTGTATATATGTACTGAGTGAAGTAAGTCAGAGAAAGACAAATATCATATGATATCGCTTACATGTGGAATCTAAAAAAATGGTACAAATGAACCTATTTACAGAACAGAAATAGTCACAGATGTAAAAAACAAACTCACGGTTACCAAGGCGGAAAGTGGGGGAGGGATAAATTGGGAGATTGCGATTGACCTATACACACTACTATATATACGATAGGTAACTCATAAGAACCTACTGTACAGCACAGGGAACTCTACTTAATACTCTGTAATGACCTATATGGGCATAGAGTCTAAAAGAGAGTCGATATATGCATGTGTATAACTGATTCACTTTGCTGTAAAGCAGAAACTAACACAACATTGTAAGTCAACTACACTCCAATAAAAATTAATTTAAAAAATGCTCTGAGCTCTCTGCACTGTCTTCAAGACTATCCATATATAGAGACAAAAGAAGTAATACAGAGAGTGGCCCCCATGGGCTTGGCGCCACAGGTTACTATAAAATAATAAAAACCCAATGGCTCTGTGCAGCTGATGGACTGAACCTTTTTTTTTTTTTTTTTTTTTTTTTTTTTGCGGTAGGCGGGCCTCTCACTGTTGTGGCCTCTCCCGTTGCAGAGCACAGGCTCCGGACGCGCAGGCTCAGCGGCCATGACTCACGGGCCCAGCTGCTCCGCGGCATGTGGGATCTTCCCGGACCGGGGCACGAACCCGCGTCCCTTTCATCGGCAGGCAGACTCTCAACCTCTGCGCCACCAGGGAAGCCCTGGACTGAACCTTTTTAAGGCAACAATTCATTTCCAAAATTCTTAGTCTGACTGTATAACTATTCCAGCTGCCATGTGATAAACATAATGAATAGAGATGACAACGGAATCAAAGAAAGAAAGAGATGAGAAACGGCTGGCACCAGGAAAATTAGCAGAAGAGAAAAATAAAGTTCTTAAATTTCAGATTTTGCACCAGTGTGCTCAGCAGAAAATTTTATAAGTCTGAGCTGGAACTAAGGACAAACAACAGTTGATGACTCTCTTCAGAGATGTCAACTTTGAACAATTAGTATAAAATCCTGCCACTTTGATTTCAATACACTGTTTTCTAGCCTCTTCTGGGACCTAAAAGCACCCAGCCAGACTGATGGCTGGTTTCTGAATTAAGTGAAGGCTCTGCTTTGCATGTGCTGTCTTCTTTGCCTGGAACCCTTTCTTCCCCTCCTCTGAATGTCTCTCGACCTGCTCGCTATAAGTCTACTGCTCAGGTGACATCTTTTCCATGGAGCTCCCCCAAATCTGGTGTTGGGTGCTCTCTTTTTGTGTGTCCCAACAGCAACCTGTACATGCTCCTATTACGACACGTTTCCTGTTGACTGGACAAGTCTACTCACAAGGACTGTGTTCTTAATAATTTAAGCCCATATCTGCCAGGAGCAGTGTCCCTGCCATTTCCTTTGCCGGAATGTCCTTAGGGCTATCTCTGAAAATCTGTTTATTCTCGAGCAGAGCACCCTATTTATTTCTTTACTAGCATTAACCACAATCTGCAGTTCTTTTGTTTGCTTTCTTGCATCTCTCTCCCTCCTGCTCTAGAAGGACCCTTGTGTGATGACAAGGATCCTGTTTTCTTGTCTCTTTCATGGAGGCTGACATTCACCGGGTGCTCCAAAAATATTAGTTAGAATAAATAATGCCTGGCACATTATAGTTAAAAATACCTAAAATTCAATCCAGGGCTGCTTTACTGCATATCTTTCCAAAAACTAATTATCTGTATTTTTTGTTGTGGAAACTTCTACTTCATGCCAACCAGTATCATTAACATGATACACACAAAAGCCAAAATGTTTAGGTGGAAACCACGCAAAAGACTTTTATGATGGGATAGTGTCTCTCCGGTGACAAGGACTAAATACTTCTGTACAAGTAGTGGTTCTTCAGAGCTTTGAGCCAAAGTGTATTCTCTTTTAAAACACCTCCTTTTGGAATTATTGGAAGCACCCTTGGGTATTCCATTCTAGGTCTTAAAAGAGCAGAGGCTGTGGACCAGGAATTCTGCTGATCCCTGAGGCTCATGCATGAACCAGATGGACACAGTCTGTGCCCCGTGAGTCCGCAGGTTAGTAGATGAGATTGACATTAATCAAATCATCTTACCCGAAATGCATTACTACAAACAGCCATAAGTACAGCGAAGTAAAACCAGCGTGTTGGGCTTCCCTGGTGGCGCAGTGGTTGGGAGTCCGCTTGCCGATGCAGGGGACACGGGTTCGTGCCCCGGTCCGGGAAGATCCCACATGCCGTGGAGCGGCTGGGCCCGTGAGCCATGGCCGCTGAGCCTGCGCGTCCGGAGCCTGTGCTCCGCAACGGGAGAGGCCACAACAGTGAGAGGCCCGCGTACCGCAAAAAAACACAAAAAAAACAAAAAAACAGTGTGTTGCCAGCAGGACCTTGTTCTAAGGCCTGGGGGAAGAATCTCTCCACATCTGCTTCTCAGCAGGTGTTTCCTTTGGCAGCCACAGAGCTACTATTGTGCTCAGCACCAAACTTCCTAAAACAATGACTCGGAAGGAGGAGAAACCTGGTATGTCCCAAATTGCAGAATTAAAAATAATCATGTTAGTCTTAATGAGATGCATCCAGGTGGGGATGAAGATGCCCATGCCCACCTCAGCATCTTCTTTTTACCCCTGGTTCTCAGGCAGCATGTTCAGAGGGGACCACTTTATTTCAAGAAAGCTTTTGCTATACATCTTAGAGATTGCTCCGGGGTGAATGTCTGGAGTTTTTAAGATGAATGCCTTTTGTCCAATTCCCAGCCAAACTAAAGCTTACAACCTGGAAGCAGGCTCTCTGGCCTCCTGGGTGTTTTTTCCTGGGCCCTCACCCTCGTCTCTAGATCTCACAATGTGTAAGGAACCGAAGAGGGGGCCTCTCTTGCCAAACTAACTGTGTGGAATAATGAGACTCTCAAAAGATAGCACTGCAGGGGAGAGTTCTGACCTCAGCCCCTCATCCCCTAGTCCAAGGCCCCACCAAAATATCCTCACCCCATATTCTAGCCTATCCTCGGGTTGATGGCGGCATGAACCTAGAGCTCCCACTAGTGGCAGGAGTGGGCCACCAACGCTTCTCAACTTTTCATTGAGGGCTTCTCAACTTTCCATTGGTTTCTTCCCTCATTCACAGTGGGTTTAACAGCTAGGCCTATGGTCTCCGAGAGGCATTCAAAAACGCCATCTTCACCTTTATGGGGACATCTCTCCAAATTTTAGCAGTTTTCTACAGACCTGCCTCAGCTACTAGGAGGCAAGTGTAAGGTCATCTCATTCCTGCCACCACCTCCGCTGACCCCCACTACTTTTTTTTCCTGAGGACTGTTCAGAATCAAGAGATGTGAATTTTACACACACACACACACACACACACACACACACACACACACACACACAAACAATTAGGTTATCCCTGCCTTCTGCCAGCTGGGAGATAGGTAGGGCTCCTGGGGAGTCTGGAATGAGAGCTTAGAAAAGCTCACTACAGTGATTAAGAAGAGTACTCTCCTCCTCTCCTCTTCCTGATGAAGCTTCTCCCTAGGTCTGCCTTTTTCCAGTGTCAGAATGGGGAGTTAAAACTAAATGAAACAATAGCCCCTGGTTTCTAGTTGTGAAGATATTAAAATTTTTACTGATGTGCAGAGGAAATTCTGGAAAGTGGTGAATGCCTCTTCATTGGAGGTGTAAGTGATGATGATAAAAATATTACCAAGTGTTAGGGTTGAATTGTGACCCCCTCCAAAATGTATATATTGAAGTCCTTGCCCCCAGCACCTCAGAATGCAACTATATTTGGAGAGATTTTGTAATTTTGTAATTAAGGAGGTAATTAAGGTAAAATGAGGTCCTTAGGGTAGGCTCTAGATCAATATGACTGATGTCCTTACGAGAAGAGGAGATTAGGACAGATGCACACAGAGGAAAGACCACGTGAAGACACAGGCAGAAAGCGGTCATCGAAAGCCAAGGAGAGAGGCCTCAGAAGAAACCGACCCTGCCCACACATTGACCTTGAACTTTTAGCCTCGAGAACTATTAGAAAATAAATTCTTGTTGTTTATGGCAGCCCTAGAAAACTAATACAGCAAGGGTGGGAGGTTTTCTGATGATTTTTAATGGTGATGCAGAATTCAAAATAACATTATTGAATAGACAAGAACTGGGATTCAAATTCAGGAGTCTTTACACAAATGGTAATGTTATTCATTGTTCACCACCTTGAGCTGTTTTGAAACAATGCCTTTTAAAAGGCTATTAAAGAACATTTTCCGAGAACACAACATTGTAAATCAACTATACCTCAATAAAAAACTTTAAAAAAGAACATCTGAGGGAGAAATGGGTTTTGTTTTGTTTTTTTTAATAGAAAGACTGCTTTCTTAGTGGTGTGCAGGAGTGAACAGGAAGCTTCGACCTGCATCAGAGTCTCTTCATCCCTCTGTCCTAGTGCAGGAGGCTTCGGCTGAAGGCGCAAGCTTTGCTTCTGTATCTCTTTCAGACGTTTCCTCCACACCAAGTGCTCTGACGCGAACACGGTTCCTGGAAGGCAAAAGGGAGGAGCCAGATCCCTGGGGTCTCCACAGCTGTGTAAGCACATTCCTGCCCTGGAGGCTCCCCGATGGTCAGGGACGTGAAACTTCCCATAGTGAGTTTATGTGCGCGAACAGCCCATTTTCTTGGGCTGCATCAGGAGGCCTAGGTGCCCTCCGTCTGGGCAAGGACCCTCATCCTCAACCCAGGCAGTCAGAGGGGCTGGGAAGAATCTGTGCCCTGCTGCCGCTTGGGAGCCAGAGCGCTGACAGGGAAACGGGGTGCAAAGCCTGCTTTCAGGAGAATTCCTGTTCTGGGGATCTGGAAGAGCAGAACCCTAATCCTCAGACCAAGGTCTCACATTTGTATCGTCCTTTCACAGGCACCATCCTATTCAGTCATCATGCGTGATGGGTAAGACAGATCTCCCCACTGGCCCAGTTTATGGGTGAGGGAAGTGATGTCTCACAGGTCACTCTGAAGGGCACTTGCACTGCTAGTCAAATGAATGGCATGACGATAGGGACAGAGGAGACACCTTAAAGCGGCGGACTGCACGTTGCTGTGGCAGCCTTGTCGTGGCATTGGTCCTGGGCCCCAGAGGAAGACAGCCAAGCTGGGCCGAGGACCATGTTCAGCTGACACGGCGGGTCCCAGGGTAACATAGGGACCACGGGTGTGTGCATGCATGGAGCCGGGGACGGGGTGCAGGTCCTACATAGTGGCGCTGGCCTGGCCATGCTCTAAGTGACCCCTACACCGAGTGCAGGTAGTTGAGCTTGTCCTGCTGGCAGGTAAAGCTTTAGGAGGCAGAGTGGACACCTCGAAGTAGACTAAATAATTAAAAACTAGATACGATTCTTCCAAGGTAATAACCCTGTTTACACTTAAGGAGTACGACCCACCCCCTAGAGAAAGGAAGTAATTCTAGAATGGAAGTCTGGGCCTCTCTTGCTAAATTCTCAGCCCAATGGTTCTCTCCATTCCTAAAACTTTTTGTTATCTAATTTTATTAAAGTGTAGTTGATTTACAATGTTGTGTATATATATATATATTCTTTTTTTTTTTTTTTTTTTTTGTGATACGCGGGCCTCTCACTGTTGTGGCCTCTCCCGTTGCGGAGCGCAGGCTCCGGACATGCAGGCTCAGCGGCCATGGCTCACGGGCCCAGCTGCTCCACGGCATGTGGGATCCTCCCGGACCAGGGCACGAACCCGTGTCCCCTGCATCGGCAGGCGGACTCTCAACCACTGTGCCACCAGGGAAGCCCTATATATTCTTTTTCATATTCTTTTCCATTATGGTTTATCACAGGATATTGAATAGAGTTCCCTGTACTATACAGTAGGACCTTGTTGTTTATCCATCCTATGTATAATAGTTTGCATCGGCTAATCCCAAACTCCCAATCCTTCCCTCCTCTACACACACACCTTGGCAACCACAGGTCTGTTCTCTGTCTGTGAGTCTGTTTCTGTTTCGTAGATAGGTTCATTTGTGTCATATTTTAGATTCCACATATAAGTGATATCATATGGTTCTCTTTCTGACTTTCTCCACTTAGTATGATAATCTCTAGGTCCATCCATGTTTCTGTCAATTGCGTTATTTCACTCTTTTTTATGGCTGAGTAATATTCCATTGTATATATACACCACATCTTCTTTATCCATTCCTCTGTTGATGGACACTTAGGTTGTTCCCATGGCTTGGCTATTGTAAATAGAGCTGCTCTGAATATTAGGGTGCATGTATCTTTTCAAATTATAGTTTTGTCTGGTTATAGGCCCAGGAGTGCGTTTGCTGGATCATACGGCAACTCTATTTCATTCCAAAATCTTTTTGATACTGATTTTTTTTTTATCCACAAGAGAGCTTTTCATCTGCTATAAGTAATAATAGTATCTTCAATTACTAATAAAGAACTATCTTAAGATGGACCCCTTGCAGATCTCTTGAGATCTAAGGAACTTCTTTCCCCCTCTGTCTCTGAGTTTTTACCAAGTTACTTATAACAAGCCTGGCAGGCCTGAACTTCCTCATTCTCAACAGCTAGGCTTCCATTTCCGCTCCACCAAGACCTCTGTTGGAGAGTCATCAGCAGCCTGTGCGGCTCCTTGGTGTCGGATGGAGACAGTGCCCATCGTGGCCTGGTGCAGCCCTGCAGGTGCTGGGCTTAGCAACCTGCACGTGCTTCTGTGTGGAGCAAAGGCTCCCTTCCTTGGGGTGAGCGGTCAGGATGGAGGCTTGGAGGGCAGAGTGCAGGCTGCCAACAGCAGAGCGAAGGAGCTGCATTTGCCCCCCTTAGCTGTACAACTGCACAGGCAACCCGGAGACAGGAGTCTTCCCCCTGGAGTTCCAAATGGCGAGCTTTCTCTGGCCCTGCTGATCCTCTCTGCAGGGTCTCTAACCACTGCCTCATCCCACCTTGTCCCAGCCCTGATCTTCAGTTCAGTGGTCCAGGAAGCGGCCTCTGCCTTTCCTTGTACCCTCTGTCTAATTCTTTTCCTACCAGGTGCGAACTTCACTTATGCTTTACTGGGGTTTCCGGTAAATCTCTGTTTCCAGTTGGCCGAGCTTGGCTATTAGCATGTGAAGCAGACTAATTTGCCAAAAGTCAGTTTGTCAGATGAACAATTCACCCAATTACTGGAGATTGTTTGAAGTGTTAGCATTGCCCTCATGTGTCCCCAGATCCATCTCCGACCCCAGAAGCTGTCAGAAAAATGCTTTCCTCTGGATGCGAGACAGTTTGCAGAGTCACAGTAAAAGGCAGGAGCAAAAGCAGAAGCAAGTTCCTTTGCTATAAAAAGGGGAGAGTGCTATCTAGTTCTGGGGGTTTTGTTAGGATTAACTCAGCTAATACAAAAAAAGCACTTAGAACAGTCTGGCCGGCGATATTCAGCACCCAATAAAAGTTGGTGATTATTACCATTATAATAATTATTACTTTTAATTGACACTTGCATTTAAATTATATGAATTCATGAATTAATTCATGAATTAATTTTTCATCACATTTGATGAAAAATTAAAATAACAATTTAAATAGGAATGCCAGGTAAGGAAGATAGGTAACAATCACTAGGGCCAATTCAGTGGTCCATACCCTTGGTCTCGTCATTTACCCGGGGAGGGGAGAGGGGCTGGAGATGAGTTCAATCACCAATGGCCAATGATTTAACCAATTGTGATTATGGAATGAGGCCTTCAGAAAACCCAAAATGATGAGGTTCGGAGAGCTTCCGGGTTGATGAGCACATCGAGATGCAGGGAGATCAAGGAAGCTCTGCGCCCCTTCCCAAGTACCTGGCCCTGTGCACCTCTTCCATCTGGCTGTTCCTGAGTTATATTCTTTTATAATAAACCTATGATCTAGTGAGTAAAATCCTTCTCTGAATTTTGTGAGCCACTCTAGTAAATTAATCACAACTGAGGAGGGGATGGTGGGATCCCCATCTGTAGCAGGTCAGTTAGAGGCACAGGTGACAATTGGTATCTGAAGGGTTGAATGGGGGAGCGGTCCTGCAGGACTAAGCCCTTAACCTGTGGGTTCTCCCCACGGAAGATGCCATCTCCCCGCAAAGAGTGTCAGAATTAACTGCTTGTGGTGTTGGAAAAGCACACACTGGACATATTAATTTCAGGTATGCAAATGAAAAAAAACATCTGCACGCTTGAAATTAGTTAGCAGGATACTAACTATGAGCCTAAGCAAATTACTTAACCTCTGGAAGCCTGTTTCCTCATCTGCAAAATGGAGATGATACCAGCGCCTCCCTCATAGTTTACTGTGAGATGTAATAGAAATATTGCCGGTAAATCAGAGTCTACCATGCTTAGGGAATAGAAGCACTCAATAAGTATATTATGTTTTTTAAAATGTCCATACAAATGTAGCCCTTCTAAAACACTCAACTGTAGGAGGAAGAATCAGTATTGTAATATTTTGCTGTATCTTAGGTGCAGTTTACTTGTACTGAGTAAAGATATCATTGGCAACACAGCTACCCAGATTATCGCTGTGTAGAGATAAACCATCAGGAATGGAAAATTCTAGATGCCATATGATTTTCATGTATTTTATTTTTTCAGTCATTCTCAAATTCTTTGGGGCACAGATTCCACTACTCTCAGAACAGCAAGGAAGACACACAATAATGTCTGTCAAAGACTAAGTGAGTATTACGAAGGGCAAACCAAACAACCGATGTGCACACAATTGGGTCCAATACCATGAAATCCTGCATGAGAATCTTGAAGGCGATAGCTGGATTCTGAGGGTATTAGTTTTGTTTAAGGACCAGCATTTCCGCAGGTGAGTAAGCTCAGTTGCAGAACAGGGTATTGGCTTTTTCTGATTGGGGTTGTTTTTTCGTTGAAGGTAATATCCGGTCCTAAAATAAACACTATATCTAATCCAGACCACCTGCTTCCTGGTGATCAAGTTCAAGTTCCCGATGAACGTGTTTGGTGGCAGCCCCAGGACAGCTTCTAAGGGAAATTAGGGCTTTGCATCCTAGCCGAAAGGCAGTAATGATAAAAAGCAAGAAGCAGAGGGCAGGTGTGGGTAAACGCATCATTAGATGAGCCTTATTTTTAGAGCAGTTCATATGGCGACATTTCCTCTGCTCGCTGATCTACCAGGAGTATTTAGGAAACAGACCACGTGAAACAGACTGAAGACTGTCCGGTGTCTTCTGCTCAGAAGCTGCAAGCTTCCAGCCAGAATGGTCTGTTTTAGCTAAGGTTCCACAGGGCAGAGCATATATTTAACTTATGACACATCTTAAGACGAGGAAAGGATGGGGAACGCGTGACCCTGTGTCCCCACCCCTGCCACCACATCCGCCTCCACGTGGAACAGGGGGAGGTTTTTCTCTCTCCCAACGATCTCATTGGCAGTACATCCTTCAAAAGCATCCAGCATGCCCACTGAGGGCCCTTCTAGGCTTCTGGGAAGAGAAAAGTGTTTTCTAAATAAATGGAAAAGAGGGTTGAGAATAAGTGAGAAAGTTCAGAGTAGAGAGACTGACTACTTAGCACAGTAGAACCAGAGGCTCTTAGGAGACCCCAGTCCCAGAGTTATTCCCAAGAGATCTTTTAAGTGTGGAGCCGATGACATGGGACCCTGAACTGACTCCAGGCAAAGACCAGGTGATGTGTGGCCTCCATCCATCCTCAGGGCAAGCAGGTGGGGTGAGATCTGGGGTTGTGGGGAGGCATCTGCCTGCAGATATTTCTCCACATTGATGCTGAGTCAGAAAAGGCGAAATTAGTGATTTTTTTTCCTGGACCCACACCTGTCTTCTCTCCTTAAAAAACTTGGAACGTTCTTGGAAATTTTATTTTAATCTATCATTACTTAAGAGATAATTTTCTATGTTGCACTCCTCTACATGAGGGCCATAGCATTGGGCAAATTGGACAGACTTGTGTCAGTTCCCAGCTCTGCTACATGGAAACCTCAATTTTGTCATCTGTAAAATTGGTAGAGTAGCATTTAATCCAAGAGTCGATTTAAGATTTAAAGGAGATGACGTGTACAAAATCCTTGGCACAGAGAATATATGGTATTTGTTCCTTATTAATGGTAGTTCCTGTTATGAGGTCGATGATGATGATGACAACAATCAAGGATCCAGGATGATGTCTGAACATGATGGGCCTTGCAGGCTGGGAGGACACCAATCTGTAAAGGGGAGAAGGGAGCAGAAAAGGTGGTCAAAGTGCCAACTTTGATCAGTTGTCAGCTTTGTTTGAGAGCAAATGAGCTCTCCGTCCTGCTACCTGAGTCCCCCTGTCCCCTTTTAAGTCCCTACCTCTTCACCCATCTCAGATTGTACACCCTGTGCTCTCAGGTGACCAGCGTCCCCCACTTCACTATTCCGTGGTGAAGTCTCACACTCCATCCACCTCACCACCCACAGCACAACTGACCCCACCAGGCTCCCGTTCTAATTACACAGCTCTCTGCTAGGAATCAGATAACTACATGGTATAAAGATGGTACTAATGATTAACGCAAGCTTCATGGGTGTCTCCCAGGAATGTCACATTTGTGGTTAATATCCCAAAGGCTCCTGGTAGAGATTTCTCAATCTACTATGAGTCTGAAAGGGAGATGGTTTTAATCAGAGTTGTTCTCACGACTCTGTAAATCAAGCCATGAAGTGCTTATCTCCTTGGCCTATGTCAACCCTTAAAGTATAAGTTGAGTGTATCTCCAGGTATTAAGGAAGTATCAAACTCCTGGGACTTCTTCAATAACTAAACTACTGTTATACTGAAATTCTTTGGTAACATCTTCAGGCTCAGTTTTCCCCATCTAAAAAATGGGTTCATATCCTAAATCCATTTTCTATCTTGTAGGCATCTCTTATCCTAAATGAGTGAACACATGATAAACCAACAAGAAGGGAGGACAGAGAGTATCCTCCAATCAACCGTTGTGTTGACTGGAGATGGGAAAGGGGAGCAGGTAGATTTAATATTATCATTAGTCATGACTTGAGCCAAACTTAGCAGTTTTAGAACCATGTTTAACAATCCTGTCTGCATATTAGACTTAACTGGAAAGTTTTTTTAAGAAAAGAAAATTCCCAGGTCCCACCACTAAGATTCTGATTCAGTTGATATGGGGTGGGATCTGAGCATCAAATCCTTAAGGAGGTTCTACTGTGAGGCCAAGTCTGAGAACCACTGTCTCAGGACAGCACTGGTAATGCAGAGGAAGTGGAAACTGGCATCATATGAGGTGGGTCTTGTTGCGACCAAGAGTTGAGCCCAGCTCTATGTTCTGGAAGCACTTAGCGACTGGTGTTCAATGAGCTTCACAGCATGGTTGTGAAACTGGGGGAGAGAACTTTTGGACAGAAGCCAAGAATCCCTGCACAGTGGATCAGAGGAGCCCTTTAATCCTCTTCCTCATTGCTGCATAAACACCGGCAATTCACTTGTCTCTGAGTCTCGGTTTCATTATCCATTAAATGAACAGGTTAGATTAGACAAGTTCAAGGGTGCCTTCCAGTGCTGTTCTAGGATCCTAAGATAGTTTCCAGGCATCAGAGGAAAGAGAGGCTGGCGTTGCACATCCTTGTTGGTACTCTCTGCTCACTCTTTGTCTGAAGTCACTCGGCAGCTCTCTTTTGCTGACCAAAGGCCAGCCTTGAGCAACAGCTGAATCTCCATCCTTGGGGCCTCCCTTCACCCAGGCTTCTCCTGCAGGATGAAAGATTACATGCCATTCTCGTGAAGCCAGCCCACATGAATGGCAGGACTAGCCTCTAAGTGATCTCTCTGCTCCCGGGCCAGCACACAGCCTGATGGTATCTGCAGAGGAAGGGATGGAATGTGGAAGTTTACATGATGTCAGTGCACACACATCCCCTCCTGTCTTGAGCTGGGAGCCCAGCCATCAGCTACTGTGCCGTGCTCATCTCTTCCCCCGCTTCTCGAGAGCCTTGGGCTGCTTTGAAGTCCCCTGCTCCATGCTTCCTGAGAGGATGGGCCTCTGAGCAGGACTTAAACAATTGATCAAAACAACAACAACAAAACGTCTATTGTTTGCATCCTCGGCAGCAAACTCTGTACTAGTGACGTCACATTCCATCTCTCCAGGCCTCAGACTGACCAAGATTCACTGGAAAAGATTTGCTCTGGTCTGTTTGTCACCCCACCCCCCAGAAAAATTCACATGTAGAAATCCTAACCCCCAAAAGGGATGGTATTAGGAGATGTGGCCTTTGGGAGGTGAGTCATAAGGGTAGAGCCCTCACGAATGGGATTAATATCCTACAAAATAGGCCCGACAGAGCTCCCTACCCCCTTCTGCCATGTGTGGATACAACCAGAAGCCTGCCACCCAGAAAAGGAGCCTCACCTACCTTGATCTCAGCCTCCAGCCTCCAGAGCTGTGGCAAATAGCTACCACCCCGTCCGTGGGATTTCGTTAGAGTCGTCCAAGCGGATGTAGACAGGATTCATCCCAGCCAATCCCCTAATACAAAGTGTCCTACCCAGTGCACACACGTATGGAAAACCATCAGATGTGCCTCACGCTTAGGAGAAAATGCCCTAACGTGTCATGCTCGAGGCTGTGAGGACATGCAGAATGTTGGTGGGAAGAGGGCAAGGGGTTTGAACATGCATATTGCAGACCTTTTGGAGTTCTCAGCACCTGTGCCGGTAGAAGAGAGGGGACGGCGAAGGAGTGGGTGGCTGGAAAAAGGCAGATTCAGTAGATCCTGCCCATGGCAGGGCTTTGAAAGTAACAGTGGGAGCTCCTGGGTCCAAGAGAGTACCGGTGACATACGTCAGTCTGGCTCTGCCTTCCAGAAATTGGCTCCCAGGTCCAGGTAAGGCCTGGAGCTACGTTGCCATGCATAGCATAGGTGGTCTTTTGGGGCATTGAGGACAGTGGCCTCAGACCCCAGATCTTCTTCCCTGGCCCTTCCTTGGACTCACGACGGCCTGGGGTCCTGGAGAAACTCTTTCTTGTGTTCTCCTCATATGGAGGGTGGCACAGGAGCAGTTTAGGCAAGCCAGGTCCCCTCTCGATTGTGAAGACTTGACTTTCTGTCTTCTGATGCTGGACCTGCCGCTCTGTGATCTTGCAGTTCTGGCAAAAGGTGTGGAATGAGAGGTATCACCTGACCAGGAGGGGCCTGGGATTCAAACATGGGCCTTCCACCCAGCCTGAGACCCAGCAAGGTCCTATAACGTGGACCCCCAAGAAAACAGGCTTCAGGGCTTCCTCTTTGCTACTTCAAACAAATGTTCCCTTTGGAACTGTGAAGCCGGCTACTTCCATACTCAAGTCTGTTAGCATTCAAAGGGTCCGTGCCAGGAACCCATGGGAGAACATGGCACACGTCTGGCAGAATTACAGACACTCATCAGTGGACATTAGGTGTTCAGGAAGTGTTTCTATGTTTGCTACTCTGTAACTGAAAAACAAATCAACTCAGGAAATCAAATATTTTATTGCTTTACTTAACGATGTTCCAAATCAGTCTCCCCGCCCCCAGTCTGCTGTAAGCAAGTCTCTACGAGGAGCTCTAGGGGTCATCCTTGCCCTCTGTCAGTCTGGTCCTTGGGGGGCTGGAGGTGGGCGGAGCAGGGTCTGGGTAGCAGGACTGAGAAACACCGACCCCCTGTCCATCCCTTTCACTCTGTGAGTAATATGTCACGGCCACAGGCAGTGGGGAATAACTAGAGTGAAGAAAGCACAGAGAGGAGGAGAAAAAGGTAGAAAACGAAGGGAGAGAAAGGAATAAGGGAGGAGACACAGATGCTGCAGAAGGCTAAACTCTCACTGTGGTAACCAGAGATTCCAAACCACTAATTCAGCCACGTGGTTTCAAGAGTTCAAGAAAATTATGGGAGTAATGGGATGAACTATGTAACATTAGTACAGGTAATACCTGCTGGGAAATTGGGCCAGGAGTTTCCAGAGCTAAAAGCACATTTGAGAATATCTACTTATATTTGTTTTTATCTCATCATGATTCAGTTTTTGTCCTGTGTATGTTTTATGATATAGCAATACAGTAGTACGTGTGTATAATTTATAAATAAATAAATATACCTATATTGAGGAATGTATGCTCAAATATTTTCTATTGATGGGGTACATGGTCAAAAGAGCCTGGAGACCACCTAACTAGAACAATGACAAAAACCACGAAAGACTCCACCATCCTATGTACCAAGGCCTGGGGCCTCACCAGGGGCCTTGGCCAGGGTGGCTTAATGCAGGAGGATGACTGTTACTATCTAAACACCCAACTAGCATCTAAGGAAGCTGTATCATAGTGGGCCTGCCCTATGCAGCCGTGGCCCCTGAAAGGCAAGTGGGATTGGAATGCAGCCCGTGACCTGCTCATCAAGCCATGTGCCCAGAGAGCGGCACATCTTTCCCCAGGCAGGGGAGACTTTTACTCTCATAATGGTGTTGTATGGATTGCCAAGAGCTCTGCTTTTTTTAAATTTGAATCTAATTTTCTAATTGCTTTCCTGAATCCAGTTTACTGCTTGTTTTGTCTTTGCCTAATACTAATTTTGAGTTTGCAGCCCTGGAGAATGTGCGTCATGGCGGGGGGACGGGTGGCAGAATGGGGTCCCGGCTTCAGTAGGTGCAGCCCTTCAAACCACAGCCCACCACGGCTGAGAAATCAAAAGCTGAATATCATGTTTGGCCCCTGTGTCTCAGAGACACCCGGAGGCCATCTGACTAGGTGAAATGTCCCACACAGGAAACAAAGAACCAACTCGTCAGCGCAGCCTCTGTTGGGGTCAGCCCGTTGCCTGGGTCCTGGGATGTGGCCTGCAGCAGAGTCTCCATTGGACACAGCTATTCAGCCATGGGAGGTGCCACTTCACTCGGCCTGAGACCACAGTGGGATAATGCAATCCCTTTGAATACAGCCCCGGGGCTCGGAGATGTCCACACAAGTCCCTGCTCACGCTTATCCTCCTGCAAACTCCACTGATTTATCTACTGGGAAATGTGATGTTTTCCCCCCCAAAATGTCCTCTCCTTCTTAGGGAGGAATATCGCTTCCTGGTCATCAGCTAGCAGCGAGAAAGGGAGCATTGCTAGGTCTCTGCAGGCTGTCTCTGTGGTGCTCCTGGGACGCTCAAGCATCGGTCTTGGGCTCCTTCATCGATTTGACAAATTCCTTGACGTCCTCTTCCAAGGCCTTGTTCCTCCTCTCCACATCCTCCCGGGAGCGCTCCACGTTGCGGAGGCTGATTTCCAAGGCTGCAGACTTCTTCTTCTCCTTCTCCAGTTCTTCACTGAGCCTCACCACCTTAGCCCACACATCGTAATTTTCCTTTTCAAGGCTACGAGGAAGGAAAGAAAAGAATGAAAGGATGGGGTGTGACCTCTAGACTTTCTCTTCAGCCTTGCCCTCAACCCCCTCTGTCCACTTAACCTTCCACATCCCAAGACCCATCTCCAACCTGTACTTCCTAGTTATGTCCCACCCCCGACAGGAGGACTTCCCAGTAAACCTGAATTCCCAGAGCCTGTCCCCATTTTTGTCATTTGTCATCCATATCATGACATCTCTTGTGTTGTTTTTCATGCCGTTTTGTGTTTTGTATCTCCCACCACACAATAAAGTCTTTGAATGAAGAGACCACCTCTAATATTTACAGCCCCACAGCGCCTTGCATCTGTCCTGCTCAGTTGCAAGGTTGACTGACTGCTGAACCCCATCCAGATTCCAGATTCTCGGCACCTGTGTGCACATGCATGCTTTCTCATCCTGCTTCATTGCAGAGCACGGACCAGAGCCTTCTCTTATGAAGGCTCCTGGGGACCGAGATTTGGAGAATCTGGGGGAGCTGCCCCTTGGGAGCAACTGTCCTGCCAGTCCCACCCTTGCTTCTGAATCCCACTCCAAGTGAAGGATCTGTTGGATTCCTGAATTCGCAGGATTTTCACTGTTACTGGCCAAAATCCTAGTCTAGCCTCAGGTGCCCATTTCTCTCCCTCCAGGCTGTGCTGAATTAACCCTTGGGAATGAGAGTACATATGACATTTTTGAGCCAAAGGAGGGAATTTCAGGCCTATGAGGAGACTATGATTGGAAAGTGGCTTCAGAATTTCTTTGTGAGATGCAGCTTCCCTGTTACCCAATGGCCTGCTCATTTTTATACGGAGACTTGAGCTCCTGTTTGAGCCCATCTCTGGCTTCTATCTTCAAGGGCCTTGGTCCATTTTGCAGGCAATGGCCTCTCTTCAGAGCCCTGCTTGCCCCTGCCTGTTTCTTCTTAAAGCCAAATTAGTCTCATTCCTCTGGAATTCCACCCATTACAAATTTAGTTTTCTTCTCTGAGGTCTCCATATCTTTCTTGTTTTGGGGGGGAAACCTCAAAAGAGACACCATGCTAGATCTTGACCACTGACTCCAGTGGAGAGGTAGAATCTGAGTGGGTTTGGGAGATTGGCTGACCCGAGTTTGAATCCCAGCCCCACCAATGACGAGCTGTGCAACCTTTTTATACTTCCTAAACTGCCATTTCTTCTGTAAAATGGGGGTATTACCTATTTCACGGGATAACTGAGGGGATTCTATGAGAAGCTGTGTCTGAAGCATGAAGCTTAGAGCAGGCACTGTAGAATGTTAATTCTCCTTCCTCTCCCGGGAATGGAATGGGAGGCTCCCCTGACAGTGGATTCAGAAGACTTTGTTCCCTTCAGGAGGAGCGGCCACCTCAAGGGCAGCTAGTTCTTCCCCACCCTGTCAAAGACCCCCGTGCTAGAAACTGGGGCTCAGTGTCTGCTCTGGGGCTGCCTTGGTCACTGCCAAGATGTCGCCCAAGTCTCAGAGTCTATAAACAGCTGATTTCAGGTTCTTAGACAAGAACTGATGTGTTGTTCTAGATGGGCGGCCCTCTGCAGGGAACAAAGGATCAGGCTAACCAAAGTCTTTCTTTCATGTACCTGAGTCTCTAGGGACTGAAAAGTACCCGTCGTTCGAAAACCCCACTAGGTTCACATTTCACTAACTTTTGATTAGCGTGACTTTAGGCAAATCTGGATTGAGGTTTCTTCTCAGGAAAAATCAGCGGTGTGAAAAAGATTTCAAGGAAGTAGTTTATCTACTCAAGTGAGCAAATCATGTCTGAGCATCTTAGAGATTTGTGTGAAATGGTGGCAATGGCCATGTCACTGGCCTCGCTTCCGTTCACCCCCTGCAGTCGGAGATCGTGGAGAGTTAGTGATCCTGACCCAGTGAAGCCTCAGTCAGGTCAGGGGTGCCCAGAAGCTCTGCCTCACTTACGCTTTCAGGTGGCTGACCAGGCCCTCTGCATTCTCTGCCCTCTCCCCTCAGTCACTCCCCTGCTGCCACCAACCACCGCTCTTCCTCTGCATGAACACGCCAGACCCCTCCCTTCCCATAGCCTCTGCACTTCGGTTCTCTCTGCCTTGCCTGCTCTCCCCCAAACCCACCCCAATCCCTCCCACGTGGACCTCACTAGTTCCCTCCCCTCCTTCAGGCCTTTGCTCGAGTGTCACCTTCTCAGTGAGGCCTTCCCCAACCACCCTATGTAACACTGGAACCCCCTTCCTGAGCTCCCCAACCCCCTGCCCTGCTTTATTTCTCTCCCTAGCATTTTCCACCATCTAACATAGCATATGTTTAAATTATCTGTTTGTATTCTCTGTCTGTCTCCACTAGAAGGAAAGCTCTATAAGCAAAAGGGCTTTTGTGTGTTTTGTTCAGTGCTATTCTCTAACAGCTGAGATGGTGCCTGGCATGTAGTAGATGCTCAATAAATGTTTGCAGAGTTGATGAATGACATTAATATGAAAATTTTAAAAATTTCTCTTAATTCATTAAGACATGTTGATGCTTAAACAACCACTGTTTGGAAACAGTTGATTAAACTACTTAAGCTACATATTTAACTTTTCATGAATGTAAGGTAAAGCTTAGAGTTTTCACTAATTTAGTCATCTCCTCAATGCCTTTGCCCTGTTCCTCATTAGGTCCAACTGCTGTAGATAGCGTCTTCTGTAACTGAAGTTTTATAATGTCACTTCTCTGGCAGAGGAGAACAATCCCTATTGCTTTTAAGATGGAAGGCGAGTGGCTGCCCAGGGCCCTCTTACTTTTGACTTACTTTTCAATCTGTTCCTCATACATTTGCTTCTGTGTTTCTATTTCCTTTCGCAGCTTCTGGACCATCCTCTGCAAAGATTCAAGTTCCTCTTCTCCAGAGTTATTTCTCCCAGGCCCGGTTTCAGAGTTTAAGCTGGCAAGAGCATCACTCTTGGAGTCACAGGCCTGGGATGATAGTGTACCGGCTTCATCCCCAGGGGACCCCGGCTGCGTGGGGACGTTATCGTAGGTGGAAGTCCGCTGGGAGTCGAGAAACTGTGGCACACCTTGAGACATCGTTCTCCTGTGCCCGTCCCCTGCCTTCCCCTCCGAAGAAGACCAGAACTCATTTTTAAAGATCTCTGCTTTGCAGCTGTTGGCACCTTGCAAAGCTGATGTCAAGAAGCATTTCCGGTTAGGGAGCGTCTGAGTCCTTTTTCGTGACTGCAGCTTCCAATCTCCTGGCTTTTCCCTGGATGCTTTGTCTTCCAGACACCCATCACTTGGCCGTTGTCCAGTGGGGCTGGTTGCATCTGAGTCGCTGGCCTAGAAGAAAGTGACCACGGATGTTACATGGGTTTTTCCCACACGTGTCACGTTCCCAAGATAAGGATTAGAGACTTGAAAGAAAGTATCTCCTGGCCACACACCTATGAAACTCAATTAGAAGACAATCTCCTAATTTGTCACATTAGTTGATTATCTGTGTGGCATTTTTCCAAAAGGATATTATACTTGAAGGAACTCATGCTCTAGAGGTAAACTGCTGACTAAAATCAATGGTTTGCTTGTGGTAAGGGGCCCTAAACTAGGATTCTTTTATAACCTTAGAATGGGGGGGAGGGGGGCTTTTCTAACTATGGCCCAAATACAGAAGCCATATAAGAATAATTTGATAAATTCAACCCACATGTGTTTCCATGACCCACAAAATTAAAAATAAAACAAAGAAACCACCACATGCTAAATCAAAGAAGAAATGACAAACTGACAAACATATTTGCAATGTATATCACAGACAACAGGCTACTCTCCGTAATGCATAAAGTTCATAAAAATTGAGAAGAAAAAGACTAATATAAATATGGGCAAAGAGCAAGATCAGAGATTTCATGGAGGAAAAATGCAACATAAAAAAATGTTTGAACACTCTTATAACAGGAAAAACTCAAACTGAAATGAAAATTACTGAAATATTAGTTCTCATCTAACAGATGGGCAATCCTCCAAAATCTGACAACACACTCTGCTGGCGAAACTATAGGGAAATAGGTTATTTCATGCATTGCTGGTGGAAGTGCAAAATGGTACAACCACTGTTTAACAATTTTAATCAAAATTACCTATGACAAATCTATTTACCCTCTGACTCAGCAATCATACTTCTGGGAATTTATCCCAGAAATACATTTGCCTGAGCACAAAATGAAGTATGGTCAAGGTTATTCATTGCCTCCTTGCTTGTAGTACAAAGGAGTAAAAGAAACCTGTTCATCTATAGAGGTTGGCTGAGTAGATCACGGTACATGCACGGGATGGAACACCATACATCTGCCAGAAACTTGAGGTTGTATGAGGTACTGCCTATGTATTGACATGGAAAGGTCTCCAGGGTATCTGTTAAACAGAAAAATTCAAGATACACAATAGTGTGTGTGTGTGTGTGTGTGTGTGTGTGTGGAGAGGGAGAGAGTGAGCATGTTATGCTTTGTGTAAAAAGGGAGGTAAATAACAATTTACACTCATATCTGCTTATATTTGCATAAAGGAACACTGGAAGGATAAAAAAGAAACTGATAAAGGCAGGGAAAAATAAAGTGGGTGAAGACAGCAGAGGGAGCAGGAGTTCTAAACATATCTCTTTTGTTTTGACTTTCTTGAGTGATGCGTATATATTTTTAGATTAAATTAAAAAGATTGAGCCCTAAAATGAGAGAATCAGGTCTCAAGCTGTCTGTCTGATGCTTCTAGCTCATCACCTGCTTTGGCAACCCCACCTGGAATCAGAAGGACCTGGGTCCTGAGGTGCAAACTAGATCTAAGTCCCACTCTACCATTCTACTGCTGTCATCTTGGGACAGCTGGTCAACCTCCCTGAGCCTCAGTGCCTCATCTATAAAATGTGGATGATAAATTCTGCCCTACAAAGTAACGGTGAGGACTCCAGATGTGATCTATTTAAGGTTCCCAGCACACTGCCTGTCCATTGCTGCCCGTACCGTTACAATAAATAAAGAAACCTGTCAAATGAGTACAACACTGGCTACTCTCAAGGATGTCTAGGATGATTTCATTATATGACGTATAAACATTTCTAAATATTAATTTGATTTTAGAGTATTAGTAAATGCACTGTGTCCAGGCAGGCATCACCCAAGAAAAATCACAACTACCACCATCTTTTTTCCAATACATTCTTTTTTTTTTTTTTTTCAGTATGCAGGCCTCTCACTGTCGTGGCCTCTCCCGTTGCGGAGCACAGGCTCCGGACGTGCAGGCTCAGTGGCCATGGCTCACGGGCCCAGCTGCTCCACGGCATGTGGGATCTTCCCGGACTGGGGCACGAACCCGTGTCCCCTGCATCGGCAGGCGGACTCCCAACCACTGCACCACCAGGGAAGCCCTCCAATACATTCTTAATCATCCTCGGGATTAACAGTAGGCAACTGACATTCCCTGGCAAACTGGAAATTTTACATTCATTCCTTGACCACACATAAAGAATTAAGCTGCTATATAAAGTTCACACGTTCTTTTAAAAAATATTTGCCTCTATAAATACGTTAAAATATTTGAGCTTTGTAAATTATTGGCCTAAATAGTCTAAATTTCAGAGTCTGCAGAGTTTTTTGACATTGTGAACGTGAGCCCCAACCCTTCAGTACAAATGAGGGGGTTGACATTGCTGAGACAGCTTATCAGGGAATGAGAAATATTACACAAACACATCACATACTCTGAGAAAGGAATCACGTTTCATGGCTTAGCAGGAAACCGTTCTCTCTGGACTTTCACCCGGAATTTTCAACAACTCTCACTAGAACATTAACACTGCGATATGTAGTTTCCCCATCGAAATTCCCTGGACTGAGCTTAAAAGGGTTTAGAGTGGGCTTTAGTGAGGACTCCCATTGCTTAGTCACTGGGGGATGGGCACACATGTCACCAATCCCACCTCCAGGATACCAACTAGAAACTAGATTTTGAAAGAGGCCAGGCTTTCAAGATTCATTCAAATGGGTCTATATCAGCTGTGCCCACTGCCACAGCATCACCCAGGACTCCCTAAATCGCCACTCCAGAGCAGCTCTTACATGGAATGACCTGGACTGAAGGAAGAGTCGGATGGAAGGAGGAAGGCTCTCTGCACCTTACCATGTTACTGACGCTGTCTGTCCTAGAAATTGGAGGGTCCTCAGTGGCATCCCAGCCCACAGAGCTTCGCGCCACTGGAGGTTTCTTGGGGTCATTTTTGGGGGCAGGGGGTGACAAGGGTGCATCCTTGGATTTGGGAAAGAGGATTTCATGGTCTCTGATCATCATGGTCATCACTCTTTGGATTTGAGGAGTCCCTGAAAGAAAGAAGAAAGAGATTTGTAGTGCTGGACTATGGGGCAGAGGGCAGGTGGTCCTCAAGGTTCTCCACCCATGAGATGTCTGTCTCTAAACTTGACTCTAAAACCACATGGCCCCAAAGGACCTCATTTGCTCCTCACAGGATCCTTCTTAATTGCTTGGGGTAGGAGATTGTGGTGAATGGGATGGGACAGAAGAAGAAATATGGCAGTGGGGTGAAAGAGGGTTATTTTCGGCCAACAGTCCTCTGGATCAGTCTTTGATCAGGTTATAGGCAATACGACAGGAAAGAAAATGAATACATCTTTCTCTCTTGATGTGACCCTCAATATGACATCTGATTTCTTATTGCATGCATAGAGGACGCATACCAGGCATACTGCCTCCCCCAAACCATGGCAGACATCAGTACTCTGTGTCAGGACTCTTGTTCACTGAACCAAGACACTACCTCAGAAGTCTCTTCAGCGCAGCTTAACAAGTAACCTCTTTGGGAGTTGTCTTATAAAATCACACTTGTTTGCTCTCTCTGGCTAAGGATGTTTAAAAGTACTAAAAGACTAAGAAACACTAACTAACTGTTCTCGTGCTAGCCTATCGTACTGTGTGATGATTGGTAAATCTCTAACCTCTCTGCTCTGCTGTGACCTGGAAAATGAACATAATTCCTGCCTGCTTATTTCACAGGGCTATTTTACAACTCAGACAAGATGATCAACGGAAAATGCTTGGCAAATTGCAGAGCAATTTGGTAGCAATGTCACTGTCTTTACTTCCTCTGCCCCTACATTCACCACAGGACCAGCGTACCTCTCATGATCACAGCAGGGTCTTCGACCTTCGACCTGATGAGATTCACACCAATCACAGTAGCCAGATTGTCCACACTCATCTTGTTAACGCCACAGTTCAGCTGGATTTCATGGAGAAACCTGTGGGCAACCAGGAAATCCCAGAGTAGGAAATAGGAAGTTGCCACAAGGAAGCACTTCCAGGTACCCACAGGATCCCAGAGGTGGGTCTCAACTCTACTTCTGGTCCCAGGAATGGGACCAGTCTGCTCTGACTACAAGGATTTAGCTTCCCCCTGAAAGAGTCAAGATCAAGGAAGAAGAGACACACGCAACCCAGCTGCTGATGGTGGCACTGGGGCCAGGGGTGGGTGAGGAGTCACATCAGCAGGAGGCAGGGTCCAGTTCAGGGAGCTAAGAGGAGACAAGAGGACTGAAATGGGTGTTTGACTCTCCCTGGTCCTGACTTTACAGGCTTCTCTCCCAGGCTCTCAGCACCTATCCCAGCAGAGTCTCCGGAGAAGAAAACTTCATCGTGGGAAGATCTCAGACATGGGAATTCATGGTGCCTCCCTGCTCTCATCCTCAGGTTACAACACCAAGCGTCTCAAATTCTCAGCAAGTGCTCAAAAACTAACACTGAATTTTTGCTGTAATCCTACCTATTTGAGGAATGAAGCTCTCAGATTCACTATTTTAAAAACCTGAAAAGATCAGAAAAAAACACTTCTAAATATTGTCTCTCAAAACCATTTTTAAGTGGATCGGCCGAAGCAACATAAAATTCCAAATACAGAGAAATTATCAAATAAGTGGCAGGGGAGGGGTGTCCAAATAAGGAAACATTATGGAATATTACGGAGTCATGTATAATCCTACTTTGTGACATAGGAGAATGCTCACAATACATTTAGCCAAAAGAAGCAGGATACAAGCATATATGTATATATATTTTATTAAAAATATATTTCTAATTTGGTATAAAAATTGTTTCCCTATAGGGCTTCCCTGGTGGCGCAGTGGTTGAGAGTCCGCCTGCTGATGCAGGGGACACGGGTTCGTGCCCCGGTCCGGGAAGATCCCACATGCTGCAGAGCGGCTGGGCCCGTGAGCCATGGCCACTGAGCCTGCACATCCGGAGCCTGTGCTCCACAACTGGAGAGACCACAACAGTGAGAGGCCCGCGTACCGCAAAAAAAAAAAAAAAAAAAAATTGTTTCCCTATATTTATATTGATGCATGTGATCATCTATCACAGAGACAAAAACATTCAGAAGGAAACACACTCAAATATTAACAGTGACTTTTTCGGGGTGAGGGGATTCGGGGAAATTTTCATTTATTTACAGTATTTCATATTCTCCTAGTTTCCGTATCAAGCATGTAACTCTTTTATCATCTGGAAACTACAAAAAATTATATAAAAAAAATAAAAGTAGGGCTTCCCTGGTGACACAGTGGTTAAGAATCCGCCTACCAAGGCAGGGCACACAGGTTTGAGCCCTGGTCCGGGAAGATCCCACATGCTGCAGAGCAACTAAGCCCGTGCACCACAACTACTGAGCCTGTGCTCTAGAGCCCACGAGCCACAACTACTGAAGCCCATGCGCCTAGAGCCTGTGCTCCACAGCAAGAGAAGCCACAGTAATGAGAAGCCCGCGTACCGCAACTAGAGAAAGCCCACGTACAGCAACAAAGACCTAAAGCAGCCAAAAATAAATAAATTAAATAAATAAATTAAAAAAAAATAAAGATAACTTTCAGCTACGTCTGACATGGAGATCCAGGCTCCCAACTCAGCCAGATCTGGGTCAATCCACATGCTATGTGTTGCCACAGAGACAGCACATAGCAGGTCCGTCCTCAGCAAGGGAATTAAGAAAGGTGGCCTGGGATGAATGTCTCTGGGGTGCTAAGTTATGGTCCAGAGACAGGAAGATGGGAGATAATTGTAGAAATATTATAAGGATTCTGGGTTCTAATGCCTGTCCCAGGACTCTGGGCAGCACTGGGGCAGGCTTGAAGAAGGAAGCATGTTTCTTTTTTATGCTGATTAGTTTTCCGGGATCCTTTCAATTGTCTTGGGGACACAGGAAACTACCTCAGTGCTATGTGAATAGAGTTGACCTTCCAGAGGTTTGGAACAGAATCTCTTAAGTTCACAGAGTTACTCTTTCCTCCTCTAACTGGGGAATTCATTCTGGTGTGGCTGAAAGTTATGGAACTGATACCAGGTGCCTCTTACCTGCAGATGTAGCTCAGGAGGCTATAGTTGTCTCGAGGAAGGATGGAGAGCTGCTTCATCAACTCCTGCTGAGCCTGGGAAGAGATTTTTAATGCCAGTAGAAGAGCCTGCTCACTTGCCAGCAATGGGACCCTGGAGCATAACTGGTGTATCTCTGCAGAAGCAACACTTTGGCAGTCACTCCTGTTCCCATAGTTGTGTGTGTGTGTGTGTGTGTGTGTGTGTGTGTTTTAACATCTTTATTGGAGTGTAATTGCTTTACAATGGTGTGTTAGTTTCTGCTGTATAACAAAGTGAATCAGCTATACATATACATATATCCTCATATCTCTTCCCTCTTGCGTCTCCCTCCCTCCCACCCTCCCTATCCCACCCTTCTAGTGGGTCACAAAGCATCGGGCTGATCTCTCTGTGCTATGGGGCTGCTTCCCACTAGCTATCTACCTAACGTTTGGTAGTTTATATATGTCTACGCCACTCTCTCACTTCGTCCCAGCTTACCCTTCCCCCTCCCTGTGTCCTCAAGTCCATTCTCTATGTCTGCGTCTTTATTCCTGTCCTGCCCCTAGGTTCTTCAGAGCCAATTTTTGTTTGTTTTTTTTTAGATTCCATATATATGTGATAGCATACGGTATTTGTTTTTCTCTTTCTGACTTACTTCACTCTGTATGACAGTCTCTAGGTCCATCCACCTCACTACAAATAACTCAATATTGTTTCTTTTTATGGTTGAGTAATATTCCACTGTATATATGTGCCACATCTTCTTTATCCATTCATCTGTCGATGGACCCTTAGGTTGCTTCTATGTCCTGGCTATTGGAAATAGAGCTGCAATGAACATTTTGGTACATGACCCTTTTTGAATTATGCTTTTCTCAGGGTATGTGCCTAGTAGTGGGATTGCTGGGTCGTTTGGTAGCTCTATTTTTAGTTTTTTAAGGAACCTCCATACTGTTCTCCATAGTGGCTGTATCAATGTACATTCCCACCAACAGTGCAAGAGGGTTCCCTTTTCTCCACACCCTCTCCAGCATTTATTGTTTCCAGATTTTTTGATGATGGCCATTCTGACTGGTGTGAGATGATATCTCATTGTAGTTTTGATTTGCATTTCTCTAATGATTAGTGATGTTGAGCATCCTTTCATGTGTTTGTTGGCAATCCGTATGTCTTCTTTGGAGAAATGTCTATTTAGGTCTTCTGCCCATTTTTGGATTGGGTTGTTTCTTTTATTGATATTGAGCTGCATGAGCTGCTTGTATATTTTGGATATTAATCCTCTGTCAGTTTCTTCATTTGCAAATATTTTCTCCCATTCTGAGGGTTGTCTTTTCGTCTTGTTTATGGTTTCCTTTGCTGTGCAAAAGCTTTTAAGTTTCATTAGGTCCCATTTGTTTATTTTTATAAAACTTCTAATTTTGAAATCACTATAAATCCACAGGAAGTTGCAAGAATAGCCTGGAGAGGTTCACTGTTTTTTTGTACCTTGTATTTTTTTATTCATCTGCGATTATGTCCTCCTCCCTGCCTCAGAGCTACTCTAAGGCAAGAACTATTTGATAACCATACTCCCAATAACTGTTTGCTTAATAAATGCTTGAGCTGTAACTCTCCAATAAAGAATTTGACCAGAACCAAATGCCCCCCAAGTCACTTTAAAAGTATTGTGAAAAGGAGGATGTTTCTGAGAACTGAGGTTTCATGCGATATGGTTTTGCTGGGAGCTGCTAGAACCCAGGGACAGCTGACCAAGCTGGAAGGCAGGTGAGAGGTCCGAAGGTTATAGCTTCATGATGACACTGAATGTTAGAGACAGCCCTACAAGGAATGCAAGTGCCAGGAAGAGGAAGGACAGTGAATTTTCTTTGTTCTTTTTGCTCGCAGTGCCTATAGTGTCTGCAGTCACCATCTACAACATCATGAGTGTGAAAGTGCACCAGTGCACATGAGACACACAGGCTCTCCTCAAACCTGAGCAGCTCCTCCAGGAGAAAATGCACCCTATGGCGTGTCGGCCTGCATGCAGTGACTTGGTGAAGCCCCACTGGATCTAGAATGCCTGCTTCACACTGATTCCCTCCTCTTCAGTTTAGTCAAGTAAATTCTTTGCAAAGGTTGCTTTAGACTCACGCCTCCCAGTGATTGCCTCTGCCACGTTTTCACCCATGAGAGAGGCTGTGATCCCTCACCCTGTCCAGATCTGTGTTACCATGGATTAGAAACTCTCAAATATGTTGAGATCGAGAAAAGTTGGGAGAAGCAGATCTAAATCAAGGAAGTTCAGGGGTGGGAGTTTGCTTGTCAGAACTGCATCCACGGACCTCCTTTCCTTTCCCTGAAGCTGTGGGGCAAGACATCACCTGAAGCATTCATCTTTTAGCCAACTTTTAAACCTTATTCCATAAAATTGTATTACTTTTGCAAAGGTGAGCTGATATGCCTGTATAAATTAAGACTTTCCATATCCTATTTTAACCCCCCCAAAATTCATAAATCATACACAAAATATCCTAAAATCAGATCATGCAACCTAATTTTTGTGTTGGGAAATAGCTACAAAGGCTATAGTGTACTAGTTGCATCCTTATTGTGCTCTTTCTTTCCTCATGCTAAAATATAAAACCACCTTTTTTCTTGTACCAGGATCTACTTAATTTGTGCGTCTCCTCCCTCTGAATCAGGATGGAAGTTCTCACAGCTGTATTTTCTTCCAGGGCTAGGGCACTATCTCTTCAATGATTTTATATATATATATATACATATATATATATATACACACACACATATATATATACACACACATATGTGTGTGTATGTGTGTATATATATACTTTTTCTGGGAGCATACTATATAATAAATTCTGAAGTAGAGCAGAGACTAAACATCCCCTTGAATCAATCATTTTAAAATGTCACTCACTTGTGACACATATCCCATGGTCCCCAAAACAATCCTGATATTATGAAATGTGTCTAAGTTTGTGCCGTCTAATACAACAGCAACTTGACACATGTGACTATTATAAAATAAAATAAAATTAGAAATTTGGCTCCTCAGTTGTGCCAGCCACATTTCAAGTGCCTAGTGGCCACGTATAACTAGTGGTTACTACATTGGACAGCGCAGTTAGGTAAGAGTTCCATCATTGTAGAAAGTTCTCTTGGGCTAAGTAAATAAATTGAGTCTCACAGAAGATGCATCATTTGCTAAATGGCAAAATCAAAGTGAAATTCATTGCAAGTTTTTCTGTGCACCACTTTGCCAGAGAGAACTTTTAACATAGTAGTGCTAAACACTAACCTCCCCCAAATGGGCAGTTAGACCCCTTTATTAGCTGCGTAACAAATGCATTCATGGGCCATTTAGTTTTGCAAATCTTGGTTAAAAACCATAATGGTTTTATTGTTGTCAGTCAGGTTTTCTTTTGCTGGTTGGCTAGCTTATTGTCAGTCAGATTTCCTCTTACTGGTTGGTTAGTTTTTTTAACATGTTGACTATAAGGGCTTTAAGGAAACAATTTACATAAGGATCAAAATTCCTGCTGATGAGGAGCTACATGATGCTGCAGATGGGGACTGCAGACCCTACAGGCAGCTGCAGCTGAAAGGAACCAAGAAAAGCTCTGTCCTTCCTCTCCCTGGCACATGTGTTTCTTGTATACCCATGCGTGACACGCATGGTCATCACAGATCTAGAACATTTGGACCTCTCACCTGCCCTCCAGGTGGGTCAGTCTGTCTTTTTGTCCCAGCGGGTCTTAGCAAGGCCATATTGCTTGAAACCCTTCTCAGAAGCATCCTCATTCTCTTACTAATTTTAGAGTGACTTCGGGGTATTTAATGATAGTCCAGTAATTTGTTGGAGTGCAACATCCCATAAAGGCTGTCACCATGATTGGATTCATTGGACTTTTGTTGCTGAGAGTTCCAGTTTGACAAAGTATCTCACCAAAAGTTATGGGGTTCACCCTTGACCCACTGTTGCTTGCCTACCAGAATAGTGTTCAGTAACCCTCACCTTCTGAAGCAGGACAACTAACTCTATTGAGATACAAACCTTTCCCTCATCTGCATTCATGAGCTGCCCACAGAGCAGGAAACCCTCATACTGGCTCCAGGGGACTACTGGCTCTGGGAGGTCTCGGAGGTAGAGCTTCAGCAGGGAGGCTACCGTGTGCACATCTGTATCTCTGGAAAAAAACAAACAATGTTTTTTGAAAACAAAACTCCAGAACTCTCCTCACCTCCCCCTTGGTGATCCACTGAATAAGATCCCAGCTTCCAAAAAGAAATTTTGCAGAGGAGTAGAGTCTGATAAAGATGTATCTGACCAAAATATTTTTGCAACTCCCCCTTCTGGAATAATAACCCCCAAGACCTTTTCCTTTATCTCTTCTACCTAACTGCCTCAAAGATAAGTTTAAGGTCTACTCTTCCAATAAGCCTGTTAAACTATTCTAGTCTTCATTGCTTTCTTCTTTCTCCAAGTCACTTAGTACAATTGAGCATTCTCTACTTAGTCTCTAGTTTTTCATGTGGTAACTCCTTATAGCTATGACCCATTGATCTCTTTAGTCTATCAGAGAGCTTAAAGTAGGTCTGGGATTCATTCACATATTCACACAATCATTTATTCAACCAATGTGTTGAGAGAACCTACTAGGTGCAAGACACTATGTCAGGCACTGGGGTTTCAGCACTGAACCTGAGGGACACACAAGATCCCTGTCCTCATGGAGTGACAGAGCTATGCAGACTCAAATGTTACCAAGTCATATACATGTTACCAGCCAAGCCTGGCCCATCACCTTTATTTGTACAGCCTGTGAGCTAAGAATGGATCTAACATTTTCAAATGGTTGGGGAAAAAACTCAAAAGGAGAATATTTCATGGCACGTGAAAATCATGTGGAATTTGAATTTCAGCATCCATAAATAAAGTGTTATAGGAACATAGCCATGCTCATGCATTTTTGTATTGTCTTTGGCTGAATTCTGGTATAAGAACAGAGTTGAGTAGCTGCAGCAGAGACTGTCTGGTCTGCAAAGCCTAAATATTTCATATGTGGCCCTTTAAGAAAAGTCTGCTGATCCCTGGTTTATGGAGCTATTGTGTTTATTCCGCAGCTCTATAAGAGAAAATGAGTCTGAATATACCATATACTTGAAACTCATTAGTGAAAAATATTTATTCCATATCAAGAAAAACTGGTCATGCACCCCAATGTTCATAGCAGCACTATTTACAATAACGAAGACATGGAAGCAACCTAAATGTCCATCGACAGATGAATGGATAAAGAAGATGTGGTATGTATACACAGTGGAATATTACTCAGCCATAAAAAAGAGTGAAATAATGCCATTTGCAGCAACATGGATAGACCTAGAGATGATCATACTAAGTAAAGTAAGTCAGACAGAGAAAGACAAATATCATACGATATCACTTATATGTGGAACCTTAAAAAAATTTGATACAAATGAACTTACTAACAAAACAGAAATAGACTCACAGACATAGAAAACAAACATGGTTACCAAGGAGGAAAGGGGGGTGGAGGGATAAATGGGAATTTGGGATTAACAGATGCACAATACTATATATAAAATAGCTAAACAACAAAGACCTACTGTATAGCACAGGGAACAATAGTCAATATCTTGTAATAGCCTACAATGGAAAAGAATCTGAAAAGGAATACATATATATATATATATATATATATATATATATACACACACACATATTTATATAAATTAATCACTTTGCTATACACCTGAAACTTTGTAAATCAACTATACTTCAATAAAAAAAGAAAGAAAGAAAAAGAAAAACTGGTATCTGTAAGAGACACTCCCAGTAGTATTTTGAAAAGCTGTGATGGGGCAAGAGGTCCAGCTGATCTGAGTGGCTCTTGGGCTTCAGCAATGGGGACATAGAAGCGGCTGGGCTGGGTGGGATCACATCCTGGAGGAGAGCCGGGAGGGGTGGAGTTGCGCAGGAGAAGAAGGCAGGCATCTGAGGCCTCAGAAACCAGAACATCAAGGCTTGACTGTGGAGCTCTCTATCTTGACGTTTCATGTAAATGTTTTCTTTTTGGTTTTTGACAGCCAGTGGTTGGAACTGTCTTCTGGAAAGGTTCCCCACTTTGCAGCCTGTGAACTCTGCCTCCAAAGGAGAACTTGAGCTGGCACAGAGCCCTGCCTCTGCTCCACTGCTGCCCTCAGGAAATCGGGGGTGGAGACCATTCACTTAAGGTGGGGATTCTGGAAAAGCCTTCCCTGCTGAGTCACTGCCTAAAAATACCTTGGCAAAGCCCTCTCGTCAAAAGGCAGGAGAAGTTCCCCAGAAAATGGTAGGACAGCAGCCAGCTGACACTTTGCAGGAGCAGCATTCTCCTAAGTCCTAAAATCTCCTTTGTCCCAAATCTTCTGCATCACAGTCCACCCGGTGGGCTTCATCAGAGTCCAGGGTCTCAGGTTCGATTGAAGTCTCTTCCTCACCCCACATCCTCTAATCCCACTCGGCTAATGTCCCAGCAATCCCTCTAGGCCTCACTCCCTGTCCTTTTCCAGAAGGCCACGGTCTTTTGCTAGGACTCTGCCAGCCCCTTTCTGGCCTCTTGGCTCCTCAACTCCATTCTCCAATGCACTGTCCATCACTGGCACAGCCCCCGACACTCAAAACATACCCACAGAACAAGTATGGAAAACCAAGAATTGGAAATGAGAAAAACAGTATAGATGATACATCAAGAGCCAGAAACTTTTGAAGAGAAACAGCAATAAAAAAAGACAAACTTTATAGATAGTTCAATCAGGAGAAACTAATAGCCAACATTAGAAAAGAGAAAGGGGGTGTAACCACACATATAGGAATGATACTTCAAAATTATCATCAGAAAACACAGTTAGCCATCTAAGTCATCATAGAATATTGCAAACCACAGAAAACTTCGCAATTCATTTTGCCAGGGGAAGATGATGCTGCTTGGTCTGGGGCTAAGTCCTCACGCTTGTTTATTGTCTCAGCATAAGTGTCATTTTGGGGGGGGGGCATTCTAAATCCAGCAGACCATGTCAAAAGCCTCCTGTTGAAATGAAAAATGATGAAAAAATGGAATGAAATGAAAAATAGATGGTATTCATACCATCTATTTTTCATTTTTTGGCATTTAACACAATGGAAATTCTACAGTTATGTCTTTACATTTTTGGTTTAATGTTTGTGCCCCCATTGTAACAGAGCTGGATCAGATGTCATGCTTATAATCTAAGTTTCCAGCATGATTTTTCCTGAGTCTGCTTTTCCTCCAACCTAATTGAACATCCCTATATGAGGTTATATGAACTTCTGAGTTCAATGCCTGACCCGTCAGAGATCAGCCAGGGCCTCTCAGGTGGTCCGCCTACTCTTCCCTTGTAGCACTGACCTTATAATGTGGCATGTATGTCATTTTCTCACAGAAATATAGGTACGGGAAGTGTATTGTGTATTGGCAGTATCCATCCCAGTAGATGGATATCCATCCCATACTGTTTATATGTTTAATGAGCACCAAATACATCCAGTAGAATCTACCTAGTAAGAGCGCCTTTGTTTTTCTTCATTCTAGCGAGGCAATTTCGGGGATCTCTGGTGGAACTGCATACATGACCCGTGTAGAGGATCTAGGTGAGCACCCACACGGGTCACGTGGACACGAGAGTCATCCCTGGGAGGACTCCAAAGAGCCAGAGGCCATCCTTCCTATTACTGGATGTGTAAACTCTTTCCCTCAGTTCTAGAGGGTGGAGCTATCATGACAAGGTGTGGTAACTCTCTTCCCTCCAGCCCCAAATATTTCACAGAATCAAAGACTCCAAGTCTACCACCCAGGCTGACTTTACAGATGCAGAAGCTCAAGGCTTGGGCAGGTGTTCGGCAATCCCCACCATCACCTCTAGTCCTCCTGGCTGACTGTTCTCATTGCCTTCGCAACAACCCACCTGTATTTTTTGATCAACATAAAGCTAGTTAAAACCATAAAAAGAAAAGTGAATATAAAGGTAGTGAACTTGATTGAATAGGTGCCTGATAATGAAATGTGATTTATGGTCCTGCTGAAAGCTCTGTAAATTTGATGCCCCTAACCTGCTCTAGTTCCAGTAACATCTTCACCTGTTGCTTTCCTGATACAATACAGCACCTTGATAAATTAACCTATTGCATGCCAAGGGCAGCAAAGACAGACATATGGTGATCCAAACTAAGACAGTGGCTTTGAGAATGGAGAGCAGCAGACGGGTCTCGGCGATGCTTCCGAGGGAGGGTGGGCATCGTTGGTGACTGGAGTGGGAGCTGAGGGAGAGGGAGGGTGAGACGTTCCACACAGCATCACACTTAGCTGTTCACGATTTTCCCAGAATCAGCCCGAGTCCTCTATCGTAAATAAGCTCTTGGGGGGATTTCAGCCTTTGGAAACTGGAAGAGTTCAGGCCCGTCTCAATGAATCCTGTTTTATGGGCTGCCGATTTGGAAACAAGAGTGGTTCCTTCTTGCCAGCAGGACAAGCGCGTGCAGGCAACTGGGGCAAATATTGCACAACAGACAGAAAGTATACAATGTCGGGTGGCGGTCGTACCTGCTGAGCAGGGCAGAGAAGGAAACCTTGGCAGGGTGGCTGCAGCAGCAGGGGCGGGAGGGGGATGGTGGAAGAAATGTCATTGCGTCTGGAATGCCCCAAACAGGACTGGGCAACCTCCACAGAGGAGATTGGGAGAACGCCAAGATGTCGGTATGCACCCCCTCCCAAAGGGTTCAGAACCAAGTTCAGAGTTGCACGGAACTGTGGTCGCCCAAGTTAACAAGAAGTCCTGGCTCTGGCCGTTTCTGGAAAGCTGAGGAAGACCAGGGAGCCCTTGGATAGGGACATGGTGCCTTATCCACCACCCAGAGTAAGTACAGGCAGCTCAGCAATTCTCCACCCCTCATCCGCTCCGAAGTGCATGCCTTGAGCTAAGTCCCATCTTGCTCCGTTGGTCCACCCTTCCCCTCCCACCATATCCTAAACACCTCTTGACCGCCCTGCAAGGCCCCAGTTCTAGTTCCATCATCTCTCACCTAAATGATCAGAATATTCCTCTAACTGTGTTCCAGGCTCCCAAATTCTGAGTTGCAAGCAAAACAAAAGGTTCTTTCTGTTGCAAACCAGGGCTTTTGGAAGCATCTGTCCGAGTCCCATAGCTCAACTGGTAGAAAGAGGTCCTCTCGGCCGAGCAGGGCACAGGAGAGGCGAGGCGAGGACGGCATACCTGTCAAAGGAGGGCCGCTCCCCTGCGTCGAAAGCATCTCTCAGCTGCTTCACCAGGTTGTCCTGCCCAGGCAGTCGGAAGATGCCCTCTTCGTTCAGGCCGTGCTCCAGGATGAACTCGGCACACTTCTCCACCAGGATGGGCACCAGGTGGGGGCCGAATTTCTGCTCATAGGCCACGGTCTCATCCAAGCGCTGGCCGAACACCGCTGGGAAGAGAAAAAAGCAGAGCCTGCCCGTCACTCTGACTTCCCTTGGAGGAACTGATAGGTCAAAGTGCTTTGTCTATGTCTTGATTGTCTAAACAAACCACAGAAGACAAATCACACAGAATATTTCCTGGGGCTATAAACTGGGGGAGGTCCACTTGAAGCAGTCTGTCAGTCTTTTTCTGTTTGTCCACATTTATCATATTTAAAATAACAACTCGCTTTTAATGAGTGCTTGTTTTGTGCTAGGAATCATGCTGAATGTGTACACCTTTGTGTACACCATGCTGAATGTGTACACCAGATTCTCATTTAATCTGGACAGGAATCCCATGAGATGTTGATATCATTGTGCCCGCCTTCCGATGAAAGAGACTGAGCCTTAGAGGTGCTAATGAACTTGCCAGAGGTCAGGGGCCAGCACACAGGACCGTCAGAATTCAAGCCCAGGTAGTAAACTCAAGAGAAGCAATTGAATTCTGCTTGTGTCATGCAGCTTTAAGGCATAATAGTCTATCATGCGGATGTCTCATACTGTATTAAACCATTGCGGCATTTTAAATAATTTACGTTGTTTACCGGGCTCTACTATTATGAGCATGGCCACAGCGAACATGGCCACCCCCCCTAGCAGAATTCCTGGAATGTATATAGTGCAATGTATAATTCCCAATTAATTGATTAATTAACATTTGGATGGATGAACCTAGGCTCTTCCTTCTTTTGGACTATTTCCTTGGGGCATTCTACATTCCCACATGTAGAATTCCTAGTTTAAGTGGTTTGAACATTTTAATGACTACAGTATGCAAATTGCTTTCTAAAAATATTTTTCCAAATTACACTGCCTTCAGTGTAATTCCCTCCCTCCCTCCCTCCCTCCCTTCAGCATGTGTGGACCATCTCCACTGAGCCCTGTCAGCACTTGGCTCTATAATTTCCCCACCCCAGCAGTGTAACAAGGTTTGTTTATAAATCAGGACACTGGTTGGCTGGGCCCCATAGGGCCCCAGGGCCCCATGCCTTTGTGTCCTGGAGATTCAGAAGACAGTCATGGTTTCAGCTCTGTCCTGCCTGGTTTTCTCTCTGGCATAATTAGGGCTCTGTTACACTGACCACTCCAGTCGCTAGGACACTGCTCCCAAAGCCCTTTGGTTTCCCCCATGATTCTCTCTGGTTGGTCCCCTTTATCCAGTCTCTAATTAACGCGGATGCCACATGTAAAGAGCTGCAGCGATCTCTCTGGAATCCACCGTGTCCTCCCCGCTTCCCACTGCCCTAGGCCAGGCTGGACTCCTCTCTCACCTCCCCCTGCTGTGGTCTCCTCTCCTGTAATTGTTCAAAACCCTCCTGCTATTTAAACAACTGGTCTACCTGAGCACGTTTGTCCTTGTTTTTAATAGTCACCCACTTCTTCCCCCATTGCCACAGCAGCGATTTTCAAATTCCCCCTTCAAAACTCCAGGGGTTCCTCAGAGGCCCCTCAGATGCTGAGAGGTGAGAGCATTTCGGAGGAGCTGAGCACGTGGGCCTCCCTCCTCCCTCCTCCCAACCTGACCTGCTGGGTTGTTGTCTGTTTTACTTACAGCATTCCAGTCAGACTGTTTGCTTAAATATTTCTGTGGCTAAAATTTGAAAACCAGGTTGGCATTTGTACTGGCTCCTACCTACCTTTCTGCCTGATCTGACACTTCAACCTGATGATCTCAAAGCCCACAGTGCTCTCTAGTCCTCATGCCCTTGCTGAGGCAGTCTGTTTATCTCTCCCTTCCCTGTCTACTAAGATTCTATGTGTTCCTTGGCCTGACTCAGTATCATCACCTCTGCCAAGTTTTCCCTGACCCAGCCCGAGGGGCTCCATTGCCACTCTGTGCGCCTGTATCCCTTCTGTAATACCCCAATCCCTTTTCCACTGTGCTATTGTCATTTGTAAGTACTGTGCCCTCTGCAAGACTGTAGGCTTCCTGAGGCCGGGAGTATGGGGAGGGGTCTCTTGTTATTATCTTGTTTAGCATGGGGCCTGGGCTCCGTAGACAGTCAACCAGTTTTGCTGAATGATGAATGATGTCATCTTTAAGCAAGTGCTTTCCGTGATTCATGACAATTTGGGCATTTCTATAGTTTAAACAATAGTAGGGACCCCATCAGTAAATGAATCCAGCTTCACACTAACATCTACTGAGTGCCCTGCATGTGTTAACAGCAGGTCACGTGAAATGGGTTATACAGAAAAGGAGGGACTGTAAGATGTGGTTCTCACTTTCAATTAGCTTACTACCAAGTTATGAAAATGAAAGGACTCCATGCAAAATAATGAGAAACAGTTAGAGGATGTGAGGAACTATACAGCCTTAGGTTTCTGCTTTCACCAAACTGGAAGGAAATGATTAAAATGATCTGACTCAAAACACAGACGAGGAGACATTTGTAAAATTCCCTTTGAGGGGTCCAGGGAGGGCACCCCAAAGGGAGAAGCAGATGTGTTTCAGAGCAGTTGAAACTTGGGCTCAAGGAGCCCATTGGATGCCCATGGAGAAGGATACCGTCATGGAGACGTCAGAGCTATCAAACATGATCTCCAACTCTGAGGTCCCAAGGCAGACGATCTGGAATCAAGTTCCTTCTTCCAGCCCTCTGCACAGCCAGCCCACCAGCTTTTCTCCTCAACCGAGTCTCTCAGCCGTGTCCTGTGTTCATCTTCTCTTCCTCCCATGTCCACAGTCAGGCCTTTCAATGTCATTCTCCTCAAGACACTCATTTTCCAACATTCCTTTTCCGTCCAGCATCTCCACCACCCCCTCCATGCCTTTCTCAGGCCGCAGACGTACAGAGCATACCGATCTCCACAAGACCTTCAGTCCAAATCTTCACCACGCAATCCCCTCCCCTCTGCCTCAGCAGGTGACCTTGTCTCCTCCTTCGCTTATCTCCCCAAATGAAGGGCATCATGAGAGAGCCCCCTGGTCTCCAGTCTCTGCCTCTCCTATCCTTCCTCCTCTGTCCGTCTGTCTGTCCTCTCTCAGGGGAAGAAAAGTACCCTGTGCTTTCCTCTAAGATGATGTTTCTTGAACTGTGGGTTCCATCCTTTTCACCTCTCCTAGGTCTTCACTCCTCTTTTATATCTTAGATTGAAAGAGCATGTGAGTCTAAATCTTTACCAATTTATTAAAGAATCATCTCCCACCCCTGCTCTCATGCCATCAACTAATACCTGCCTTTCTTCTCTTCACCAATATGCTCATAGAAAAACATGTCTACCTCTGGAGGGAGTCATCCACCCTCATAGCCTCTACTGTTTCCCTTGTTATTCATGTAAACTCTCAATCCATCTCAACCTTGTTTCACAAGCTGCATCTTCCCATCCAATCTGCTCACTAAGATTTCTCGTGCCCTCCTAATGGCCAGATCAGACCTATGTTCATTCCACACTCTACTGGTCTTCTCTGAAGACTCTGTGGTATTGATTCTCCTTCCTTCCCCAAGACTTTCTTCTTATGTGGCTGTGAAACAGTCCACCCTCATTCTAGTCTCATCTCTCTGCAGGCTGCTCTACAGGCTCCAGTACTTGCCCTTCCTCCACCTGCCCCTTCAGTGTGTCATCTCCTAGCATTCTGACTCCGACTTCTCCTCACTCTAGATGTTATCCTTGCGAAAGTCCATGCATTTGGATATCACCTATAAACTGACACATAAATCCGCATACCTGGTCCAATCTCTCTCTCTATATCATCTCTATCTCCCTCATTTCTTTCTGTCCCTCTTCTGTGCCTATAAGCCCAACATCTGATGGCAGCTCTCCCACTGTCTTCTCCAATCTCACTCTCATCCCGTCCCCAACTCTCCCATATCACTGCTTCTCCTACACACTTCCCCACAGGCAATGGCCTTCAATCAATCAAGCAGTCAAGCAGCACGCATTCTCCTAGACCTTGAGAGTACAAAGCCATTAACGCAAGGTACCCGCCCTCAACTAATCCAGTTAGCAAAAGTGTGAGCATTCGAAGTATCTGCAACAACCCTCCTTCCTTCTTAACAGATCAGGACCTTTTAAATCCCCTTTAAACTCTTTCTCTTCTCTATCCTCGCTCGTACTGTCCACATTATTGTAATGGTTTCTTTTGCAGTTCTTTTTCTTGCGAATTCCTTCCACTGCAACTCATGAAATCATTTGGCAAATATAGACTGAGCGTCTGCTGTGGACCAGCTTCTTTGGTAGCTGGAGATTATGATAGAAAGAAGGAAAAACAGTCTTTCTCTTAAAAACTCTGGAGTGAAGGGGCTTCCCTGGTGGCACAGTGGTTGAGAGTCCGTCTGCCGATGCGGGGGACACGGGTTCGTGCCCCGGTCCGGGAAGATCCCACATGTCGCGGAGCGGCTGGGCCCGTGAGCCATGGCCGCTGAGCCTGCGCGTCCGGAGCCTGTGCTCCGCAACAGGAGAGGCCACAACAGTGAGAGGCCTGCGTACCGCAAAAAACAAAAACAGAAAATCTCTGGAGTGAAAGCCCTCCCTCCTGCCCACCTGGAAACCTGATTCTCCTGCAGCCTGAATTCAAACACCTTCTTCTAAGAGGGAACCGGTTACTCCCTCTGCTGTGCTCATGGCGTTCCCTGTGCATACCTCATCGCTTCTCGTGTCCCTTTATGATGATTTAGTTAAGCATCTCTCTTCCACTGGACTGTGGGCTCCTCAGAGGCAGACAGCCTGCCTGGCTCACCATCTATTTTTACCTCCTGGCACAGAACCTGCCACACGACAGACTCGTCCTCAAAGTGATGTTACCTGCTATCTTCCATTCCTCCTGTTGCCCATCTCTCCTCTCCTAAATGTACTCTTCTCAGCACTTCCTCAAACTTGGGCTTGTCAAAGAAATCAATGGCCTCTACGTTTCTAAAATCCAGGGTCAAATTCTTAGTCTTTATCTGAACTGCTCCATCAGCAACATGTGACCCAGCAAATCACCCCTCCTTCTTGAGACAATTTCCCACGTGACTTTTGGTTCTCCATTTATTTGTTTGGCCTCTCGTTCCCTGCCTCCTTCGATGATTCCTGCTTCCTCCCTGTCCTCTAAAGGTTGCAGTGTCTCAGGCCTTTCCTTCTGCGTCTGCGTCTACTTCATAATCTCATGGCTTTAAATATCACCCATATGTCAAAGGTTCCAAACTTTCCATCTCCAGCCTAGAAATCAGTCCAAGTTATTCTTACCAAGAAATGACCACGACCTGCTCTAGAGACATCAGGACCCACAGGTCCCTTCTAACGTGAGAGAAAGGGCATCCTTGTTTGTTCAGTTTGTCTAGGTCAGGGTTGGTCACTTTTCATCTCACATCGCATATGATGAACTCCATATCCCTGGAACTCCAAAGACCCAATCGTGAGTTCTGCCTACTGCTGACTTGTGGATCCTAATTGCTACCCTTTGATCCTGGGTGGACATGAAAGAGCCTAAATATAAGGGAATAATAGATGAACCCAAAAAATCCAGGGCAACTAGGGAAGGGACCAGTGATGGAGGAAGACGGCAGACAGGTACTCAACGACCATTTCCCACCCCAAGGATTCCGAGAGGTGAAACCCAGCTCCCCCTTCTGTGCCAAGCCCTCCTAGCTTGCACTCAGTCCTTCAGGGAACTAGTGCCCTACTACCCTTTTTAACCTCTGCCGGCCACGCATCCACCCGGAACTGCTCATCGCTTTGGACCCGTCACCCTTAACAGACGCATTTCCACCTAAACAGGTACAAATCTTAATTAATTATAATATGTAATCTAATTATTAATACATTTAATTAATTAAGCTAATTTATGACAGACTACCCTAAAAGCTTTCACGTGTGCTCTCATTTAGTCCTCATAAGAACCCTACAGTTGTTCCATTTCATAGATGAGAAAACTGAGACTCAGATTAGGAATCTGTCCAAGGTCATATTTGCCCTGTGATTCTAAAATCAGTACTTTAATCCTTCTTGTTTAAACTCAGTGGAATAAAATTGTCTAGGTGAAATTTCAGACAGCAGCAAGGCTCAAGGGAAGAGAGAGAGGGGTGAGCTGCGCCGTTTCTACTCACAAACCATCCTCCATTCTTTACTTCTTAAGCCCTCTCCCCAGATTTGCTGGAAAACCCCAGAACACTGTGTTGGTTCCGGTAAGCAAAAGTAGAAAGAGTAGCTGTCACCTCCCTTTAATATAGCTCCTACTTCATCATCGCTCCAACACTCCTGGATTCAGGACAAGAGCCCCTCCCACCCCACCTCCAGTCCGGCGCAGGTCACCGAGAGCCCACCCTGCCCCTCTCCTCCTTCTCCCCACTGGCCCCGTCCCCAGAGACTCAGTCCCAGGAGCATCCCCCTCTCAGACGGGAGAGGGAAGGGGAGCTGGGCGAAGTGTCTTTTCGTGGAAGAATTGAATCACAAAATAGGAAAGAAATACCTTTCTTTTGGAGCTTGGGGGTTTTCTTCCTGAAATTCCAGCAAAAGGGCAGTGCCAGGGCAGGAAAGCCACAGCCCAGTTCCCACCGCGGCATCCTGGGAATATGAGGCATGGCGGGGGCCGAGGAATCGTACTTTCTGCTGGGCCAGGCTCAGACCTTCCCTCCTCCCCAAGCTGCAAGAACCATCCCCTCTTGCTTCCAGATCAACACATGCTTGTCAATACTGCTCAGGTTCTGATTCCGGCACTGAAACCATGGGATGTGTCGGCACCTGCCCCGGCCCTCCCTTCCTCCTTCCCACACTGCTTCTCCTCCCCACTCACCTTTATACACACGACTCTTGGCTTTTAAAGAGTGAACATAAAGCTGTCAAGGCCCCCGCAATAAAAATAAGTACCTCCTTTTACTTAGCAGCGAATTGTCAACTGCCATTCAAGGAATACCAGGGACGTGGGTTAAAAAAAAAAGAAAAATCCCACACACAGCCCTTACCAACATCGCTCCATATATCAAAGCCTCTGGCAGGAACACAGGATTTCACTTAGCGCTGATGAAGCCAGCCTACCCTTCCCTGGAAGTGACAGAGTTGCATGTGGCTCAGTGGAGCGTTCAGAGAGAAGAATCTTGGAGGTGGGTTGCCGGGTAAAATGAGATGATTTCCCCCCTCCCATTGAGAAGATTCAGCAAAGAGTGCAGCAGGCCAACTAGACATGCCCAGGAGACTTGAAATGGACTCTCAGCGTTGTGGGCAGGATAGGCAGGGGCAGGGAAGGACTGCCAGGAAGGGTCCTGGGCAGTGGGATGCTGCCAACCAAGTTCACCCTTCCACGTGCTCCTAGGAAAGGAGGACTCATCTTTGACGCCACAGTCTCCTTCCATGTCAAATTCACTCCCGTGTCCTGGCAATGCTACCACAGAAACAAGCAAGCCTGTTTACTTCTCTCCACCTCCACCACCCCCACCCTCATCCAAGCCACTTTAGGATGAAGACCCACATCTTTAACATCGCTATCTCCACTGTTCTCACCTTCCTCTCACTCCAGAGCCCATTCTCCTTTCTGCCACAGGACCTTTGCACATGCTATTCCTCTGACTGGGACACTGCTCCTCTTCCCCCTTCTCTGCCTAGCTGGCCTCTACTGGCCTTTCAGATAGAAGCTTAATCATCACTAGTTCAGGGACGCCTTCCCTGAACTTCTTAACAAAGACATTCTTTTTCCCCTACATAGCATCATGAGTTTTTTCTTCATGGTACTTTTCGCCGTTGTAATTTTATGGTTTTCCTTGGGGTTTTTGTTTCCTTTCTGTGTCTTCTGCTAGACTGTGATCTCCTTGAAAGTAGAGACTTTGTCTTTTCTTTTTTTCTCTCTTCTTCTCTCTCTCATTGTTGTACTCCCAGTGCTGGTGCCGTGCTTGGCACGTGACACATGCTCAAGAAATATTTGTTGAGTAAATGAATTAACTAAGTATCCGTCTGGTGTTAGGATCTCAGGGGAAGGGAGGTGAGGGAATTATTGAAAATAAATAAAAATCATCCCTCGTAATGTCCCATTTAGCCACAGAGAAAAAGCAGGACACATGAGGTAACAGTGAATCACAGAGACCACACTCCCACAGGTTACGCTGGGCTGTGGGTTGTGAAATCTTGCTCTGAAGGCTGCAGAGACCTAAAGAAATGAGAGGGAGAAAGGGAACCTGAGGCATAGAACAATTCCATATTTATATGATCCATACCTAGTGCTGGCAAACACACAAAGACGCTTAAACCATGCGACCTGCCCCAGGGTCTTTCAACCTGCTTGGGTGGAGCAGAATTATGCATAATTTAGTGCCGTGCTTCTGCGCCCAGTGATGGCCCAGGGAAAACTCCAGAGGCCATCCTCCAGAGGAAGAAGGCAAAGCAGGTCCCGACTGAGTAACAATTAGCAGGGTGGCTGCCAGCCTCCTGGGGATGGGATGGAGACCAGGTTTCAATGCGGAGATCCAGGGAAGGCAGAGCCCCCTTACTAAAAGGAGGAGGTGGTTTGGAGAAAGTGGGCAGCTGGGAGCCTGGGAACAAGTCACCTGAAGTTGAGGTGTGATCACCTCCCTTCCCTTTCTCCTACGTAATTCGGGACAACCTAGAACTGCATCCAGAATTTCTGGGAAAAAATTAATCTAACCTTTCCAGCTGGGCCCTTAAGAAAAGGTAGGAAAAGAAAGAAAGAAAGAAAAAAAAAAAAGGGAGTGAGAGAGAGAGAGATAAATTGGCTGTCTAGGAAGGAAAAGGCTGGAACACCCAGATGCACCAAAGAGCTGCTCTCCAAGGTGCAATATTGTGATTTATAATAATAAATATTTTTTCGTCTTCCACCCACTTCCTGGCACAGAGTTCCTAAAACTCTTCAAATTTCCTGTGATGAGAGCGATAAAGTATCTTTCGTTACGTTAAAGAGGTAATTTTTGGATCCCAGCTAAGGATGGGGGCTGGTTGCCGGGGGAACCAACCATGTGATTATTGGTTTGGAACTTTCAGTCCCACCCACCAGGGAGGGGAGAGGGGCTGGTGATTGAGTTCAATCGCCAATGGCCAATGATTTAATCAATCGTGCCTACGTACTAAAGCCTCCAGAAAAGCCCAAAAGGATGTGTTCAGAGAGCTTCCGGGTTGGTGAACCCAAGGAGGTGCAGGTAGAATGGCGCTGGGAGAGGGCATGGAAGCTCCGTGCCTGTTCCCCGTACCTTCTCTATGCGTCTCTTCTATCTGGTTGTTCCAGAGCTTTGTTCTACTATAATAAGCCAGTAATCTAGTAAGTAAACCGGTTTCCTCTGTTCTGTGAGCTACTCTAGCAAATTATTTGAACCCAAGGAGGGGGTTGTGGAACTTCCTGTCTGTAGCTGGTTGGTTAGATGCACAGGGTACAATCTGGACTTGCCATAGGCATATGAGGGCAGTTTTGTAGGACTGAGCCATTAACCTGTGAAATCTGAAGCTGTCTCCAGGTAGACAGCATCAAAATTGAGTTAAATTGTAGAACACCGAGCTGGTGTCCAAGAATTGCTTAGACGTGTGGGGAGCCCTCCCCCTCTCCCCAACACGCACCCACTGGAATTGGTCCCAGAATCAAATCGGACAACATAAGAGACATGTCCAGAGTCAGCTCAGATGCAGGAGGAGCTGCGGGGAAGAAGTTAGGTATGCCACGGGAAACATGTGGACCCTCTCTCCCATCAGGGGAGCCAGAAAAGGAGTCGGGGCAGGAAGAAGCCTCAGCTCTGCAGAATTGGCATGAGAATGACTTGGTGGGGAAGGGGTTCAATGTGAAACGGGACGATCAGGGGAAGGCTCACTGAAGTGAAGTTTGAGCAAAGACCTGAGGAAAGCAAGGGACCAAGTCGTGCAGCACCCTGGGGAAGGAGGGTTCCAGACAGAGGAAGCAGCTAGTGCAAGGGCCGTGAGGCAGCAGTGTACCTAGGGTGTTTGGGGAAGAGCAAGGAGGCTGGTGAAGCTGGAGTGAAATGGGCACTGGAGAGGGTTCTCGAAAACAAGGTCAGAGAGCTTATGGGGGTGGGGGCAGATTGTGTGTGGAGTCATTATAAGGAGTCCGACTTTTCCTCTGAGAGAGAAAGGAAGCTATTAGACAGTGATGAGCAGAGAAGGGTCTTGAGATGACAGGTTTAATAGGTTCACTCTTCTCTCTGTTGAAAACAGAATAGAAGAAGGCGAGCCTGGAAGCGTGGAGAGAGTTTGGAGACCACTGCTGCAACTCGAACAAGGCAGTCTGGCGCCTCAACCAGGATGGCAAGTAACAAAGGTGGTGAGAAGTGGGTAGGTTCTGGGTGGGAAAAGTCATAGAAAGTTTCATGAAGAGCTGCAAAGAGACAGCAGCAACATACCTCAGTGACTTTCCAGAGTGTGAGGGGGCACACCCTGCCGATCTAGTAGACCCAGATCAGAGGCACTTGAAAAGGCGAAAGAGGGCTCCCCAGGGGCAGGAGCCGCAGCCCTGCCCCTCGACGGCTGGGTCCCTTGGACAAATCGTTTACTTCCTCAGGTCTGAAGTTTCCTGACTTACAAACAGGAAGAGCAAATGTCTGACTTGTCCCAAGACCACAGACTGGACTCTGCTGTCTTAAAATGCCTTCTCCTCCTGAGATCTCTGATTTTGGTTCAATCTGAGATGCCACATCAAATCCAAACCTTGTTCTTTGAATACATAAATAGTGCTGGACTCTTATTTCTCCTCCCTTGGACTTTCCTCTGCCTACAGGACTTACGCTTGACTTGCTTCTGACGGTGGTGGCCTCCAAGTGGGGTGAGGGAGAAATCCCCATGTGGGTTATGACCGTTGCAGCGGTTCACCCTGACAAGGCTGAGCAGAGCACCACACGGGGCATAGATGCCGGTCACAGTGCCTCCACAGCATTTTTATTTATTTTTTTGCGGTACGCGGGCTTCTCGCTGTTGTGGCCTCTCCCGCTGCGGAGCACAGGCTCCAGACGCGCAGGCTCAGCGGCCATGGCTCACGGGCCCAGCCGCTCCGCAGCACGTGGGATCTTCCCGGACCGGGGCACGAACCCGTGTCCCCTGCATCGGCAGGCGGACTCTCAACCACTGCGCCACCAGGGAAGCCCTCTACAGCATTTTGGCTCAGAACAGGTACATAATTGAGACGACATGTGCTACCCTTGTCGCTGCAGACAGCCGAAAGCACTGGACCAGGGAAAACAGAAAATGTCAGCCCTCACACAATCCAGGGCAGTAAGGAAGGTCACAGGTCAGACCATCCGGGCTGAGCAGCACGTAACAGAGCTTTAATAAATAAACCGCTCATCTCAACCTGATCAGCACCATAAAAAATACTGTGTTTAGGAACTGGGAAATGGTTAATGAAACTACACTCCTCTTTTTTGTAATAGGTTGCAGCTGTTTGCATGAGGCGGGCACTCAAATGAGGCTGTCCCACCAAGTCACTTCTTTTCTCGCAGCCTCTCCTGGGCAGGTCACTGGCCGCAGGACTTCCTCCCTGCCCCAGATCCTGACCACAGCTGAGCCAGGAGTTTGGAAGGGGGAGGCACTAGAGGCTGAGCTCAGCCTCTGCTGGTATTCCGGGGATAAATATAGGATAGCCGGGGCTGGCACAGCAGTATTTGGGACGGGCGTGAGCGCCAGAGGGCTGTTAACTAGACAAAAAGAGGCAGGCAGAGAAAAGTGGAATGGGAAGCTGCGTGGCCCCAGGGAAACATCAGTTCTCAGCCCCAGTCCCTTCAGTCCTCCTGGAAGTTCCTGCCCTTGGTTTCTTGGAGTAACTTGCACCTGCCCCGCAAATACCTTTTTCTTGCTTAACATCATTTGGATAAAATTTATCAATTAAGATTATACAGCCCTTTGGGAAAATTAAGCTCGAAAATAAACCGTGCCGAGCTGCATAAATCCTGTGTTTGTCATCCTGAGAAACAAGTATGTATATATGAACACCAGCTGGAAGGAAAATATAAAAACACCTCTGGTAGTCTTAGGAGTGATTGTTTTCCTATATTTTTTCAAATGTCCACAAAATTGTTAAGATGTTCATAATTTTTGAAAGAAGTTATTGGGAAATCAAATAAATATTTAATATTTGAGCTATAACAGCCCCCCCCAAATAATTTCCAAAATAACAGGCAGCATAAGTGATAAATAATCATAAATTATATCGTTATCCTGGAGTTGACACAAATGAGTGTGTTCCTAAAAAAGTTGAAGGAAAATGGTCACTTGAGATTGCGTCACCAGTTCTTTCATATTTTTATGAAAGGAAAAAACACATACTGAATTCACCTGTTTGTTAATTTCAGATTTTTTTCACATTAGTTATTCACAGGCAGGGCCCTCCTGCAGTGTGGACACAACACTGAGTGTTCTCAGAGAGCTCAAACACTTGAGCTTGTAACCTTGAAATTGAGCTTATAAACTCAAACACCTGTAACCCAGAAAAGTGTTCAACCTTGAATTCACTGTGTACCTGTAAGACTGCAGACACAATTCCGGAACCTCTCCTCCTTGTGACCACCCCAATTCTGGACAGCAGCTTTAGTTTCCTGTGTTGATCAGCCTAACTTATGCTTTCAGCATAGATCTTGCCATCAACCTTCTTGGGTTCCCAAACCCCCATAACTGGGCAGGCTCTTGGTACCACTGAAGGTTAGTGCTGCCAGGAACCGGGGTCAGCTGGTCCAACCCGTTCGTTTTACAGATGAGAGCACTGTGTCCAGAGAGGAGAAAGGACTGCTTCAGGGCATCACACACATTTGCCGATGAGTGCAAAGGGCTTGCAGTCCTTCCAGCTAATCTGGAGTTGGCTTTGACATCACCCAGGGAGGGAAGTTAGAGCCTTGGCAATGAGCATGGCCTCAGAGTTGTCCTCTGGTGGTCTTCTTTGAACACTGTTCAAGGAAAGCTCTTGTCTGAAACGACTTCCTTCCCATCCTTGAGATGTCACAGACACCTGTCCAGGAAAGCCTGCAGGAGTCCTTACCTCCAGAGGGTGTGCCAGCGACTCTTCTAAGGAATTTAACCCACTCCTCCATTTCCGCCTGGGAGCTGGCCATGAGGACATAGGAGTCCTGTCCCGTGCGACTCTGGTCACATGAGGCTGGAGGAAGAAGGAACACTAATGAAGGTCATACATTGGTCAGGGGCCAGAGCAAGGGGCAGCGAGGGGAAGCTGAGCCTGAATTGCTTCTTTGGTCCAATTAAACAAGCGGTCAAACAGCACAAAGGCATCTACTTTTCCTCAGCACAACTGAGTATCTACGCATCTTTATTGTTTTTGCTGGAGCTCTAATCCTATACACAAATCATTGAACTCAGTGGTTTGCAACTGAGATGATTTGGGCTGAGATCTGTCCCCATGGAGGACAGAAGCCATTTCCTATCAAAAATTAAGAGGAAGTTCAAGGGGCAGTGTCAGTACAAGAGGAGACAGGCTCAGCCCATACGATTCTGAAACCTAAGTCCATCATGCCAATCATGGATACCTTCCTAGGCTACCCTGAGCTCAGCCGTGGGGTTGGAGGAGGGAACAGCAACTCAGGAGGGAGGGGCAATGAGCACCGTGTGCCTTTCTTATGAATCTGTGCCTCCTGTTCAGGATTACTGCCCTCCTGCCTGCATGAAGACATTGCAAGTGGTAGGCTCTCGATACATAGCTGATGGACAAATGAAGTTTGTTAGGACATTCTTTATCGTTTTCACTTTAAACCCAAGATTACAGACAGACATCTGTAGTATGTCTTGGGTTGGTGTTATCAAATGGACAAAAGGGTGGAAGAAATGGCAAGGGGGCAGAGTGGGGAGAGGAGACCAAGAGAAAGAATAAGAGAAAGTGACAAAGAGAGAAAAATAGGGAGAGAGGAGAGGAGAGGGAGAAGGGGCACATCAAACATAGGTCTTACAAAGTACAAGAAAATAACAGCAATCCCTTTCAATTACAGGATACTATTAAATCTCACATCGCTTTAGGGGACATCAACCCATTCTTCTTAAAATATCAGGGCATTTCCTTCAAAAAGAGCCTGTTTTTCTACCATATGACCCAGCAATTCCACTCCTGGGTATTTATCTGAAAAAAACAAAAACACTAATTTGAAAAGATATATGCACCCTGATGTTCATAGCATTATTTGCAATTCCCAAGATATGGAAGCAACCTAAGTGTCCATTAACAGATGAATGGATAAAGAAGATGAGGTATATATATACAATGGAATATTACTTAGCCACAAAAAAGAACAAAATTTTGCCATTTGCAGCAACATGGATGAACTTGGAGGGCATCATGCTAAGTGAAATAAGTCAGAGAAAGACAAATACTGTATGATATTGCTTATATGTCATACCTAAAAAATACAACAAACTAGTGAATATAACAAAAAAAGAAGCAAACTCACAGATATAGAGAACAAACTAGTGGTTACTAGTGGAGAGAGGGATGGGGAGGGGCAATACGGGGTAGGGGATTAGGAGGGACAAACTATTGGGTATAAAATAAGCTACAGGGATATATTGTACAACATGGGAATATACCCAATATTTTATAATAACTGTAAATGGGTTATAACCTTCAAAAACTGTGAATCAGTATATTGTACACCTGTAATTTATATAATATTGTACATCAACTATATTTCAACTTTTAAAAAGCTTAAAAAAAAGACCCTGTTCTAGCTGCCCAGTTGGGCCCAAACCTGTATTTTCTTACATAGCAACAAAATACTTTCAAAGTGCCTTTGTTTTCAGTCTCTTCAACCTATCTTAATATTACCCAGCCTCACTTTCTTTTACACTTTGAGACAACCTGATTCTGAATCCATCTTATCACTGGGTCATCAGCTCTTCTGCCCAGAAGGGTCAGCCCATGGAAGTGCTGGTCACTGAGGAACATCCTGAAACTGGGTGTTTCCAGAAGTAAGATGGGCAGTAAAAAGCCCTCAGGGCAGAACTAAAGAATCCCATAGGAAACACAACATCCTTTACTAATAGAGTAGAGCTCTAGTATCATTTCTGCTCTACAAATAATGGAACTGAAGCCCAGAGGTGCAAAGGGCCTTGCCCATTGGTACCCAGTAAGTTACCACCAAACTCAAGGCAAGGCCATGGGTCTTTCTCCCAATAGTTTCCACCAGCCCATAGCGCTTCAAATTTGACCTTGGCCAAAATTTATCTGGTATCCTTCTCCACCATGCCTACACTCCAGTCTATTACGTTATCAAGAACATGCCTTCTCAGTTATCTCTCATTCCTGAGAGATTCCTTTAGTTCCATCATGGCAACCACCTCTCAGGATGTTCCGCAATGACCGGGGCTTCCATGGACTGATCTTTCTGATTAGAAGAGCTGACGACAAGATGGATTGAGAAGTCAGTCATCCCAGAGGGTAAGGAAGGTGAGGCTGGGTAATATTAAGATAGATTCAAAAGACAAGAGCCAAAGGGAATTTGAAAATTCTTTGTTACCCTTCAAAAAAATGAATGTTTGGGCACATTGGGGTGCGAGGAAGAGCTGTCTTTGAGGGAAACTGCATGACATTAACACAAAGCCCATGAACAGCATCTCTGCCCTCAGGCACATACTTTCTCTGACTTAAACAGTCTGTTCAGCCTGTGTCACCTACTGGGCTGCTACCCCTGTCAGAAAGGAACCTCCCTTCTTTTCTTCCCCTGCCTAAGGAACTCCTATCCATCCTTTAAAACCTAGTGCAAATGTTATCTTCTCTAAGGACCCTTCCTTCAAACCTCCCCCTCCCACTCCAGATGGAGTGGGGACTCCCTTTTCTAAACCTCTTAACATCCTATCATCACCTCTATCACAGCAGTAGCTAAATTATCCTGAACATTAGTTTCCTTATCATTAAAATTGAATTAATTACTTAATACGTCCAAAGCTAAAGCCCTGATCTTCCACCCAAAACTGGTCACACGCACAAATCTCAGGAAAGCCGTCCTTCCTGTTGTTTACGTGAAAACCTTAGAGTCAACCTTGACTTCTCTTCCTACATCCAATCCATCAGCAAATGAAGTCCTCTCTAGCTTCAAATTGTGTCCAGAAATTGATCATTTCTCACCCCCTTCATTGTTACTATCACTGACTCGGATAATTACAATAATTATTAGTCTTTTAGTCTCAACTCAAAAGAGTTTTAAAACAAAAGTCAGATCACGTTACTTCTCTGCTCAAAACCTCCCAATGGATTTTCATCCTTGTAGCACAAAAACTAAACTTTTTACACTTGCCTACCAGTGCCTGTAAAACTTGTGCCCACCCCTGACCAAATCACCTACTCTTCTCCCCTCTCAGCACTCCACTGTAACCACCTTGGCCTCCTTGATGTTTCCTGGACACAAGAAATAGGCTCAGAGACTTTGCACTGGCTGCTCCCCTTCCTGGAATGTTCTTCCTCCAGATGTGCACTTGGCTCACGTCTTCACTTCCTTCCATCTTGGCTCAAAGGTTACCTTCTCAAGGATGTCTATTCTTCCCGCTCTATTTCAAATGACAAATCAACAGTTGCCATCCCCACCCCATCCAGTACTTTCTCTTTCTTTGCTTTCTTCCCATAATACTTATCCCATAATAAAACTGTACAATGTTCTCATTTATTTGGTTTGTTTTCAGTCTCCCCCCATTGACTGTAAGCTGCATACAGGCTGTTTTGTTCATTGCTGGATCCCCAGTTCCTACAATAGTGCCCGGCTCGTAGCAGGTGCTCAATAATTTTGGTGTAACATTTCAGAAGGCAGTATGAGAATTAAATGCTACTTATTCTACAGAAGGAATAACCCCCCCCCCCATCCCTGATGACTCCCTTTGGGTGGGAGAACAGATAGTTCTTCTGCTTGAGGTAGTTAGGGAGAGAGAAGCTTGCCTCAAATTTTTGCCTGCTCCAAGTAAAGAAAAACAGCATAACCACAACCAAATTCTTCTCTATGGCCTTTGTGCAGCTAAAACTGGTGATCACAGAGAGGGGGCCCCGATTAGGGAGGCCATTTCTGATGCCAGCTCTGGCCCCTGAGAATTGTCTTGCACAAGAGGACGACAAAAAGAGGAACTGAAAATTCTCTACATCATAACATAAAGGGTTGTCTCATTTTAGGTTAGGTGGAGCCTTGAGAATGATGGTGTCTTTAGGAAAATGGTTCCCTGCCATACTATTGCTTTAGAATTGTTGTTTGTCCATATGAGTTGAGTGTGTGCATGTGCACGTACACACATGTGTGAATCTGTCCAAGAATTCCCCCAGCAGCCCAGGAGACAGCTGTAAGCGTGAGTGACAATGAGAGGACAAATCTTCATCCTACAGTGACAGCAATCTTCAATTTACTGCAAAGTCCACAGTAAATTTGCAGTTGGAGCTCTCAATAGGGTCACCCCAGATTGAAAAATCAGGTTTTGGGACATGTGTCATCATGAATGGTCACATCCCTTGAATTGTGCTGGGAAAGGGATCCTAGGGATAGAAGAAACCTTGTGGGAAAAGGGTGGGGTTATCCCAGAAAGGAGAGACTGGAAAAGTAGGCTCTTCCTCTGAGGAGGAAGAAAAATGAATAGACTCTCAGATAAAAAGCAAGGGAGTGCCCATGAGGGGGCCACTTGGGAAGAGCTGAACTTTCAAAAAAAAAACCTGTTTTTCTTTGTTTTCTATAAATAGTCAGAGCCAGTTTGGGGATTGGTTTCTACATTATAATTTCCTCTAGTTATTGCCAAAACTTCAGACACTTGGCACTGCACCAAGTGCGGCATATATACTTCTTTACTTAATCCTCACTACCATCATCATTGTTCCCATTTCCCAGGTAAAGAAACAGAGGCAAAGAGAAATTAAATTATTAAATTAAATAATTGATCACAATTGCACACATAGTAAGTGGCAGGGCCAGGATGTGGCCCCGGGAAGGCTGGCTCCAGATGGGGCATGTCTACCCTCTCTGCTACACTGACTTTGCCATCCAGTTTCTTATGCGCACAGCTGCCTTGTGTGAGAGGTAAGAAGAAATTTAAGGCAAGGGGCACTCAGGGGACATTGGTCTCCCCTGCTGTGTCAGCATGGCAGCAACAACCTGGCTGCATAGCTGGACCAGCAGCTCTGTAGTTCCTGTTGGTTGCGGGGGGCTGGTGAAGGAGCAAGAGACAGGGAGGAGAGCCTCAGTGTGATAGACTTCCACAGACACAAGCAAACTTCCCTTGAGACAAACTGAGACAAACTTCCCCTTTCCCCAAATGCATTCGAGGAAGGTAACTCTTGATTAGAAAGAGACACCCTCCAGTGCGTGGCTAGCTTGTGCAATAGGTAAGTTACAGCGCCTGACATGCAGTAAGTGCTCAGGAAGTCGGAGTTGTCATTTCTTAATAGGTCACAATGAACCATATGAGACTGTTGACTGTCGACCGTTTTTGACCTACCAACATGGCGATTTCACATGGTTCAATTTATAATTTAACTGTTCATTTTATTGTCCCACTCGTCTTCAAAGCTGAGCTCCTTTTAGCGAGCGGGGATGATGCACTTTCCGATCAGTATCCCAGTGCCTACTGGATACCTGGCTCCACGCAGGTGCTCGTGAAATGCTTACAGAGCTCAACCGGATGCACACGCACTTAGTTCACGTGTCGTTAATGAACTAGTATGGGACCATTAACTATATACAGAACTATTATGCATTCTTACTAGGTTGGTTGGCTAGCCGGTTGACGGACTCACTGAATGTAACCTTGACTTCTGGGGTCAGAAGTAACATGGGAACGTGATGCACGTCTATCCCACATTTCGTCACCTACCTGGAATGACTTCAAAGACAAACTTCCCCGCTTCTTCTGGGTTTGTGGCGATCTCCTTGATTGTGCTCCCTGGTAGATACATGCAACCCTGAAAGATTGAAAACGAGGCCTTTAAGGTAAGCAAAAACATTACCAGCTATGAACTAAAATAAAGGTGGAGGACAGATAGGATAATGATGGGATAGCAGAGAGGAGCATGGAAAGCTGGCATCCCAGCTTCGAATGGGGCACTTCTGCTACTCAGACCTTGGTGAAATTAAGTGGCGGCTATGTGGCAGCAAGCAAGGTGCCTAAAGAGACAGGAGGACAAGGTTCTGACTGGAGAATGAACTGAGAGGATGCCATCACCAACACTTGCTTCTTCCTACTTTCCAAGAGCTAAAATTCCCTGCCAAACAAGACACCTGATCTTTGTGGAGGCCATGCTGAGACTGGCGGGACCATACCACCTGCCGGGCTGCCAAAGGGGGCACTGGGGACTGAACCACAGGTTCATTGAGGCGATGCAGTACTTAGTAGCAGCAAGAGCTTCTGAGCAGCACACTCCAGGTGTCTGTCCCTCTGCTAAGCACCTTGAATGTGTATTATTCACTTAGTCCTTTAAGCAATTCTCCAGGCAAGGTATTGCTACACAAATTTACAAGTGAGGAAACTGGGGGTCAGAATGGTTCTGTGATTTGTCCAATGTCACAGAGCTAGTAAGTGGCAGAATGGTAATTCATCTCAGAAGTGTGTTCAAACCCTGTGCTCTTCACCATCACAGTGGAAGTGCTGGGACCCAGCAGCTTGATGTCCCTTGAACAGGCAAGGGGAGGAGGATCATGGATCCGTTGTGGGGGAGGGGTGGAGTGAGGGTGGCATTTGTGACCTTACACGTGAATATGTCATCAGAAAACCAAGTCACTTCCACCACGTGTACGCTCATTGCTCTACCATTGACAGTGCATCGTCACATGCAACATCTCCTTAGACCTCAGAACAGCCCCCAAATCAGAAACGTGGCAGGATGGCCACTCCCACATTACAGATGAGGAAACCAACACTTTCAAAGTTTAAGTAACAGCACGAGGGGGCACAGTTAATTGTCCTAGAGTTCCTTACTCATAATTTACATTTCACTAGCTGTCGTAGGTAGGGTGTCTGATTCTGAGCTGAGTAAACAGTGATGTCTTGTTTCTAGAACAAACCATGGATGAAAAGGATTGGTAGCAGAAAAGCTATAAAGGAAGAGTCTTAAGGAACTCCCAGATCAGCTCAGAATCCTGAAAGAATAAATGTTTCTTGGGGGTCTATGAATGCAAATGTCTAAGACTGAGTGAGAAAAAGAGTAGAAGCGAAAGCAGAAGAGGAGGGTGGAGTAGAGAAAGGGGAAGAGAAGGAGGGGAAGGAGGGGAGCCGGCGGAAGGAGGACAAGAGAAAAGAAAAAAAATTCTGCCTACACTTCTCTCATTTTATTACTTAAAAATAACCACCACCTACATGCTCCCCGCCATCTTTAAATAATATCAGTTGTCTCAGAAAAAAAATGACCCTTAAATTGTGCTGCTGGATGGTATATTCAGGAAATTTAACACAGAGCCTGGCACCTAGTAAGTGTTCAATAAATGGTATTTACATACTTTGTATTTTATTTTTACTGTTTTTGGATGAAACTATCAAATAATAGTTTAGAGACAAACTTAGGAGAGGCAGGTACCCCTGAAATGACACTTTCTTTATCTTCCTACCAGGCAGTGCTTCCTCCTGTCTGAAAAAACAACATAGTGTTTTATTCTGGTGACATAACTCACAGCCATTATTAAAAGTTAAATTATATAAACTTACAATGAAATATTTTATATTAAAAATAAAGGTAGTACTACTCAGAATTCAACACTTTCTAATTCTCTTTTTCTTTTTTTTTCTTGCAATTCCCCTGAGACACAATTGACATACCAGACTGTCCAAGTTCAAGGTGCAGAACACAACGATTTGACCCACAGGCGTCATGAAATGATCACCACAATAAGTTTGGTGAACATCCATCATCTCATATAAATACAAAAGAAAAGAGAAAAATTTCTATTTACCTAATTATTTGCTCTATTTTACTATTATTTCTGTTCGTACGGTCATTTACATCAAATCTATCTGTGTGGTAGAAATACTATCTAACGCTGCTACTGTACATCCCTTCTCAACTCTGTGTTCAGGGATGCTGGTAGCTTGAATCAGCCACAGTGGGAGTATTTACACAACAGAAATTGGCAGATGCTGTGTCCAGAGCAACTCCCCTACCACAGGGCTGTTGATTAAACATTTCCCAGCTCACCCCTGATAGACAACTCTCTGCTCTAACTTCAGAGAAAGCAGATGAGGCAATGGAACATCTAAGCCAGGATTGTCTAAAACCATCATTGTAGCAGAGACTCGAGGGCAATTCACTGAGATTCTGTTTTAAACAACTTCCTTGACAAAGAAACTTTTGGAATGAGTTATAGGAAGCTAGGTCATGGACTTACAGGGCATTATACTGTTAGAGCTAGACAGACCTTTCTGAGAACTCAGAGGAAAAACTGCACAGACTGCCTTCTCCTGAACCCCAGGGTCCCCTCGAAGAGCACATACAAGGGTGCATCATAGAGGGCCCCATAATTTACTTAATCATTCTCCTTTGTTGGACATTTGGTCTACTGTTTCTAATTACAAATAGCACTGCATATATCTTATTATTTCTTTTGGATAGCTTCTTAAAACCAGAATGACTGGGTCATTCTGGATATGATATATTTTGGCTTTTAGAAATCTGGCCAAATTGCTTTCTAGAAAGACTGCACCAAGCGTACACATCATCAGTATACATGAGGGCATTTTTCATCTGATTGCTTTAAGATTACTGGAGTGATTTTTGTTTTTTGAGTTTTTTAGGAATCGGAGTGTATGTGTGTTCTTTTTAAATTTACAACTAATTTATTTTTTAGTCATAGAGAAAGAAGAAAAGTAAAAGTTATGTGTAACTCCGGTACTCAGAGATAACTCAGTTAACATCTCTGTGTATTTCTTTCCAAGGCTTTTCCCATAAATTACAGATTCATTGTTTTTTTCCCCTCAAGAATAGGGTTAGCGGGCTTTCCTGGTGGCGCAGTGGTTGGGAGTCCTCCTGCCGATGCAAGGGACACGGGTTCGTGCCCCGGTCCGGCAGGATCCCACATGCCACGGAGCGGCTGGGCCCGTGAGCCATGGCCGCTGAGCCTGCGCGTCCGGAGCCTGTGCTCCGCAACGGGAGAGGCCACAACAGTGAGAGGCCCTCGTACCGCAAAAAAAAAAAAAAAAAAAAAAAGAATAGGATTAGCATATAAATCATCCTCTGCTGTTAACTGCTTTTTTCAAAGCAATGATATCATGGACATCTTTCAATTTTAAAAAGTATTAATTTAGGGCATCAACAGCTGAATTATATTCTATCGGATAGATATATAAAAGTTGCCTCACATAACTTAGCCCCTACCACCGGGCATTGTTTCCACATCACTATTATAAACCCCTACATTAGAAATGCAGGGTCAAAGAATTTGCATTTCTAAGAGGCATATTACCCTCCAGAAAGGTTGTACAGATTTTCATTTCCACCAGTTGTGCATGAGAATTCCTGTTCCCTGGTCTTTACTAACATTGGAATTTCTAGAAAATCTTTGCCATTTTGATAAGGGGACAATGGTATCTCATTAACTTCCATTGCATGTCTTTAATTATGACTGAGTGGAGTTTTTATATATGCTTTTTGGCTATTACATTTCTTTGGGAAATTGCCCATTTACGTCATTTACTCATTTTCCTATTGCTGTTTCTTATAAGATTTGAGACTATTTTAAATAGGAAGAATAGCTGTTTACAATTTTTTCTGTTTACTTTTGCATTTTCACCTTATTATTTTGGTTTTTAAGGTACAGACGTTTCTATTTATGCAATTAAATCAGTCTCTTTCTTGTGCTGTCTTTGTTGCTATGCTTAAGAAACACCTGCTTCCCAAAGAGCACACAGATAATTACACTTTCTTCTAGGATTTTTATGAACTCGTTTTCACACGTTAAGTCTTTAACCCATCCAGAATCATGAATGGTGTGAAACGTAGTGTGGAAATAGACCTTTATTTTTTCCCAAGAATTCAGTTCATATCTTTCATTTCACGTCTAGATATTTGCAATGTCTATGAATCCCAAAACAATGTTAAATGATAGCATAATGAAAGTGTTTTATTTTGAATAGACTTTTCTTTACCTTAATAAAATAATGATGGATATCTGAAAAGTCTACAAGGATATCCACTTAATTCTTGTTTATTATAATATTTCTATTATAATAACAGAAAAATCAGCCCAAATATTCAACTACTTCCTAGGAGGAAATTGGTTAAATAACTTATAGAATGTCCATAAAATAAGTTATTTTGCCACAACTAAGAATTACATTGTAGAATAATAGTTAATAACACTGGACAATATTCAAGACATATTGTTGATTTTTAATTAAAGAATACTATTATACTAATTTTGCATTTAGATGTATTTCTAAATGTACATGCATAGAAAAAACTGGAAGAATTGAGGATTTAGGTGGTTATTTCTCACTGAAGAGATAATTATTATTTTCTACTTCGTGATTTTCTGCTTCCTCCAGATTTCCAACTATATACCCATATAGCTTTTGTAATCAAGATATTCATATAAAATAAAATATTCTGAGAAATTATCATTTTATTCCTTTTTAAAAAAATACTTTTTATATCTGAAATGAGTTTTGGATTTTATCAAATGCTCTTTTCAGCCATCTATTTAGGGGTTGTGTGGTTTTTCTCATTCGACTTCTTGATCTTGACTTATTGGTCTGATACATTCATAGGTTTTCTAAAACATAAACCATACTTGTCATTCTAGAAGAAGCTCTACCTAATTATCAGACTAATTTAATCCTGAGAGGACTCAGAGTTTCCTCCTCCAAAAGTAAGGGAGACAAGCCAGGGCCTCCAATAATTTATTTTACTCTTTGACATCCGTTTATGTTTTTACAAAACAATTTTTTACATGTGCTTCATATCATTTAATCCTGGGACAGATGCAGGCCAGGTATGATTGCCTCATCTTACAAAAGACAAACCGAGGGGTCCAGAAAAATTAAATAATTACTCGGCCAGATGGTAGTAGAGCCAGGAAAAGAACACGAGCTCCCTGCTACACCTCGCGGAAGTAAGCCTCACTGAACTTCCCTTTCTGCTGCTTTGGGAAGGCTAACACATTACTGCCATCTCCCTCACGCTCCGCAGACGGGAAGACGTCCTGCCTTGGCTATTAATGTACCAGGAACCCCATCTTAGCTTGTAATTGCTTGCCTCTGATAGGGTCTGTTCATAAAGTGAAGAAAGTCTGGTTACCACGCGCAGGACACTGGGCAAGAACCCAGGCAGTGGTGGGGTCTCTGGCCCCTCTCCAGCCTCTGCAGGGACAGACACTCACAGCCCTCTGAGTGGAGGGCCTGATTAACCGGGCACTGCCGGTGCCTCACAGAGCCTCCAGCCTGCCCTTAGAGAGAACTGTCCTCTTCCAAATGACCTTCTCACTTCTTTGCTTACCCGGCCATCCACCTTCAATATCCCCACCCTTCTTGGGGCTTTTTTTCTGGCTCCAGAAAGTTTTAGAGTCTGTCCTCCCTAATAAGTTCCTTGCCCACTCTTCCACCTCCACAGGCATGACTCTAGAAAGGGTGTCCAGTCCTCCTGGCTGCCTTGAGACATACAATTTACACCTGGGGTCTCTCAGCTGTTAACAGCATCCCCTTTTGCTCTCATTCACCACGATGGCCATGAGGAATCAATGAGGCAGGAAGAAAAGACCCGGGCCCAAGATTTACGATCAAAGCCCTCTCTAGCCCCATCCACTCCATCTGGAAGCCCTGTTTGCTGTATTTTCAAGTATATCAGGGATCTGATCATTTTCTTCCAGCCCACTGAGATTCTAAACACAGTAACCTCTCACCTAAATTACCCTTATACCTCCTCCCTTCAGCCTTGGATCTATTTTTGAGCATGGTAACCAGAACCATCTTTTTACAACATAACCCAGGAATGACCCCTTTCTGCCAGGAACCTTGCAAGGCCGGCCATCACCCTCAGTGTAAACACTCAAGTCCTTACAGTGGACTACAATGTTCTTTACAATTTGTGTCCCAACCCCCAACGCTCCACTCTCTGACCTCATCTCCTCTGATCCTTTCATTCCCTAACTCTGCTGCTCCCACGCTGACCTCCTTGCTATTTCCCACACACATCAGACATGCTCTACCTCAGGGCCTTTGCACTGGCTGTCCCCTCTGCCTGGAGTGCTCTTTACCCAGAGATCTGCCTGGCGGATTGCTTCTCCTCCTTAATCTTTGCTCAAATGTCCCCTTTTTCATGAAGTCATTCTGGCTACCCTTCTTGAAATTGTACCACCTCCCCCAAATGCTTGATCCTCCTAGCCCATTCTATTTTTTCCTCATAGAACTAGTCATTTTCTAACAAACCACATAATTTTCTTATTGATTATGTTTATCTTTCTGCTTCCCCCCTCCCCATCTTCTAAGTTCCACGTGTCAGGGGTGCTTATCTGTTTTAGTCACTGAGTTATTTCAACTCCCTGGAACAGTGTCTGGCGCACAGTAGATGCTCAATAAATATTGATTGAACAGACAAATAAATGAAAGCCCCAAATCAATTTTCCTGAACGCAAATCCACTCTCCCTGAGCCCTTGTGCTCCACGTTCCCATCAAGACCACGCTGCCAACCCTGACTTAGCGCTGCGTTTAGGAAGAGCCCCAGCGCTCATCTTGGGGCTCCGTGAAGGAAGATCACCCTGTCATCTCTGCAACTCAGTTTATGTATCTCACAAAGGGTGAGAAGGAGAGAGAGAAGTCCTTTCAAATGGACAGGGGTCTCATCCTAGTAAGAAGCCCCCCTGCGAGTCTGTAGTGATCTCCGGGGCTCCACCCACCTCCCGCACCCAGGAGGGGACAGCCCTGGGAAGGGGGCAAACAGCCAGGCTGGTACCTGCGGCTTCACGTCCTCCTCGTCCTTGTAGTAATAGAGCTGCTGTGCCCTCAGCACGAAGTACCTCTGCTGCCAGTTTTTCACGAGGGACCTCTGCTTCTTCAGCCAACCCATCTTGATGGGCCTTTCCAGTGGGTTGGGGATGGATGCGGGGTGAAAGGCCGCCATCTGCTCTCCGGTCATCACACTCCTTGACCGAGCTGTGGAGAGGGACAGACAGGCGGGCTGACAGGGGCTGTGAGCAGTGTGCAGGGAGGGGCCGGGAAGCGCTGGGCCCCAGCTAGGCCGGGCTCAGGGGTCCAGATCTGCAGCAGAGAGGTTGCCCCGGAACCCAGCGGGCCAGCCGAGGGGCTGGCTCCCATCAGCGCCGGCCCTGGGGCCCTACACCCTCAAGGTCCGGCAGCTGGAGTCAGCGCCCTCGTTCTGCAAAGCCAGAGATTGGCTGGAGCCTTCTGAAGAGGAAGTGGCCGCAGCATCTGACAAAAGGTGCTTCCTTTTTCCTGCGTGGGAGTCAATATCTGACAAGAGAGGGGAGAAAATAATGCCTCTTGCTCTCAGGGTTCAGGGTGAGTCCCACACAGCTGCAGAGGCAGTCAGAAGCTGCCCGGCTTCTTCCTCACAAGGAGTCACTGTGTTCCCCAACCTCACTGTCCAGTACTGCCCTGCCCCAGCGGCCCCCCAAAGCCCCCCGACCCCTGACAACACAGCCAGCGTGCAGGATGCCAGCACCTCCTGAATCTTCCTGCCCAGTGTCGTCAAGTACTCTCTGTTCCCCGCCCACGGAGAGTGTTCACAGCCCTTTCTGCTGGACCAAAGGGCCTCCCTGTAGCTGCCTTCCTACTACGTTTTCAGTTGGGCTGTCCCTCCCACGGGGCTGACAGCACACAAGCATTTGAAAATGACATGAATCTGCCACCAGGACACAGATGCAGAATTTGAATCCAGACCCCCCCAACCCACTGCATCCTGTAGTTTGCTTTTGTTTTCACATAAGAGCTCTGCCTCTCATCAGATTAGATCCAGGTGTCTGCAGCTCGTCTCCATGGTAACTCCCACCCAGGATAACTCTCTCCTTTCCTCCTCTCCACAGCGATCCATCAGCCGGCCTGTGGTCCCCTGGGAGTCAACATGTCCTTCCTCTGATTCTCCCCTTCCTTCTTTCGCAGCTGGTTCCACAGTTCCCTTAAAACCACATTGGAGCTCCGTGTCTCCTCGACCTTATGCGGTGTGCTCCACACTTGCCAGTCCCCAGTGTTTGCATTCTCCTCCTTGCAAGGAAGTCTCCGTCTTATAACCCCTTTATCCAGCTTTTGTCAGTCCCCAGAGCATTCACGAAGAAGCTGAACTAAGCCAGCTCCACTCTCATCCAATCTCATCTCACCTGGTAAAGACCAGTTTTTCCTTTCTTTGCTTTTTGACCCTGGGTACATTATGCAACTTCTCTGAGCCTCAGTTTCCTTGCTTGTGAAATTAGGATCATCATAGCCCCTATTCTATGGAACTGTTGGGGAGATTAAACAGGTTAATATATATAAACCACTTTGCACAGTCCCTGGTCCAAGGTGAGCAAATGTCACTCATTATTTTTATCAACAGATGACTTTACTTCCTACTGCGAAGATGGAGATCATCTTCGAGAACCTCCTAAACTTCCCTCTTCGTTTCAAAATATTGCTGCATTGTCAAACTTTCCCTCTTCCTCTATTCCCATTTTCAATGAATTGAATCAACAGCTTCTCTCATCGCTTTTGATTCCTTTCTTTCTATCTCCCTCTAGGCCTATAGTTTTTGTCTTTTATTTACATTCATGACTTGCTTTCAAATACCAGAATTTTATACAGCATTACAGAGTCTTTCTTCCACTGAGTCTAACTGGATCCAGAATTATCACCCTATTTACATAGCTCATCCTGGATTGCTGTCTGAAGCGGACTCTGCCCTAACTGGGCTCCCTCAACCCCACAAGTGGTCTGCGCTCCTGTCACATACCCTCATTCCCAAGGTGCCAACTTGCAGTCACCCCTCGCCTCCCACCGGGGACTGGAGAGATCATACTATGCTGTACACCAGGGCACAAGACACACCTGATTCAACCTCCTATTAGACAGATATCATAAGAGTGCAGATACTCCCATACCCTGTTGCAGTAAAAAGTAACTTGACATTTTGATGAAAATTTAGCAGTGTGTTAGCAAAGGGTTTGCTTTATATCCATGTGTCCCGGCACGCCAGTTAAGAATTTTATCTTTGATCTTAATCTTCAGTTCACTGCAGTCTTCAAGGCCTTCCACCTGTAACTCAAAGAACAGCCACTCTGGGGCTGATCACTTGCTCTAAGGCTGTTTAAATGATCTGAAGGAAACAGAGGAGGGTTTGGGCAGGAATACAGTGGGGAGGAGGGAGCTGGAAGAACTGTGCCCAGCTCTGTGTCTCTCTAAGTCTGAAACTGTAACATGGAAAGACTCATATTCGTGCTAGAAACAGGGCAGAGATGGAAAGAATGGTTGGCACGCAGAATTTCTGAAGAGTGAGGGATTCTGGCAGACGCACGGGGACTTTCCCTCCCCTCGGTAGCCTCTGCCCAGCCCAGAGTGACTTCTGTGCTTATCCAGCTGAAGCAGTATCAGACTTGGGAGGGAGGGCTTCTAGGCTTCTAGGGCGATACCACCAAAGGCAGCCAGCGCAGGAGAGGAGGAAAGCAGGTGGGTGCCACATGGTGGCTGTGAAGACTCAGGTCCCCGCAGACTCAGGCTACCCCCAGAGACCCACAGGAACTGTTTGGACTGCTCTAGAAAATGGGAGAAACTGAAGAACTCCAACAAGAATTGGAGAAGTAGGAGTAGGATAGGGGGAGCAGGGGCCAAAAAGACACCATAGACTGAAGAGAATGAACCCAGCACAGAAGAATTCAGCTGCTGGGATAGCTCTGGGAAACTTTTTTATGCTCTGTAGTGGCCAAAACAATAATAGCAAAAACAAATATGCAACACTCAAAACCACCCCCTAGAAGCATCTGTGCATTGCAGAATGGCCTGGCGAAGGAAGAGTAGATATGAGAATGTTATGTTCTCATACTTGGCCAAGAGGGGTCTTGATGTCCTGGTGACAAGTAGGTGGACACTTTGTCCGTATGCATGGGATCAAGGTCTTGGCTAACCATCTGTTATATTTCAGAAATGATTCCATTCACCCATACATCCACCATACGTGATATGACTGTGGGCACTGGGCCATGAGTACAGATGACTCAGAGCAAACTGTCACTGCTCGAATCAGGCCTGAACACTGGGGAGATGACAGCAGGGGTTCTGATGAGACAGTAACGAAGCAGGGGCTCCTTCCGTCCCATATCAGAGCCATCTGCCACCTCGGCCCTCAGTATGGCTCGTCGGCCAGCCCTATCATGGGGTGATTCAAATAGCAGAGAAGAAAGCCTGGTGGGCCCTGAGTTGGCCTTGTTTTTGATGACTTTCCTCGTTCGTTCCTTTGAACAGTCTCTCTTGTCTGTGGGTGTGACATGTTCCCGGATAAAGTAAACAAAGAGATCTGTTACTATTTCTAGAGCTGTTTCTCATAATGAAAATAATAACCATGATAAGCTTTGCTTGTGAGCCAGTCATCACATACAGAGCGCACGATCCCAGCCCTTCGGGAAGGACGTCTGAGCCAGGCTGTGGGCTGGACCGGGGGCCGAGGGAAGACCAGCAAAAGGCAGGTAGTTGGAAGGCAGTTGCTAAGAGTTTGCAGAACACTCTAGGGAGGTGGGAAACCCACCCGTACTCTAGTAGATAAAGAAAGAACAAGCCCCCAGCACTGCACTGTCCAGTACTGTAGCCACTTGCCGTGACTGGATACGGATATTGAAATGAATTAAAATAAATTAACTTCAGTGCCTCGGTCACACCAGCCGCATTTCAAGTGCTCAGTAGTAGCCCATGTGGCTCATGGCTATAGTAATGGACAACACAGGAAGAGAATATTTCCATCATCACAGAAAGGTCTATTGGTTGGCTCTTCCGGGAATCTGAATAGTATCATTACCAAGCATGAGACAAACTGGGCCATAAAGGTATGGGTAGCATTTCATCAAAGTGAGAAATCAAACTGGAAGGTCCCGAAAAGTAGCTTCTTTTCAGAGTGAGAAGTTCAACCTTGATCTGAGAGCTAACAGGGACCAATCTCACGTACCTCAGCAAGGGAGGTTCATGATAAAATAGAGACAAGTTAAGTCATTGAACCGCATAGGCTGCATTTTGGTCTGCAGGTGAGGGAGGGCAAGGAGAGACATAGAAAGAAGACACGTGAAAGAAGTTCCACAGTCTCAGGGGTGCTGTTTCTGCAGTAGAAGGTAGCTGCTTTTTGCCCCAAGTTAGAGCGAGAAAAAGTTAAAGGAGGAAGTATAAACAGGGAAGTCGGCTGGGGAGGTGTTATCACTTCCTCTCTTTATCTTCTCATCCTCTGACTCCACCCTCCCCCCACAGAAAATCAATCACACAATCTTCTAGGGTCTACTTCTGAGATATTTCTTCCATCTTCTCTCAACTCTGCATGAGTTTAGATTCTGTTTTAGAGGCTCCGAACATGTGAGATGGGAATAGTTCAATCAAAGCTGGAAAACCACTGAAGGTATTTTCTCAATATGTTGATCTGAGCAGTGCATTAGTCTGGGAACCTTGTTTAAATAAAGTTGAAAAGGGAGTAGAATATACATAACTTACCCCCAGACACCCTCTCCTGAGCTGTAGACTCATCTACCCGACCGCCCGCAGGTACCTCCGTAAGGATCTCCAGGTCACGTGATGCTAGTTGAACTTACCGTCTTTGTCCCCCTACCTCCTACCGTTCCCCGGGCTTATGTGACAAACACACCCAAGCTTGCTTTTCTATGGTTTGCTGTGACTGACTTCTCCCCGGTCAACCAGCCAAACCAGAAGGCTGACCCATTCCTACAGTCCTCACAATCAATAGCTCTTTTTCTCTCTGATCCCTTCTCTCTACCCCTACCTGGTTTTCTTGGCCCATTTATCCTCTCCCGGGATTGCCGCAATAGTTCCCTGTCCTGTCTCCCTCCTACCAATCTCATCTCTAATCCACTGATGACATTGTTTGTGACATGGTCCTTCTGAAACACAAATCTGATCACGTTACTCTTTGACCTAGAAGCCTTCAGTGACCCTCCAACATCTTCATCCTAAAAGATGAAGACTAAGCTCCCTACCATGGGGTTCAGAGTCCTTTGTGATTCTCCTGTTGCATGTCCTGCTCTCTTCCTGCATACCCATTCTGCACTCCATCCATGATGGTATTCCATTCCCTCTGCTGGACTCTTCTCCCCACCCATTCTCACCCACCCCCAGTTCTTGAAATGTTCTTGTTCGTCCTTCAAGACTTACTTCCGGCCACACCTCCCATGAGAAGCCTTCTCAGCCCAGGCAGACTGAGTCACACCCTGGGCTCTCTTCCTTCTTAACTGGGGACACATGTCCTTCAAATCACTTATCGTTCCTCCTGGTGTTTTTTCTTACTCTGTCTTCTCTCTCAACTTGAACTCTAAGAGGACAGGGGCTCTGCTTTCATGCTTAGCCTTGTTCGCCCTGTATCCCCCACATCTAACACAGTGCTGACAAAGAGAGGGCAGGGTGAGGTAGCAGAGAGCACAGGCTTCTACATATGCAGCCTTGGGTGGATCATGTTCTGTCTCTGAGAGCCAGTTACTTTCTCTGTGAAACTGTGATAACATACAGCTAATTTCATAGCTCGTGGAGTGGCCAGTCTATAAGGATTAACAAAGATAAGTGGACGGGCCCCAGCCAATGTCTGCCTCTTAAAACATGGGCATTAAATGGAAGCTATTATTGTTAGCAGTATTATCGTAGAATGGACTGGATATTATGTTATATGAGAGAAAGGGAAGAAGAGATGAAAGGGAAGAGAGGAAAGGAGGGAGAGAGAATGAGGAAAGCAAAATTCCAGGTGTGAATCCGGAGGCCTGAATTAGGATGGCGGCCAGGGAGATGGAAAGCGTAGGAGAGGCAATGATGAGGCAGACCACCAGAGCTCCAGAGCTGGCTGAACAGGAGGTGGGTGGGAGTTTGGGGTTTGGGTGGCTCAGGTGAGGGGCCTTCTCCTTCCATTCATCCAATGCACATTGGCTGAGTCCTTGGCACGTGCCGGGAGCAGTGACTGGGTCTGGGATCTAAGATCCATCAGACACAACCCTGCCCCACAAACATTCAGAGACCTGAGAGACTCGTTCGTCGAAGCTGGGAAGGAAGCAGAGAACGTGGTGGGTTGGAATAGGCAGGAAAGTCCTGTTCTGGGTGTGATGCTATATGAGGGTGGGCTGAGAGATTTCGACTTCCCCAGAATTCTAGTTTTGACAGGTGAGGCCTGTGCGCTCAGAAAGAGCTTATTGGGGAAAAAGAGGTACAAGTGAAAGCCAGGATGTGAGAATCTCTGATCCGGAAAGTAACATAATAGATGTTCAGAAATCAAAGAAAAGGCTGATCCCAGAGGAGACTAGCATTAACTCAAAGCACTGGAGATCAACTTAGATACAAGACAGAGAAGGTTACTGTTTTCCTTGGGACTTTACAGAGCTTGCATTAGGTAACAGTGTGGGAGAAAAGAAGCGCAGCAAGAAAATCCACTATCCCCAAGAGCTTCGCAATGGAGCAGGGGTTGCTTCCTGGAAGGGGAGTGAGGGGAGAGAGGCTGCCCTCTTATGCCAAGCAAAGATCCAGGGCCAGTTTTGGTCCATCTCACACCCCTGGGCCAGGAGCTGTCCTGGGGGAGAAGATGGTGCCCCTGGGTGGATGGATGCAGCCACTCTCCAGGGTAACAGCTTGATGATAGGAGCACCAACTGGGTTTCAGCCCTGCTCACCGTTTCTGCCAAGACTCTTGACCATGCACCTGTACAGACATCCACGTTCTGCAAGAGGACCCTTAAGGACATAAAGCACCATTCAGAAGCAAGAGGTACTTTACAAAGAAGTGGGGGTTTTTGGGGTTTTTTTTTTTTTGGTACGTGGGCCTCTCACTGTTGTGGCCTCTCCCGTTGTGGAGCACAGGCTCCGGATGCGCAGGCTCAGCGGCCATGGCTCACGGGCCCAGCCGCTCCGCGACATGTGAGATCTTCCCGGACCGGGGCACGAACCCGTGTCCCCTGCATCGGCAGGCGGACTCTCAACCACTGCGCCACCAGGGAAGCCCACAAAGAAGTGTTTGAGTTTCTGATCTCAGTGTTCTCTCTCAGAAAATGATATTTGGCTGTGTAGGTGAGCAGAAGGCCCCATGGCTCAGGAATAAATATCTTTTTTTCTTAATTTATTTTTTTATTGACGTATAGTTGAATTACAATGTTGTGCTAATTACTGCTGTACAGCAAGTGACTCAGTTACACATATATACATTCTTTTTCAATTCTTTTCCATTATGGTTTACCACAAGATATTGAATATAGTTCCCTGTGCTATACAGTAGGACCTCGTTGTATATCCATTCTAAATGTAATAATTTGCAGCTATTGTACTAACCCCAAACTCCCAGTCTATCCCTCTCCCCCCCACCTCGCGCATGGCAACCACAAGTGTGTTCTCTATGTCTGTGAGACTGTTTCTGTTTTGCAAATATGTTCATTTGTGCCTTATTTTAGATTCCACATGTAAGTGATATCATATGGTATTTGTCTTTCTCTTTTTCACTTACTTCACTTAGTATGATAATCTATAGTTTGTATCCGTGTCGCTGCAAATGGCATTATCGCATTTTTTTTATGGCTGAGTAGTGAGGAATAAATATCTTCGTGCTTTTATGGCATGTCTGCAGGTTACAAGGTGCTAGAGCTATGGAGAGGTTCTTGAGGGCAAAGACCACGTCTTATTCATTTTAGTATCCTGAGGACCATCACTGTGTCTGGCTTAGAAAAGTTAATTGGAAGGAACAAAGAGAGGAAGGAAGTGTACGTGTGTGTGTGTGTGTGTGTGTGTGTGTGTGTGTGTTAATGTTGACTAAAGTTCAAATAGAAAATTCATAGGATGGATTCTCTTTAACAAAGAAATTCATATCCTTTAAATTAACCAATCAGAAAAATTTCTTGGGCATGTCTTATGTGCAGGGAGTGGAGCTAGGTAATGTGCAGAGTTTAAAAAATAGAGGAAGCTCTCTAAATTAGTGAACTCTAGATTGTGAGGCTTCAAATATTTGCTGTGCACCCTGGCACACAAAAATGCATCCTACCGCACCCTGCTGCCGATAGTTGCCTCCATCCCAGCCCTAGCTCTTTTTTTTTTTTTTTTTTTGCGGTATGTGGGCCTCTCCCTGTTGTGGCCTCTCCCGTTGCAGAGCACAGGCTCCGGACGTCCAGGCTCAGCGGCCATGGCTCACGGGCCCAGCCGCTCCACGGCATGTGGGATCTTCCCGGACCAGGGCACGAACCCGTGTCCCCTGCATCGGCAGGCGGACTCTCAACCACTACGCCACCAGGGGAGCCCCCAGCCCTAGTTCTTGACGGGCCAGAGCTCTGTCATGTTCTCCTTGTATAAAGAAGGAGATTCATAATCAATCACAAACCATGAAATGGGAAAAGACGGAGGCTCAGGTATCAGAAAATAGGTTCCCAGGGGCAGGGATTTTTATAAATTATTTTCACCAATCAAACCACACCTTCTAGAAGAGCATTTGGCCAATTGAAGGTTCTCAATAAATATTTCTTGAGTGAATAAAAGAAACATTTTAGAGAGAAATGTGAGTCACCTTGAGGCATTTTCCATTTGCAACAAATGTTGACTGATCTACCCATTTGTGGGACGTCTAGATGTGCTCACTTGAGCCCATGCAAGCAGAGCAGCCGGGGAAGATAGAATCCCTGATGTAATAATGAGCCCCACCAACAGTGACGTATTCAATGAGGTCTTACCTGCGCCAGACACCGTGCAAGCACACTTATCTATCAAGGCATCCTGGCTGAAGGCTCACCCTACCTCTTCATGGTAAGCTCTATCTTACAGACCAGGAACCGGAGCTCACAGAACTGAAGTGACTTGCCCAGGTACACGGCTAGAAATCTAATTTCAAAGCCCAATATCCGTACCTAGGCCACACAGCCCACAGAGAGGCACATGCTCTAGTGGTAAAGAGAGGTGCCTAGACTGAGAATCGTGTGTAATAATTCACAGGGTTAGACAGTAGGGGTGAGATGAAAAGGGGACGGGCCACTATTCCCATCGCGGAGACACCAGCCTCGGCCTCCACCCATTCTGCCGCAATGTTATGCATAAATCACTTTGTGCTACCTTTTCCTTCCATCCTAACCTCTGCAAGGCTCGGCAGGCCTTGATGAAAGAGTGATGGGGAAGTAACACTGAAGCCTCCAGCCCAGCCCTGAGGCTGTCCTAACGCCCCGTCAGGAAAATGGACATATTACTGGTCCTGCCACGACTTACTGGCTCTCTGCACAAGCTCCTTTGAAGAGACCTAAGGAACCTGACCAAAGCCCAGTGGGGCTGAGGCGTGGGAGAGAGGAGCACGGAACCAACCCGAGGGGGGCCCCGCACTCGGCCCACGGGGCAGCTCACAGAGGGCTCCCCACCCTTGCTGAAGAGGCAGCCCTGGAAGCCGTGGGAAACAGCAGGCCCCCGCATGGCTGCCTCCCTGGAGATGGTCAGTAGGGGTCCAGACACCACTGTGTACACCCGACACACACTCACACCCACACCCACACACTCACCCACACCCACACCCACACACACTCATACACTCACCCCCCACACACACACTCATACACACACTAACCCCACACACTCACACCCACACACCCCCACACACACTAACCCACACACACACTCACTCACCCCACACACACACACTCATACACACACTAACCCCCACACACTCACACCCACACACCCCCACACACTAACCCCCACACACACTCACACACACGCACACACTCTCACACACACTCACACATGCACTAACCCACCCACTCACCCACATTCACACCCATACTCACACACCCACACACACTCACACCCACATCCACACACTCGCACACCACACTCACCCACACGCACCCACACGCACACTCTCACACACACACACACACACATGCACACACTCACACCCACATCCACACACACCCCCAACACACTTGCAGACCCTCAGCCTGTCTAGTTATCAGACTGTGGGAAGACAGCCCTCCTAGAAGAAAATTAAGTCTTTTAACTTCAGAACCTCCAGGCCCACTTTCTTTACCTCTTTTCTCTTTTCCTTGTCAAAGGCAAACTGACCTCTTCTTTGAAACACCCACCATTCAGGGGGGTGGGGAAATTTAAAAATCTTTCCACTCTCAAAACCTGGCATTTAGACTTCAGGATAAATTTATCCTGTGATTACTCTCCTGGATTTTTTTTTTTTAATTCTCAGTTTCTTTTTTAACTTGGGCTTAAAAAACTTTGCTCCACCCCCAACCCCCCAAAAGGTAATGAGATGTGAGACTAAGGACAGCCAAGGGGCTTTCTCTGGGCACCCAGAATTCAGTCACACGGGCCTTCCCAGGCCGCTTGCCCTGAGACACATTTACACAACCTAATTCAAAGAAATACCTAAGGTTGTTCCCTGAATACCTGTCTCCAGACCCAGGAACTGAGCAGGTTTAATTGCCCCATGTTCTATAGCTCATAGAAATGTATTGTTTGACAAGTAAGCCTTTCAATGTAAAAAAGCAAACGCTGCTTCACAAAGAGATTTAGCACACGCAGCTACGTCTTTTGCAGGAAGAAGCAAAAATGCGGTCTCTGTAGCATATGAATAAGAGAGAGAGAGCTGGCTTTCGGTTTCTTCTTCAGGCTTGCAAGTGCTACACTGTGAATCTGCCTGACTAGGCTACCTTTCCAGGGCCACCCTTCTGGTGTTCATTCTGCAGCTCGCCTGTCTTGGGAATGTGGAGAGCAGTTGTCTCTCGTGGGCCTGTGTCTCCATCCATTGCAACACTTCACCAGCCCCCTCGGCCTATCTTTGCATAACAGGAAGCCAAGCATAAAAACAAGAAGCATGTAGAATCGTGAGTGCTTCCGACTAAACACTGCTCGGAACTGCCTCTTCCTCAGCACACGGTGTAGTGGAGATTTGGCAATCGGGGGGCACACACACCCCGAGGTCCACACTGTGGCCCCTTAACTGTATCCAAGCTAACTGGCTTCCCAGATATGGATGGAAGGAAGGACTTTGCATCATTGACACAGTAAGCTCCAGAACTATTGACCCTTCCACGGTCAAAGCCAGTCATTTGCTCCAGGTAAGGGGTTCTGCTTAGTCACTAGCATTCATAAATAGGTAGTGCATTAGAATGCTTGAAGTATTTATATTTTATAAGCTCAGCTAAATTCTGTGGCTCCAGGAACTCACAGCAGTGACCCAACCAGGCCATTGCCTAAGGGCTGGCTGGCCTCAATAATCAAGCACTGGGCCTTGATGAAGCTACAAGCTATCAACCAGCCTACAGATGTCACTCCAGTCTGTTCCTGAGGCCCTCTCTGGTCCTCGGGAATAGTGATTTTTAACCATACGGTTCTAATAAGAGTGTGAACAACGAACAGTTGTTGCAGTGGAATGGGCCTGGCATACAAGTCATAATAGGTCTCTCTTACTCTACAATCTGATTAAAAGATTCATTTTTTATTAATTTTTATTGGAGTAGAGTTGCTTTACAATGTTGCATTACTTTCTGCTGTACAGTAAAGTGAATCAGCTATATATATATATATATCTCCACTCATTTTTGGATTTCCTTCCCCTTTAGGTCACCACAGAACACCAAGTAGAGTCCCCTGTGCTATACGGCAGGTTCTCATTAGTTACATATTTTATACATAATAGTGTGTATATGTCAATCCCAACCTCCCAATTCATCCCGCCCCCCTCCCCGCCTTGTTATCCATATGTTTGATCGCTGCGTCTATGTCTCTATTTCCGCTTTGCAAAGAAGTTCATCTGTATCATTTTTCTACAATCTGATAAAAGATTTTATTAAAAATGGAGGCCATTAGATTATGGATGGAGGACAGAGGACACCCATAAATTATGAATTAGTTTCGTAGGTGTGATTAGGCATGTGATTAGGAAATAAAATGTCCGTATTTTCAAAGATGCATACTTAAGCATGGGGAATAAAATGACACAGTGTCTGGGATTGGCTTTAAAATATCTCAGCAAAGAAAAGAGAAACAAAGGAATAAAGCAGATGTAAAAAATTCTTCATAATTTTGAATTTCAGTAATGGATCTACATGACATTTCATTATATTTATTCTCTATGTTGGTGTTTGAAATGTATGTATAATAAAAAAATCTTTTTCAAGATTCTACTAGGCCTTAAAAAATAAATTCTTTTAGGCTTAAGATTTTTTCACACATCAGCTCTTGCCCTGAACTTCAACTTGCTGGTTTTCCCAGGCCTGCATTTCCAGACCTGTTAGTTATTCCTCTGAGCACAGCGAAGTGATGTTACACAGATGTTCTACCACACACGTACACATTCCCCCGCCCCGGACAGATCCAGCCCCTCCGTTGCCCCCGCGCTGTCACTTTATCAGTTAATGAAGGGGAAGAACCGAGGGACTCCTGATGCTTCCAGTTACGGATAATATTTCCTGTAAAGTCAGCTTGTACTCAAACTGTTCATGGTGGTGATGGTCTGTCTGTGTACATGTACACACACACAGACGCACACACACACACACACACACACACACACACGCACATATATAATTCCCCAGGGTCACAGAAGGAGCTTAAAAAAACAGCTGTTGCAAGGAAGGCAAAGAGACTTGCTAGACAATTCCTTCTGACCGGAAGTAATGTCTGGGACATCGGAGGCCTAGTTCCAGATCAATGGAAAGAATAGAGTGACTGATTATCAGAGTTTACAATGACAACATGGGCGGAAGTGCTAGTTCATAGGCTATTGGGGCCTGGTAGATGGCCAACACTGGATGATAGACTCCCTTCCAGCCCTGTAGCAAGCAGGCAGGCAGGCAGCCTAGAGCAGTGGAAGGCGTATCTGACTGGCCATCAAGAGACCCAGATTCAAGTTCCAGCTCAGACACAAACCAGCTGTGTAACTCTCAGGGCCTTTCTGAGTCTTCATTTCTTCATTTGTAAAATAAAAGGATGGAAATAAACCATCTTGAATGCTTTTCCAACTCTAAATTAAAAAAAAATTTTTTCAACTCTAAATTTTTTTGATTGACCTATCAAACATCTTTCAGCCGATACTTTGTGCTGTAATCCTGTTTTTAATGTGCAACATGACTAACTTAATTTGCCAACTCAGGCAAGAATCCAGTTCCATATCAAGGTCACAGGTCTGTAGTGATACGTTTATGTAATTGATTAAGAAAAATGAATTTGGCAAAAGACATAATCTTGGTGATTTTAATCAAACACAGATGGTTTGACACGTCCTGGTTAGAGTGTGAATTTCGATATTAGGCTAAAGAAGATCCCCTGAGAAGTCCCAGTAATAATACAGGGTAGGAGGTACAAAGACAAAAGCCACTGCAACTATTACTCAAGGGCTGACAATTAAACAGGCTGCGTGATCGATTTATTCTGGGGTGATACCTTAGCCCCCAAATATTACGGACCCCATCATCTTTCTGGATGCATCTCTCCAACTTTTTGTTTGTTTGTTTGTTTTGTTTTGTTTTTGCGGTACGCAGGCCTCTCACTGTTGTGGCCTCTCCCGTTGTGGAGCACAGGCTCCGGACGCGCAGGCTCAGTGGCCATGGCTCACGGCATGTGGGATCTTCCCGGACCGGGGCATGAACCGTGTCCCCTGCATCGGCAGGCAGACTCTCAACCACTGCGCCACCAGGGAAGCCCCATCTCTCCAACTTTAAACCAGGCTTTACATACAAACATCTGCAAATACATCCACGCCTTTTTGACCAAGAAGCCTTCTACTAATTTAGTTGAGATAATAATGAATGTATCTTAAATTTATTTACAAAGATATTCACTGCAGCATTGTTGCTTGAAAAATGTAAACAAGTAAATGTCCAACAACACGGAATCAGTTGAACGAAGCATGGTATACTCATAAAGTAAAATACTATATACCATTAAAGTTGATGCTTTCCTGAGTTATAAAGACATGGAAAAAAAATAATAATGACATGGAAAACATTGAATTTATGTAGTTTGGTTAAAAACTGCTTACTCCAATATACACAGGATGACTCCATTTTGTTAAAAATACACACACACACACACACACGCACACACAACATACTATAGTGTAAGAAAGTCATAAATACATGTGTGGTGTAGCACAGAAAAACACAATGCAAGATTCACACCAGACTGGTGTAGGGTTATAGGTTATTTTCCTGATAGGTGGGATTATGGGTAATTTTTATGTCTTCTCATGCTGTCATTTTTTCAAACAAAATGGAACAAAAGTTATTTGTAAAATCTGAACGTCAGCTTTTTCTTCAATGATCTGCAGGCTGTTTCCCCAATTAAAAAATTTAAAACTTAACATGAGTCAAGAAAGAACTGACTGAGAGGAATCAGTCCCAATGTTAGGAAGAATTTTCATAATCTAAACCAAAGTGAATTCCAAAAGTTTTCAAATAGAGCATTTCAGAAGCTAGCTATGCTTTCTTGGGCAAATCACCCTTCCCTGCCTGATGGGATTACTTACCAGCAGGATACAATATATAAATGTCCTTTATGAAATATACAGTAGGTATAGGTTTGCTTATTATTGTTGTCATTTACAAGAATAAGTTTTGCAGATCTTAGTTTCTGCATGTGTAAAATGAGGCTGTTGAACAGGAGGTTTGCTAAGGTCCTTCTAGACCCCAAATTCTTCTACTCTTTGTATATGAGCAGTTTCTACTAATACCCTAATGTGCTCAGAGTGTCGAATTAGAGAAAAGGCGAGCAGAGCAGACTCATTATTTAGGAAAGAAAATAAGAGAGAATGTGCTCAGCGAGGGAGGGAGATCAGTATAGTTTGGAGGAGATCACAGAAACCATAGAACCAGAACAAGTTCTTTGGGGCTGAGAAAGGGCAGGGCTTGGGGAAAGAGAAGAGTCAGCAGAAAGGCTTGAGGGAGCACAAGGGGGTGCTCCGGGGGACCCCAGGAAGGAAGGAGCCCCTGAAATTCTGGAGGGTTTGACCCCATGGTGTAACAGCCCCATTTCCAAATTTCCATCAAAATGACCAGAGAATGACTTCAGTGATAACAATGGGAAATGGGAAATGAAAGTAAAAGTAAGGAAGCATGCTGTCTGTGAGCTATTTGTGGAGAGGAGGATTTCTGTGAGCTGGAGGCTAGGCAGGACCAAACTGAAAGAGCCGACCAACCCACAGTTCAGTGTCTGTGGAGGAGAAATTGTCCACGAGAGTGGGATGGTCCCCCAAAGAATCTGCACCACCTCCTAGAGGGGGCCAGCAGCACTCATTGGGGGGAACGGAGGGAGGCCCCCAGAGCACAAAGACCTGGCTGGGCATGCTGTGCTATCTGCTTACCCCAGGGGCTGAAAGTCCCGCCAGGGTGGGAGGGCCTGTCTTGCTGGCTCCTAACCTGGGCCATTGAACCAGTGAGAGCAGGGAAGCCTTTTCCAACTAACCTGGGGCTTCGCCAAGGAGAAAAAAAAAGAAATTCTCCATGAACAGAGCCTCACTCCGTAAACTGAATGCTTCTTAAAAAGTTACAGGTACGCTTACCATGCCGCCCAGCAATTCCACTTCTAGGAATCTCCTCACGAGGAGTGAAAGCACATGTCCACAGATTTCTTGTATGCAGGTGTTTCCAGCAGCGTTATTCATAATGGTCAAACTGGAAACGATCTAGAGTCCATCAGCTGCTGGATGCATGAACACAAAGTGCATAGCTGTGCAATGCAACACTGCCCCCAAATAAAAAGGAATGAAGTACTGATACAAGTTACAAGATGGTAACCCTCAAGAACCTTATGCAAGTGAAAGACACTGAATGCAAAAGACAGCATATTGCAAATCCATGGAAGAAAAGTACCCAGAAAAGTCAACATTCTAGAGACAGAAAGCAGATGGGAGGTTGCCTGGAGCTGAGGGTAAAAGTAGAGATTGGCCGCAAATGGGCAGGAGGGAACTTTCTGGAAAGATGAAAGTCTTCTAAAACTGAATTGTGGTCATTGCTGTACAAGGGCCAATTCCTCACTCATTTTATAAAGACCATTTAAAATAGACCATAAACTTCACAAAGTGAGAGATTTGCCTGTTTTGCCACTCAGGTAGCCCAAGTGTCTAGAATACTCCAAGAATGCGGTTATTTCAATGTTAGGAAAACTATTCAATGGTTTATTACAGCAATAGGTAAAAGAATTGAAAAGCCATATGTTTTCAAAACATTGTGAATTTACATTTGATAAATTTCAATATCGATTGATATTGCAAAATTAATTATCAAGAATAGAATACTCTCTTAGGTGGTAAGGAGTGTCTATCTCAAACCAATGAGAGGTAGCTGAAAGAATGCTCTATGTTGCTGAAAATTCAACTACTGAAAATTGAAAAACTCTTCAAGAAAACGTCAAGAAAAAGTTCTTAGGAGCAAGGCCAAGTGTTTGGTGTTTAGCTGTATAAGGAAAAGTGATGAAGGTGAGAGTTTCAAAGAAACACAAAATGACACAACAGAAAATTTCTGACACTTCTACTGTGGCATATACTCGAGAGCTGTGGAATGTGTGAACATTTCCATTGCTGTGACATTTTACAATTCCTTTAAAAATTTTTTGAGGATTCACAGAAGAAATCATTCTAAAATCCATGAAACTTAACCCAATAGAAAAAAAAAATCAATGTCAAGGTCTTGCTTAGAGCTACTGATGTGGGAAATCACTGAGATTTTACTCCTTCATAAAATATTATTATTTACCAGCATTTCTATCCATTTCAGGCTATGCTTCACGGTACTTGAGAGAGGCTTCGCAGGAGGCAGAGTTTCCCCTGTGACTCTGCCGCTGACATCCTGCAGTTCTGTTTCCTCTTCAAAGCTGTCAAACTTTATCAGCTGTCTGAAAAAAATGCTCTAGGGGTTTCCCCTATTATCGGCCAAGGTCCTCAGAAAAATGTTAGGATTTCTTCTGAAAGCATCTGTCTGAAGTGTGGGCTTCTTCGACAGGCAGACACAGACCTTCGCCCTGATCCTTCTCTCTGTGGCTGGCCACCCCTTGACAGTCCTCCCAGCCTCTGCACCACATCACCTGAAGATCTAGAAGAACATCGTTCTTCTTTCTTTTTCCTTTATCCATTTGTTTGCTTTTAGCCGATGGCCACTGAAAGACAAACTAAGCCTTGAAGTGGTAGGTGCAGAACCTGAAGAAGCAGGAAGCCCAGATGGACAAACAGGAAGCAGAAGATGGGGAACCACGCATGGGTGACTCGGTGATTGATACCGTGACAGGCAGGATTTGCCCCCACTTCCAAGTCCCACTGGTCTGGCGCATCTTATAGCATAAAAGACCTTTTCAAGGTGAAAAATCACTTATGTTTTCATGAGGTTTTGTTGAAAGGGAATCATTTCACTCAACTCAGTGTATGCACTAAATGGAGATACAATAACTGACATGTTTTATAATGAACTTGCATGGGGTACAATCAGGAAAGAAGTAGTAAACCTCTTAATGTGGAATTTAAAACATGGAAGAAAGGGTTTATTCGTGTGCTCAATAATGGATCATACATTTTTCTCCTTCAGCTCCTTATCTCCGCCCTTCCCCTCTCTCCTTCACTTTTCTGGCATTTCCTTAATTGTATCAACTGTGAAATGTGAGAACTTCAAATCCAACCTAAGAGAAGTGGAAGGAAGCTGTACTCAGACTTAAAAATAGCCCCAGAAAACATCTGTTCCTTTGAATATATTGAAAGCTCTTTCAAAATACAAATAGACAAACATAGCTAATTAATTCACTTGAACGTTAAATCCCATTGATACACAGTGTGAGTTTTGTTATACGAGGGATGGATGTATATTGGGGGATGAATTTCCATAATGCCACTTCTACTTGCATAATTTTGAGAAAGAGGCTTCACAATGACCTTCTGGAGTGTTTGGCCATAAAAATAGCACTGACCATTCCAATCTCCAGCACTTTCCCCTGCATGATAAAAAATACTTTGGAAAATGTGACTTCTGTGATCTTTGGGAGGAGGGCTGGAAAGGGAGGGCCAAGGGTTCAGAGTGGCACAGGAAATCTGTGTTTGTAACGCTTAAGTGTGTGGGTGTGTTCACGTGGGCAGGGCTGGAGAGGAAATATGAAAGCAAATGTTTGCAAACCATTGCAAGCAGGAGCTGAATGAGAGACTCAGAGCATCTATAAAATTTACAAAACATATTTGATATCCATGGAGTGTCCTGGGTTGGGATTATTACAAACTACTCTTGACACCGAAAGCACTATCTATAAGAGAAAAAATTGATATTGGTTTTTGTCAAAATTAAAACCTTTGCTCGTTGAAAGGCACTGAGAGAATGAAAAGCAAGCCACAGATTGGGAAAAAATATTTGCAAACCACATTTCTGACAAAGGAATTGTACCCAGAATATATAAAGAATTCTTAAAACTCAACTATAAGTAAACAAACAAACCGATTTTTTAAACGGGCAAACTATTGAACAGAGACTTCACTAAATGAAAAGATGCCAAACATCAGGAAACCATATCAGGAAACCATAAAGTAACACCACAATGAGGTACCTTCACAATCATATTAGAGTGACTGAAATAAAATTTAAAGACAAACTAACAGTACTAAGGACGGCTAAGGATGAGAAACAACCGGAACTTTCAAACACGGCTGGTGGGAATACAAAATGGTACAGCTACTTTGGGAAATAATGTGACAGTTTCTTACAAAGTTAAGCATTCACTTACAATATGACCCAGCAGTCTCACTACTCAAAATTTACCAAAGAGAAATGAGACATTATATTCACACCAAAACCTGTAAGCACCTATTTATAGCAGGCGATTCTAACTCCTAAAAATCAGAAGCAAACCCAGTGTCTTTCAACTGATGAATGGCCACATCCACACAATACAATAATACTCAGCAATAAAAAGGATGAAACTATTGATACAAGCAGGAACATGGATGAATCTCAAATGCATTCTGCTGTCTAAAAGAAATCAGACTGCAGACAGGCTACGTCCTATACAATTCCATTTATACGATATTTAGGACAAAGTAAAACTATAGGGATGGAGAACAGATGAGGGTTTGCCCAGGGTTGGCCAAGAGGGGTTGGCTAAAAAGAGACGGTGCTGGACCTGTCTGTATCTCGATTATGTTGGTTATCACATGACTCTAGGCATTTGCCAAAACTCATACAACTGCAGACCAAAGTAAATACGTTTTACTAGATGTCAATTTCAAAACAAGTTTTTCATCTGCTCTCATTTGTTGCATGTTTGTTACACAGAACCACCTGACATTCTCACTTCCTCCTGACCTTCAAAAGTTTCCGTAGCTAATATAAGTTCTTTTTTTTTTTTGAATATCAAATGCTGACTTTCTTTCTTTTTTTTTTAACATCTTTATTGGAGTATAATTGCTTTACAATGGCGTGTTAGTTTCTGCTGTATAACAAAGTGAATCAACTATACATATACATATATTCCCATATCTCCTTCCTCTTGCGTCTCCCTCCCACCCTCCCTATCCCACCCCTCTAGGTGGTCACAAAGCACCGAGCTGATCTCCCTGTGCTATGCGGCTGCTTCCCACTGGCTATCTATTTTACGTTTGGTAGTGTATATAAGTCCATGCCACTCTCTCACTTCGTCCCAGCATACCCTTCCCCCTCCCCGTGTCCTCAAGTCCATTCTCTACAACTGCGTCTTTATTCCTGTCCTGCCCCTAGATTCTTCAGAACCTTTTTTTTTTTCTTTTAGAGTCCATATATATGTGTTAGCATACGGTATTTGTTTTTCTCTTTCTGACTTACTTCACTCTGTATGACAGACTCTAGGTCCATCCACCTCACTACAAATAAGTCAATTTCGTTTCCTTTTATGGCTAATATTCCATTGTATATATGTGCCACATCCTCTTTATCCATTCATCTGTCGATGGACACTTAGGTTGCTTCCATGTCCTGGCTATTGGAAATAGAGCTGCAATGAACGTTGTGGTACATGACTTTTTTTTTTACAATTTTTTTAAACATCTTTATTGGAGTATAATTGCTTTACAATGGTGTGTTAGTTTCTGCTTTATAACAAAGTGAATCAGCTATACATATACATATGTCCCCATATCTCTTCACTCTTGCATCTCCCTCCCTCCCACCCTCCCTATCCCACCCCTCTAGCTGATCTCCCAGTGCTATGCGGCTGCTTCCCACTAGCTATCTATTTTACGTTTGGTAGTGTATATATGTCCATGCCACTCTCTCACTTTGTCCCAGCTTAACCTTCCCCCACCCCATATCCTCAAGTCCATTCTCTAGTAGGTCTGTAGAGATAGGTTCTTCAAGACCTTTTTTTTTTTTCCTTAGATTCCATATATATGTGTTAACATACAGTATTTGTTTTTCTCTTTCTGACTCACTTCACTCTGTATGACAGTCTCTAGGTCCATCCACCTCACTACAAATAACTCAGTTTCATTCCTTTTCATGGCTGAGTAATATTCCATTGTATATATGTGTCACATCTTCTTTATCCATTCATCTGTCGATGGACACTTAGGTTGCTTCCATGTCCTGGCTATTGTACATAGTGCTGCAATGAACATTGTGGTACATGACTCTTTTTGAATTATGGTTTTCTCAGGGTATATGCCTAGTAGTGGGATTGCTGGGTCATATGGTAACTCTATTTTTAGTTTTTGGAGGAACCTCCATACTGTTCTCCATAGTGGCTGTATCAATTTACATTCCCACCAACAGTGCAGGAGGGTTCCCTTTTCTCCACACCCTCTCCAGCATTTATTGTTTGCAGACTTTTTGATGATGGCCATTCTGACTGGTGTGAGGTGATACCTCCTTGTAGTTTTGATTTACATTTCTCTAATCAGTGATGTTGAGCATTCTTTCATGTGCTTGTTGGCAATCTGTATATCTTCCTTGGAGAAATGTCTATTTAGGTCTTCTGCCCATTTTTGGATTGGGTTGTTTGTTATAAGTTCTGAATAGAAAAAAAGAAAGTGACTTCTACCATCCCACAGTGACTTGGATTAGGTGAGTGGCCTCAGAAAAACATGGGAATGTAGGGAAGACCAAAATATTAAGCTAAATCTCCCCAGATGGTAAGAGAGCAGGGAGGGCGGATGGTACCCCTTCAAAGGCTGGTCTACCTCATGGCATGCCGTCCCCAGCAATGAGCCCACACTCCTGCGAAGAAAGTCTGACCATGATCCTCACCCGGATGACTAATTTAGGTGTCTCAGACTAATAAGGGAACCTGGCCAGGGGTGTTTCCTCCCATCAACACGGTCTCTGAATTCCAGTGCTTCCAGGTTTTAGTACAAGGGAAAGCACAATGATAGGTAAGCTGGTGGCGTTAAATACTCTGAAAAGGAGTTCTTTGGTGGAAAGTAGTAGAAAGCCCACTGGGTAGTGTTCAGGAGACTTAATTAGCCAGGCCTGGTTCTGCTGCTAACTTGCTGTGTTCATATTTGAGCAGTCTACATAGTGCATGTTTTATCATTGTCTTACCAGACTTGGTTTTTTTTTTTGGCTGAAAAAAACAGACTCTGAATCAAGCTGGTTTAATACAGATAGATAATAGATCCTTAGAACGATAGATCGACACATACATACATGGACCAATAATTAGATCAACCCATTGTTCTTAACTGGGGACATTTTGACCCCCAAGGGATATTTGGCAATGTCTAGAGATATTTTGGTTGTCACAACTAGGAGGGTTGCCACTGCCATGAGGTGGAGAAGTCCAAGGTTGCTGCTAAATACGCTACCGTGCACAGGGCAGCTGCCACAGCAAACTGTTGTCTGGCCCAAAATGGCCACAGTGTTGAGGCTGAGAAACCCTGCTATAAGTATGGACACACACATACATGTATAAACATAATGATGGATGTGCATGTGTGTATAATTTTTTAAAAAGAAAATATTCTTTCAAAACACTAAGGTAACTTTGGGGAAAAGATCATGGCTCAGGATGATTAGAAATCAAGGTAGATTTTGCAAGTTTTGAGCTCTTAGAGTTCAAGGCCCTTCCTCTTAGTGTCCTACGTTTTGCAAGGCTCGGTTCTAAATGCCCGTTCTCTGTGAACCTCCGGCTGTGAGAAAACAAGCTAGTTGCCGCTGAGTCAGCTCTGTCCAAGGACAGGCTTGCAAAGGCCAAGCCTGTGGCCACCCATGGAGACGGGTTGGAAGCCAAGAGGGGGAGCTGGGAAAACAGCCCCAAAGAGGCTATTAAATGTATCTGTAAAGGGATGATAAGGCCATCTACCCTCTAGAAGCCTACCATTAAATAAATGACCGTGGGCCGCAGGTCTCTTGGAAGCAGAAATGGCAGGTCTCTCCTTGAAATGGAATTCATAATCTCCCTTTTTTTCCCTTTTTATCTTGAAGAACAGTTTGCGGTTGTTATGCTACTACAGAACAAATAGAACCGTAACTTATGTTCCCCAGTTTGCACAGCTGATTCCATGAACTTTAATAAGTTTTGCTTCCTTATGTCAGTCCCAAGTTTTACCCGCTTAGAGCTGTCAGGATATGAAGGGTAATTTTGCCACCTGAAGTTTATATGGACCGAATGAGATAACGGAAAGTACAGTAAATCCCTGTCCCGACACAGTCAGTGGGGGCCAAAATCAGTCATCTACAGCATAAGGTCACGTTATTTTGAAGCTAATGAAATGGCAGGGCGACCTTGAACCTGCTCAGTTGCCCAAGGCAGCTCCAAAGGTCCAGGTGGACCAACAGGCCTGACCCAGCCGCGGCTGAGTGTGCTGCCCTCTGGTGGCCATAGTCAGCTTTAGCTTACACATCAAGGACCAGCATGCAGTCCCAAGAAGCAATTCTAAGAATTTCCCAGTTAGTTGTCACCCTTGTATTGTCCCAGGCCAGGAACAGTGGGCCAGGAAAGGCTGTAGACTAGAGAACCATGTGGCATTTTCCCTCTACTCAGCTTTCTCTCCCTCCACTCTCTTACACACGACACCCAGAAAATACCCTTGGACAGGACAGAGGATGGACCCATGTGCGCACCACATTGTGTCTAATTATCACGGGGTTCCTTACTGGGGGCGGGGTGCTGGGAGTGGTTTGTTGCTTGGAAACGTAAAACAGTGGTTTTAGCCTTTGTATAGACCCTTTTGAGAGTCTGCACGTACACATATAATTCTTCATACAATTTTGGGAGGGTCGTGCGTTTACTGAAGCCAGTCCAGGACACAGAGGGAAGAACACTGGATACAGGCCTGACAAACATGTTTGTTGGGTAATACATGTATGTCACAAGCCACTCTGAAGCCATTTGGAACAGAAAGGGAAAAGCTCAGGGGTAGGCAAGAGAGAAGGAGGAGAAAATCTATGCCAATTGGAGGATACTAAGCCCTTTACTGTCCTCTAGAACGTGCCAAATGTCTGTATGGCCCCTTAGACATATTTATCTATGCTGTGTATCCCCACCTTCTCTTTTCACCCTTAATACTGGGTTCCTGTTTTACACACCTGTGTTTTTTCTCATCCCCCTGTGCTTTCTGGCCAGAGTCGCTGGCAGGCTGGCAGTGAGGCTTGAGTTGGGACCGGGTGGGATTAGGCTGACATCCCCACCTCACCGAGTGAGTATTACAAGCACTACCCTGTCTCTGGGCTCTGAATGGGGATGAACATCTCTCAATCCCTTTGGGGCTGGAATGAGACACTGTGAAGAGATGAAAAACATGGAAAGAGAATTTGTCTTTAAATTTTGGAGTCTACAGTGTTATTCCCAAAATAAGTCCTTCTAGGCTACCCCACAAGCAATTCATGCTTAGAGCTGGTGAAATAGTGTCAGCTGGCCCTGTATGTTGGCCACGCCCACAGCAGCAGAACCCAAACTTCGCCAGATACCAAGGTGGCACCCTTGTCACTTACATCAGTGTCTCTGCTAGTTGGAATTTAGCAGCCAAGTTTGAGAACCAATGATTTAGAGGAGGGGTAGGGAAGGTTCAGCTCAAGAACCTGATGCCATCTTCATGTGATTCTCTTGAGCCCTGGAATGATGGCTCTGATAGATGAAACTATCAACACATGCAGGCACTGGGGAGCTCGTGGAGAATAAGTTAAGGACCGTGAAAACTGGAGGCTGGATAATGGTTAGGAAGCTCGCAGTAATCTGGAGATAAGACAAGAGGGTGGATCTGAGATACAGGTAAGAGAATTAGTAGGACTGATGTGCTCTATTTGGGGAAGGAAGGGGTCCTGGTCAAGAGGTCAAGGTCCGGCTCAACAATCAGCCCATTCTTGGGACACAAGGTAGAAAAACATCAAGGTTGACTCTATAATTTGTGGCCCCCAGTACAAAGTAAAAATGTGGGGCTCCTTGTTCAAAAATAATTAAGAATTTCAAGAGCCTCTAACCAAGCGCGGGGACCCTGCGCGGTTGCCCAGGTCGCACACCCAAGCACCAGCACTGAGAGGATCTTGGCCACTTTAGGAGTGGACGATACAGGGGGTGTGTGGAGAGAGACACCTAGAAATGAAAGGCCACTGGGTGATGACTCTGTCTCTTTGAAGGACTCACAGAAGTGCTAGCTGGGGTTATTGTAGGAGGTAGATTTTCTGTTTGTTATTGTAGATTTTCCTGTTTGTCGGTGAATTTCTTGTGAATATTTGAACGGCAGGATTACCCTGAGGGCTCTGGTTTGCTATTGGCTGCTGGGGAGTCAATGGCACCGGGGACTGTGGAGATGCATTTGGTGGAGGAGTCTGTGGAATGTGCCATTCTGGGAGTAGAAGATGATAAGGGTTGTGTGCAAACTGCAATGGTGACATTTGAAAACTTATCCATCCAACTTCAGTTTGGGAAGTAGGAATTGCCTATTAAGGATTTAAGCGTTTATCGAATATTTGGAGGAGCTCAAAGAGCAGACTTCAGGCACCAGGGCAAAACAAACCTGATTCCCTCAGAGACAGATCACCTCTGGGGAAATTCCACAAGTAAGGTCCCTCCGCAGAGACTGCCGCCACTGCCCCCCATGCCCGAGACCCCACAGAGCGGGCGCTGGAGCTGCGATGTCCAGGAGCCTCACGGGTTCCCATCTTGTTTGCCAGCAATAACCAAGGAGACACAGGGAGATGCCTGCCCTTCACTTCTACGGTCCGGATCGCATACCAGTGAATTGACCCAGCAGAACGTCATCTATTTCTAGAATCCTGGCTACGAGGGAGTCTGAGAAACCTTGGTTTCAGGTTTTCAGTCTCTCCAAAGAAAGGAAAGGTAGAAGGACGTTTCAGCGAGAGTCCAGGGTTACAATCATAGCCGGTTTTGTCATCCCTAATTGAAAGCATGGTAACTTTCTGAATCCGCAGCTGATGAGTTCAGTTTGACTGCTGGTCGGTGAAAGCCAACCTGCAGGGCTTTGAAGAGCATCCTCCCCTACGGCAAGACCTGTCTTCCACTCACCTCACCTGCTGCACCCTCTTTCCCTCCCTCTGCCTTTGCTGGGTCCCTCTCCCACCCTCTGTCTTTCCTCCTTTCTCCTCTCCATTGCTCCCCCTCGCTCTTCATCTTAGCTACCCACCCAGACTAACTGATCACACGACAACACTGACGTACAACTTTAATATTTCCATTTCCTGAGAAAAGCTGCTTTGCGCCTCTTAGGAGCTCCCTGGATACCCTAACCCTAGCGCTAACCAATATCCAGTTAAAGAGGGGGAGGCAGGGCTTCCCTGGTGGCACAGTGGTTGAGAGTCCGCCTGCCTATGCAGGGGACACGGGTTCATGCCCCGGTCCGGGAAGATCCCACATGCCGTGGAGCGGCTGGGCCCGTGAGCCATGGCCGCTGAGCCTGCGCGTCCGGAGCCTGTGCTCCACAATGGGAGAGGCCACAACAGTGAGAGGCCTGCGTACCGAAAAAAAAAAAGGGGAGGGGGGAGGCAGAGGGTTTGGGGCTGCTGAACATGTCTCCCCAGTCCCTGAGTCTGAAGTGGAGGGATTAATTCATTGGCCTCACTTCAATCCCCATCATCAAGAAGACTTTGGGGATGAAGAGGTACAAACTACTATGTATAAAATAAGCTACAAGGACATAGTGTACAACATGGGGAATAGAGCTAATATTTTATAATAACTATAAATGGAGTGTAACCTTTAAAAATTGTGAATCGCGCTCTTGTACACCTGTAACTTATGTAACATTGTACATCAGCTATACTTCAAGTTTTCAAAAAAGACTTTGATTACAGGAGCGAGAAGTATCCCTCGGCACCCTATGCAGCAGCCTAAGCCCTGTGACTTAGGTCCCAGCCTGTCTTGAGAACAGCTAGATTCTCAGTCACCTGCATGTGCTTCCAAATTAGCTTCAGAAACCAAAAGCTCTACTTCCTTCTCCAAAAGAAAGGCAGAATTGTCTGTCTGGATCAAACCATTGCTCCACACCAGTAAGGGCAGCAGAAAAACATGCGTTGGTGTTGTTGTAACGTACAGATTTCACTGGGGTGAGGCAAAGTTAGCAGGCCACAGGGCAGTCCCCAGCTATCCCACGAAAATCTCCGAGATCACCTATTTGTATGACAGGCACTGTTCTTGGCAGCAATGGCCTAAAAGTGAGGGAAACAGACAAAGCCCGGCCTTCGAGGAGCTTATAGTCTAGTGGGGGTGGAGACCATAGACATGAAAACAAATGAATATCATTTCCGGTACAAAAGTGCTGTGAAGAAAATAGAATAAGGTGATGGGATAAAGAGAGACTGCAGTAGGGGGATGCTATAGTAGGTGTTAGGGTCAGGAAAGACCTCTTTAAAGAGAAAATATTTGAGCCGAAGCTGAATGGAGTGGAGGAAAGACCACGGTAAGATCTGGGTAAGGGTATATCAGAGAGAGAGTGGCAGACAGGCCCGAGGTGGCCTTGAGCTCCAAGTGTTTAAGGAACTAGGAGGTGGGCGTGGCTGAAGGGCAGTGTGAGAGGAGCAGAGGAGAGGCAGGTGGGTTGGGGGAAGGGGTTGGGGGTCAGACCCCACAGGCAGGGATAATTAGTTTGAATCTCATACTGATGGTTTTCAAGAAGACGTTCCACAAGTTGATTTCTGCTTTTAAATTCTATCAAGTCTGGCCATGGTGCAGAGCGTACATTGTACAGCAGTGGTCCCCAGCCCTTTGGGCACCAGGGACCAGTTTTGTGGAAGACAATTTTTCCACGGGGGGAAGAATGGTTCAGGCGGTAATGCGAGCAATGGGAAGCCATGGGGAGCGGCAGACGAAGCTTTGCTCGCTGGCCCACGGCTCGCCTCCTGCTGTGCGACCTCGGTCCTAACAGGCTGCGGACCGGTACCAGTCCGCAGCCCGGGGGGGCTGGGGACCCCTGTTCTACAGGGCAAGAGTGGAGGCAGGAAGACTAGTTAGGAAAAAATGGCAGAAGACTCAGCAAGAAATGATGGTGTTTACAGTATCAGAGATAATTGAAAATAATCAGATGAGAAACACAAATCGCTAACGAATCCAAATGTCTTTTTCTGGTGGATTAGATGCGGGGTGGTAGAGAAAAACATGAACGGAAGATGACCGTAGATGGAAGCTTGAGCAACCGCGTGAAAGGTAGAGTCTTTCATTGACATCAGCTAAACTGGGTGGGGAGGAATGCGAAGAGAGACAATTCTGGACTCTGTGTCGGACGTACCGGGAGAGAGAAGCCCGAGAGGGATCCAGGTGGAGATGGTGAGCAGTCTGGAGCCCAGCAGACAGACCAGGGTGAACGTACAAAAGGATAGACGGGGTTTAAAGCCATGGGAAGGGATGAGACTACCCAGCAAGTGAGGACGGATGAGAGAAGAGGACGAGGGAACTGAGCCCTGGGGCCGGAGCTGGCCTCATAGACACGCAACCTGTGCGGTTGTGCTGAACCTCAGGTCCCTCGCACCTGGTTCAATCCTCTGCGGCCGCCATCTTGCAATTCTTCATAATTTGGAACTAGAAGCTTCACGTTTTCACTCCTCACCAGGCCCTGCAGATGATGAAGCCACTTCTGCCTCAGACACTTCAAAGTTAAGAATCTGGTGGAGACAGAGACTCCATCAAAGAAAGCTCAAAAAGAGTGATTAATGGGGTAAGGAAGGCCCAGAGTACGGTATCAAGCCAGCCCAGAGATTACTTCTGGGAGGAAATGGCCAACTGTGTCAAACACCGCAGGGCACTGGAGTGAGACAAGGACAGCGATAGATGCACCCTTGGCCAAGTTCCCAACAATCAGTGACTTTGACGATGACCTTCTTGGCAGTGTGGCCTGCACCAGTCCTTAATTTGGCTGACTACAGAATGACAAGAGACCAGTGACCACCAGCACTGGAGAACGTGTGGCAAGACTATACAGATGGAGGCCCCCTCATCCTACCGCCCACACCTCTTCTCTTCCCGCTGCCCGCTCGCTCCATTTCGCAGAGTGAGAGGCCGCACACACATGCACGTCGACACGCCAGCCCAGACATCCAAGCTCTGTTCCGGGCCTCCCTGCCAGCAACCTTCTGCAGAACAACCACTAGGAGGACCCAGGAAGACAGGCCGGGCCGGCCCTGGAAACAGCTCTGGCTATCCTTGCGGGGAATTTCACCTTCCCGAGTGGTCTAGACAGCTAGCAGGGCCCAGGCTACGGGTGGGCAGACGCCTCGGCAGCTAGAGCCCGACCAGAGCAGGACCCTGTAAGATCCAGGCCTCCAGACGGTGGCCCCGTGCCCAAATCGAAGGGCAGTTCTGGAGGTGACGACATGGGTAGACGGAAGCACTTGTAGGTAGCAAAATGAGTTGGTTCTCATTCAGGTGCACATACCTTTCTCTAAGAAATAAAAGTGAGGGTGACAGTGGGAGTAGGTGTTAAGGCCTTGAGGAGAGAAAAAATGTTTTGGGGAAAAGGAAAGGAAACTTACTAGCTAGGCGTAGCAGGCTTGTCTGGGTCTGTTGAACAGACACCTCACGTGATGGTTCACAAATTTTAAGTAAATCCAGGCAGCTCAGTGGTCTCACTTTCCCCAGCAATGTTCAGGAGCCCATGTACAGGTGCCAAGAAAGTGGCTTGTTGGGTTTAAACAGGGTTAGGGGCAGAGGAGTTAAGGGTGTTTGTTCCACAGCTCTGCAATGCCAGAATTAGCAGTCTGTGGTCAAGAGGACATAAAGGAGGATTGATGGTGAAAAAGTGGCAGAACCAATGGAATGGGAGCTCACTGAGGGCCGAGAATCGCTGGAGTGGGTGCCTGCAAGTGAGACGTCAGAGATGGTACAGTTATGAGGGAGGACATGGTTTACTTAGGACCATGAGCCGTTTCTTTCAAGAAACATTTTTTATCTGGAACCCTACTTTGTATCTGTAAAGACACAAAAGGTGATTAAATCATCCGTCGCTTCCGTTATAATGCTGGGCATTTCAGGCCACAGAGGATGAGATATGGGGATAACTTTGTGATGACCAGGGACTGGTTAAATCTAGGTCTTTCTGGAGAGAAATAAGGGAAATGGACCTAGTTTACGGGTAGAAACGTAGTTATGTTGTCTGTGGGCGCCCTCTACTGGCACTTAGTCAGAATAGCCATGTGGGGTTGGAAGCTTTTGGGGGTGTGTGTGGGTGTGTGTGTGTTTTAATTAACGAGTGAAACTTGCCCCTTATAGATATTTAGGGGTTATGGCTCAAGTGGGCAAGGAAACTTTAGTTACGGAACAAACCCTACGTCAGCATCTTAAATGTCACAGTCTCAGTTACGTCATTTATGACTTTCTGATTCTCTTTACAGAGAGCCCTGCTTAACCCTAACCTTGAGGGTCTCTCCAATGGGATTGAGCTACTTGAAGTCAAGATCTTAATATTTTTTTATCTTCTTACATCCTGAGCCTAGTACTGTGCCCAGCATATTGTAGGTGTCTGATAAATATGTGTCAATCAGAACAGAAGGGCAATGAGCAAATGAGCAAAGTGGTACAATGTCACAGAAGAAGGAGGGTTTAATCCTACTTGGCCAATTCAGGAAGGCTTCCAAGAGGAGAAGGGTGGTGGCCATGGGGATGGGGAGGGACAGGTAAAGTTGAAATGAATCCAGAAAATAGAAGAGCAAACCTAGGGGCCAGATAGAGACTCCACAAGGCAGGGATTTTTGTGTGATTCTGGAAAGAAGTTCCCTGCTATATGACTGACAGCTGTGGCTCCCAATCCTTCCTGAGAAAGTATGAACAAGAAACTTAAAATTTCATAAAAGCAGAGAGAGGAAGCTAGCATGGCAGATTCAGGCAGGCTGAAGGAAGAATCTGGAAGGATTTTTAACCATGAGTACTGAAAAAAGAACAACAATTCAAGGTTTAAAGATTCCCCGTAATTTTTTTACCCTAAACTGTGCGACCTCACCGGAAATTCGGTTCAATAGATAATACAGAGCACTTTTACAATGATGGCATTCTTTTCTCAAAATGCCTTGTTTTCTCAGACACAGAGCGTGGGACCAGGGTGACTTTTCTGGTTTTCATACTGAGTATCTCATATCTCAGGAACCCCCTGAGTCCCAGGCAAATCGGGACAGCTGGTCACCCTAGCTGAGCAGGGGAACTCAGAACAGCTCAGATGGAGAAGGCTGGTGCCAAGCTGGGCTCGGGACAGAGCACAAAGGGCCCTGGCTGAGAATGGACAGGGGATGCCAACTTACTCTGTACCTGTGATCATCATAGATCTGGGTTGTGAGCCCGGTGCGATTCCTCACCCACCAGCAAAATGGGTTTCTGGGTTCTAAACGACCAAGTGCCCAGAGGAAATTGCAAAAGAGCAAGGAGAGGGGAGAGTGCACTCGCAAGGACCCTTGGGTTACAACAGGAGAACTGAGGCCAAGGAAGACAGAGGTCTCATTTTGAAGGTCCTGCTGTTTCTTCACAATTGTATCTAAAAATAACGACCTGGAAATGAGTAGTTGGCCACATGCGGGATTCTTACAGAACTGGAAAAACTAAACTGCTGCTGCTGTAACTCACATGTAAGACATCACAGACATTAACCATAGACCCCAATGAGGCCCAAACAAACAGCATGCAACCTCACTTCGATGGCCAGAGATACTCGTGACAGTGGGAGACGTCTGCAGCTCTGGCGGAAGCGGTTCCTCAGCAATGGAGGAGGGTCACCCAGGTGGTGCACAGCCCAGAGTCACTCTTTTCCTACCCAGAGTAAGAGGAGTATGAGGAACGGTCCCTATCACAGCAGCACGGAGACAGGGACCTCTCTACAGCAAACATCCTGCAGGACACTTACCACAAGCCCTTCCTCACCCTTATAGGAAAGTCACAACTCAGGTACTTTACCAACTTAGGAAAGAAATGGCAAAAACAAACAAAACAAAACAAAAAAAAGAAAAGCAAGAGGAAAGGAAAAGGACAAACGGTGAAAAGTGATGTAGCTGTGTAAACATAGTGGATGAAATTTGCATGCCTTAAGGAAGGGCTGCAGAGTCAAAGACTGGAGGTGAAGGAGTCAGAAACAAGACACGCCAGGCAACCCCAGAGCAGCAGTGCTGTGGTGAGCCGGGGGCTGACACTGGGCAGCAAAGGGGATCAGCAGATGCTGAAAAGGCCATTTGTCTAAAGAGAAAAGAGAAGAACTAAACGGGACCAAGACAAACTAAAGTAACACTGCTGGCTGGGGCTTTCACCAAAGACTTGGCTAGAAGGAGTTGATAGCGTACCCACATTGTAGTCATGCGCTTGGCGGCAGTGATGATGACAAGTGATATACGAAGCACATGCCGATGTCTGCTATTATGCTAAGGGTTTTACCAAGATGGTCTCCTTTAATCGTCACAACAGCCATATGGGTTAGCACTGTGATTATGCCCATTTTACAGATAAAGAAAGTGAGAACCAAGGTCACATGACTAGCAACTAGTGACGGTGGAATTTACTTTAAGGTAACTTTCTAACTACCATAATTGTGCACAGTTGGCGTGTGTCACTGTAGCTAGTTCAGACTTTGTTAGAAAGGTTTTTGGTAAACTGTATAAAAATCATTTTTAAATATTAAAAAATATTTTATATCAGCATCAGAAACTTCATACTGTACCACTTCCTCTTTCACTTTGAAACTCTCAGACCAACAAGGAAGCCTACAGATGGTTCAGAAGCCATAGACCAGGGTTCCAGCAGTAGCGTATCACCAGCCCCATCTGGAACATCTGTGTGTACACATTTTGGAGGTGGGTGAGTAGCATAAGGATGAAGTGAAGCGGCTGTCACAGGGCACAATGTTGAGAATGTTCCTTGAAAAGGACCTGTCATGTAGAGGTGAGCAAATACATGTTACATGAATGAATGAATGAAATGAAAATGATCGGCCTCGGCGTCCTGAAGCCACCATCATTACATATAACTAGCAAAAAAATGAGTGGGGCTTCCCTGGTGGCGCAGTGGTTGAGAGTCCGCCTGCCGATGCAGGGGACGCAGGTTTGTGCCCCGGTCCGGGAAGATCCCACATGCCGCGGAGCGGCTGGGCCCATGAGCCACGGCCACTGAGCCTGCGCGTCCGGAGCCTGTGCTCCGCAACAGGAGAGGCCACAGCAGTGAGGGGCCCGCGTACCGCAAAAATAAATAAATAAATAAAATACGAGTGGTCATAGAATTGTGTTTTCATTTATGAACTAAAAGAATTGATTCTGAGCACCCATGTTCTTTGAACACTGTTTTTAGAGAAATTATAATGCCCAGTAGCCACTAATAAGTATGAAATTTATTCACAGGCTACCTGAGGAGTTGTTTACTGATAGATTGCATATACTCACACTCTCTCCTTAAAAGACTTCATGGGTTTTTCACCTTCAAATAGAAAACTCATTTGCAATGAGCACATAAATTTATACCAAAGACAAAGGAAAATATAAGTCTGCTAATTGAATGGGTAAAAGTTGTGATTGAGCTTCAATTTAGCTCTGAGTTTCCTGGCAGACAAGGCAAAAAAAGAAAAACAATAGGTTTCACAATTGTCTTAACAGAAAGGAGGAAGCATGCCAGTCCCTCAAAGGAGACAAAGTATGAGCACTGAAGTCTCAGTGAATTTTCTCATCTAGGGTTACACATAGGAGTCGCCTGCATTGTTCATTTCTTGTTCTCATTTTTACAAAATGAGGAGCAGATTTCATGAAATTGTTACCTGCAGTGATGACTAAAACTGATGGGGTGACAGTAAAGTGCAGCTTAGTGAGACCATCTGTAAGGATGCCAAGGTCATGTAGCCCAAGCACAGCTTCTAGTTTGATCTGAGGTTAGAAATCAGATTATCTATAAAGAAAGGAAACAGGTGTTTGCTAAACACCTAACGTGTTATGTGCATGAAATGTTTTCTTCCTCTCAACATACATATTATTAATTCTGTTTAATAATTAAGTGAATGTTTTACTGGGATTTACTGCAAATCAGCAAAGGGGTCCCAAGCTCACGCACTCTCTTCTGTACCACACACACCTTCCTGCACTCCTACACTCTTACCAAGAAAAGCCAATGGGCAATTCATCCCTTAGACAAGCTTCTGTCGGTGCTACTTTTTACAGGCAATTCGAGTTAATTCTCTCCAGAGAGGGCCTAGAGTGCTGGGGTTGCACATTACTGATTAAGGAGAAATTTCTTTGTTTAAAAGCCAAGCGGACGGGAATAAAGATGCAGACCTACTAGAGAACGGACTTGAGGACACGGGGAGGGGGAAGGGTAAGCTGGGACAAAGTGAGAGAGTGGCATGGACATATATACACTACCAAACGTAAAATAGATAGCTAGTGGGAAGCAGCCGCATAGCACAGGGAGATCAGCTCGGTGCTTTGTGACCACCTAGAGGGGTGGGATAGGGAGGGTGGGAGGGAGGGAGATGCAAGAGTGAAGAGATATGGGGACATATGTATATGTATAGCTGATTCACTTTGTTATAAAGCAGAAACTAACGCACCATTGTAAAGCAATTATACTCCAATAAAGATGTTTAAAATTAATTAATTAATTAAAAATATAAAAGCCAATCGATCAGTTGGTAGGTTTGACTCAAATCTCTCAAGTTCAGGAGCCTTCGCTGAGCTCACTGCAAAGGAAGTCCACAGTTTCTAGATTTGTGAGTCTCTCTGTTTAAATGGCCTGGGAAAAGTTTGTTACACTCTCCTTCCAGTGATAGGTAGACTCAAGGTCTCCCAGGGGACAAGATGTCTACACTGTGACTGAAATGTGATAGAGCCTAATTTAGCTCTGAGCTTCCTGGCAGCCAAGACAAAAAGAGAAATACAATGAGTTTCACAGCTGTCTTAACAGAAACGAGGAAGCACGCCAGTTCCCCAAAGGAGACAAAGTGTGGGCTAAAGCACGGGCAGGAATCGGGTGGTAGTAAGGGAGCCCTGAGTAGAGAGGGCTCCAGGCAGATGAGAAAGGGCAGGGAACTGAAAAGGACATGGCTGGGGTCTAGAGTGTGCGTGCGTCTGCTTGGGGAAGCACCTGTGGCAAGAGTAAGCGGGCAGGTCTAATCCCTTCACAAGGAGGAGCTACACAAAATTATAGAGTTTTTTCTTCTCCAAAAGAACAGGGACCATGTACAGGAAAATCAGTCTGAGAAGGATGGCAAGTCTGGGACTCACTGAAGAACATACACATCTATATCTTAAAGATATATCTATAGATATCTTTTATCTAGGAGCCCTCCTGTGGCTCCCACGGCTGTTATCATAGGACTGGTCTTGATGTCCTGTAATTGTTTCTCTGTCTATGCCACACTAGCCTGTAAGCCTTGGAGGAGCAGAGAGCAGGACTGCCTTTAGATTTGCTTGCCAGACCTATGGGTGTCATTTTGTGTGTGTGTGTAAAGTGATTTTGATTTTTTAGAACGTATTCAAAGGAAGAACAAAAAAAGCTTTCAAGGAGAAAAATGGTGATGAGTAAAGCACAAGACAAGAAATGTAAATTATTTTCTCTCTTTGTAACTCCCATATCTCAGTTCCCCTCTGGGGACTCCACAAAACTTACATACCACGCCCAGGCTGGAATCTGTCCCATTGGCCTGCCCCTCACCCTGGCTCTCCCTGTGGTATTTCCCTGAGTCTCCATGGGTGCCCTTTTGTCTCAATTGCTGTGCCAACGCTGAGGCTTCACATAAGCTCTTTACACACTCCCTTCTCCTCTGTCCAATGAAACAACCACAGAGCTGCCTCATGAGAGGCATTTTTTCTTTCATGCTGTCTTGTGTGTGATGGGACCATCATCACCAACTTAGTCTTCTTAACCAGTCCCAGGATCTTTCCAACACCCCTATAATGAGCAGCTTGCCGATGACCACGTGTAGGTCCTGGCTGGTTGCAACCTCTGCAGCTGCAGGAGGGCTTGGCACCTGGCTGCCGACTGCCAAAGAACACGTGCCGCCAGACCTTGTGCCAACACACCTGGCCAAGCACTGGAATTTGTTTTAGCTTTGAGTATTCTTAATCATGTAGTTAATACTTGTTCACTATAGAAACTCTGGAAAATACTTATAAAGTAATAATACATACATGTGTGGGTCTACCTCAGCCATAAATCCTTCACCCATGATTAGCTACTCCAGTTGGCCCTTGAACAACACAGGTTTGAACTGCATAGTTCCACTTATAGGTGAATTTTTTTGATAAATGTAGTTCCCGTGTTTTCATTTTACAGATCTTTAAGTTCAGCGAAAAGTTTGTGTTCGATTGGAGATCCTTTTGCTATTTCAACGTCTTGCCCCCTTGAGTGAGCCATTTATCAATTGCTTTGTTTCTGAGGCAGAGATAGTAGTACTCAGATTTCTGCCTGCACGGAATGGGGAGGGAGGGTCCTGCGCCCCTAACAACCCCATTGTTCAAGGGTCAACTGTATTAACAAATTGTATATCTCCTTCCAGATTTTTGGTGTTTATTTACGCATTCGTTTCTTTGTTCATTTTATATACAATAATAAAATAACTTCTCATGTTACTACCAATAACGTTAGTTAGGTACATTTGGACCTTCCCAAATGCATTTCCCTTTCTTTTTCCTACAGAAGTAACAACCATCCAGAACTTTATGTTAATCAATTCCTCATTTTTCTTTATAGTTTTGCCATATACATACACAGTTTTTAAGCTTCCTGTAAATGAATCCCCATTCTGATCTTCTGTGACTTCCCTCTTCTGCCTAAAATTAAGCTTTTGCTATTCAGACTCATTGAAATATATGACCACAATTAATTAGTTTTTGCTCTTGGGTAGCATTACATTTTATAAAGATACTACAATTTATTTTTCTATTCTGTTATTGATGGGCACTTGGGTTGTTTCCTGCCCCTTGTTATTTCAGGAAATACTACTACGGAACTTCCGTACATCTCTTCTTGTTCATATACACAATAGCTTCTCCAGGGGACAGTTTCCAGAGGGAAATGGCTGCTTCATAGAGTTTGTACATCATCAGTTTCACTGATCAATGCTAAATTGTTTTCCAAAATTGTTTTATTCTTAGTGTCTGAGAGTTCCTATTGCTCCGTGTCCTTGACAACACTTGGTATTGTCAGAATTTTTCATTTTAGTAATTTTGGTGGGTGAGGTTAGGTATGTCATTGTGCTTTTAATTTACATTTCCTAATTACTGTGATCAACCATATTTCCATATATTTATTGGCAGTATTATTCCTATCCTGTAAAATGCCTATTCATGTTGTTTCTTCATTTTTTAAACTATTTTTTGATTCATAGGACTTATTTATATATTCAATTCTCTCTGCCTCTGTGGATCTCTGTATCTATCTATGCATCTGTTTATCTAAAACTGTACTTTCAAATCTGACAGCTTTTAACAAGAATAATAACCTACATTGGAAATTGGTCTAGTTACAGGGTCTTAAGTAACAAATATTTTTATTCCCTTTACTCTGATTTTCTAAAGAGCAAAACTAGATCCCATATCAGACAAATAATGATTTATCAAGTGGAAAAAAAGCCCTCCACTACTGTTGTTTGTTTTTCACTTCACTACTTGGGAGATGAGAATAATGAATTTTTGTTTCTGGATAATATTTTTTCAACATTGAATTTCAGAGGGTAAAAGAAAGTTGAAAACAACTGTCCCTCCAAAGTCACTTTTTTAACGTATCTCAGAGTCATATGCTCTCTAGGGCACATTCTCCCCTCATTCGGCTTAGGGGAGCAGAGAACAATGTAATACGTGCCTGCAACTGGATACAATGTGGGTGGCCCTGAAATTCACCCGGAGATCTTCCAACTAAGCCCTCCCCAGCAGCCGGGCAGGAAGGGCTTTCCCTGGATGGTCAATACCCTCTCAATAGAGCACCTACATGCCAGCCTCTGGATGCGCCATGCCCTTGGACAGTGTGCAAGAAAGGACACTGCATCCTAGAACCCACCCTCTAGGGCTTACAGTTCAGTTAGAAAGACACATAAATGAAAGAGTAAAAGATATGAGTAACACTACATGAAAGAAATGGAAAGCTATCGTGATTTTAACCATTGGACTAAAATTGAAGATGACAAAGGATCGAAGGAAGAAGTATGTGCTCCCGGCTCCACCTCAAGTCAAGTCTGTTGGCTCTGTGTTTCCCTTGCCTCCAACCCCTGTTCCCTCCTAGGACCAATAGGTCAGACACAGGGTAGCTTGGGTCACATTCTCCCACCGCTTCCAGACCCATGGTGTGGTCTCTGGTCAGCCTCCCAGCCACTGGGGCCCTCCCCACTCCCTGAGATGGAAGTACAGAGAGTCCTCCACCCTCTCTCGGAGACTTCCACTTTCATTCCAGCCCTGGCTCAGCACTCACAAGATTCAGAGGGAACTAGAAGTGTCGCTCACCAAAAAGACGTTGGAGCCCCTTCCTGGGACACATCATGGGTCAGTGCCTTGCTATTTCCCTGAGTACTGAACCTGGTGTCCTCCTAGGGCACTGCCCATTCCCTGAAGTTATATCTTACTAAGAGCCTCTTGAAAGTTGACCTTGACAATGAATCATGAGGTAATACTTGGATTCCAGTCCCAAGTGACCTGATAACCACACCCTCTTGGTGATGATCTATTCCAGTGGTTTTCAACTAGGAGAGCTATCTCTCCCCAGACATCCAGTAACTTCTGGAGATATTTTTGGTTGTCACAACTGATAGTGGTAGGGGAGTGCTACTGTCATCTAGTGGATAGAGGTTGAGGATGCTGCTAACATCCTATAATGCACAGGATAGCCTCCATCACTGAGAACTAACCAGCCCAAAATATCTGTAGTGTCCAGACTGAGAAACCCAGACCTACTCCTGACTAGCCCAGTCTGGAAAAACCACAGGTCATGACTCCCAGCTCCACACAATTTTTAATAGATGTGAGCTTCTTTGGTTATTCTTAAGTCAGTTCCTACCGTCACACCTGGACACAGGGTGCTGGAGAAGGGACCAGAGGTCCCATGGTTGAGTCAATGACTCTCTTCCCTCAGAGGGCTCAGCCTGTCATCTGAATTCTCATCAACGTGACACTCACAAAAAGTGTTCTGGCTGCAGTTCAATCTCTTGGAGTGACAAACTTGTAAATGGCATGGATAATGACAAGGGCTCCTCTGTATTTCATTATGTAATTATGATTTTTTTCATTAAAAAATACTAAATAATATCTGCTTGTACTCACTCATTCATTCAGTCAACAAATATTTGTTGTGTGCCCAGTAGGACCCGGCACCATGCTCTATGCTAAATGAATGGTAATTGTCCAAGTCTACTAACCTAGACCACAGCCGGACTTCTTGATCAGGTGAGATGGAGGGCTGGGAGCTTATTAAATTGCAGATGCTTGGATCTCCCTTCAAAGATTCTGATTTTACAAGTCAGGGTGATGCCCAGGAATCTGCATTTTTAGTGAGCACTTGTGGTGACTTCTAACACAGGCTAACTATGGGACCATGTTTTAAGAAACGTTGGTAGAAATCATGAAATCTACCCAACCTCATCCCAGGTCTGAGATTATGCAGACCTGCACTCTAATGTGGTAACGTCCTCTATCCCTGAAAAAAATCATTTAACCATTTAATCAATTAATCATCTAACCATTAATTGTCTCAAGCTTCCATTTTTAAAAGAAGGAGAATAAGACTTGTTCAAACACGGATGGTGAGAGGGTAGAATGACCCCATGTAAAGAGAAGCAAGACATTTTCAAAAGGAACAGAATCAGAGAAGTTTTACTTCTAAAAACAAATTTTTTAGGACATACAATAGAATGAGCATTGGCCAAGTACATTGATATCAACAGTAGTTAGGAGAAAAACCTCTGATTACGTAAAATCTCTCATTCTCTGAACCGACCTTCGATGATTCCCAGCTTGGTTAGGGACCACTAATCCTCCCTGGTTACCAAGATAAATGGCTTCTCTGATTACTCTCAATTTTCTTTCAAATTCTTTCTCAGACCTATATCATTAACACTCAGATATGTGACTTTGCAGTGGACCCCTTGCTTTAGTAGCTCATTAACCACTGTTAGAGGCCCAGGTTTAAAACTGTTCCAAGCAAAACTTTTCCTAGCCATTAGAAACACCTTAATACTTATCTATGTCCATTAACAAGGAAGTTATCTCACTATACAAGCATAAGGGCAAAACACAGGGAATCATTTCCAGCCCAACTGTTCTATTCTAAATTACTGGGGTCAATTTAATAGTAGACGGAACCCGTATAAAGAAACTCATGATAACAATTATAGAACAGATTAAAATCAGTGTATCACATGAATGGACCTAGAGATTATCGTACTAAGTAAAGTAAGCCAGAGAAAAAGATAAATATCATATGATATTGCTTATATGTGGTATCTTAAAAAAAATGATACAAATGAACTTATTTACAAAACAGAAATAGACTCACAGACATGAATACAAACTTATGGTTACCAAAGGGGAAAGGGCAGGGGAGAAATAAATTAGGAGTTTTGGATTAAAATATACACGCTACTATATATAAAATAGATTACCAACAAGGACCTACTGTATTACACAGGGAACTATACTCAATATCTTGTCATAACATATAATGGAAGATGATGTAAAAAAGAATATATATGTTTACATACATGTACAATTGAATCACTTTGCTGTACACCTGAAACCAACACAACAGTGTAAATCAACTATATTTCAATAAAAAAATTTTTTAAAAATCAATGTATCAGCAACATCATTAATGGAAGAGGTATGAATTAAAGGCCAGAATATCTCAGAAAACATACCAGAGTCCCCTAAGGTAATTAATCTAAAATGTATTCTGTCCCTTTAATTAAACGTGTCTTTGTTATACCTTCAAAGGTCTCTGTATTCCTGTCTTGTCCACACTCTTTACTTTTTGCTACAAGTAACACCACCTTAGCCCCGAGTCCACAGAGAAGGTCTGGGGACCCAGTGGACTCACAAAATAGAACACCTTGCATTCCTTTACAGAGCAAGCATTTCCAAAGACTCCTACCAAAATCCACTCAAAATACGGATGAGTGTCCAAACAGGAGGGAAATTATCCTTCCATGATAAACAGAGAAAAACTCACCATGTTTTGTGAGATCTGTAGCCTTAGTCCATCCCAAGTACCCCAGATCCCACACACCAAGGAGCTCCATTCCCGCCACCTCCAAACAAAAAAGAACCCCTCCCCAGCACTTGGGAACTCTGAGCCATCATATCAGTTTGAATGCAAATTTGACCCCAAACCCAGCTCTGCCGACAGATTCATTTTTAAGTAGACTCTGCTCCCTGCAGACCGACATGCAAATGGTGGGAACTCAAGCATGAGAACCACAAAGGCAGCAAAAAGACGTTGACCATACCTATTTTCCCAGCCTCCCCTCGCAGGTTGAAATCCCAGTTTCTTGGCAACTTCAGGGACATTTTGCTTCTGGTTTGGGTGAGTTGCTGCTGAAGCAGGGAGTCTGCCTCAATTCACGCCCTTCTTGGCTTTTTGATCTTCTTGCCCCACAAGCTTGTGTGTGTGTGTTTTCCCCTTTACGATTGCTTCACAAGCAATCTTCGGTTTGAGGTTGGTCTGCCAGCATGTCTTCTCCTTTCTCAGATGAAAGGTCCATCCATCTGTCACCGGGGATGGTACCCAAACCTGCCCACGGTCCCTCGGGGGGCTGGTACCTCATGAAGTGTGCACCCTGCTTTTCCTGCTTTCAGTATTACCAGAAATATCCCAGTTGACACTTCACTCTGCGTCATGGGAAGCAAAGCTCCTGTTCAAAAGAATCTCAGGCCTCACTGAGGCGAGGTCGTGATAAACAACGGCTGCCTCTTGGCTTTTTTTTTTTTTTTTTTAACTGTCTGCTTCCTTGCATTTGAGGAAGTGGGTGGTTGTTCAGTGTAATGATACATTATAATCTCTTTCTTGAGAAAATGGTTTTTGGAAATGCTTATATAAGTAGAGTGAGTGCTAGAGGTTTGATTAAAAGAAAAAGAAAAGAAAATTCTAAGACTCTGGCCATCTACCTCTAAGGCTCCCTTCTCATTGAACAGAGTGGGCTTACAAAAACGGTCAATAAGACAAAGAGCTTTCCCCCAAAGTCACCTTCGTTTAGGTCAACTTCTTTTAGTCACCTTCTTCCTGCTATAAGGCCCACATAGTAAGTTCTCCACCTACTCAGGACAAAGGTTCCAAGTGATCTCAGCCTGATGTCAGGAGGGTGCTGATGTATTTAGCTAATAAGTGAGCTTTAGCTGGGTAGACCCACTTAAGTGTTATCGTGGTTCTTTGACCCTGTGTACAGGGTGTGGGTTTGGGAATCAGACTGATATATGTTCACAACTCAGTTCTTCCACTTCCTAGCTCTGCAGCTTTTAACAAGCAACTGAATCTCTCTGGGCCTCAGTCTCCTTAGCAGTAAAAAGGGTTGATAATAACCGTGACTGCACAGAGTTGTGAAGGCATCTAGTACAGAGCTGGACGCATAGTGGTTACACCACAAACATCAATTCAACCCTTATTCCATTTAGTTCAGTTCTGTGACAGGCTTTCGTATGTTCAACTGGGCCAGACTGACCTAGTGATTAAGTATTTGGTCCAAGAGCCAGAATGCCTGTGTTCAAATCCTGGCCCAACCACTTTCTTGCTGTGTGACTTTGGATAAGTTTCTTGACTACTCTGTGCTTCAATAGTCTCATCTATAAATGAGGCAAATAATAGGACCTACTTCAGAGGGCTATCATGAGGCTTATTAAAGAGAGTAGATAATAAGACTAATAAGGCTATAAGGTAATGGAACTAATAAGATAGTAGGTAAGAGTGCTCACAAGAGTCACTACTGGCCAGAATATGAGCTACACATCCTTGGTCCATTCATTCTTCAGCCCTCCTGGATGACTCTGCTATACTTTCCTCTTTGCCTCCATGTACTCACTCTGTTGATGCCCTGGCTTCCTGTTCCATTGGGAAAGTTGATGCAACTGGAGGAGAACGTCTGCAAGCTCCCATCACTGTAGCGCCCTCACTTCCATGCATGGAAGCTCACACACTCAATCTTCTCTCAGTTCCGAAGGATAAACTGTGTCATCACTCCTCTATCTTTACTGCTTCATCAGTTTCTTCTCTCTCTTGGATCATTGCCACCAGCATTCACGCTTATTCTTTTGTTTTTTGTTTTTGTTTTTTGGCGGTACGCAGGCCCCTCACCGCTGTGGCCTCTCCCTTTGCGGAGCACAGGCTCCGGACGCGCAGGCCCAGCGGCCATGGCCCATGGGCCCAGCCGCTCTGCGGCATGTGGGACCCTCCCGGACCGGGGCATGAACCCGTGTCCCCGGCATCGGCAGGCTGACTCTCAACCACTGCGCCACCAGGGAAGCCCCACACTTATTCTTTTATATACTACAGTTTAAAAAATCTCTCTCGATGTCATTTCCCCCTTTGGCTACAGCCCCATTTCTCTCCTTCATTTCTGAGCCAAGTTTTCATAAGAATTGTCTATACTTGCAAACACTTGTCCTGCTATTCTCTCCTGAATCTTTTTGGTTGATGTTTTTGCTCCCATGACTCCACTGAATATATTCTGATCAAGGACATCGACCACATCCCTGTCACTGAATCCACTGGTCAATTCCACATGTCATCTCACTTTGACACATTTGATTCCTTTCTCCAAGCCCAAGCCCTCTCTCCACTTGGCTCCCAGCGTTCCTCACTGGTGTGGTTGTCTGCCTGCCGTTCTGCTTCATCTCCATTTCCTTGCTGATTCCATTTCATCTCCCTGACCTCTTAACAGTGAAGGAAACCAGGATTCACTCACTGGACTACTCTTCCATCTATACCCACACGTTGGTGAGCTCATCTGTCTCAAGGCTTTAAATGCCATGCATTTGCTGATCCATCCAAGGTAGATTTTTAGCCCAGACTGCCCCCTGAACCCCAAATCATACACATCTCTGCTTATATAACAAATAACCACCTCAAACTAAACTGTCCAAAACTTATATCCGGCTTCCCTGGTGGCGCAGTGGTTGAGAGTCCGCCTGCCGATGCAGGGGACACGGGTTCGTGCCCCGGTCCGGGAGGATCCCACATGCCGCGGAGCGGCTGGGCCCGTGAGCCATGGCCCCTGGGCCTGCGTGTCCGGAGCCTGTGCTCCGCAACGGGAGAGGCCACAACAGTGAGAGGCCCGTGTACCGCAAAAAAAAAAAAAAAAAAAAAATCCAAAACTTATATCCGGGGGACCAGGCTGAAGGAGCAGGGGTGACCTGAGGCATATTCTTCTCATTGTGAATGAAAGGAGTGTAAGAGGGAAGAACCACATAAGCCTATTTAAAGCCTCTGCTCTTATCATATCTGCTCATATTCTAGTGACCCACACACATCACGTGACCAAGTCCAAAGTCAGTGAAACAGGAAGTACACACAACCCGGGGGTGGGGGACAGGGGGGAAAAGGAGTACATGTCCGCTGATCAATGCTCCAGTGCATCACACCAACACGGCTCAGCTACCCTCCAAGCACCCCAGGCGTGCTGGATTCCTCTGAACTTAGTCAGTTGGAGACTTCGGAGCGCCCGCTTGGCATTACTGCCTGCCTGACCCAAAGAGCACTTCTCTGTTCTATCCTGACTCGGGGTGGAGGCAAGTGTGGATAGCCATCCCGAGTCCCAGCCCAGCAACATCTCCACAGGGAACTTGACATCATGCAAAGGTTCAATCCTGGGACCTAAACTCAAGAACTCTGAAAATATCTTGAAGGTAGCATTTAGAAACATGGAGAGAACTTCCCTTACTCTTCAGGGTAGGTTCCTGAAAGTCTTGGGAAAAATCTCATGACTGATGGGGAAGTTGTTCATGAATGCTTGGAAAGGCAGCCAGAAGAAAAGCACCCCTGGAAAGGCCCAGCACAGCTGCCGTCCCTCCGAAAAGCCTGCCCTGGAGCAGTCAGCTGCTTGGGTAGGGGTGACGGGCAGCGTCGCTGCAGCACTGCTCCCCGATTCTTGACCTTCAGAAAATGAAGAACTATAGATGTCTCGTCTGGTTCCCAAGTTTGAATCAGCATCTGCTATAGCAAAAGGAAAAGCAAACACTCATTCATCTATTTGCTTACTGAATGCTAACCATTAATTAAGAGCTTATTTTTTTTACTGGACACTGGTGGAATGTTCATGAACAAGCTGACTTTGTTTCTGCCCTCATTCAACTTACAGTCTGTTGCGAGAGAATAGTTAAGTCAACAATTAAATACTACGTGAGAAGGGTATACTGGGGGCAGTTTGGGGAGTATGGGACTTTATCTTGGAGGGGCCTAATTGGGACTTGGGTTGTGAGGGAAGGCTTTCTGAAGGAAGTGTCTTTTATATTAAGGCTTCATGAATGAGTTAGGGAAGAAAAGTGTTGCAGAAGTTTTCCATACGAAACAAGCAGCATGCAATAGGCACAGAGGTAAGAAAGGACTCATCAGGTTGCTCCAGAAAAGGATGAAAGGGGAGGGATGGAGGAGAGACGAAGCTGGAGAGGGAGACCAGGGCTGGATCATGGTGGATCCCTGGGAAAAGTTTTGACTTTACACTGAAGGAAACAGAAGCTACCGGGGAGTTTTTATTAGAGCGAGGTTGCAGAGGCTGTGGCAGACATGGAGGTGAGAGTGAGAGCGGGGGAGACATCAATGGCCGCTTTCAGGGAAAGAAGGGAAAACAAGGCAAAAGCCATCCAGGTGGTAGGATTTATGGCCCCGGGGAGTTTCTATGGGAGAAAAAAGATGCCCACAGTCCTGGCCCCAGTCCCTGCAGAGATGGAAGCTCCAATCACAGAGATGGAGTGTGGACAGAAAGAGTGAGGGCTACTGATGAGGAGGGAGAGTCAAGGTACCTCAAGGAGAAGATGGTGGGCTCTGTCAGTCCAGGGGAGGTGGCATTTAGAGAGCTGCGGGGTGCTCAATGCAGATGTCCTGCAGCTGTGGGAACCCAGAGCTCACGTTCATTCGTTCCCTCATTCACTCCATAAACATTTATCCAGAACTGTGCTGGCTGGATGCTGAGTAAACAGGATGATTAAGAACCTGGCCTAATCCTCAAATGACTCAGGAGAGAGAAGTGTAAACCAGTGCCATTGGAGACAAAAAAAATAGTGTACGCACGGAGTAGGGTGGAACAGGAATTGTGAGCTCTGCTTGGGTGGCCAGGGAAGGCTTCCCAGGAAAGGTGACCCAGGAGAGAGCAGGCAGGCAGGAAGCATAGTGAGGGAGCCAGAGGAAGATGTTCCAGGCTGATGAAAGAGCAGAGAGCTCGACAACACCAAACCCACTTAGGGAAGAGCTAGGAATGGCATCTGGCTACGGCTGCGGGGTAAGTTTGGAAGAGGGGGAGACAGACAGATGGGCCGAGGGGGCAGGGCCGCTGGGCCAGGGCCTCAGGCACTGGCTGAGGGCTTGGACTCCACTCTGAGGTGACAGTCATTGGAGGACTTCGTATACATTCCTTTTATTGTTATTTTTACCATTATAGAAGCCTATGCAAGTTTTAAGTATGCATAAAGAAAATAAAAATCACTGTTACCATTTAAGATGTAAAGAAAAATTTTCTCCTTCTCAGCCTCCTCTCTGGATGCAGTGTATGTATATGCTATTTTTAACTTCATTAAGAAATAATTGGCAAATATAATTGTATATGTTGAAAGTGTACAACGTGATGATTTGATATGCATATACAATGCAGATGGGTGATTACCAAGATTAAGATTATTTACACATCCATTACCTCACATAGTTAACATTGTTACTACTTGTGTGTGTGTGTGTGTGTGTGTGTGTGTGTGGTCAGAATGCTTACAGTCTACTCTCAGCAACTTTCCCACATATAATACTGTATTATAATATAATACTGTATTATAATATATATTATATTATATAATATAATATATAATATATAATATATATAATATATATATTATATTATATAATATATATTATATTATAATATAATAATAATACTGTATTATTAGCTACAGTCACCGCGCTGTACGTTAGATATCACATATCTGTATATATATTGTTTTAATTCAAAAACTACCATGCATGTTGTTTTATAAACTGCTATCATGCCTTGACAAAAAAATGAATAGTTAGCTATCCTTAAGCGTTTTCCTAAAACATCATTCTTAATGGCCTCATAGTTTTTAATTGTGTAATGAAAGCTAAATTTATTCAACAAACCCCTGTAACCACTGAGCATCTGAGAGATACACAAAGTTTTATAATCTTCTTATAGTTAAGTATCTGCGGAAATCCATTCTCCCACTTTTTCCCTCACCCCCAGGTGAATTCTTAGAGGTGGAAATACTGTGGAAAAGGATATGAAAATGTTAAGACTTGACGTGTGTTTCCAAACTGTCTTACAGAAGGTTCTACCAGTTTATGTTCACATCGGTGATATATGAAGGGTCCAGTTCCCTCATGGCCTTGCTAAAAGTTGGCATTGTTTTATTTAAAATCATTGCCAGTTATTCAAACAATTTTTTAATTAATAGTGAAACTCAAGTTACTTTTGAATGTGCTTACTGGCCATTTGTAGGGGTCACATATGTCTAGGTATCTATGTGTCTGAGTGACCTTGCAAAAGGAAGGTTATCTTATACCTTTATTTGTGACTTTCATCCCACTCGCTCTAGGATCTCCTTCAGAAACTCTGGTTAGCTGCCTGCTAGTTCTTCATTTGTAGCCTCTTTGTCTTTCATTTTGTCACCTCTGTTATGTCCTCTGCATTTCGAGACAGTTTCTCATGTTTGTCCTTCATCTCACTGTTTTGTTTTGTTTTGTTTTGTGGTATGCGGGCCTCTCACTGTTGTGGCCTCTCCCATTGTGGAGCACAGGCTCCGGACGCGCAGGCTCAGTGGCCACGGCTCACGGGCCCAGCCGCTCCGCAGCATGTGGGATCCTCCCGGACCGGGGCACGAACCCGTGTCCCCTGCATCGGCAGGCGGACTCTCAACCACTGCGCCACCAGGGAAGCCCTGGTTTTGTTTTTTTAATGGCTTTATTGAGGTATAATTTATGTACCACACAATTCACTCATCTAAAGGGTAAAATTCAATGATTTTTCTACTATACTCATAGAGTTGTTCTACCGTCACCACAGTTGTAGAACATTATCGTCATCCCCCAAAGAAACCCCATACCCTTTAGCAGCCCCTTCCCACTTCCCCCACCCAGCCCCAGGCAACCACTAATCTACCTTCTGTCTCTATATATTTGCCCATTCTGGACATTTCATATAAATGGAATCATATGATATGGGGTCTTTTCTGACTTGCTTCTTTCGTACAGCGTAATGTTTTGAAGTTCATCCATTTTGTAGCATATATCAGAACTTTATTTCCTTTTATGGCCAAACCATATCCCATTGTATGTATGTAGCAGATTTTGTTTATCTATGCATCAGATGATGGACACTTGGCTTACTTCTACTTTTGGGGTATTATGAATAATGCTGCTGTGAACACTCATGTTCAAGTTTTTGTGTAGACGTATGCTTTTGTTTCTCTTGGGTCTGTACGAAGCAGTGGAATTTCTGGATCATACGGTGACTCATGTTTAAACTCTTGAACCACCAGAATGTTTTTCAAAGTGGCTGCACCACTTTGTATTCCCACCAGCGATACAGGAGGGGTCCATTTTTTCCCCACATTATCCCCAAAGCTTGTTATCATCTCTCTTTTCTATCTGAGCCATCCTAGTGGGTATGGACTGGTATCTCATTGTGGTTTTGATTCGCATTTCCCTGATGGCCAGTGATGTTGAGTGTCTTTCCATGTGCTTATTGGCTGGTTTGGTTTTCCAAAGCATAAGTTCTGCTTCTTGAAACGTCCACAGATGTAGCCACAGGGAACGTGCATTTCTATAAGACCACATTCAGCTAAAACTTAAGCCTTCAGTTTTGGCTTTAACTCTACTGTTTTGTTTTGGTTTTAACTCTACTGTTTTGTTTTGGTTCCTTTAAAACCTTCTTTAAGGGGAAGCTGATGTACATTGTGCCGAATAGCATACCAAACTTTTGGCAGTATTTAATTCTGAAGTACCACTTTCCCCTACCCACTGCCTGGCAAATTTGTAAGTGATGCTGGGTATGAAAACAGAGTCGCATCTTACCAGTAGTGATCGGGTCTGCTGGAGAGAGTCCTTTGCCGCTGGATCTCTCCCTCTCCTTCTCCATCACATGCCCCAAGTGTGGTTGCCATCATCATCTATTTTCTGCAGGGATTTATAGCAGTGCCTGGGAGGGAATGGAAGGATGATACCCTAGCTACCTCACTGAGGAGCATCAAAGAAATGTACAGCAGAGAAGGGGAGTTCAGTTTTCTGGATTCTCCACAGTCTGTGTCTCTGAGTGAAGAACAGACTCGAGGAGAGACACGCTGTGGGTGCCCACCTTTGTCAGGAAGTCTCTGCCCGTGAAACGAAGTCGGGGAGGTTTCTCTGAACCCAGGTCCTTATGCGATAGGACAGTGCCCTGTTGATCAGTAAGCTTCTCCTAGGAGGACAGAGAGGAGCTTTGTTGCTAGTGCTGGCCCAATGGTTTTGTTGCTGTTGTTCTTAATAAAATTAATCGTACATTACAGTGGAGGGGGGTGGATAGAAACAAAGAGAAATCTTGAGCATCTTGGTGTCAGAGTTGAAACAAAAGAGGCTTTAATTTCACTGTCTAACAACAGCAAAATCATGGGCTCTAGAGAAGTGGCTGGGGATTGACCTCCTTCCCACCTGTCTCCCACAGCCCCTGAAGAGTTGCTTGGTGAAAGGTTAGGGCGCTGCCCTTGGTGCTGGTCCCTGAATCTAATGTCTTTCTCTCTCAGTAGTGAGTGTGGGGTGGCCAGAGGAAAGGGGAGGCACCTGCCCTAAGCAGGCAATAGAGGTGTTTGCCTGTAGAGAATTTAAAAAATAGAACGAAACTAAAAGCCCTCGGCTTTCCTTTATTATTATCACCACACAGGATAATTCTAAATAATGTCTGCGCTAAAACTACTCTGCCCCTTAGCTGGACACTTCCACCCCTCACCTTGGTAGGCCCGACAAGCCCTGCTGGTTATGGTCCCACCTTGTCCACGTGAGAACTCTCTCCTTGCTGTGGAACCTGCCCGGGGCTCGTGTATTTTGATTGACTACACTGCCCACCTGAAAATATCAGCGCCATCTCCCATCCTTCCCAATCCTTCCCACTCCAGCTCTCTGAGGATTTGAACCCCTATTCCAGCCCCTATCCTACTTTCCCTAGCAGTAGTCTATAACAATGCCCCTCATCTCGTGAGCTTTCCAGGAAGCCTGGAATTTGAACCAGGTGAATTGGTTCATAAAACCTGCAGGACGCCATGCTAAAAAAAGCCTTGAACGACTGCATCTTGATGACTTTATCCTGACAATTCAGGTAGAGCACCTATATTTAAAAAGAAAAAAAAAAAGAACACACTTTGTTCTTTAAGCAGTTTTAAGTTTACAGAAAAATTGAATGAGAAGTAGAGAGTTCCCACATACCACCAATCCACCCTCCAGCGCCCACACAATTCCTCCTTTTCCCGCCTACTAGTGTTACTGAGTGCAAGCTCATACAGCTCACTGCATAACAGGCCAAGAAATTGAGGGACGAGCTGTTGGGGCAAGGAATAGTGATTTTATTTGGAAAGCCAGCAGACCGAGAAGATGGTGGACTCATGTCCCAAAGAACCGTCTTACTTGAGTTAGAGTTCAAGCTTCTTTTATACTGAAAGTGGAGGGTGTGTGGCTGGTTGTTGCAGATGTCTTGGTGTTGGAATCCTTTGTCCTTGCCTGTGTCCATGTAGGTCTGGTCACAATGATCCTGTAAAACTCCAAAAAGACAATTTTTATTTTCTGTTCTGCAACTTTTTATCTCTACATAAATGGAAAAGAGTTACACATTTAAAGGTCAGAGCCTTGAGAATGGGTTATCCTGTATATTTCAGGGTATAGGCAACATTCTTTTACCAAAGGTGCAGAGCCAGCATGACAAAGCAGAGGCAACAGAACACAAGGATTAGAGCTAAAGGAATAGATCCAATGTGGAGTCAGGTTTGTTCTTCTCTGTTACATTAGCATCTTGCATTAGTGTGGTACTCTTGATAGAATTGATGAGCCAATATTGACACATTTTTATTAACTAAAGTCCGCAGTTCGCATTAGGATTCACTCATTGTGTTGTGCATTCTACAGGTTTGATAAATGCTTGATGACTTGTATCCACCATCATGGTATTATACAGAATGGTTTTACTGCCCTAAAAGTCCCCTGTGCAGAGCACCCACTTTTGTGACATCCTCCCGTCTTGTTCACACAGAGTTTTTTTTTTTTTTTCATTGCCATGATTTTAAAATCAAGAGATTCCTAAAGGAATCTGAGTTTCTGAAACAGCCAGCGATTCAGCCACAGGCACCAGCGTGTCCACAAGATCACGGTCAGCAGAATCTCGGCAGAGGCTGACCCTCTTCAGAGAGGTCAGCTGTGCCAAGACCCTTCTGCTCCAGAGAGGCAGAGCCAGGTGCCATTTATAGTCACACTTGGACTGTTGTTTTCCTTAGAATAGATTTGAGAAGAAAAGTATGACACTTTGTACTCATGTCTCATTCAAAAGTGAGGAGAATAAAGGTAGTCTGGGAAGGTCAAGATGTTTGGGAGAAAACACATTTCTTTGTGGACGCGAGTGAGCTAGTTTCATGTGTTAATATTCCCTGCCTGGCTCCTTTTGGCGCTGGAATGTGGGTCCCATATTAGGGGTGCAGTCAACCAGCAACTGTACTTTTAGTTACTACTCAACTGTGCAGGGTTAAAGGCCGTACCTTCAGGGATATGACTGATTTCACAGAATGTGTGTCCTGAAGTGTGGCATTTAGAGACATCAAGAGAAAGATCTTTTTCATATGGATTTTAATAGTCTACGTCTTTAAGAGAGTTGTATTTAAAAGTCACAAGTTCAATGTTTTATTCCCTTTCCCTTAGCTATACGAGTAAAACAGGAACAAAAAAAATCCAAACTGGCAGAGGAAGAGACTCTACCCTCTGAACAATCGGTTTGGCTCAAGGGATGTGGTACCGGCATCTTAGCTCAGAGCCTTTTTCCTCCAGGCCTGAGCCATGAGGTGGACATGCCCTGCTCATTACTGATCTCACCTCTGCTAAGGCTCTACTGTTGATTCTGATGGCTGGTCACAGTTTGATAGTCTATTAACTTTTAGTTTTTCCAACTATCCCATAGCCAAAAAAAAATTATATATACACTATGCTATATATAATTTTTATATATAGTATAGTATATAAAGCTATATATATACTATAATATATAGTATACTATAATATACTATAGTATGTTAGTATATATAGTATATATATGATATTATATTATTATACTATTATAAAAGTATATAGTATATATAATGATATATATCAATATAGGTACTATACTATACAGTATCTACTATATATACCATAATATAAATTAATATAATATATTATTGTATATTACAGTATATATAGTATATATACTATACTCTATATAATATACTATAATATATAATTACATAATAATATATTATATTATTTATATTATAGTTATATTATTAATAATATTATATTATGTATATTTTATATATATATAAAATAATGTCTTTCAATTTTCCCTGGAGGAAGGCTGTCCCATGGATCACAGGATTAGAGAGAGAAATGTCCATTTAAATGGGAAATTTGTCCCTGAAGGGCTCTAAACAGAACCTGAAGTTTTTGAATGGGAGCACACAGAGCAAATCAAGGGGAAGTGTCCCCCACATAACATAATCATGGGTTGCATTATATTAGGCTGAACCACATGAAATTTCTGATACTTGACCACTTTCGACTGGCAAAAACAACTTCATATGTTTCAGTGGAAGAGTTCCATTCTGCTTCTTGCTGCTCATTCACTCGACAAATAGCAAATAAGTTGTTCACCTATCATGTACCAGGCACTGTTCTAGGTGTTGGGAATATAGCCAAAAGCAAGACAGCCAAAAACTGCTTTTGTGAAGCTTATTCCAGTGAGGAGAGAGAGACATAACCACAATAATAAGCAGGATGAGTGTGCTATGTTACGAGGGATGAGCGCTGTGGAAAAGAGTAGATGTTCCCTGGGAAGGGAGAAGAGGTGCTGGGTTTCAGGAGGGGTGGCTGCAGCTGTGAATAGTCGGATGTGTGTCATTTGAGTAAAGACCTAGAGAAAGTGAGGAATGAGCCAGGAGAATATCTGCAGAAGACCATTCCAGAAGAAAGGAGAGTGAGTGCAAGGGCCCCACCCGAGATAGGAGCAAGCCAAGTATAACCAAGAGACAGCGGGGAGGCCATGTCCCTGGAGTGGAGGGAAGAAGGGGGAGATCGCTGGGGATGGGATGATGAGGTAACAGGGGGCCGACTGCACAGGGCTTTCTAGGACCCAGCCGGGACTTTTACTTTGAGTGAGGTTTTGAACAGAGGAGTGACTTGACTTGATTTGTACTTTTAAAAGATCACTATGAAAGGATGCTCAGCATCGATAATCATCAGGGAAATGCAAATCAAAACCACAATGAGGTACGGCCTCACACCTGTCAGAATGGCTACCATCACAAATGACAAAGGTTGGCAACTATGTGGAGAAAAGGGACCCTGGTGCACTGCTGGTGGGAATATAAATTGGTGCCGCCACTATGGAGAACAGTATGGACAGTTCTCAAAATCTAAAAATAGAACTATCATATGACCCAGTGATTCCACTCTTGGATATATTTCCAAGAAAACCAAAAACACTAATTCGGAAAGATACATGCACCCCAATATTCATAACAGCACCATTTACAGCAGCTAAGATATGGAAACAACCTAAGCGCCTATCAACAGATGAATGGATAGAGAAGATTTTTATATATACACATATATTTTTATATATACATATATATATAATAGAATGCTACTCAGCCATAAAAAAGAATGAAATTTTGCCATTTGCAGCAACATGGACGGACTTGGCATTATGCTAAGTGAAATAAATCAGAGAGAGAAAGATAAATGCTGTATGATATCACTTATATGTGGAATCTAAAAAAAATACAACAAACTAGGGAATATTAAAAAAAGAAGGGCTTCCCTGGTGGCGCAGTGGTTGAGAGTCCGCCTGCCGATGCAGGGGACACGGGTTCGTGCCCCGGTCCGGGAAGATCCCACATGCCGCAGAGCGGCTGGGCCCGTGAGCCATGGCCGCCGAGCCTACGCGTCCGGAGCCTGTGCTCCACAGTGGGAGAGGCCACAACAGTGAGAGGCCCGTGTACTGCAAAAAACAAAAAACAAAAAACAAAAAAAAAAGAAGCAGCAGCAAACTCACAGATATAGAGAACAAACTACTGTTACCAGTGGGGACAGGAAAGTGGGGAGGGGCAACATAGGGGTAGGGGATTAAGAGGGACAAACTATTAGGTATAAAATAAGCTACAAGGACGTATTGTACAATATGGAGAATATAGCCAATATTTTAAAACTATGATATAAATAGAGCATAACCTTTAAAAAAGTGTGAATCACTATATTGTACACCTGAAACTTATATAATATTGCATAGCAACTGCACTTCAATAATAAAAAAAAAAAATCACTATGGTTTCCATGCTGAGGGCTGGGGAAGAGGAAATAAGAGGTCCCAGCTCAAGTAGGCAGGAAGGAAGCAAAAGGAGGTAAATTGTCTGAAGGGTGAGGAGGGCAAGGACAGAAGCAGAGACTTCAGAGGCTGACTGCAACAGTGCAGGTGAGAGGGGACAGTGGGTCTGGACCAGTGTGGACCAGCCAGCACACCACACATGGTTGTGCAGTTGATACATTGCAGAGGCACTGCCCTCATGGGTAGGGTGAAGGGGCACTGGAATCCAGCCAAGGCCTAAGTGTGGTGCTGCATCCCTCCAGAGGGAAGGGAACATTTCTCTTCAAAGGCTCTGTCCACCCATTAAGTTATGTGCGTGATGTTTTTCTAAACATTACAAAAGCATCACCATATGGACCAGCACAGGCTCTGGCAGTGGCCAAGGAGTTGGTGAGAAGGGCTGAGATTCTAAATACATCCTGGAACAATCCTGTCAGTTCTATTAACAGATTGGGTGAGGGGTGTGAGAGAAAGAGAGGAATCAAGGGAAACTACAAGGGTCTCGGCCTGAGAAAATGGAACAATAGGGCTTCTACTGGCTGAGATGGAAAGGCGAGGAAGGAGCGGGCTGGGGAGAAGGGGTGGAGCAGAGTGGTGGAGAAGGTCAGCACGTTGTGAGCTAAAGATGCCCAGTAAACGTCCAAGTGGAGACAGTCCAGTGGGCAGCTGGATAGGAGTCTGGTGTTCAGGGCTGAGGTCCCCTGGATGGACATTTTGCATCATGTAAATAGACATTTCCTTGACCTTACACTTTTTGGTCCTCCAAGTGGCTCAGGAAGGACATCAGCAAGTGCAATTGGTATTAACCTGAAGGGCCCCAGGTGCCCCTGGCCCCGTTCTCTCCACATCCTGCAGAGATCACGCACTGTGGACCTTGGCCCAGCAGGGTGTTTTCCTTTCTTATGGGGCTGGCGTGAGAGGTCTTGCCCAAGAGAAATACACGCTATAGGCTCATAGGTCAAGCGGTCTCAGGGACAGGCCAGGTATTCAGGAGACTAGGGGAAATGTCCGCGCCCTAACACCTGGAGAGTTGGGGTTCCCCAGTCCAGTGGGAAGTTGAGTCCATGGGAGTCTCAGCCTATCCCACTGGTAGAAGGGAAGCCGTGCTTCCTGGCCATGCAGAGCCCCCACTAGACATCCCTGCTCAGCTCCAGTTCGGCTGTCTGACCCCAGTGGCTCAGCACGCAGGGCATAGCTCTGTGGTGTCTGGATTAGGGGTTTATCCCACTCCACCTCCTTCCCAGTGTTGGATGTGTCCATGCCCAACCAGCGGGGGTCTTCCACTCCTTCCAAAGTGAACCAGGTGATGTATGCCTCTCTTTGGAGCAATACACTCTGTGGGGACCCAGGAATCTCCATCTTGCCACCAGAGGTAACCTCCAGGGACCAGAAAGTGTGTTAGTGAAATCACCCAAGGCCCATCTGTAGGTCCAATTTGTGTCCATCCCTGAGTGACAGGCTACAGGCAGTACCAGGGCCTGTCTCCTCCCTGTCTCCCTCACTCAAGCCCTTTTAAAAGCATCCTGCAGCTAAGGCATCAACCCCCAGAACAGGTGGTCAGAGCAACTTGGAGGCTAACGTGACCAAGCCGGCCATGTGAGCGAGGGATGCAGGCCTAGTTTCTCCCACCCCTCACTCATCCACTCTCAGGGGGCCAGGGGTCTCCCCATGGCAGAGGAGCCTGGGCCTCGTGATTGCCCCCCAGGGAGTCCCTCCATCCCAGCATTTCTCAAGCACTTAGCTCACACCAGAGCCCAAAGATGGATGGAAATGGTCAAGGTGCCAAGATTCGGTGCCTTTATTTCCCCTTGTCCTCGGAACCCAGTGCGGGGTAGGGATTCACTGATCCCTAGAGGGAGCCCTAGGGCAAAAAGGCAGCCCTTCTTGCCCTACCTCTTCCTTGACCTTGACGGTGTTCTGATTGGTCACCGTCCTTTTCATACCTACTCTAGGTTGTTTTCTGCCCCTTCTTACCCTGTCCAACTATTACGAACTGCCATGAGAAGTTTCTCAATGAATGAAGTCCATTCCAATCATTTTTGAAAAATGGCCCATCCAGGCTCGGGGGTAGCCCACTGGCTTCCTGTTTCACAGCTGGTCCCACAGTAGGTCTACAGGCTTGGACACACTGCCCAAGGAGCCCAGAGGGGGTAAGCCCACCAGAATGGCCCTCAGTGGGCTGAAAACCCCTCTTCCTTTGCTTTGGCTCCAATGATCTTGCCTTCTTTGCTATTAACTAGCGACCACAGCGCTGGCACCTAAGTGGCCGCCTGCCGGCTCTCTGAAACCCAGATTTGTACCCCTGGCCTTGAACACAAGCCCACTGCCCTGTGTAGGCCAACCAAGCCACGTGCAGAGAGAGACAGAGCTCACGCACACATGCCCAGGTTCTCCCGAAACTCTGCCGAGCCTGGCTTCCCCTTTCAAGCTTTCCGTATTTTCCCCCATGTTTTAAGAATTAGAAACCCCTCCATTTCTCGTCTAACAAAAATGCTGTTAACCATCCTGCTTTAGGTGATGGGTTATCATGGCAGATTTGACCCACTTTCCCTTTCTGGGCTTCCTCTACCTTTTGTCCCCTCTTTCCTGGGTGGAGCCCTGTGGGTTGCACCCATCCTGCCTGGGATCTTACAGGGCAGGCTGAGCCGGGTGCTACCGGTGGTCTCGGCAGGGCTGTTCAACTTTGCATCTGGGGTCTCCTCCGTTCCCCACACGGGTATATAAACTTATTCACTGTGAGTCCGGTTCAAGACTGGGCTGGGTGTAGGGGGAGAGGCAGAAAAGGGTAGGGGGAGCGGGAGATGCGAACCATGGGGTGTAAGACAGGCTCAAGGCTGTACTGCACAAGGGAATAGAGCCAATATTTTGTAATAACTGTAAATGGAAAGTAACCTTTAAAAATTGTATTTAAAAATTTAAATTAAAAAGGACCGGGCCAGGTGTGTCTGCCTTCTTGATCAGCCCCTCTCCATACCTATTTTTCCAAAAAAAGTTCTGCATTAATCCTTTACTGCCTGTCACTGGCCTTACTCCACTGCACAGATTCCATCAAGAGATTCTGGTGACTTGGGCCTTAGGAAGCCCAGTTCTCTTTCCCCAGAGACCCGACAGTATATTCATACAGTAACTGCTCTATCCTGGGGAGGAATCTTTGGTCCCATCCTTCCCCTAGTCTTTCACAATCACGAGGAGAAGCTTAGGGTTCGTGACCTGCCCTCTCAGGGATTTCAGTGGCCCACAGACATCATGGTCACCCTGATTACTGCTCTCCCCTGACCTGCTAGCACCCTTGGGGTGGGGGAGACATCTTCCACCCTGGAGGACCCCGTCGAGCCCTTCTGCATGCCTAGTTGAGCAGTATTTACCCAGTATCAGCACTGTCTACCAGACGAAGCACCAGCGCCATCACTTGTGGAGGCTGGGACCACGGGCACGAGGGTCAGCTGCTACTAAGGGTCTCCCTTTTCTGGGCTACAAGTGTGGGGTTATGCTTTTTGGGAGGTCCACTTCTGAAAAAAAAAAAAAAAGAACAACACTTGGAATGAAAAACCCCAACGAGCCTTTGGGTACAGCAGCCACTAGAGTGAGCCCACAGACCCCAGAGGCCTATGGGATCTCTGCTCACACCCAGCGCAGTGAGGTAACAGCCACCAAGGATCAGGAGGGCCAACTAGGAATCTATCAAAGAAACGCACTGCTGGTCAGCTAAGTGAGCAGGCCTCAATCCCCAGGGGTCTGGCCACAACTAGCAGATGAATTTCCCAGGTTCGCTGCTCCAGAATAGGGGCTTCACTTTTGCCCACCTCTCCCAAATGGATGGCCACAGACTGTTGGATGATAAATGACCTCCTTTATTGTGTGCTGGGAATCTCTGACTATAGGAGCTCCATTTATGACCACTGCCTCCCAGTGGGCCCAGCATCATGGAATCTGCCGGCGATTCCACCCTCCTCACCATCTGTAGTCATGGGGCTAAGTGAGCACGGAAATGGCCAGCTCAAGGGTCAAACGCAGCCACTGTCACACTTGCCCTGTAAGGAGAGAGAGCAGAGAGGAGGTGGTGTCCCTCTGCTGCAGCACAGGCCCACAGGCATCCAGCTGAACCCAGGCCAAGTTCACTCCCCCCAGTTTGGAGAGTGGGGAAATGGCGCACCTCTTCACCTCCTGCCCGAGGGCATCCACACCTAGTGGCACTGGCTCCTGTTTGCCCGGAATCCTTGGCTCAGGGCTTCACGAAGCTGTCCTTGAGGACTCATGAGCCCATCAGTGCTGTGGAAAGTTCGGGGGGTCAGGAGCCTGAGCTGGAGTCAGAAGCTCGATGGGGAACAAGGGCCCTAGAACCAGACTCCCGGGTTTGAATCCTCCTTGCTCAGCTGTCTATCTGTGTGACTGTGACCATGTCAAGGAACCTCTCCTAGATTTACTTCTCCCATTTGCAAAATTAAGGTAATTATACCTATCTCAAAGAGCTGATGAGACCATCAGATGAGATTATACATCAAAAACACTCAAGATAGGGCTTCCCTGGTGGCGCAGTGGTTGAGAGTCCACCTGCCGATGCAGGGCAAACGGGTTCGTGCCCTGGTCCAGTACCGCAAAAAAAAAAAAAACAACAACAACAACAAAACACTCAAGATAATGTCTGCCATGTAGTTCTTAATAAAGCTTAGAGAAGAATTTAATTTCCACTGGTGAAATTATGTGACCTGAAGAGTCCGTAAAGCTCCATTTCATGTGATCTAATAAGAAAGTAAGCTGATAGTTAACAAATTAACATGTGCGGTGTCGGCTCTAACTTGGTGAACAGGAGGGACCTGCCTTGTTTAAACGGCGTATGAGGCTGCAAAGCCAACTTGGGCCAGCTGGGGAGGGGTGTGGACAAGAGTGAGGAGGGGCGCTGTCTGTCCACATAGCACTGCAGGGCTGAGATGCTGAGGGTGGTGACTAATTCTGGACCACAAACCAGTGGTGTAGTTTCAAGAGCCCTCCTCGCCCACCCAGCAGCCCAGCACGTGGGCAAACAATGACACACCCAATTTTATCAGCTTGGACAAGTTAGAGGAAGGAAGTGGTGTTGTGGGGAGGGGCAGAGTTCTAATCCTGACATAGAGACAAGAGAAAGGGATCCAAGTTGCAGAAAGGTAAACGTGTAGTCTCCTGTGTACCTGGAGCTTTGCCACCGAGAGGAAATCTAACCCAACAATCCGGGAACTGTACTGTTAAGTCCATCTTGGACTGCTCCGTCAGCCAGCTTCTAGTCTCCTGAGATCACGAGAAGCTCAGCAGGGCGCTGCCAGAACAGGAAGTGACAAAGGCAGCTGATTTCATCAGTGATATGAAACCCACGGTTCCCTTTGAGTAACTACACACAGAACAGACAGACCCCGCTGGGGGAAGGGAAGAGTTAACGCGAGCGGGTAACTTCACTTTAACTCCACACATCGGCAAAGAGAACACTTTGACTTTCAGTCAAACTCATTTTCCCCGCATGTTTTTCATCACAAACTTGGATGACTCATCCCATTTTACAGGTAAGAAAACTGAGGCATGTACTGGAGAGGTAACTTGTTTAAGGGTCAGGTCAGAGATCTATATTTTGTCCATGAGTTGTTGCAAACCTTAATAGTCCAAAAACATACAATATAATCCTTAAAGTATAAAATTCAAAATAAAGAAAGGAATTCATTTCTTTTTTTTCAATTTTATTTATTTTTTAAATTTTTTATTGAAATATAGTTGATTAACAAAGTTGTGTTAGTTTCAAAGTGATTCAGTCATGTATATATATATACCCTGAAACGTCTCCACATCTGCCACCTCTGTTCTGTCCCAGATTCATTCCTCTGCTCCCATAAAAGTTTGAGCCACACTTAACCATGGAAGCTCATTAGAGTGGCATCTCACAAGCTGCCTCCTGCCAAGGGACAGCATTTCTGTCTGACTCCTGCAATTTTAACCGTGGGACCTTTCCTGTCTAGGTGTGTGATTTCTAGAAACGGGCCCTGATCACTCAGCTGATAGCGCACAGGAAGCCTCTCAGGGTTTTCATCAAAACCATCACTTTGGTCTTTGAATAACATGTAAAATTTCCTTCTCAAAATAAGCATGGGCTTTAGATCAGTGGGCATAACAGGCAACTGGACCACCCTGGACTGTCCGACGTCACTCATGCTGAGTTAATTAGCCGGGTGTCAAGGGGTGCTCAGTAGGCCTGGACTCTGGGTGCCAATCTCTGCTCTGTGTCACTGTGATGTCTGAAGCCCAGGCTTATCATCTACAAGGACCAGATGATCATATCTACTGTGGGCTATTCTTGTGAGGATTAGGTTTCACGTATGTAAAATACCAGGACATGGCAAGCATTGTTAAATAGTAATGATAATGATGCTAACTTTCCCTAAAACAATATCCGACAAGGATGTGGAAGGCTGAGTGATGGCCAGCCCAAAGATGTCCACATCTTAATCCCCAGAATCTGAGAATGTGTAGAAGGACTTTGCAGATGTGATTAACAGAAGGATCTTGAGATGGGAACACGATCCTGAACTATCCAGGTGGGCCCAGTGTAATCATAAGGGGCCTTTTAACAAGGAGGCAGGGGGAGGTTATGTGAATTACGGAAGCAGAGGTTGGAATGAGGTGAGAAACGGGCCACAGACCAAGGAATGCAGATGACCTCTAGAAGCTGGAAAAGGTAAGGAGAGAAGTCCTCCCTAAGAGCCCTCAGAGCAAACTAGCCCTGCTGACGCCTTGACTTTAGCGCATTAGGACCAGTTTTGGGGTTCTGACCTCCAGTATTATCAGAGAATAAATCTGGGCTGCTTTAAGGCCCTGGGCTTCTGGTAATTTGTTGTAATAGCAGGCAAAAACTCATACAAAGACTCTAAAACTGATTTTCTTGGGCAGTTCATAAGCTGGCTCTGGGGGCCAATTTCCAACAAAGCAGTTTCTCCCGGTTTTTCAGAACATATTCATGACGTACCTATTTCAGTGTGTAGAGTGGGAAGAACAGAGGCCTTAAAGCAGACACTGGACCAGTTATTCTCAGAATAGCCTATGATTCTGAATTATTAGAGTTCATGCTAACATGAACATTCTGATTCAGGAGGTTTGGAGTGAGGCCTGAGACACTGCATTCCTAACACGTTTCAGATGATGCAACACTGCTGGTCCCCAGATCACACTTTGAGTAGCCAGGCTCTAGAGGACCAATTCGAAGGGAACACACATTTTTAAAAATTGAAGTATAGTTGATTTACAATATTATGCTAGTTTCAAGTGTTCAGTAAAGTGGTTCAGTAATATTTTTTTTCAGATATTTTTTGCTTGATAGGTTATTACAAGATGTTGAATATACAGTTCCCTGTGCTATACAGTATTTCCTTACCTATTTTATACATAGTAGTCTGTATCTGTTAATCCCATACTCCTAATTTATCCCTCACCCGCACTTTCCTCTCTGATAACCATAAATTTGTTTTCTCTGTCTGTGAGTCTATTCCTGTTTTGTATATAGATTCATTTGTATTTATTTAGATTCCACATATAGGTGATATCATATAATATTTGTCTTTCTCTTGTCTGACTTACTTCACTAAGTATAATATCTATATATCCATCCATGTTGCTGCAGATGGCAATATTTCATTCTTTTTTAGGGCTAAGATTTCATTACATATATATATATATGTGATATGTATATCACATCTTCTAAGGCCAATTGTCTGTTGATGGGCACTTGGGTTGCTTCCGTGTCTCGGCTATTATAAATAGTGCTCTGTGAACATTGGGGTGCGTGTATCTTTTCAAATTAGAGTTTTTTTCTTTTCCAGATATATACCCAGGAGTGGAATTGCTGGATCATATGGTAGTTCTATTTTTAGTTTTTTAAGGAACCTCCATACTGTTTTCCATAGTGGCTACACAAATTTCTACCAACAGTGTGGGAGGGTGAGGGAACACATTTGCTTGGCACACAAAAGGCTGCATTAACGGACCTGCCCTAAACCACCTTGCCAACTCTGTCCACTACTCTGTAAAACTTGACAAGGCCCGCTGAGTGCCCAGGGCTGGTCACGCCTCATTCACTTCCACTCCTACCAAGTATATTGTACATATAAACTCAGTTGGATCTGTTCCCAAGTGAGTGTGTCCCAAGGTATTACAAGCTGTACTTACTATTCTAATTATAGGATGAAGTTGATTACCTAAACTAATGAAATATGAGTCTCTGCAAAGAAAAAAACATAACTCTTTCTATGAAAATTAAGTTACTAGCTTTGGAAAGAGAGAGTAAATGCATAGCACTATAAAATATGTCAAATCACAGGTGGGTAAATGCAAGGGAGAATCACAAAAATGTCTACACTTAGAATGCTTTAAAATATGCCTATAAATTTTCACTCCATTTTAAAGAAACCAAAACTTTCCTGCCAGTACATTACAGATAAGCCTTAGACAAGCAAAGCTATAGGGATATGCATCTACTTTTTCTTTTTTTTAACATCTTTATTGGAGTATAATTGCTTTACAATGGTGTGTTAGTTTCTGCTGTATAACAAAGTGAATCAGCTATACATATACATATATCCCCATATCCCATCCTACTTGTTTCTCCCTCCCACCCTCCCTATTCCATCCCTGTAAGTGGTCACAAAGCACCGAGCTGATTTCCCTGTGCTATGTGGCTGCTTCCCGCTAGCTATCTATTTTACATTTGGTAGTGTATACATGTCAATGCTACTCTCTCACTTCGTCACAGCTTACCCTTCCCCCTTTCCGTGTCCTCACGTCTACTCTCTACATTTGCATCTTTATTCCTGTCCTGCCCCTAGGTTCTTCAGAACCTTTTTTTTGTTTTTTAGATTCCATAATATGTGTTAGCATATGGTATTTGTTTTTCTCTTTCTGACTTACTTCACTCTGTATGACAGACTCTAGGTCCACCCACCTCACTACAAATAACTCAATTTCATTTCTTTTTATGGCTGAATAATATTCCATTGCATATATGTGCCACATCTTCTTTATCCATTCATCTGTCGATGGACACTTAGGTTGTTTCCATCTCCTGGCTATTGTAAATAGTGCTGCAGTGAACATTGTGGTACATGACTATTTTTAAATTACGGTTTTCTCAGGGTGTATGCCCAGGAGTGGGATTGTTGGGGCATATGGTAGTTCTATTTTTAGTTTTTTAAGGAACCTCCATACTGTTCTCCATAGTGGCTGTATCAATTTACATTCCCATCAACAGTGCAAGAGAGCTCCCTTTTCTCCACACCCTCTCCAGCATTTACTGTTTGTAGGTTTTTTGATGGCCATTCTGACTGGTGTGAGGTGAAACCTCAGTGTAGTTCTGATTTGCATTTCTCTAATGATTAGTGAAGTTGGGCATCCTTTCATGTGTTGGTTGACAATCTGTATATCTTCTTTGGATAAATGTCTATTTAGGTCTTCTGCTCATTTTTGGATTGGGTTGTTTGTTTGTTTGATATTGAGCTGCATGAGCTGCTTGTATATTTTGGAGATTAATCCTTTGTCCATTAATTCATTTGCAAATATTTTCTCCCATTCTGAGGGTTGTCTTTTCACCTTGTTTATGGTTTCCTTTCCTGTGCAAAAGCTTTTAAGTTTCACTAGGTTCCATTTGCTTATTTTTGTTTTTATTTCCATTTCTCTAGAAGGTGGGTCAAAAAGGATCTTGCTGTGATTTATGTCATAGAGTGTTCTGCCTATGTTTTCCTCTAAGAGTTTTATAGTGTCTGGCCTTACATTTAGGTCTTTAATCCAATTTGAGTTTATTTTTGTGCATGGTGTTAGGAAGTGTTCTAATTTCATGCTTCTACATTTAGCTGTCCAGTTTTCCCAGCACCACTTATTGATGAGGCTGTCTTTTCTCCATTGTATATTCTTGCCTCCTTTATCAAAGATAAGGTGACTATATGTGTGTGGGTTTACCTCTGGGTTTTCTATCCTATTCCATTGATCTATATGTCTGTTTTTGTGACAGTACCATACTGTCTTGATCACTGTAGCTTTGTAGTACAGTCTGAAGTCAGGGAGCTTGATTCCTCCAGCTCCATTTTTCTTTCACAAGATTGCTTTGGCTCTTCGGGGTCTTTTGTGTTTCCATTCAAATTGTGAAATTTTCTGTTCTAGTTCTGTGAAAAATGCCATTGGCAGTTTGATAGGGATTGCATTGAATCTGTAGATTGTTTTGGGTAGTATGGTCATTTTCACAATGTTGATTCTTCCAATCCAAGAACGTGGTATATCTTTCCATCTGTTTGTATCATTTTTAATTTCTTTCATCAGTGTCTTATAGTTTTCTGCATACAGGTCTTTTGCCTCCTTAGGTAGGTTTATTCCTAGGTATTTTATTCTTTTTGTTGCAGTGGTAAATGGGAGTGTTTCCTTAATTTCTCTTTCAGATTTTTCATCATTAGTGTATAGGAATGTAAGAGATTTCTGTGCATTAATTTTGTATCCTGCTACTTTACCAAATTCATTGATTAGCTCTAGTAGTTTTCTGGTAGCATCTTTAGGATTCTCTATGTATAGTGTCATGTCATCTGCAAACAGTGACAGTTTTACTTCTTATTTTCCAATTTGGATGCCTTTTATTTCTTTTTCTTTTCTGATTGCTGTGGCTAAAACTTCCCAAACTATGTTGAATAATAGCGGTGAGAGTGGGCAACCTTGTCTTGTTCCTGATCTTAGGGGAAATGGTTTCGGTTTTTCACAATTGAGAATGATGCTGGCTGTGGGTTTGTCATATATGGCCTCTATTATGTTGAGGTAAGCTCCCTCTATGCCTACTTTCTGGAGGCTTTTTATCATAAATGGTGTTGAATTTTGTCAAAAGCTTTTTTGGCATCTATTGAGAAGATCATATGGTTTTTATTCTTCAGTTTGTTAATATGGTGTATCACATTGATTGATTTGCATATATTGAAGAATCCTTGCATTCCTGGGATAAACCCCACTTGATCATGGTGTATGATCCTTTTAATGTGTTGTTGGATTCTGTTTGCTAGTATTTTGTTGAAGATTTTTGCATCTATGTTCATCAGTGATATTGGCCTCTAGTATTCTCTTTTGGTGATATCTTTCTCTGGTTTTGGTATCAGGGTGATGGTGGCCTCGTAGAATGAGTTTGGGAGTGTTCCTCCCTCTGCTATATTTTGGAAGAGTTTGAGAAGGATAGATGTTAGCTCTTCCCTAAATGTTTGATAGAATTCACCTGTGAAGCCATCTGGTCCTGGGCTTTTGTTTGTTGGAAGATTTTTAAGTACAGTTTCAATTTCAGTGCTTATGATTGGTCTGTTTATATTTTCTATTTCTTCCTGTTTCAGTCTCGGAAGGTTGTGCTTTCCTAAGATTTTATCCATTTCTTCCAGGTTGTCCATCTTATTGGCGTATAGTTGCTTGTAGTAATCGCTCATGATTCTTTGAGTTTCTGCAGGGTCTGTTGTTACTTCTCCTTTCTCATTTCTAATTCTGTGGATTTGAGCTTTCTCCCTCATTGTCTTGATGAGTCTGGCTAATGGTGTATCAATTTTGTTTATCTTCTCAAAGAAACAGATTTTAGTTTTGTTGATCTTTGCTATTGTTTTCTTTGTTTCTATTTCATTTATTTCTGCTCTGATGTTTATGATTTCTTTCCTTCTGCTAACTTTTGGTTTTGTTTGTTCTTCTTTCTCTAGTTCCTTTAGGTGTAAGTTTAGTTTGTTTATTTGAGATTTTTCTTGTTTCTTGAGGTAGGATTGTGTTGCTATCAACTTCCCTCTTAGAACTGCTTTTGCTGCATCCCATAGATTTTGGGTTATCCTGTGTCCATTGTCATTTGTTTCTATGTATTTTTGATTTCCTCTTTGATTTCTTCAGTGATCCCTTGGTTAGTTAGTAACATGTTGTTTAGCCTCCATGTCTTTGTATTTTTTACAGAATTTTTCCCTGTAATTGATATCTAGTATTACAGCATTGTGGTCAGAAAAGATATTTGATATGATTTCAATTTTCTTAAATTTACCAATGCTTGATTTGTGACCCAGGATATGATCTATCCTGGAGAATGTTCCATGAGCACTTGAGAAGAAAGTGTATTCTGCTGTTTTTGGATGGAATGTCCTATCACTATCAATTAAGTCCATCTTTTTTAATGGGTCATTTAAAGCTTGTGTTTCCTTATTTATTTTCATTTTGGATGATCTGTCCATTGGTGAAAGTGGGGTGTTAAAGTCCTCTACTATTATTGTGTTACTGTTAATTTTCCCTTCATGGTTTTTAGCATTTGCCTTATGTACTGAGGTTCTCCTATGTTGGGTACATAAATATTTACAATTGTTATATCTTCTTCTTGGATTGATCCCTCGATCATTATGTAGTGTCCTTCTTTGTCTCTTGTAATAGCCTTTATTTTAAAGTCTATTTTGTCTGATATGAGAATTGTTACTCCAGCTTTCTTTTGATTTCCATTTGCATGGAATGTCTTTTTCCAACCCCTCACTTTCAGTCTCTACGTGTCCCTAGGTCTGAATTGGGTCTCTTGTAGACAGCATATATATGGACCTTGTTTTTGTATCCATTCAGACAGTCTATGTCTTTTGGTTGGAGCATTTAATCCATTTACATTTACGGTAATTATCGATATGTATGTTCCTATTACCATTTTCTTAATTGTTTTGGGTTTGTTTTTGTAAATCCTTTCCTTCTCTTGTGTTTCCTGCCTAGAAAAGTTCCTTTAATATTTGTTTTAAAGCTGGTTTGGTGGTGCTGAACTCTCTCAGCTTTTGCTTGCCTGTGAAGGTTTTAATTTCTCCAACAAATCTGAATGAGATCCTTGCTGGGTAGAGTAATCTTGGTTGTAGATTTTTCCCTTTCAAAACTTTAAATATGTCCTGCCATTCTCTTCTGGCTTGCAGAGTTTCTGTTGACAGATATGCTGTTAACCTTATGCGGATTCCCTTGTATGTTATTTGTTGCTTTTCCCTTGCTCTTTCTAATATTTTTCCTTTGTATTTAATTTTTGATAGTTTGATTAACATGTGTCTTGGCATGTTTCTCCTTGGATTTCTCCTGTATTGGATTCTCTGTACTTCCTGGACTTGAGTGACTATTTCCTTTACCATACTAGGGAAGCTTTCAACTATAATCTCTTCAAATATTTTCTCAGCCCCTTTCTTTCTCTCTTCTTCTTCTGGGACTCCTATAATTTGAATGATGGTGCATTTAATATTGTTCCAGAGATCTCTAAGAGTCTCCTCAATTCTTTTCATTTTTTCTTTATTCTGCTCTGTGGTAGTTATTTCCAGTATTTTATCTTCCAGGTCACTTATCTGTTCTTCTGCCTCAGTTATTCTGCTATTGATTCCTTCTAGAGAATTTTTAATTTCATTTATTGTGTTGTTCATCATGTGTTTGCTCTTTAGTTCTTCTAGTTCCTTGTTAAAGGTTTCTTGTATTTTCTCCATTCCATTTCCAAGATTTTGGATCATCTTTACTCTCATTACTCTGAATTCTTTTTCAGGTAGACTGTCTATTTCCTCTTCATTTGTTTGGTCTGTTGGGCTTTTACTTTGCTCCTTCATCTGCTGCATATTTCTCTGTCTTCTCATTTTGCTTAACTTACTGTGTTTGGGGTCTCCTGTTCGCAGGCTGCAGGTTCGTAGTTCCCATTGTTTTTGGTGTCTGCCCCCAGTGGGTAATGTTGGTTCAGTGGGTTGTGTAAGCTTCCTCGTGGAGGGGACTGGTGCTTGTGTTCTGCTGGATGAGTCTGGATCTTGTCTTTCTAGTGGGCAGGACCGCATCCAGTGGTGTGTTTTGGGGTGTCTGTGAACTTATTATTTTAGGCAGCCTCTCTGGTAATGGATGGGGTTGTGTTCCTGTCTTGCTAGTTGTTTGGCATGGAGTGTCCAGCACTGGAGCTTGCTCGTCATTGTGTGGAGCTGGGTCTTAGCATTGAGACGGAAATCTCTGGGAGAGTTCTCGCCAATCTGGTGGTTCAGTGTCCTGAACTCAGCTCTCCCACCTCAGAAGCTCAGGTCTGACACCCAGCTGGAGCACCAAGACCCTGTCAGCCACACAGCAACAACGAATGGAAGAGTGTTTCTGTGTGGTATGCTATCCTTCTACTAGTCCCTGATTTTCCAATTCATTCAGGAAGCAGATTCCAGTTTTCATGTTGTATTGATTTTCTATTGCCATTGTTCTTTCAACATCTCCTCAGCTGCCCAGGGCTCGGGCACCTCACTCTCCTGGGCTGTGGCCCTGGGGGACTCAGAACTGCACGTGGCCCAGCCTCCAGCCGGGTTGGGGGTGGGGTGGGGGAGGAGCCCCACTCCAGGCCTGGCGTCAGGGACCCCCACCTGGGATGGGTGAGCACCACTAGCCCTGCTCAACCTGTGGAAGATGAACCTGCAATCTGGAGAAGAAGAACTGGCATTCAGGCTGGACCACTACGAAGCCAAGGCCATGTGGCACCTCCTCCTCATCAGACACACTCCTGGTACCACGCGGATGTCTCCCTGGAAAGAACCGCACTCTTGCATCTACTTTTTAAGTGAAAATGTAAAAGGTCAAGTGATTATTGCTGCTCTCAATGGTGGGGATGGTGTACTTACTTATACTTCAGACCTTTGGCTCTTCTTACACAACATTGCAGTGTTTCCTACCACTGCTGTCAAGCCTCAGCACCAAAACCTGTCAGAAGCTGTGATTAATCTCCATCTTTTGCAGCGGAAGAAACTGAAGCTCAAAAAGAAAGGAGTGAATTGACTCAGTTCTAGAGGCAGTAAAAGCCTCCTCATTCTGGGCCATCCTCAGCAACCCAGGGTTGTTCTTCTAAACAACAGAATGTCATGTTCTGACATTTAAAGAGAGAAAAAGAATCACATGTATTGTTCAATTACGATCAAAGAGTAAATTGAAATAGCTGTGGCAAAAGCACATCAGATTGAAGGAAGTATAAGCTGGAAAATTATTCTATAAAGTAGAATACAGATGCCTATCCAAGATGTCCCTAGAGACCCTGGTGGTTTCTCACCAGTGTAAGTGCTAACTCAAGATTGTATCATGTGATAACCTATATGGGAAAAGAATCTGAAAAAGAATGAATATATGTATAGTATAACTGAATCACTTTGCTGTACACCTGAAACTAACAAAACTTTGTAAATCAACGATACTCCAATAAAATTAAAAATAAAAAAATAAGTTATGTTAAATTAAGGTATGCTAAAAAAGATTACATCATGTGGTTGAGGTTTTGGATATAACTATACACACATTTTCAATCCTTCTGTGCTCAGCAGTTGAAACTTCAGTTTCAATAACTTCTGGGAGGGAAGGATGTTGGCCCAAGCTCCAGGAAAGGGTAGAAGCCACATAAGGCAAGCTCAGGAGCCCTGCTGGCCTTCTCTATTGCCACAATGACTTGCTGCAGTATTCCTGTCTCTCTTGAAGGATCTACATTTTGAGCATGAAAGAGTTAAGCATAATTTCCATATACGGAAACGTCCCACAAGGGTTACATGGATGTGCCAGAAGAGACCACACTGAACAGCTCTCCTCCTTCTCCATGAACTTCATCTTTCCTTCTCCTTTTGAAATGGGTCACCAGGGACAATGAGTGCCAAGTCTCAATAAGAGCAAACAAACAAACTAGGCCTTCTGATTCAAGTTAGCAAACTAAGCATATTCCTCTCTCTCTTCTCTCCCCACATCCCATCTAAATGGCAATAAGGAAGGACCAGGAAGAGTGGAGAGCATAGGAGAGGATCAGCAGACCAAGGATTTTCATGATTCTTGGGTAGAATTACACTGAGGGATAAACATTGGCAGAAGGGATATCAGCTCAGAACATGCCCAAGAGAAGGCTGCAGCAGAAGAGGGGTCCTGGATTCAGGCATGTCAGGTGTGAAAATGATTGGACAAATGCCTATGGAATAAATGCTGGAGTAGGTTCATTCACCTATCCCCTCTCCTCCCCTATGCATACAACAAAAAAAAGTCCATGGGAGAATGAGTCCAAGATTGTTAATTTTGGAGCCCTGGGATATCATTAGGGCATCAGATTCTTTCCACCTCTCAACTCCACCCTCTTCACTCTGTCACTTCACCCCACCACCAATAGACGCCACAGCAGTTCCATCCTCTCACCTAGAGGTGACTATATCTGGTGGAAGGACCAAGGATGGCTCCTAATCTTCCATGCGCCTCTTTTAAGAGCAAGAACTCTTTTCCCAGAAGCCCCTCAAACAAACCTCCTGTGGCATCTCATTAGCCAGAACAGGGTCACGTGTCCACCCTAAGCCAATCATGGGCAAGAGGAATAGGATTTCTGTGGCTGATTTAGAGCAGTGCCTCTCAAACTTGAGCATGCATCAGAATCACCCTGAGAATTTGCTAAAACACCCATTGCTGGGCCCCACCCCATAGGTTCTGGTTCAGTAAGTCCCAGGATGGGGCCAGAGAAATTGCTTTTCTGCAGAGTTCCCAGATGATGCTGATCGTGATCACTGGGTTTGAGGAGGCAAACAGCAGTGAAAGGGCCTATCCTCTTTCAGCATTTTAAGTAGTTCTAACCTAACTTCCTGCCCACATGTTTCAAGTTAAACCTTCTAATGCACATGGTCTGCACTCATGCTCAGGGCTTAGTCATTTCTCTCATTCAGGGAAGTTATGATTGTAACCATCAGAAGAACTAAAAGCAGAAATTGTCAAAAGTGGCTGCCTCTGGGGAGCAGGTGGGAGCAGAGGGGGCAGAAGGAAGTAATGAGATATTTTATTGTTATTACATGCCCATCTGAACTGATTGGATTTTTCTTTTCATCTGTATTATTGCTTTAATAAGAATGCTTTTGTAGTGCATATTTTTCTTATTAAAGAATATTTTCAGCTCCTCCTTTTTCCAACCAGTCATTTCTATGTATCAATATCAATGTTGTGAATGGAGCTTAATGTAGGTGGGAGTTGCTATTGAGTAATTGAGTTAAAATCATCATCATGAGGTTGACAAAATATTAACCTATGGTTTGCACCAAAATTTGTCTTAGGAAGAAGACTCTTCCCCTTTGGAAAAATAATTTGAGAAGAACCTGGGGGAAAAGTTCACTTCCACTTCTCCTCAGTCACCATCACCAGGGACCTCCATGAAGGCCAAAACCAAGGCTCAAGAGAAAAGGGCTGAAATACTCTGAAAATAAAAGGAGAAGTCATTGGACCTCCTCAGGAAATCCACTGGAAAGCAGAGAGGAGGAGGGAGAGAATTGTGTGCCATTGAGAAGGAGGAATTGCATTTTGAGCTGTGACCTCTCACCTAGATATCCTTCATCAATTCCTCAGGGCCCTCTTCTGTTAAGAGTCTTACACATGCTTATTTGAGTGAGTTTTTGTGGTGGAAGCTAAAGCGACTATGTTTCACATTTGGCATGGGATGACCTAGACAACCCAGGAGGAAGCGGAAAGCCAGAGAGGCAGAGGAGACTCAGAGAACAATGTAAGACTGGTCTGCCCTAGGGGAATGTAGCAGAAATCTTGTTTCACTTTCCACAGGCCCAGTTATTAGAGAGTTGAAGGTAATTTTACCTACATCTCAAGGGGCAGGTCAGCCCCCAATTGACATACCAGTTAGTTATATAAGAACTAGAAAAAGCCACCAAGTTCATATCAAGGAAATAATATTTCAACCAGATGACTGAGGGCTTTGAACTCCTGAGAAGAAACTGTTACTCAACTGCTGCAGAGACATCTTCCAGGAAGAGGGGATGGTCCAGGTGTGTCCAGAGCTCGCACCTGGACTGGGAGTTTTATTCCAAAAACTGAGCATGTTCTTCAGATGAAATAACTCTGAGGGCTCCTAGGCTGGTGTTCATCTATGCAGAAATCAGAAAAGCCAGGCCTGACTTATCATAGGGGCTAAATAAATAAATAAATAGAAGTCCTACGGCTGTTTTTAGCCTGATTATTAGCCCCACTAATACCCAGGAAATAATGTGAAGTTCTGCCACTAATATAAAATTATTGCCATTATTCCATTTACTCAAGAACTTAATGGATTCTGTTCATCAGTGCATGTCTTTAACATTTCAAATTTGTAATTTTTTTCTCTTAAGCATTTCCATTTCTCTTCACAATTGCAAAGTTAGGTTGAATTATTATTTTTTCCTCCCTTTCTATGACTGACTCTCCTTTTCCTTTATAAATTATCTATTTGACTCATTTACAGACCTAGCATAAACTCAACCTCATACTATCCGTCCTGAGTAATTAGCTGTTCTTTTTATGGATCAAATGGAAGCGTTTGTCATCAGACTCCTCAATAAGTCCTCTCACAAAGAATAAATAACACTATTACTTTAAGTAAAATCATTCTTTAACTTACTAGGAAAAAAGCCGAAGAGAAATGTATTAACCATTTGTCTTGTAATCCAGTTTGATTCTCCTCTCTTTGTCTCTACCAGAAGAGGATCATAAGGCAGCATAAATGTCCACATTGGGACACAGTGCTACATCTGTTCTCCCATCACTCAAAGACAAGGACCACATGGCTGGCTCAGGAAGGAAAGTGGTACTGAAATACCAGGCACACTCACTTGCCAAATTCTGGAATATTAGGATCTTCGCTTAATCTGTTCCAAATTATAACCTAGTAGGGAAAAGTTTGTATTTTTTCATCTGTAGCCATGGGAATATTTGGCAAGAGGAAAACTTGTATCTCAGCTCCCTCTGCTGGCGTTTCAGAAAACAATTTGTCCCCTTATTACCAGGTCCTGTGCTTTATACACACAGAGGGCCATCTTCTTGCCAAATGTGAGCTGATAGGGAAGTTAGGTCTACATCAATAGGGAAAATCTTCTCAAGGAGCCCGGTGCTCCAAAAGATGAAAATAGGAGAGGGGCCTTCCCAATGGTGAGTCCAAACTAAAATGGAGATTCTCCAGCCCCCTCTATAAAGGTAAGCCTGAGATGAATTCAGACATGCTTATTCTGAAAAAGAATCCCAGGTGATTCTGCTGGACCTCCTCATTAGGAATTATCTAATGACTTTCCCTCTCTTTGAGAGTCTGCCTGCCGATGCAAGGGACACGGGTTTGTGCCCCGGTCCGGGAAGATCCCACATGCCGCGGAGCGGCTGGACCCGTGAGCCATGGCCGCTGAGCCTGCGTGTCCGGAGCCTGTGCTCCACAACGGGAGAGGCTACAACAGTGAGAGACCCATGTACCGCAAAAAAAAAAAAAAAAAAAAAAAAAAAAACAATGGGTCAATGAAGAAAACAAGGAGGAAATCAGAAAATATCTCAAGACAAATGAAAATAAAAACACAACTTTCCAAAACCTATGGGGCAAAGCAAAAGCAGTTCTAAGAGGGAGTTTTATAGAGATATAGGTCTATCTCAAGAAACAAGAAAAATCTCAAATAAACAACCTAAAGAAATTAGAAAAAGAAGAACAAAGCCCAAAGTCAGCAAAAGGGAAGAATAAAGATCAGAGAGGAGGAACTTCCCTGGTGGTCCAGTGGTTAAGACTGTGCGCTCTCAGTGCAGGAGGCCTGTGTTCAATCCCTGGTCAGGGAACTAGATCCTGCATGCCGCAACTAAAAGGTCCCGTGTGCTGCAACTAAGACCCAGTGCAGCCAAATAAATAAATAAATATTTTTTTTAAAAACAGAGAGGAAATAGAGACCAAAAGTAATAATAATAATACAAAACCCACACAAAACCAAAAACAAAACAATAGAAAAGACCAATGAAACCAAGAGCTGGTATGTTGAAAAGACAGACAAAGTTGATGACCCTTTAGCCAGGCTCATCAAGAAGAAAACAGAGATGAGCCAAATAAGTAAAATAAGAAATCAAAGAGGAGAAACAACAACTGATATCATAGAAATACAAATAATCATAAGAGAATACTATGAAGAGTTATATGCCAACAAATTGAACAAACTAGAAGAAATGGATAAATTTCTAGGAAAATACAATCTTCCAAGACTGAATCAGGAAGAAACAGACAATCTGAACAGACTGAACACTAGCGATAAAATTGAATATGTAATAAAATAAAAAAAATCCCAGCAAACAAAAGTCCAGAAGCAGATGGCTTCACAGGTCACTTCTATAAAACATTTTAAAAAGTATTAATATTTATCCTTTTCAAACTATTCCAAACAATTAAAGAAGAGGCAACACTCCTAGACTTATTTTATGAAGTTACCATTACCGTAACATCAAAACCGGATAAAATCACTACAAAAAAAGAAAATTACATGTAAATTATATTGTTTAGTTTTCAATTATTTGAGGGTGTTTCAGACAGGTTTTTATTTTTTTATTTGTAGTTAAGTTCAATTTGTTCAAAGAGTATACTTTATGTAATTTGATTCCTTTTAATTTTATTATGAATATTGCCTATCTTGTTGAATGATCAATATGGATTTGAATGTGGATTCTGTTTTTGTGAGTGGATTTTACTGTAATTATTATTTAGGCAAAATTACCTAATGACTTTGCTCAGGTATTCTATAGCCTTATTTAGTTGTTCTAATTATTCCTAAGGGTGAAGTGTTGAAATCTTCAACTCTAATTGTGGATTTGACTGTGTCCCTTTTTCAGTTATATCAGGTTTTTTTAAATATGTTTTGAAATTGTTATTAGGTTCTCTGATTTTTCTCTTTTCTTTCAGATTAATTTACTATTTTATGATTCCATTCTATATTATTTATTGGATTATTACCTGTAATTTGTGTTGTATTTAGTAATTATTCTAGGACTACAGTATTCATTCTTATTGTAGTAAGAATTCAAATAATATTATACTACTTCACATAGAGTATAAACATGTTTCAACAGAATGCTTTCACAACTAGGGCACCTGCAGATGCTGGTGGAGGACCCCAACATCCAAGGAGATGGGAAGAACCCCCAAGGGAACCGAAAGGATGTGGGGGGACTGAGGGGAGGGGAGAAGTGGAGGCTGGACAGGACCAGTGCCCCTGAGGGGTGGCTGAGAGGATGGAGGGTTTCCCACACCTGGAGGGACCCTCAAGGGCTTGAATCAGGGGGAGCAGCCACAGCACTTCCCCTGCCTAACCGGTTGGGGAAGTCTTCCCAGCTCTCAGAGGTCTCTTCTGGGCTGGGTTTGTCCTGGGGGTGTAGAAGGGAGGCTGGGGAGATCAGGAGAGGCAGGTGGGAGGGGCTCTCCATTACAGGAGGAGCAGGAGAGGAGCAGAGGGTGTTTGCCCTGCCCACTTGAGCCCAGGAAGCCTGGTGGGCTCCCAGGTGGGGTCCCCTACCATCTGAGACCAGAGGTGGGAGAGAGAAGCATGCTTGGGTCCCTTCTGTTTTGTTGAGCCTAAGCCCCACCTCCCACCCTCCCACCCCGCCTTTTCCTACCCTGTGGGTACTAAGAATAGGCCCTGCCCATCACCCAAACCTCAGCCCTTCTTAGGCCCCCACCCTCCACAACCAAGGCCTTTTCCACCTTTTTTTTCCTCCTCCTCTTTTTTACTATTGTGGTTCTGTTTTACATTCTGATTGTTGTTTCATCTATATTTTTATTTTTTTCTAATATAGCTGTTAGTTTCCTAGACTAATTTTATTTTTTACTTTGTTATTGTTCTCCTTTATTTATCTGTTTATTTTTTTGCCACCCTATGCCACTTGCAGGATCTTGGTTAATGAGACAGGGGTCGGGCTGAAGCTCCTGTGGTGGGAGCTCCAAGTCAGAACCACTGGACTAACAGAGAACCTCAGACCCCAGGGAATATTCATCAGAGTGAGGTCTCCCAGAAGTCTTCATCTCAGCACCAAGACCCAGCTCTACCCAGCAGCCTACAAACTGCAGTGTTGGAGCCTCAGGCCAAACAACCAGTAAGACAGGAACACAATCCCACTCATTAAAAAAAGAGACAGAAAAAATATATGTAACAGATGAAGGAGCACGGTAAAAACCTAAAATACCCAATAAATGAAGAGGAAAAAGGCAATCTACCTGAAAAAGAATTCAAAGTAATGATAGTAGAGATGATCTAGAATCTCTGAAATAGAATGGAGGCCCAATTTGAGAAAATACAAGAAATGTTTAACAAAGATCTAGAAGAACTAAAGAACAAACAAACAGAGATGAACAACACAATAACTGAAATGAAAAATACACTAGAAGGAATCAATAACAGAATAACTGAAGCAGAAGAATGAATAACTGAGCTGGAAGACAAAATGGTGGAAATATCTGTCGAGGAGCAGAATAAAGAAAAAAGAATGAAAATAATTGAAGACAATCTCTGAGACCTCTGGGACAACACTAAACAAACCAACATTCAAATTATAGGGTCCCAGAAGAAAAGAGAAAAAGAAAGGGTCTGAGAAAATATTTGAAGAGATTATAGTGGAAAACTTCCCTAACATGGGAAAGGAAATAGTCATTCAAGTCCAGGAAGCACAAGAGAGTCCCATACAGGATAAACCCTAAGAGAAACACACCAAGACACATATTAATCAAACTAAGAAAAATTAAATTCAAAGAAAAAATATTAAAAGCAGCAAGGGAAAACCAAAAAACAACATACAAAGGAATCCTCATAAGGTTATCAGCTGATTTTTTAGCAGAAACTCTGCAGGCCAGAAGAGTGTGGCAGGATATACTTAAAGTGATGAAAGAGAAAAACCTACAATCAATATTACTCTACCCGGCAAGGATCTCATTCAGATTCGATGGAGAAATCAAAAGCTTCTCAGACAAGCAAAAGCTAAGAGAATTCAGCACCACTAAACCAGCTTTACAACAAATGCTAAAGAAACTTCTCCAAGCGGGAAACACAAGAGAAGAAAAAGACCCACAAAAACAAACCCAAAACAATTAAGAAAATGGTAATAGGAACATATATATCAATAATAACCTTGAATGTAAATGGTTTAAATGTCCCAACCAAAAGACACAGACTGGATGGATGGATAAAAAAACAAACCCATACATATGCTGTCTACAAGAGACCCAATTCAGACCTAGGGACACATACAGACTGAAAGTGAAGGGATGGAAAAAGATATTCCATGCAAATGGAAATCAAAAGAGCTGGGGTAGCAATAGTTGTTTCAGATAAAATAGACTTTAAAATAAAGACTGTCACAAGAGATAAGGAAGGACACTACATAATGTTCAAGGGAACAATCCAAGAAGAAGATATAACAATTATAAATGATAATGCAGCCAACATAGGAGCACCTCAATACATAACGCAAATGCTAACAACCATGAAATGGAAAATTGACAGTAACACAATAATAGTAGGGGACCTTAACACCCCACTTACACCAATGGACAGATCATTCAAACAGAAAATAAATAAGGAAATACAAGCTTTAAATGATACAATAGACCACATAGATTTATTTGATATTTATAGGACATTCCACCTGAAAGTGGCAGAATACACTTTCTTCTAAAGTGCACATGGAACGTTCTCCAGGATAGATTACATCTTGAGTCATAAATCAAGCCTTGGTAAATTTAAGAAAACTGAAGTCGTATCAAGCATCTTTTCTGACCGCAACGCTATGAGACTGGAAATCAATTACAGGAAAAAAAATTGTAAAAAACACAAATACATGGAGGCTAAACAGTGCACTACTAAATAACCAAGAGATCACTGAAGAAATCAAAGAAGGAATTAAAAAACACAGAGAAACAAATGACAACAAAAACATGATGACCCAAAACCTATGGAATGTAGCAAAAGCAGTTCTAGGAGGGAAGTTTATAGCAATCCAATCTCACCTCAAGAAACAAGAAAAATCTCAAATAAACAATCTAACCCTACACCTAAAGCAACTAGAGTAAGAAGAACAAAGAAAACCCAAATCAGTAGAAGGAAAGGAATCATAAAGATCAGAGCAGAAATAAATGAAATAGAAACGAAGAAAATAGCAAAGATCAATAAAATTAAAAGCTGGTTCTTTGAGAAGATAAACAAAATTGATAAACCCTTAGCCAGACTCATGAAGAAAAAAAGGGAGAGGATGCAAATCAATAAAATTAGAAATGAAAAAGGAGAAATCACAACTGACACCACAGAAATACAAAGGATTATAAGAGACTACTACAAACAACTGTATGCCAATAAAAAGGACAACCACGAAGAAATGGACAAATTCTTGGAAAGGTACAGTTCTCCAAGACTGAACCAGGAAGAATTAGAAAATATAAACAGACTTATCACAAGTAAATAAATTGAAACTGTAATTAAAAATCTTCCAACAAACAAAAGTTCAGGACCAGGTGAATTCTATCTAACATTTAGAGAAGAGCTAACACTGATACTTCACAAATTCTTCCAAAAAATTGAAGAGGGAGGAACACTACCAAATTCATTCTATGAAGCCATCATCACCCTGATACCAAAACCAGAAAAAGATATCACAAAAAAAGAAAATTATAGACCAATATCACTGATGAACATAGATGCAAAAATCCTCAACAAAATACTAGAGAACAGAATCCAACAACATATTAAAAGGATCATATACCATGATCAAGTGGTATTTATCCCAGGAATGCAAGGATTCTTCAATATATGCAAATCAAACAATGTGATAAACCATATCAACAAATTAAGGAATAAAAACCATATGATCATCTCAATAGATGCAGAAAAAGTTTTCGACAAAATTCAACACCTATTTATGACAAAAACTCTCCAGAAAATGGGCATAGAGGGAACCTACCTCAACATAAAAAGGCCATATATGACAAACACACAGCAAACATCATACCTAGTGGTGAAAAACTGAAAGCATTTCCACTAAGACCAGGAACAAGACAAGGATGTCCACTCTCACCACTATTATTCAACATAGTTTTGGAAGTCCCGACCATGGCAATCAGAGAAGAAAAAGAAATAAACAGAATACAAATTGGAAAAGAAGAAGTAAAACTGTCACTGTTTGCAGATGACATGATACTATACACAGAAAAACCTAAAGATGCCACCAGAAAACTACTAGAACTAATCAATGAATTTGGTACGGTTGCAGGATACAAAATTAATGCACAGAAATCTCTGGCATTCCTATGCACTAACAACAAAAAATCAGAAAGAGAAATTAAGGAAACAATCCCATTTACCATTGCAACAAAAAGAATAAAATACCTAGGAATAAACCTACTCAAGGAGGTGAAAGACTTGTACTCAGAAAACAATAAAACACTGATGAAAGAAATCAAAGACGACATAAACAGATGGAGAAATCTACCATGTTCTTGGATTGGAAGAATCAATACTGTGAAAATGACTATACTACCCAAAGCAACCTACAGATTCATATGGAAACACACAAGACCCTGAGTAGCCAAAGCAGTCTTGGGAAAGAAAAACAGAGCTGGAGGAATCAGGCTCCCCAACTTCAAACTATACTACAAAGCTACAGTAATCAAGACAGTATGGTACTGGCACAAAAACAGAAATATAGATCAATAGTACAGGATAGAAAGCCTAGAGATAAACTCATGCACCTATGGTCATCTAATTTATGACAAAAGAGGCAAGGACATACAATGGAGAAAAGGCAGCCACTTCAATAATTGGTGCTAAGAAAACTGGACAACTACATCTAAAAGAATGATATTAGAACACTACCTAACACCATACACAAAAATAAGCTCAAATTGGATTAAAGACCTAAATGTAAGGCCAGACACTATAAAACTCTTAGAGGAAAACATAGGAAATACACTCTGACATAAACCACAGCAAGATCTTTTTTGATCCACCTCCTAGAGTAATGGAAATAAAAATAAACAAATGGACCTAATGAAACTTCAAAGCTTTTGCACAGCAAAGGAAGCCATAAACAAGACAAAAAGACAACCCTCAGAATGGGAGAAAATATTTGCAAATGAAACAACGGACAAAGATTAATCTCCAAAATATACAAGCAGCTCATGGAGCTCAGTATCAAAAGAACAAACAATTCATTTAAAAAATGGGCAGAAGACCTAAATAGACATTTCACCAAAGAAGACATAGAGATGGCCAAAAGGCACATGAAAAGATGCTCAACATCACTAATTATAAGAGAAATGCAAATCAAAACTACAATGAGATATCACCCCGCACTGGTCAGAATGGCCATTATCAAAAAATCTACAAAAAATAGATGTTAGAAAGGGTGTGGTGAAAAAAGAACCCTCCTGCACTGTTGGTGGGAAGGTAAATTGATACAACCACTATGGAGCACAGTATGGAGTTTCCTTAAAAAACTCAAAATACTACCATATGACCCAGGAATCCCACCACTGGGCACATACCCTGAGAAAACCATAATTCAAAAAGAGACATGTACCACAGTGTTCACGGCAGCACTATTTACAATAGCCAGGACATGGAAGCAACCTAAATATCCATCAACAGAAGAATGGATAAAGAAGATGTGACACATATCTACAATGGAATATTACTCAGCCATAAAAAGAAAAGGAATTGAGTTATTTGTAGTGAAGTGAATGGACCTAGAGTCTATCATACAGAATGAAGTAAGTCAGAAAGAGAAAAACAAATACCATATGCTAACACATATATATGGAATCTAAAAAAAAAAATGGTACTATGAACCTACTGGCAGGGCAGAAATAAAGACGTAGACATAGAGAATGGACTTGAGGACACAGGGGGGAGGTAGAAGCTGGGGCAAAGTGAGAGTAGCATTGACATATATACACTATTGAATGTAAAATAGTTACCTAGTAGGAAGCAGCAGCATAGCACAGGGAGATTGGCTCAGTGCTTTGTGATGACCTAGAGACGTGGGACAGGGAGGGTGGGAGGGAGGCTCAAGAGGGAGGGGATATGGGGATATATGTATGCATATGACTGTTTCACTTTGTTGTACAACAGAAACTAACACAGTATTGTGAAGCAATTAAACTCCAATAAAGATCTATTTTAAAAATACTTTCATTTTCCCACATCTGCCTTTGCGCTATCATTATCATACATTTTATTTTACATATGTTATAAACCTAAAAATACAATGTCAAAAATTTTACTGTAAGCTGTCAATTTACATTTTTAAAATTTAGAAGACTAAGTCTTTTTAAGTTTCCCACATTTTTTCCATTTCCAGCATTCTTCTATCCTTTGTGAATAACCAAGTTTCCACTAGTATTACATTTCTCTGCCTGAAGAAATTTCTTTAATCTTTCCCATAGTGCAAGTATGCCAGCTATGAGTTTTCTCAGCATTCGTCCATCTGAAAAAAATCTTTTCACTTTTATTTTTGAAAGATAGATTTTCACTGAGTATATAATTCTAGGTTGAGAGTGTTCCAGTGCTTTAAAGGTGTTATACCATTGTCTCTGGCTTGCATAGTTTCCCATGAGAACTCTGCTGTCATTCTTATCTTTGTTTCTCTGTATATGATGGGCTTTCCCTCCCTCTGATTGTCTTCTCTTTGTATTTGGTTTTCAGCCATTTAATTTTTTATTTTATTGTATTTTCCATTGTATTGTTTTCTGTACTTTCTGGATCTGTGGCTTGTTATATTTCCTTAATTATAGAAAATTCTTTGCCACTATCTCTTCCAATATTTATTTTGTTCTGTTATCTTTCTCTTCTCCTGATCAAATGCTAATTGTATTTGTTAGTTTTTTTTATAGTGTCCAGCACTCTAGGATCTTTAAATTTGTTTGTTTATTTTTGTGTTGTTGTTTTTCTCTTTATGTTTCAATTTGAACAATTTCTCATGACTTATCTTCAGGCTTACTGCTGACAATCTCATCAAGAGAATTGTTTTTCTTTGACATCATGGTAGTTTTTTATTTACAACATGTAATGTGATATTTTTATAGTTTTTTTCTCTCTGCTGAAATTTCCCATCTGCTCATGCCAGCTATCCATCTTTTCTATTAGATTCTTCATGATATTAATCGTAGTTATTTTAAAACTTTTGGCTGATAGTTTCAACATCTTTGCCATTTCTGGGGCTTATTCTGTTCTTTTTATCTTTTGATAGTGGATATTTTTCTTGTTTTCTCCTCTGTGTTATTCTATTGAATGCCAGCATGTGAATGTAAAAGAACAGTGGAGAGTAAGTAAATAATACTATGCTGGGAAATCGGTACACTTCTTTTTCAGACCATTTTTCTGTGGTGTGTGTGTCTGTGTGTGTGTGTGTGTGTGTGTGTGTGTGTGTGTCTGAAGGAATGGGTTGATTTAGTCAATAGTTGAGCTTGGTTTGGATTTTGTTTTAAATTTTAATTGCTCTGTTGTACACCTAAAACTAATATAATATTGTAAATCAACTACACTTCATTTAAAAAAATTTAAATTGTATATTATGTGTATTTTACCACAATAAAAAAGGGGGACTCTTTAAGGTCTCCTGCCCTGGCCCAATCTTTCTCCTAAGTCTGCCTTTTTCTCATTGTTAGTTTAGGAGTGACATTCTTTTCTGGCTTTCTCTACCCTAAATGGAAGCAGAAATGCCATCTTGATGTTTTACTGTTATTAGATACTGAATTCCTTGAAGATGTCAATCAAGGTGACTTGTTACCCCAAAATGAAACTCAAAATAAAATACTCCAATTCTATGTATACTCCTAATATCATATCTACTTCACATTTTAGCTTCAGTGTATCGTAATATTAATTTCCATTAAGTTACACATAGAAATCAAATATCCTAGCTCTAACTTGGCCACACAGTTACTCTAGCTCAAGTTATTTCTGATAGTTTCATGGGTTGTGTACCTAGAGAAATCTCTCTCCCAGGGTGCCTGCATGGCTCCATAGGCATGCGCCATAATCTCTGCACCATGGTCTCTCTTCAGATCTCCACTGGGCACAGCAGTTTCCCAACTTATGTTTGCAATTACTCCACCAAGCAGATCCTGCTCCAATGCAGCTCTGCCAGAGTGGACCATCACTACCATTCCCCTGGGCTACATGCTACAAACCATGAGCCATGGAACACTAGAGTCATGCAATGTTCTAGAGAGGAAGGAGAGAGCATTCCTCATTTTTGTGTTATGAGGATCCCTCTCTTGTGTTCTATATGAGAGATCTCAAGGCAGGATTGCTTGAGCCTGATGTATCACACAACAGATTTTTTCTTCCATCTTTTCTTCCCTCTATAACAAGGTAGACATGTGGGCATCTACGCTAAGGGCAGATTTAAGTAATAGCAATTATGTCTTCCAGATCCCTGTCACCTCTGAGAAGTACATCTTTTTACTGGTTCAAACTCTTCATGCTTTGCCCCTTCTTCCCTGAGCAGCATAGCACAGCAAGCCTCTTTCAGATCACTGCACAAATTCACCAGACATACCCACTTATGTCTAAACCCCAACAATATATGTGGTTTGAATCCCACACACAAACACACACCAATCAGACTCCTTAGGCCCAAATGCAAGTAGCCATCTGTCATGTCTGCTCAGCAATTAACCAAATAGGTCTGAACTCTTCACAGCAGGCTGTGTCTCCAGTTGTAATTTCCATAATGAAAATATGTTTTTCATTAGTAAAGGTGCCTTTCCCTAAAGGAATCTAGAAAAATGCAAATCATCTTCAAATTTTCATAATACAATCAGAATTGGTGCATTTTAATGCTACCTTTTGACATTTATAGATTTTATCCTAGGGAGTGGTGAGATGGCGAAATAACATATGTGTACAATGTCAAATTCAGAATTAAGTCAAATAATCTTAACCAAGAAATCATTTCTTAGAAGTGATTTAGTGAAACTAAGGACAGCAAAAAACATTTTATAACAAAAATATGTTTTTTATGTATATAATATTTTAAATGAAGGATAAAGACACACAAAGAGCATAAACTTCAGAATGTATAAACTACAAAATCTCAAGTTCTCACACTTGATGTTTTTAGGTCATTTAAAAAAGATGTAGGAGAATATATATTATTTTATATCACTGAGATTTAGGAATAGCATTTGACACCTTTTCAATTTTTTTCATTTAATTTATACATTAATACAGAAAAATTAATTCTTGTTATCCATTTGATGCTTACTCCTTCCTCCCACATATGTTGCAAATTTTAATTAGCCCAGGCACAGATAAGCTTTCCTTCTCTCTACCTTCCTTTCCCGACCAGTATCATCTCTTCTCTTTCCCTCTTTTTCTACTTCAGTTTCCTACTACCCTTCCATATGTACTTTTGAGTAAGTCTTTTGAATAAGACATTAGTTCTTTATACCTCAGTGTGCATTTATGTCAGGGATACTTGTATTCTAAATCTTTATCTTCACTGTATACTAACGAACCTTTTAAATGAAAATCCAGTATCAGCCGTCCAAGAGATCCAGGCAAACTTAATTGAAAATCCCCAATTCCACAGCCATTTTTTATGATTTTTGTGAATTCCCAAGAGTTATTTATTCTCTTGGTGTTCTCTGTCAATGGATCCTGAGTTCATGTGTCCTGTCTCTGTCATGCATCAACTTGGACTCAAGAAGTCAGCGCATTTTTTGAGTTCAGATGGATTTGCTAAAGATTTGGAGCTACAATGGACAGCACACGTCCCTCTACCATCTCAGAAGCTCCATCCTTCCTCTTTCCTTGTTTCCTCTGAGCACACCCTGTGACCCTCAAATTCTTCCCTTCCTATCATGCAGAGCATTTCTTCTCTCCCACAGAGTCTGCTCTGAAACTTAGAGGTGGAAATTCATCAAGATAATCAACATAACTTAGAGCCTTCCATTCATCAGGAGCAACCTTCCTTAGAAGATAGTGGGGATTACAAAGAACAGGTTTTCTCCTTTTGCCTCCATATAAGGAAGTTCTGACAGTAGTTGGGAAGGCTGCTGGAAGACAATCAACTTCGGCAATTTTGGTTGAGTGAAGACTTTATTTCAAGACAACTTTGGAATGCCATCAAGAGAGAGGTTGTGTGAGGAGGGTCACGAGTGGTGACAGCATGGAGTTGGTTCTTGGCAAGGGCTGTACCACTGCACACTCAGCAAAGTGTTGTCAGCAGCAATTAAGCATAGTGTTACTGCAGCAGTGAGAGCAACTCAAGTAGGCGATTTACCCACCTCCCAAAGAAGAGAGGCTTTGCGGCAATGAGGTGAGGTCAGCACACACTGGCACTGGCTGCACTTCTGGTTGTTAATTGGAAAAAGTGCTTCTTCTCTCTTAAAGCAGGGTTTCTGCATTTAGAGCAAAGATAGGTTCACTATGTTTTTCTTTTTTGAAGAATATGAATATAATTGTCCCCATCCCCATGGCCCAAACTTTAAACAATGCCTCCCAACTCAAAGAAAAACAGCCAGACAACTAAATAGTTATTAAAAACAATTCAAAGTAATTCAAATATTTTTCCATTTCTTGAGGAACCAACTTCTTAACCCACAATCAAACATCTTAAGCATCCTGTCTCTTTAGCTCTTCCATTCTCAATAACTTCCATGTAGATAGAAGTTACTTCCTGGGAGCATTTTATCTGTCATCCTCAAGTCCCAACTTAAAATTCCACGAAAACTATCTTACTAGATATATCTAGTATTCTATCCCATTTTTAGATTTATTGGGGTTTTTTTCATTTTCAGTATAAATTTTCTGTCTTACACTTCTCCTGTTCGCTAATAAACTAGATCCTCATAATAGAAATGTCTGTTGGGGAGGTGGGTAGGCTGAGGGAAGAGAACATGGTCAAAGGCTAAGTACTAAGGCAAGAATCCTAGAATTTCCAGAATTTTCCTTATGGATAACAGGAGGGTCAGAGGTTATGAGTGTTTATGCATTATTTGCTTTCACCTGTATTGTACAAGGAAGATAGGATCTCTGGGAAAGGATCAAGGTTTTTCTTCTGTTTGATAGAGAGGAAACATCCCTCCACTACTTTTGTATCTGATAAGGGGATTTACTGAAAAAAATAAACACAAGAGTGGGATTTTCTGAGGCTAGCACTAACAGATCTACTTGGCCCCTTTTCACTACAGCTATGAGCACACCCTTTCTACCAGAAGTGGCCACAGTGATGAAAGCCTTAACCTAGACCATGAGAATCCTTGGAAATGTGAGGACTAATGTGAAATCACTGAGCAGGGGGCCCCAAAGGCCTTGAGTGGCTCAACTCTCATCCATACCAATGACCTGGGGAAGGTCTGGCCTCCCCTGTCCTTTACTGTTTGCCCCTCAAATTTCAGTAGGATGTTCATGCAAACATGATCGTCCAAAATGATCATCCCTACCAGGACAAGAATTTTCCAGGCCAGGTCCCTCTGAGAGACAAGAATGAGACTTTCCTGCTCCGGCTATTGACAGAGGCTGGCTCATTAATTTACTCCTGCTGGTTAAAGCCTAAAGGCTCACAGGCCAGGGGCAGAAAAATCATCCCAGTCAGCAGCATCTTTCTGGAAAGCTTTGTTCTCAGCTGAGCACCTAGAGACCCTCCCCAAACCCAGTGACACTGCAGATTTGCTTCACTCCCCAAATGCTCTACCCCTGGGCTCGCGGCGGGTGTCTCAGTACAGTAAACAGCAGAGCCTGCTGTTTCCTGAACAGCAGAGCCCAGGCCAGGTGTGCTGGGAAACACATAGGCCCCTGCCAAACACTATCTGAGGGTGAGAGGCATGTCTTATTGACCATCTTATAATCGCCACGTGTTGGGAAGCACAACCTAAGGGCCTTTCATATAAGACGTGCTGATGTCAATTCCAGACAGACTCTGCTCCGATAACACTCCTGCAAATGAGCAAACATATGTTTGGAATTAACATGCAATATTCAGATTGTAAAACAAAAATACAAATTAAAACGTTAACTCAGATTGGTTAATAGTTGTATGGCCTTATGTCACCTTTGAAACGAATGATACGCTGTAGTGTGCTTCATAATTCTACTGCCACAATACCAGGAGCTAACAAACGTTGAACACATACAGTGTGTCAGGCACATATCATGTGATTTCATCTAATGCGCGGCCTGCAGCTGCCAGTCACTTCCTTCTGCTCCCACTATGACTCTCCACTCAGAATGCGTTCAGGCCCCCAGGGAATGGACACAGCGCAGAAGGCACAAAGTAACCACAGGCTTTGTTCCAGGCCAGGTGGGAATACACTTCTTCATTACGAGAGTGAATGCAAATGAGCACAATTTAAATGAAGCCTGGCTCAATTACTCCATAGGGAGGCAAAGCAAGAAAAATTCAAAAGAAGCCTTGCAGAGAGAAGCAGGAGAGCCACGAGGGGTAACTGGCCATCTCATTTCCTGCCAGAACTTTCGCATCACAGTACACCACTTCTGTTTTTCTGCTTTGTCTATCAGTAAAATGAGAGCCTCGTGACGATAAAGCCCCTGGCCCAGAGTTGGTGATTAAATGCAATATTCAAAATCAGCTTCCACAGAAATAAGCTGTCACACAGAGGCAGATGAGGAAGGTGGCCTAACGGCTCTGGTTTCAGTTCTCCTCCTGTGAAATGAGTTGCTGAACTTCATGTTTCTCTAGATCCCTTAGTATCCAGCTCCATTGCCACCTGCTTGACCTAAACCTGCGCAGGAAACTGTGATCTGTGGCAGGGGGACAGGAGGTGCATAGTTTGGCTTCTGAGGAATACGGCTTCTGGAAAGCTCTGTGATTAACCTACCCTCCCCAAAGCAGACACTCTGTCCTTCCACCCCACTCCAGCCCCTGACAAAAAGCCATTCCCGGGATTTCTCTTCTCACCTACTTGCAGTAGAGGAAAGAACAATGAACAATGAACCAAGGAAAGAACAATGAACCAAGAACAATGAACCAACAATGAACAATCTGGTTACAAAACTGGATTCTTATCCCAAATCTCAGCTAGCTGTGTGATCTTTGCCTAAGTGATTAACCTCCTGGGAGTGTTTCCTCGGCTGAAAAATGAGGGGATCGGGCCAGGTGGTCTCTAAAGATCCCTTCCAACTTTGAAACTTGAAGAAATAACACAAGTCACGTGGAATAAAGGAATTTTTATGACAAAGTTCTCAAGCTTTAGATTCAGCAGTGATGCAGAATGCAAACCAAATGGCCAGTTGGAAGGAAATAGCTTCCAAGAAGTGGTATTGATAAGCACCTAATTTTCATACCAGACTTAGATTTCATATAAGTATTATCAAGTCCCTTACTTACAGAGTGATGCCAACTTTAGCTACAGTTACAAGATTGATTTCAGTATAAAATTTCACATAAAATCTATTTCTTCTAATTACTGATATCTGCTCCGCCCAGTAGTTAAGAGACAATGGATATATGGTCTTTTCTCCAACAGTCCGAGGTTTATTTAAAATTAATAAACAGAAAATAATAGCTCAATAATTATCTTTGAATAAAGGAATAATATGAACAAGTGACATTTTCTAACCAACCTATTTCCTGCCATTTGTGTGGGCTCCAAATGAAAGTGGTCAAACTCATAGTTATTGTGCCTCCTTATAGCATGGGAACTATATATACTAGGTTCTGAAGATTCAGAAATGAAGAGATCACAATCTAGTTTGAAAAGGAAGAAAATAGAGTAAATGGTGAAAAACAATGCAGTCATAGTCAGCTTTCCTTTAAAGTGCTTCCACACCACCATCAAAAAGTCTACAAATAAATGCTGGCGAGGGTGTGGAGAAAAAGGAACCCTCCTACACTGTTGGTAGGAATGCACGTTGGTACAGCCACTACGGAAAACAGTATGGATAAAGCAGAAACTAACACACCATTGTAAAGCAATTATACTTCAATAAAGATGTTAAAACAAAACAAAACAAACAAAAAAACCAGTATGGAGGGTCCTTAGAAAGCTAAAAATAAAGTTATCATATGATCCAGCAATCCCACTCCTGGGCATATATCCAGAGAAAACTCTAATTCAGAAAGATACATGCACCCCAATGTTCATAGCAGCACTATTTACAATAGCCAAGATATGGAAGCAACTTAAATATCCATTGACAGATGGCTGGATAAAGAAGATGTGGTATACACACACACACACACACACATACATACACACACTAGAATATTACTCGGTCATAAAAATGAATGCAATCATACCATTTGCAGCAACATGGATGGACCTAGAGATTATCATACTAAGTGAGGTAAGTCAGACAGAGAAAGACAAATATCCTATGATATCATTATATGTGGAATCGAAAAAAAATGTTATGAATGAACTTATTTATAGAACAGAAGTAGACTTAGACATAGAAAACAAACTCATGTTTACTGAAGGGGAAAGGAAGAGAGGAATACATTAGGAGTTTGGAATTAGCAGATACAAACTACTCGATATAAAATAGATAAACAACAAGGTCTTACTCTATAGCACAGGTAACTATTTTCAATATCCTGTAATAAACTACAAAGAAAAAGAATAGAAAAGTACTCCTTAGTGCTGAGGTCCCCACTCTTACCTTCTGTAGGGTCAGGAACAAGGCAGGAGGAGCCTATGGGTGCTGAGGGATAATGTTTGTTGCTCCCTCTCAGAGGAGAGGGGGAAGGTAGGATAGTATGGGTATTCTTATTACCTGTACTGCTTTCATGGGCAATTTCTCCAGTATCACACAGTTCCCTATCAGTTTGAAAATGAATTCAACATTTTTCCACAAAAAAAAAAAAATTACTGCCATAAATTTGATTATGTTTTCCATTTTTCTAGCAAATACAAAGTAACTAAAACATTCTTTCTGGTGTGTGTGGTAGGGGTAGGAGTAGGACACCATGCACAGTTATGTGCCTAGACATGCTTGATGGCCCAGAATGGGACATTGGTTGTATTTAGGGGGATCGTTTCTATGGGAAACTGTAGAGAAGGACCAGAGAAGTCAGCATTTTGTGGGAGGGGCTATATCATTTTACACTCCTACTAGCAATGTATGAGAGTTGCAAGGATATACAATGGAGAAAAGAAAGTCTCTTCAATAAGTGGTGCTGGGAAAACTGGACAGCTACATGTAAAGAGTGAAATTAGAACACTCCCTAACACCATACACAAAAATAAACTCAAAATGGATTAGAGACCTAAATTTAAGACCAGCCACTATAAAACTCTTAGAGGAAAACATACAAAGAACACTCTTTGACATAAATCACAGCAAGATCTTTTTTGATCCACCTCCTAGAGAAATGGAAATAAAAACAAAAATAAACAAATGGGACCTAATGAAACTTAAAAGCTTTTGCACAGCAAAAGAAACCATAAACAAGACGAAAAGACAACCCTCAGAATGGGAGAAAATATTTGCAAACGAATTAATGGACAAAGGATTAATCTCCAAAATATATAAACAGCTTATGCTCAGAATGGGAGAAAATATTTGCAAACGAATGGGAGAAATGGGAGAAAATATTTGCAAATGAATTAATGGACAAAGGATTAATCTCCAAAATATATAAACAGCTCATGCAGCTCAATATTAAAGAAACAAACAACCGAATCCAAAAATGGGCAGAAGACCTAAGTAGACATTTCTCCAAAGAAGACATACAGATGGCCAAGAAGCACATGAAAAGCTGCTCAACATCACTAATTATTAGAGAAATGCAAATCAAAACTACAATGGTATCACCTCACACCAGTTAGAATGGACATCATCAGAAAATCTACAAACAACAAATGCTGGAGAGGGTGTGGAGAAAAGGGAACCCTCTTGCACTGTTGGTGGGAATGTAAACTGATACAGCCACTATGGAGAACAGTATGGAGGTTCCTTAAAAAACTAAAAATAGAATTACCATATGATCCTGCAATCCCACTACTGGGCATATACCCAGAGAAAATCATAATTCCAAAAGACACATGCACCCCAATATTCATTGCAGCACTATTTACTATAGCCAGGTCATGGAAGCAACGTAAATGCCCATCAACAGATGAATGGATAAAGAAGTTGTGGTACATATATACAATGGAATATTACTCAGCCATAAAAAGGAACAAAATTGAGTCATTTGTTGAGATGTGGATGGATCTAGAGACTGTCATACAGAGTGAAGTAAATCAGAAAGAGAAAAACAAATATCATATATTAACGCATGTATGTGGAACCTAGAAAAATGGTGCAGATGAACTGGTTTGCAGGGCAGAAGTTGAGACACAGATGTAGAGAACAAACGTATGGACACCAAGGTGAGAAAGCCGCAGGGTGGTGGGGGTGGGATGCTGAACTGGGTGATTAGGATTGACATGTATACACTGATGTGTATAAAATTGATGACTAATAAGAACCTGCTGTATAAAAAAATAAATAAAATAAAATTCAAAAATTCCAAAAAAAAAGAATCCCCACACAATTGAGGAAATCATCTAATATAACAATTAGACCAAAGAAAATAGAAAAAAATAAGAGTTGAGTCTTACTGAGCACATATATGAGCTAGGCACTATTCTAGGCACTTTATATGTATTTACTCATTGAACCCTTCTAACCAGCATTTGAGTTAATACTATTGTTATCTCCATTGAAATAAAAAAAACCAAAAACATTAAGTAACTTGCCCAAGGTCACACAGGTAGTAAGTGGGGAAGCTGTTATTTCAACCAGGCAATCTGGCTTAAATCTATGCTGTTAATCACAAAGCCAATAATAATAATAAATAAAATAAAACACACTTGTTAGTAATAAAGACAATTCAGAGAAAACAGAATTTCAAAAAGTAATAAGAATATCCTCTATAATACAAGAGAAGAAATTTTATGTAAGAAAACAAGAAAAGAATGCTGTTAAATGGAATATTAAGAGAACAAAAAGAATCTCCTTAGAAATTAAAACTATGGAAACATACTCTTTAAATGGAAGTCTTCCAGAAACTAGATCAAGTCATAGCTTTGTAGCTGGTCTCTCAGCTTCCAAACATGGCCCACTCTCTCTAGATTATTCTCAATGCAATGGGCAGAGTGCTTAATTTTAAACCCTAATTTAAAGCCACATTAATTCCTTGCTTAAAACTTACCAGCAAACTTCCATCACAGTTAGGATAAAATTCACAATTACTGTGGCCTGTGAAGTCCTGCATGATCTGGTGTATGGCCTCCTCGCCAATATCAACTCTGGCCATTTCCTCCTTACTCATTCCAGCCACACTAGCCTCTTGCTGTTCATCTCACCAAGCTTGCTCCTACCTCAGGGACTTTGCACTTGCTTGTTCCTCTGCTTGTAAAGCTCTTCTACCAGATCTTGACAGAACTGGTTTCTTCATTTCAAGTCTCCGAGAGGCCAAGCTTTCCCTGACCTCCCAACCTAAACCACCTCCAAATCCCTTCTGCCTTATTCCCTGAATTGTCACTTGCTGTCCCTTTACCCTGCTCTACTTTCTTTTTAAATAACATTTGCTACTATCAGAAATTATATGTTTATGCATGTGCTCTTATTAGTTTGTTTGTTTGATTGGTTGATCTAGACTATAAGCTCCATGAGGGCTAGAACTTTGCCTTCTTCACTGTTGAATCTCCCACCCCTACATGGCCCTGGCACAGAGTAAGCATTAAATAGAGATTTGTTAAATAATGAATAAATGTTAGATGGTAAAAACAATGATTGCAACTGCAGTGACTGTTTTTATAGAATCCCTGGATTTTCAATCTGCAAAATAATAAAGTAAAAGTTTGTGCAAAACAAAGGAAATTGGTTTCATTTTTTTTATGCCCACAAGCCCTGGAGGAGGTAGCTGCAGACATCATATTTAGGCTGAACAGTGTGCTCTGACATTTATTCTGTCAGCCCCAGAGGTATCTCCCTTCTGGCAGAGCCTCAGTCACAAAAGGGGAGCAACCCAGCACTTCTGTTAGCTAAGTATGTAAACAAGCCAGCTGCGCCCTCTGCTTGTTATCTGCAAATAAATAAAATGCTTCCACTGGGACACACAGAGGGAGAAGCATTCTCAGTTCCAAATGAGCTAAATTCTCCAGAAAAGTGACTTTTTTTTTTAAATTGAGGTATAGTTGATGTACAATATTATACAAGTTTCAAGTGTACAACAGTGATTCACAATTTTTAAAGTTATACTCTATTTATAGTTATTATAAAATATTGGCTATATTCCCCATGTTGTAGTATATGTCCTTGTAGCTTATTTATTTTATATACAGTAGTTTGTACCTCTTAATCCCCTACCCCTATCTTGCCCCTCCCCGTTCCCTCTCCCCACTGGTAACCATTAGTTTGTCCTCTATATCTGTGAGTCTGCTTCTTTTTTGTTATATTCACTAGTTTGTTTTATTTTTTAGATTCTACATATAAGTGATATCATACAGTATTTGTCTTTCTCTGTCTGAATTATTTTACTTAAGCATAATACCCCCTAAGTCCATCCATGTTGTTGCAAACGGCAAAATTTCATTCTTTTTATGGCTGAGTAGTATTCCATATTATATATATACCACATTTTCTTTATCCATTCATCTGTTGATAGACACTTAAGTTGCTTCCATATCTTGGCTACTGTAAATAAGGCAACTATGAACATTGGGATGGATGGATGTTTTCAAATTAGTGTTTTCACTTTTTTCGAACCCAGGAGTGGAATTGCTGGATCATATGGTAGCTCTATTTTTAGTTTTTTGAGAAACCTCCATACTGTTTTCCATAGTGGCTGTATCAATGGACATTCCCACCCACAGTGGACAAGAGTTCCCCTTTCCAGGTTCTTAACTGGCAGCTCAAGGAAAATACTTTGGAGGAAGAAGAGACCAGTTGATCTGCCTTTTCACAGCTGGGCAGGTTTCTCTCAGCTCCAAATCACAAGGAGGAGGACGGATTTTCTTTAAACCATGAAGGAGGCTTTTCTGAGAAGAGCACTTATTTAGACTGTCAACTCCTATGGAATATCTCCATTGTCCTAAGGGGTAGAGAGAGGACAAGAAAGAAATTCAGTGCTAATCAGAATATCTCATTAACCACAGTAATAATCTCACTCCCCAAAAATGTCCCCCAAGGAAGGCCTTGGCAACCATCTTCAGCCTGACATGCAGGGTTGACAACTGGAGCCTACAATTCCCCAGCAGCAAAGGGAATCCAGAGTTGAGGACCTGGCATTGAGAAAGCAGCAAGACCCACACTGGAGTTCCCACAAGCTGATTCTAGAAGCAGATCTGCGGTTGTAGGCAGGGGGGAATGTGGGTAGAAAAGTGAAGTCTCCAGGCAGCAATCTTAAGGAGAGTTTTGGTATCATCTAACAGTTCTGGAGGTCAGAAATCCAAAACTCAGCTTCACTGGGCTAAAGTCATGGTGTCGGCAGGGCTGACTCTAGAGGAGAATCTATTTCCTCGAATTTTTCAGCTTCTGGTGGCCTTGGCTTGTGACCCCCTACCCCAGCTCCAAAGCACGTGACTCCAATCTCAGCTTCCATGGTCACAGCACCACCTTTTCTCCCTCTGCTTCCCACTTATAAGGACACTTGTGGTTACATTAGGGCCCACCTGAATAATCCAGGATTACCGCCTTATCTCACAATCCTTGACTAAGTCACTTCTGCAAGGTCCCTTCTGCTATATAAAGTATTCACAGGCTCCAGGTACTCAGACCTGGATATCTTTGAGGCCATTATTCAGCCTATCACAATATATAAAGTAAATTATATATACTCATTAGAGGATGGAGGGAATGAAAAGTGCCCATCAAACTGAGAAGGCTTATTGAGAGCAAAGAACGAGGAAGGCAACTCCATGTAATCAATGGATTCATTTCTTATAGAGTAACTTACACATAGGGTGGGGTTGGAATCCAGTGGACAGCAATCCGGAAGCATTTGCAGCTGCACTCCGCACCACTAAGGGGCCGTGGGGACAATATTATAGTTAACCCAGGAGATGGGGGTAGGTGCTTGGAAATAGGAAGTGTATTCCTAAATAAAAATTAGCGAATGGGTAGCTAACCTCGTGGGTGCTGGGAATATGTCAGTGAAGGTTTTCATCATTGTTTGGGCATGAACAGGGCAGAGAGGCCACCTGATCTAATGATTAAACAATATCATTTAACTTCAAAGCCCTCGACCACAGGGCTGTGACTTACTGCACAGTACAGTCCTGGGAAGAGAGCAAAAGGACAGGAGAATCTGTAAGGGCCCAAGATGGTATCAGTTCTGCTAACGGCCATGCAGCACTATATATGTATAGTATATAGAATACCCACTCCTTGTTCATTATTCATGGAGAAGACACCATTACCTGATTGTTGATGCTTCAGACTGAGATAAATTTGGTTTTCATAATGTAATTCGATATATCATTGGTAAGACTGTGTCCTTACGACCAAAAGTGATCTTCTCCCGCAACAACAGACACACCCCAAGTGTGGACTGTGAACAATCCCTAAAAATAGGTGTTCATTTTTAGTAGAGGTGTGTGTATATTTTCCCCAAGGGTTTACTAACTGAAAATCACATTTTCAAGACCACATATAAGGGCCAACTGCTCCTTACCTCCCTCTGGATGAAAGGAATTAGGCTTCCTGGCACAAGTCACAAGGCGGACTACCGGTAACTCCCAAGCATTAAAGACTGAAAAACTCAGATTTTGAGAAATATTAATAAACTACTGGGTGAGAGATGAGAAAATTCTGCCAAAGGAAATGCATGTAGCCTTGCATGGAGGAAATGCATGGAGGAGTGAGAACGTTCTTCTCTCTCTGATGTTGAAAGACTGCGGGAGAGGCAGACAAGCCACTGCAACATACAGGCCATCTGGAGCCCCCTTGTGCACGGGCACAGCCTACAGACTTGAGCAGCTGTTGATGCAGACTGTGGACATGAGATGCCTGGCTGAAGTGATGAGCAACAATCAAAAAGAAATTTGTGGGCTTCCCTGGTGGCGCAGGGGTTGAGAGTCCGCCTGCCGATGCAGGGGCCGCGGGTTCGTGCCCCAGTCCGGGAGGATTCCACATGCCGCGGAGTGGCTGGGCCCGTGAGCCATGGCCGCTGGGCCTGTGCGTCCGGAGCCCGTGCTCCGCAACGGGAGGGGCCGCAGCAGTGAGAGGCCCGCGTACCGCAAAAAAAAAAAAAAAAAAAAGAAAGAAGAAGAAATTTGTGAGACCTAGACCTTCCTTGGGGAGCCTCAGTAATACTTAGAAAGGGAGTCACACATCAGGACTTCCCGCTGTTATGGACAGGTGACAATGTAATGACAATTACATTAAGCAAATGTGATGTCACAGCACTCTAACAACTGGGGGAGGGGTGTACCTATTTGGTTTGGCGATAGGTTGCCATGCATATACTGACTGACTCTTGAGGATGTTTTATCTGAAAACCTGACTTCCCCCTTGGGGTCCAAAAGTTCTTTTACATGTCCGGAGGTACACCTAGAACGAGGTATGGCTTGCTTTACAAACTGCCATTTTAAGAGTCTGTAGACATTTTTTTCTTGGGGGAATCCAAAAATAATCACACTGAAATTAAAATACCTATTCTAATTCAAGGATTCTATAAATTTCTGTGTATGTTCAGATGAAGATGACCTTCTTTGTCCCATATTTTTTCAATGCTATTAGAAAAAAAAATGTACTCATTAGGCTGTATATTATTTATTGATGCTCAAACTGCTCTTCCTTGAAGTTCACAGAAGATTTTGGTCGGCCCACTTCCTAAATAAAAAGGTCAGAGCTAGAGGCATACATTTTATTTTTTGTTTGTTTGTTTGTTTAATTTTATTTCTTTATTTTTGGCTGCACTGGGTCTTTGTTGCTGCGCATGGGCTTTCTCTAGTTATGGTGAGTGGGGGCTACTCTTCGTTGCGGTGCGCAGGCTTCAGTAGTTGTGGCACACGGGCTCAGTAGCTGTGGCTCGTGAGCTCTAGAGCACAGTCTCAGTAGTTGTGGCACATAGGCCTAGTTGCTCTGCAGCATGTGGGATCTTCCTGGACCAGGACTCGAACCCGTGTCCCCTGCATTGGCAGGCAGATTCTTGACCACTGCATCACCAGGGAAGTCCTAGAGACATACATTTTAATGCCTCATGCTGAGAACTGTTCTAAACCTGGGTTTCTGCAAGTTTAATTTCCAATAAAAACAAATAGCTCTTAATTTTAGCTTTCTGGTATAAATAATTCAGAGAGCCCAAGTTTGAAACAGAATCATGGGTGCTCAATTCTTTTCTATCCACAGCCTCAGAGATCCCATCTTGGTGGCCAGTTTGAGATCTTTTCTAATGAGCAGTGTAGAGAAGCTGACAGCTCCATCGGACATTGGATCCACCTGCCCTGTCTGTTGTCTTTTGGCTTTAGAGTCGAGGACAAAAACTCAAAAACTTTGTGCGTTTAGATAGAATTCTCATTACAATGCAGCTAAAAGGTGGAGTCCTTGTCCTCAGACACTCCTCCATACAAAGGTAGACATAGAGGGGAAAAAAGGGAAGACCAGATAGGGTAGTGTCATCTCAATATTATTCAGAGGTATCCCTTCCAATCCTTGGCCTTGTAGTTTTAAATACAAAGGTGGAAGAGACCTTACAAGTTTACAAGATAATGCATCCTAGTGACTTCATATGCTGAAACCAAACCAGCTTGGTTTTGAACCGTAGTCTGACCACAGGACAAATGACCCTCAGCTACAATATTACCACCCATCTCATTGGGTTATGTGGGTTAAATAAAATCATGCTTGTAAAGTGCTTAATAGAGTCACAGAGACATTGATTGGCTAGAACTAATAGTATAGTATATTATAATTACTACTACTACTACTATATTCCATATCACAGTAGCCAAAAAGAACATTTAAGCAATTCTTATTCGTAAAAAGAAAAGCTTGCCTATGGTAAAGAGGATGCACCTTGAGGTCAGGTGAAAATTTTTCCTCGTATGTGTGGTTCAGATTACATTAGAATTGTTCAGATTCTGTTTTTATTAAGGTACTAATACGCTGGAGAATGTTGAAATCCTGTTCATGTAGTTTGACAATGTAACCTCCATTGAGAAGACGGGCATTGGAAGACAAAATGTAATCAGAGCTAGCTGATACTGAGCCCGTCTGGAGGCAAAGTTAAGTAGGAATAGACCTCCTTAAACAGTGACTTAAATCAGAGGGCAGTTTACGTTTACCTCACTTAGGAGAAGTGTAGAGATAGTCCAGTGTCGGAATGGACACCACAGAGTTACTATGGGCCCATTACCTTTTCAGCTCTCTGGTCCACCATGCCTATAGTGCAAGCCTTACTTTCATTGCCCAAGATGGCTGCTGGAGCCATCACATCTCATTCTAAACAATAGAATTTTGAAAGGGAGAGAGAAAGACATTTTCCCCCTTTGTAGGGAAATAAGTTCTATACTTTCATATCTTTCCTTCTAGGTTTTACTGGTCACCCACTCATCCTTAACAGTGAGGGAGTCTGGGAAATAGAGTCTTTACTCTGAAACAAAAATTTGGTTCCCTTACTAAGGAAAAAGAAGATATTGGTGAGTTGAAGGAAGCTAAAATTTCCAGTCACACTAAATTCATTCTTCTTCTCTGAATATTCTCTATCTCTCTCCCATTTCATTCCTGGTTTTTTCCTTTTTTTTTATTTCTCAACATTCATTCTACTTTTCTCTCTGTATTCTGTACTTTCAACTTCATCCATTTCAAAGACTTCAACTGCAAGTTTGTGTGAGGCTAGGAAGGTGTTAAGCCAGCTGGTCTGTGGTCCATTTCTCTCCCTGTTATCAGAAGGATGCTCCCAAGGTGCAAAGGCAGGTGGCCCAGTCTAATCTCCTTGTAAACCTGTTGATCACTGGATCTTCTGGAATCAATTAGTGATTTTATGTGAAAAGAGTCCTTATCAGTAAAATTCTCTTAGCAGGATATCGCTGTTTCAGGATTACTTATGTTAAATAAAACTAGAGTCTGTGTATTTATGAGTCATGACCTCTAAAAAAGTCAGAAAATCTCTGTGATGATCTGTGTTTAAAAAAAAAAGAGTTATTTCAGAATTTAAATATCCCCCACCCAGTGAGGTGACCCACAAATCTCATTTAGAGACCTCATATTTTATTTGGGGGCAAAGACTAGGTCTGATATGGGAAGAAAGGACTTAGGTAGCCACCAGATCGTCCTAGAAAATCCCTCCTTTACCTAAGCCTCTGGATTTCTTGAGACTTGAGATTGTTAGTAAACCTTGATACTGAAAAAGAGCTCTAATTTGTGAGTCTAATTTGACAAACCGATCCTCTGTGATAGTTCAGTGTGAATGGTAGCCACATCTATCTAACTTCCGATTATCTCCTAAATTCCTCCCCAATATTCCTAACAGCTTGCTGGATATAGCTAAATATTTTATCAGTACCTCAAAATCAATATATCTAATTCTTGCTGGGTATAGCTAAATATTTTATCAGTACCTCAAAATCAATATATCTAACTTCTTATCTGCCCCCTTAAATCAGTTCCTGCTCCTGAATTTCCAGGCACCCAACCTCAAAACATCAGTATCATCCCTTCCGGCTCCTCCTTCCTTGTCTCCAGTAACACTTTAAAACCTTCACTCCATCCATCTCTTCTTTTGTATTTTTACTCCCTTCTAATGATCTATCTTGTTCTAGTTCTTCTGAAAAAATCCTTCCAACATATTAATCTTTCTATAGTACTCTTTGACACATACAAAGGACTTTTAGGGAAACATGGTAAAGGAGACATAGGATCATAAACCCAATGATATATATCACAACCTCATACATATATATGTATGTATATATATATATGTGTGTGTGTGTGTGTATATATATATATATATATATATATATATATATATATATATATATAGTGTATCCTTTAAAAGTGGTACCCTGAACAAGGTGAGTAGATGAAATTTTGAAGAATCATACAAATATGCCCCACTGTGAAGGAAGCACATACTGGGTGTGGGAGGTAGACATCTTAGAGAAACAAACTAAAAATTCCTTTATGGGTTAAAAGCCTTTTCCCACTACTATGTATGATGACATAGCAGAAATGAGGAAAACTGCCAGGATTCACCATTTTCTTTTTCACCAACTGGGAAGAAGTCAGGAGAGGATTGAAGAATGATCACCCCAGGTTAATATATCCAAGAACAAAAAGTGACTTAGCAAAATGGAAAGAGAAAATTAAAAGTCAGACAAGAACTTGTTTTTGCCTCTTACGGGGTGGGTGCCCGTAGGAGACATGCACGATCCCCTTCTTCTACTAGAAGTCATAGTGCTGTGGTTGATGCTCTATCAGCTAGGGAATTATCAGGAAGAAGGGGGTTGGGAAGGGGAGCTTGTCCTTAATAAAGCACAGGCTTGTAATGGTACAGACAGGGCTAAGAAGAACCAACCAGGGGTAGTGAGCTCCCTAAGGCCAGCAGCAAAGGCAGCCAGGGTCTCCCCTAGGCCTAAAGGAAAAGGGGAGGAGCAGTACCCAAGGGGACCAACAGCTATCAAGGTGGCCCCTGACATCTGGAAAGTTGGGAGTCAACTGAATAAATCCCCGTCTTCACTCTGTTTTATCCTCTGACCGTCTGTTTGTGCCTGCCATTGACAATCCAACAAGAAGCTAGGGAAAACACAGTATATGGTTTATCGATGGTCTAATCCAAAAGTCAGTCTCTTGGGTTCTAGCACAGGCTAGAGAGAGGAGTCAGAGAAGCAAAGGAGAAATATCCTGCAAGAAAGCCTTCAAGTTCTCTTGATTTTCCCACCGAATGACTGGGAGAGGAGGAAGAGAAGTAGCTGGGGAAAAAAATCAGATGAAATTGGGAATAATTAATTTAGGGCAGATTATCATTGAAGAAAGTGAAGTTCAATAGCTCTCCCTGAGTTGAGGGAACAATCCAAAATCCAAGGGAAGGATGGGCACCTGTCTAGCAAGAGTGAATCCCAGGATAAGACTTTAAATAAAATAATAGAGGACCTCTCTTATGGCACAGTGGTTAAGAGTCCACCTGCCAACGCAGGGGACATGGGTTCAATCTCTGGTCCAGGAAGATCCTACATGCCGCGGAGCAACTAAGCCCGTGCACCACAACCACTGAGCCTGCGCTCTAGAGCCTGCAAGCCACAACTACTGAGCCCAAGTGCCACAACTACTGAAGCCCATGTGCCTGGAGCCCGTGCTCCACAACAAGAGAAGCCACTGCAATGAGAAGCCCATGCACTGCAACGAAGAGTAGCCCCCACTCGCCACGACTAGAGAAAGCCCGCACACAGCAATGAAGACCCAACACAGCCAAAAATAAATAAATAAATTTATTTTTAAAACAAATAAATTAATAAAATAATAGAAAAAAGAACAAGCCCACCAATCATGGCTACAAATAGTCCTTACTTTCCATCCTCAGCAAAGCAGAACATGGAGCACAAAGGATCTAGTTGAAGCTCAGATGGAAGAAACTAACAGAGAGGGCATAGAATCAAGGGAAATTCACCCATATGGTATTCGGGCAGTAGGGCTGGTTCTGCCCAAGGTGAGTAAAATGAAAAGAAAAAACAGGACAACAGTGCACATTTATGCAAAAAACAAAGGACCAAAGAAAGGAAGAAAGAGGAAAAGAGAAGAAAAAGGAAGAGATCCTGCAAAAGAGAGATGAATAGTCTACTCTGGAAGAAATAAATATCACAGTAAACAAAAGGAAATAAATACAACAAATGCTGGAAATCTTAAGTACATAAAGAGAATATGGAAACCCTGAACCAAGAAATACATTTGTCAAACATAATGAAATAAATAAAACAAAATATTTCAGAGCCAAAGATATTTTACACTTTCAACCAAGAGTAAAGCTCTACTCAGAAAAACTCACTCCCTTAATCACTTACAAGACACAAAAAAGAAAAAATAAAAGAAATGTATACTCAACTCAAGAAGATATGAAAGGGCCAACAATATTAAAATGAGGAGAGCAGAACCAAAATAATTAATATAAGAACAGAAAGTAACAAACAAGGAAAGAAGCAAAGCATTTGACTTGGTAAGTAAATTTGCCTTGTGATTTCCAGCAACCAAATGCCCAGTCTCCTTGAGACCAATCATTAAGGGACAAGAGTTGGAATTGTATCTTTTTTTTTTTTTAATTTTTGACTGCATTGTGTGTTCTTTGCTGTGTGCAGGCTTTCTCTAGCTGTGGTGAGCGGGAGTTACTCTTCGTTGCGGTGTGCAGACTTCTCATTGCAGTGGCTTCTCTTGTTGCAGAGCATGGGCTCCAGGTGCGCAGGCTTCAGTAGTCGTGGCGTGCGGGCTCAGTAGTTGTGGTGCACGGGCTTAGTTGCCCCGCGGCATGTGGGATCTTCCCGGACCAGGGCTCGAACCCGTGTCCCCTGCATTGGCAGGGGGATTCTTAACCACTGTGCCACCAGAGAAGCCCTGGAATTGTGACTTATTCATTTTGTAACATCACAGTCTAAGACAATATATGATTATTAAATAATTGTGTGAAAGAGTCCTGAGTGTCCAGGTTATAGGGAGAGAGACAATCTCTGGCTTCTTGGATGAATTTTTGCCACATGGATGAGGGCTGGGGCCACTGAGAAGGCACAGGATAGAGAGTGGGTGAACCACAAGGCCTCCAGAGGTGTCTTTATAAGAAAAGTGCCCAACAAAGACCTGTTGCTTTAATTCCATTCACATGTGTGCGACTCTTCCTTCCTGCCATCTCCATTTCTACCAGTGCCCACTCCAGGCTGTGCTTGTCTTGACCTCCCTCCAGGCAGGTGCTCTTAACCGGTTCAGGGGCCATAAACACGGATGGAAAAAAATGCATTGTTATTCTCACTAACCTGTAACTAAACTTTAGCATTCCCTGCTATTATGACATAGGTGACAAACCAGTCTAGTATTAGCAGTCCCTGAAACTGTCCCCAGGAGAAATGACAGATATTTTATACTACATTGTAGCTTGGGAAGAGATCTCAAAATGTCATTCACATTCATTACTACTTCAAAATTATGGTAGTTTTTAGCCTTGATCTTAATCTTATAATTTAAGGCCTTAAATAAAGATTTTACATAAAGAAATTTAATATAAATATTCATACAATCATACTATAAACTTTTAAAATATTTTGATAAGTGTGTGTCCATGTAATTGATTTCTTTGGCATCCCTATGTATTTTATTTAATACATTTGAAAACATTGTTTTTCATGAACATGAATTTCACTAGATGCCCATGACACTCAAAGGTTAAGGACTCTGCATCAGGGTCAACTGCTGAGGGTGAATAAAACTTCTCAGAGAAGGAAAAATAGAAGTGGGACTTGCGCCATTCTCAGGTTTTGAGAAAAATCTAATTAACTCAAGAGACGATTTATCACTTAATGATTGGACTGAAGGAGGCAGGCATTTATCTGGTTTATTAGCAAGCACGTGGAAGACCTAGGAAAATCATTGAAAGGCTGCAGCGCAGAATGATCCCAAGCTTGAGCCCTAGAGTGGAACTTCTTCAGTTCAAATCTCAGCACACTGTTCGTTCCTTGCATGACCTTGAGTAGCACTCTGAGCTGAGGCTCGGTTTCCTCATCTGTAAAATGAGTCATATGAGCCCCCACCCCTCCCCCTGCCTTGGAGGGCTTTTGTAAGGACTGTGCAAGACAACCCCTGTACCCTGATCAGCTCAGCCCACTACATACTGTGGAGGCCCCTCGCTGTTGGTATTAAAGTCAGCCAAACGTGTTTTCAACAACTTCCTCCTCCGCATCTTTTTTTAAATATTTTCCCCTAATGATGAGATGTGTTCCTCACCCCATCATACAGACCAGCTTCCCAAGACTACTTTCTGTCTCTCCTTCTCTCCTCCCCCTCCTTCCATCAGAACTCACTCTCAGATAAGGCTGCAATATTACTTACATCTCTGAGTGTTATTCAGTGTTTGGTTACCTCTTCCAGGGATGACAATCCTATCATTGGGTGAGAAGCCTTTTCCCCCTGGCAAAAATCAATTTTGGTTTCCCGAAGCAGGTAAAGGTAATATTTCTCTTCCCATGTGGAGTGCTTGCCCTCTGCTTCTCTAACCCCACTTGTCCTGTTCAAGTCTGACCTTGTTCGCAAAGCTCCTCACCTCTCACCTTCACTTCTGATGCCACTGAACTCTGAACACATACGCCTGCCCTCCATCTGGACACCCAGCCAAGTCTATTTTCTTTATCTCTCTCCTCTGCTTTTCTAGGGCAGGGCAGCTGTCCTCAGGGACAGGGGCCTGCTATCTTTTCTTTTATATTCCTAGGGACCCCCAACTAAGCATTTAAAGAAAGAGCAGCTGTAAACATTTTTTAGGAGTTCTTCCCTAAAACCTCCAGATTTCCATGTCTGTGCTACGAGTTCCCAGTGGTAGGATGAGTGAAACTTATCTTGCAAAGGAACCAGGACTGTTTCTGAAACTCTTTAAGTGTCTCCAGAGAAGGGTCAGACTGGAGATGAACAGTCATCTCAAGGATTCTTGGAAAGGGTCCTTCTCTTTCCAAGATTAATGCTCCTGCACCCACGTATGCTGTGGTAGAAAAACTCTGGACTGAGCTTTGGGGTATAACCCTGGCTCTTACAGTGACCAGATATGTGACCTTGAACTTCTCTTCCCCTCTCTGGGCTTCAGTTTCGTTACTTGTAATATGAATGATTGGAATTTGATATTCTCACACTCTAGGAAGGAGAGCTGGACTCATTCTTTCGTGGACACATTCCAACATTTATCATAGTTTTCAAGAAACAGGACGCATGTTCATAATTTTCTGTCAGTCTCACAAATCCTTCAGCATTCTTTTCCACAATGAGCATGGAACTTGTTTCACACTTGAGGGCTTGCTGTGGTGATTGCCATTCCCATAATGTCTTTGATTTAAGAAATTATTTTTTAAACGTACACTCACTCATTAGGCAGAACCTCCCAAAGCTTTGTTCAAAACCTGCCCTTCTCTTTTACTTTAGTTCAGGAGATGGTTTGATTTTATAAAATAATGTTTTTATTCTTCTGTACTGGACAATGTGCATATCCCTTTGCATGCATTAGAGAACAGAAAAGAAATACGTAAGCACAAGTGCCACCTTGTTGGGTTTTCCACCACTTTGGGGGGAAGCCATTGGCTGGCCAGTCCACCGCTCAATTCAATGAATCAGCCACTAATCTGAAAGAGGCGTGGTACCCTAGGTTCATCTCCTGGCTCACTTTCCACGTGCAGACATTGAGCCTGCTCAAAGGTTTAGCTTTAGTTAATGTGACAGGCATAAAGCGGTCCTCAGATTTCCAGTCTTGGCACTCAAATGCTACGGTTTTACCAAAGCAGACTTATAGGAAGAAAATATAAATCACTTAAATCTCTTTACGATGGAGAGAAGTTTGTAGGCAAGAAGAACATGAAATATTATTCTCAGAATTCGTATGATCATGGAATCAGCGTCTATTCAGTGCTCACTCAGAAAACCATCACACTGTAACTTGGAAAAGGATGGGGGAGAGCAGATATTACAGGAACACTATGGTCAATGATTATATAGAGAGATTGTTTTATTTCACTTGATAACAACACTTTCATTCACTGTACAATCACGAACAGACACAATATCTAGAAATATTATAGACAGGCAAACAAGTGAAAATTTGATATTTTAGGCTGAAAATCAGAAAGAGGTTTGGTTGTCACATGTAAAAAATTCCTATTTAATACAGTCAACTCACGTTTAGTATTCCTAATGGAAAAGATGAACATGACCACAAATTATATCATTTTATTATTGTTCAGTCCAAAAACTAACTTTCCTAATTTTAGAATGCAATCTGTGATTTTATTAAAAAAAAAATAAGAAGAATTACCTTCCAAAGCACGTTGGCTTTAGGCTAATATTTTAATTAGTTTTTATCCTCTGAGAGTATTCCGGTTAAACCATAGGGTAAGTCTGCTGGATGATGAATAAGAAGAAGTAAATAGGTTTTTGAAATGTGTCTTCCAGGGAAATAGAGTAACTATTAGAAAAATAAACTTTGTTGTCAATAAAGAGTTGACTATGTTTGGAGAGGGAAACACCATACACATGTCACTTAAATAGCATTATAGATGTACTGCTCTAGAATTATTTAAGAAGTAAAGGACGAATCTGCTCTATAGCTATACACACTCATGAAAATAAAACCAGACTGTGAAACAAGTATCACATAGCCCAGATTCACACTGGTTAGGAACAGGCATGGTTGACACTTCCATGATCACAAAGATGCTCTGATTCTGAAGTTTCTAAAACCCTGAGCTCATCTTCTGCCTGGAGACCAAGCTACCATCTCCTTTTATAATTCTGCCACCAAATTTCACTACCTTGTTGTACCATCATGCTATTAGGCACATAATGCATACACAGCACTGCTGAGAGGAGCAAGGGAATATTCACACAAAGAATGATAAAAGGGGGAGATGGTGAGGTTTCTAGATACATAAGCTAAGGTGACAAGTCTTTCCTTCTCCTGGGCTCTACACACAGCTGTTAGTCCATTCTTTTGATTGCTTGCATGGTTGAAAGAGTTTTCCCATATATTATCTCATTGGCTCTTCACAACCACCCCATTGGTAGCCATCACAGGTATCATCTTTGTCCCCACCAAGAGGCTTTACCCAGGCCCACACAGGTGATGGAGCCAAGGCTGGATCAGATATTCTGATCCCAAATTTCCAAATTCAAAATTCAAAACACCAAACAAAGGAGGTGGATTAGAAAGAGGGACGAGCCCTCAGTAAGCCTGTAGAGTCACTGAATCTCATTGTTGGGTCCCCCCCACCAACCATTTGTATGTTCTTTTCTTTCCTGGGTGCCCAGGGTGAGAATCAGGACCAAGGATGAGAAGAGAAAGTTGCAGGAAGAGCCAGAAGCCTGCTTTTCATTCTTGCCCCAGCCCTGCAAATGTCAGGAGTGAACTCAAGCCTAGGAACAATCCCAGAGATGGGCTACATCAGTGTCTGATGAGTAACTTAGATGGTCCAGAGAGACCCTCACCCTACAGACACATGTACCACAGTCTTAGATGCCTACTTAGGCTCCCTTCTGGAAACCCCATTATTCCAGGCTATCTCTCAACATTTTTCTTGGTTTTATCGTTACTTCTTTTTGCCTATTAAATATCGTCAACATATATAGGTTTCACCAGTGCCTACTCTTTGCACAAACTAGATGTTCAATGAATGTCAGCCACTGGTGATGGTGTCTAATCACACCCATTTTAGAGATTCTGAGCTCCCTGAACACAACGTTGACATATTTGTCCATTTGCTTTGCTCTATGCAACACACCAAGTGTTCTTGGTTGATAGCGTGTACCTAAGCACACTGCTCAGGGTCCCAAAGGTCCTGTCCTGGGGTTATTTCAGTATGATGCAGTCCACCTCTTCAGTGGCAGGCATCCCCGTGGTTTTGAGGTCAAGGTCCCCACTGGACTTACTCCCACTGTAAGAAGCCTTCCAGTGGAGCAGCATGATCTTCTTGAAGTACTTGATGGTGTTGTTCTTGACAGTCACGAAGCACACGGTGTTGACCATGCTGTTGCTCATGGCGATGCACTCAACCACATAGAAGGCCGTGAGGTAGTGCTTCTCCTTCACAAACACGGTGGGGAAGAAGTCACGCACAATGGTAAAGCCGTAGAAGGGCGCCCAGCACAGCACGTAGGCGGTGAGGATGCACATGAGCACCAGGACCGTCTTCCGGCGGCAGCGCAGCCGCTTCCGGATCTGCTCAGTCTGGAAACCAGGGACAGCCTTGAACCAGAGTTCCCGGGAGATCCTGGCATAGCACAGGGTCATGGTGACCACCGGGCCCACGAACTCAATGCTGAAGATGAACAGGAAGTATGACTTGTAGTAGATCTGCTGGTCCACTGGCCAGATCTGGCCGCAGAAAATCTTCTCCTGGCTCTTGACAACGAGGAGGACCGTTTCAGTGGTGAAGTAGGCTGACGGTATGGCAATGAGGATGGACACCATCCACACCAAGGCAATCAAGCCAGTGGCTGTTTGATACTTCATGCGGGGTCTCAGCGGGTGGACAATGGCCAGATATCTAGGACAAGGACACAAATGGGATCAACCACTGGGGTAAGGAAGTGCTGGAGGATGATGTTATTTTGGCAACATTGAGTCACAAATGGTAGGTGTGGAGGGAAAGAGCAGTGTTATGTGGGCTTCCAGGAAAGGCAGACTTGAATGCCAGCTCCAGCTACACCTCTTACTAGCTGTGCAACCTCAGGCAAGTTTTTATTTATTTTTTAATTGAAGTATAGTTGATTTACAATGTTGTGTTAATTTCTGCTGCACAGCAAAGTGATTCAGTTTTATATATATATATATATATATATGTATATATGTGTATATATATTCTTTTTCATATTCTTTACATTATGGTTTATTCCAGGATATTGAATATAGCTCCCTATGGTATACAGTAGGACCTTGTTGTTTATCCATTCTATATGTAAAAGCTTACATCTGCTAACCCCAAACTCCCAATCCATCCTTTCCACACCCCGCCACCCACCCCTTGGCAAACACAAGTCTGTTGTCTATATCAGTGAGTCTCTTCTGTTTCTGTTTCATAGATAAGCTCATTTGTGTCATATTTTAGATTCTACATATAAGTGATATCATATGGTATTTGTCTTTCTCTTACATAGTCACTTACTATGATAATCTCTAGGTCCATCCATGTTGCTGCAAATGGCATTATTTCATTTTTTTATGGCTGAGTAATATTCCATTGTGTATATATACACCACATCTTCTTTATCCATTCATCTGTCAATGGACATTTAGGTTGTTTCCATGTCTTGGCTATTGTGAATAGTGCTGCTGTGAACATAGGGGTGCATGTATCTTTTTGAATTAGAGTTTTGTCTGGATATATGCCCAGGACAGGCAAGTTATGTTTAATCTCTCTGAATCTCAATTTCCTTATCTGCAAAAGTTTTTGTGTTTGTTTGTTTTTAAAGATTAAATGTGCCAATACAGACACAATTTCTGGCACAGTTTAAAACACGGTATATACTCAATAAATGGTAACTATTATTATTAAATGTAGTAATAACATCTCCTATCGGTTTCTAGCCTGGCACTGTTCCCAGGTCCTTCCTGTTTTCAGGGCCATTCATCCTAATTACCCCACAGCTTAGAGCTAAAAGGACCTGATAATTCCAGAGTTGTTGGGAGGATTTGCCCTCTCTGATAGAAAAGCTTTGCCTTCATTCCACATTTTTAAAAACATTGCTCTGCATGCAAAGTTGGAGGAAAAGCATGTGACCATTTATCTTATTTTTCAGGTTGAAAAATGGAGCTTAGTGAGAGATGAGTGACTTTCTCAAGGTCAAATACCACAGGACTCTCGATAGAAAACATTTGACCCTATCTCACATGGTTGATGTGAAAATCAATTGAGAATATACACGAACTTGTTTTTTGAACCACAAAGCAACAGACAGTAAAAGATATTGCATTTGTTCTTTCCCTTAAAACCACACTGCTGTTACCACAGTTGTCCAGAAAACAAGAGAGAGCATTTTCCGGGGGATGTGAGTCATTCGTGCAGTATGAAAGCCTCCTTCCCAGAGAGAGTGCACATACTTAGACAGAGAGCTCTGGTTTCCTGGAAGACGTTCTGTGTGTGGCAGGGGGTGGAAGCAGGAGAAGGAGAAAGATGGCAAGTGAAGTGGGAGGGAATGACTAATCAACGCTGGAAATAAACACATCCTCACGTGTCCACAGCTCATCCCTGGGAAAGCCAAGGGCAACCGTGACGGAGGCCCGAAGGAAAGCCAAACAATTCTGTTCCCTTTGCAGCCGATCCCTTTGAGGTCATCTTACTTGGGATTTTGACTGGAAGAGGAGGGTCATTCTTTTTTTTTTTTTTTTTTTTTTGTCATATTCCTGCTGTTTCTGTCCTTCCCACAACACAGACAGCCAACCCCATTGAGTGTCATATGGAGAGTTCAGTGGCACAAGACTTCTGCTGTCTTGTAGCTACCAGCTGTTAGATGAAGTTGGATGGGTTGGGTCCACCCTCTGGTCGCCCATCTGGCTGCTTTTCATGCTCCGCCACCAGCAACAATCCCTGGCACTCGCCAGTCTCCCAGGGTGGATGCTGAGGGTGAAATGGGAATGTCTGCAGGGTGTTGGCAATGCTTTTGTCCGTGCACATGAAGACCACGCCACTCTTGCTGTATGGAGGGCACCAAAGCTGCTCTGAACCATAACGAAAACTAAGAGTTTAGAGCTTTTGTTCTCACCAGCTCTCTCCCTCTCTATCTACCCCACCGTGTTCTGTTAATTACTCTCTCAAAGAATATTTCTGTATTCATAACTGCTTGCTATATGAACGTTCACTCTATGATTCTATTCCTTCTTTTCCCACTAGTAATTTCCCAAGTCTTTATGATATTTTCAAACTCAGAGTGTCTTTCCAATGAACACGTAGGGGAGGATGCTGATCTAGAAGACCAAGAATCTACTCCCAGCTTTGCCACAAACTTGCTATGCGAATTTTTCATTTCTTAGCCCTGAGGACTCAATTTCCTCATCTGTGACATGGGAATATCAAGTGCCTTACCAGGCTCACAGAGATACTGTGAAGCTCCACTGAGACACTGCACATAAACAATAGGTTATTAATGTACAAGAAGAAACTCTTAGTATCCTAAAATGTATTTTTAGAGCTATTCTGTATAGCAAGCAATTTTCTTTCACCTATTACTGGCAAATCCTGCATTTGCAAGTTCTATGCTACTTTCTATTTTATTGGACCTATTTTATTGGATTTACTAATCTTCACATCAAAATTAATCTGTGATTGCCCATCAGATAGTTAGCTCATCCTGACATCACCCCACCTCCATCCCCAAAGTTAGCACCAGATGCTGTGCAAGAGGTCTTCCAAATACATTAACCAATAGGCAAATTGCAGAAAACGGTTTCAAGGATTGCCACCAGCCTTGGGTATGCTAGGCTCAGAACTCCATTATTAGTAATAGTTGCTTGACTTTGTAAAGCAACTTAGAATTTACAGAGCGTTTTCAAATCCACATTCTCATTAGATGACCCCAACTCATTTGAATAGGTAAGGGAGCAAAGATGCCCACCTTACAGAAGAGCAAACTGAGGTCTGAAGAAGTTAAATAACGTGTCAAAAGCCACGCAGCTAGTAATCGACAGAACCATGACGCAGACCCATCCGGATCTTGCTCCAAATCCAGTGGGCTTGCCAATATGCCAATTGTTCCTTCCTTTTCAAACCAGAGCAAGCAATATCCCTTCCTCCTGCCCTTCTGGCATCCTGGCAGCCCCTCCGTTCTTTTCATCATAGTCAGTTTCAACCTATTGACGTTCCAAAAAGGAGTCAGGCGATTGGCAACTACTTTCCTTAGGAGTATGCACTTGGCATTGTAGCGTGTCTACCACTACAGTGGTTCAGGTCCAGATCCACTTTAAGAGTCAGCATTTCCCAGAGAACAAAGAATGAAGGCTGCTGGACAAAGAAATGTCCAGCCACTAACTGCGTGATGTCAGTGGGCTGGGTGATTAAGCAAAGAGCATTTGAGCCCCCTCTCTGCCCCAGGACTCAGCCCCAGTTCTAATCACGGAAGTGGTGGTCACAGTAGCTACTAGGCGGCTCATGGGATGGGTAGCAAATGTACAAGCTGCTTTTTGGGCCAACCAGCCCCAACCAATAAGCTCACCAGGAAGCATGAGGGCTTCCTAAGGCTGAGTGCTGTCCTTCATGCCTTAGCTGCCTCATCCAGACAGTACAAGAGAGCTGCCAACAGGCAGGCAGACTGGCCGGCTTCCCCTGGATTCCTCATAAAAAAAAGGAGGGACCCCAGTGCCCCACGTGCCTGAGATCCAAAAGATATACCCCGAGGGCAGTGCAGGTGTCTCCACATCAAAGAAGAAACCCAGACCTGAGGGGACAGAGTCCTCTGAGGATCTTTTGCAGTTCCCTGCTTCCCTCAGGTCTGACTCCCTGTGCCTAGATTTTGTGATGTTCTAGAACAGGACCCTATTCTTTCTGATCTCTACTCTTTTACATTCCTTGCCCTGTCCCCCGTCCCCGCCCCCGCTCCCCGGACCTCACTCTCACCTCAAGCACTCTCACCTCTCGGCTTTTGCAAACACAGTTCTACCTACCCTCTTGGCAATCCTTTCTTCTCCTTGCTGATCGTCATTTGTTGAAAGCCAGTGAAAAGTCTGTCTCCTGCATGAAGCCTCCTCTGATTATTCTGTTACGCCACAATCTCCCCCTTCTCTAAATTTCATTTCAAACTGACCCTTTACTTATCCCCTAACTTTCCTGTGTTAGTTCTCACCCCTCCCCCCGCACTCTGGATGGTAAGCTTCCCAAGAGCAGGGATCATGCCTTACTTCTTTTTTTTTTTTTTTTTTTTTTTGCGGTACGTGGGCCTCTCACTGCTGTGGCCTCTCCCGTTGCGGAGCACAGGCTCCGGACGCGCAGGCTCAGCAGCCATGGTTCACGGGCCCAGCCGCTCCGCAGCATGTGGGATCCTCCCAGACCGGGGCACGAACCCATGTCGCTTGCATCGGCAGGCGGACTCTCAACCACTGTGCCACCAGGGAAGCCCCATGCCTTACTTCTTTTATAACCTTTTGCTGTCTGTGAATTCTGGGCACCTAGGATCTTAGTAAAACTTCACCTTCGGCAAGTACCTAGCACTGGATGAACAGAAATGTCATAAGCCATGGTGACAGTTCTCAAAAAGATTGCAACCGTTTTTGGAAAGCAGGACATCAATGTGTTTACCCAGCATGAGATGGGCAGGCAGTCTGGAGCTCGATAATAAAATGGTGGAAAAGCAGATGAAAAGATTCCAGCCATATTTTGTATACAGTGGCGTCGTTAGAGGTCTTCTGAGCAGGAGAGGGGGGTGTGTATGAGGCAGAAGATTAATTTGGCTGCAGTCTTGCTTTCTTTCCCTGGGCCATGGGACCCTTCTTGCTATTCCTAGAACCCTCAGGTTTGCTCCAGTCTCGAAGCCTTTGCACTTAGAATTCTCTTTGTCTGGAATGCTCTTTCCCAGTCTTTACAAGGCCAGTTTTTTTTCCCCCATCATTCAGAGGTCTGTTCAAATATCTTCTCAGAGACACTTTTCCTGATTCCCACTTAGAGCGTCTCCCACCCTTGGTCACTCTCCGTGTTTGCTTGCGTGTTTGTTTGTTTTATTGAAGAAGAGTTAATTTACAATTCTGTATTAGTTTCAGGTGTACAGCAAAGTGATTCAGTTATACATATATGTATTTGTTTTTCGGATTCTTTTCCATTATAGGTTATGTTTATTTGTTTTTGCTCAGAGTATTTCTCATGCTCTGAAATTACCTTCCTTGGTTGCTTGCCTGACTGTTCTCTCTCCATCAAGCTCCATCAGCACAAGGAGCTTTTTTGCTTATTCACCATCGTATCACCAGTGCTTGAAATAGTATTTGTAACTTTGTAGTCGCTCTATAAAAATGCATTGTGTGTTGGGGCTTCCCTGGTGGCGCAGTGGTTGAGAGTCCACCTGCCGACACAGGGGATGTGGGTTCGTGCCCTGGTCCGGGAAAATCCCACATGCCGCGGAGCGGCTGGGCCTGTGAGCCATGGCCGCTGAGCCTGCGCGTCCGGAGCCTGTGCTCCACAATGGGAGAGGCCACAGCAGTGAGAGGCCCGCGTACAGAAAAAAAAAAAAAATGCATTGTGTGAATGAATGAATGCTTAGGATGGATTGTGAGGGAGTAAGGTTGGCAGAGGGGCGGAGCTGAGAGACACTGGCCGCAAGAAGACCAAGAGGAGACTGATAATTCAGCTCTGGGTGAGCAGTGGGGAGGTTGGGCCGGGTGTGGGAGGGGATTGTCAGGGCCTGGGAATTAAGTGAATGCTGGAGAAAGGGAGAGAGCAGCCAGGACAGAGGGAACTTTTGAGCTTAGATGCCTGGGAGAACCATAGAACCAATAGTAGAAACAGAGAACGGGTGGGAGATAAATAGTTCTGTTCTACTATATCTTGAGAGCTGTGTTTCTTAGAAACTTTGTATCATTATTTCTTTAATCACATCACAAAAACAATCACTGTCATGAAAGCAAAGAGGTTAGCCAATCGGAAATAGTCATTGGTTTATCTGGTTTTGTTGTTGTTGTTCCTTTAAGGGTTAATTTAAAAGCATAACATCTGCCGTTTATTAAGTGCTTACTCTGTTTTAAGCATTGTTCTAAACAATTCCATGTATTATTTCATTTCATCCTCAAAGCAACCCAATACATTAGGTTTTCTAATTATTCCGATTTTATACATGAGAAAATTGAGGCAGAGAAGGGTCAACTAACACACACAAGGCCCTGCAGCTAATAAGTGGGGCAGTAGGAATTTAAACCCAGGCAGACTAACTGCTCACACTTTTCCTACAGAAATTTCATTAAACAAAAATAAAGATTTTTTATAACTGTGGCCATATTTTTTATATCAAGACAAAAATTAGTTGCCTAAAACTAACAAAGTCAAACCCAGTGTCTGGGGTCAAGTTTCCAATCACAGCCCCACCCTAACCATAGCCGATGCAAAGCACGTTCCCGATTAACATACCCACCGTAAGAGAAATGCCTGCAATATTTCAGACAAGCTGAGTTTCATATGAAAGGCGAATATGAGTTTGAAAGAGTTCAGTGGATGGAGGTGGATTGATTGACATAGATATTACCTCTTACATGTTCAGAATAGCCCAATGCCCTGATTTTGTCCTGGCTCCCATTCCCCTTGAAGCCATTTCTTCCTGCAGTGTTACCTCTTTCTACGAGTAGCCCCCCTCCATGGTAAAATGGGTCTCACCCAGGGAGCAGGGGCCCACCCCACAGCAGGCACCTACCTACCCCACTTTCAGTGGCTGAGAGCACCTTCTGTGAAAAACTGTCTTGCCAGAGTGAAACTTCAGGAAATAACCCCATATGTTTTGTCCTGTTCATGTGCTAAGAGGGATGGTGGCACTTTCAGAAAAGTTTAGAGACAAGGTCCTCGGAGATCTTCCTCGACAGCTGTGAAGGGAACTTGGGGGGCAGATACTCTGCTTGCCTATCCCTCCTGTTCCTTCTACAGATTCACCCAGGGTCCGCTGCTGGGTGGACAGAACACCATGGGGGCTTCGTGACTCATGTGGAAGAGCTTGGCCAAGGCTTGCGCAGGGATGACACCTCTGGACACCTTCTATGGGTGACAAACCGAGGGCTATTTCATGTGCTAATTCCAATATCCTCCTAGGTTTTAAGGCCAGGCTCCTTTTCAACCCTCTGCCCTTGGGAGTGGTCTATGTCTAGGTATTCTACCCCTGGTCATCCCACTGATGGCTTCAGAAATCGGGCTCTATTTGCTGTGTTCCTCCCGGGAACACTGTCCTGGGGTGTCCTGATTGAGGGGGGAGGGAGCTGAACGCCACCAGAGCCCTGAGGCCATGGGACACGGAGACCATCTGTGCTTCAGGTTCTCTGGGTTAAGAGAGAGAGACGGGCTGTGCAGATCCAAGTACACAGAGGCCCGATTAGACCCTCAGGGTAACTGTCTCTGGACTGCAACAAGGTGTTTTGTAACAAGAGTCCAACTTTGGGCACAGAAGCCTGCAAAATTGTTCCAAGGGAACAAAAACTACTCTGGCCCATTAGCACAGGAGATTATACTAAATGAAAAGCCTAAAGATAACATAGGAAAGATTTGCATGGGCTGCTCTTACTGATTTTATTTTTCATCACTAGAAACAGCTCTTCTGTACTGTTGTACACTAATGTACGAAAAGCAGCCGGCTGACTACTGCAACAACCAAAACAGAGTAAGTAAGCATAGGTCTCCTTTTTGTTTTGTTTTGTTTTGTTTGTTTTTTAGAACAAATCCCTCAACGTTATTTAACATCAACCGGTGTTAACATTGTTAATCAACTATACCCAATATAAAATAAAATTTTAAAAAATCATCATAACAATAAAAAAATCAACCGGTGTTTGTAGGGGCATCAGTAGAGGATGTCTTGATGAGATAGAAACCTCCCTCAAGATTTCCAGGTTGACTCAAGAGGTAACTGCCTGAAACTTAAACTTGTCCCTCCACACCTCCTGGGAGCCGCCTACCTCTAGACCTCTGACAGATACAACATCTAGGAGCATGTCCATAACAGAGGGATCAAAAGCCTTCCTGCTGCCCAGCTCTAGGGGGCTCCACTACCTCCTGCCTGCTTACCACTGGAAAACTAGAACTCTTTTCACTGTTCAATAAATGGGTCACCTTGGGGCCCCATGCATCCACAGCTCTGGGGAATACAGATACCTCTCATCAATCACAACTGCCCCTTCCTTCATTGTCCCCACCCCTCACTCACCTGTCGATGGCGATGGCCAGCAGGGCGTTGGTGGAGACGTAGAGAGAGACGGTGCGCAGGTAGTTGACAGAGGCGCACAGCACGTGGCCGTGCTCCCAGGAGAGCTGGCGTACCACATAGTAGTCCATCTCGAAGGGGCAGCAGACGACGGCCACCAAGAAATCAGAGATGGCCAGGTTGGCGATGAGCAGATTGGTGAGGTTGCGCAGCTTCTTGTAGCGGGCCAGGGCCGCGATGAAGATGAAGTTGCCAATACCACAAACCAGCATGATGCCCACCAGCGCCATGCCAATGACAATTTTGGCAGCAAAGAAGGTCCGGGAATTGGTCACATCCTCATCTTCGTCCAAGGGCATATCATAGTCGCCATAGCTGAAGTTGAATGGGAAGAAAGCAGCTTGGGTTCCGTGGGGGTCAAGCAGAGAAAAATAGTTGGTTGAGGTGTTTGTGGCATTCTCATCCATGACCCCCATGTCGACCTCCATCTGGCCAGGTGAAGCCTTGAGCAACACTCCTGAGAATTCCTCTGGGGAGATGTCGTTAGGCTGAGGTCTCCCCTTTCTGCTGGTACTCAGCTTTCCCTTAATGAGTCAGATTGTCCCTGCAGGCGTCCTTGGGGTCCAGTATCCAAGCTCCATCCTAAGCCTTGGAAAGACATACAAACAATTGGCTACATATGTAAGTGAACCTGGCTAAATTTAAAACCATTCTATAAACTAAGCTGACCCATTAGCCACCTGCCCAGAGTGAACAGGTGATGGAGTGGAAATAAAGGAACCAGGGAAAGAAAACAAAGGAATCAAAACCACATACCCACTCATTCAGGGAAGGTTAGATTGCTACAGAGACAAACAAGCGCTAACTCAGTTTATTTCCGTTTCACTGAAGATTCTGAATGTTGCACTTTTTCTCAGGGACCAAAGTTAGGAGTGTGGGAGGCTGAAGAGAACCAAAGTGACCTGCTCCAAACCCCATTCCTTGTCCTGACAGCCTGAACTTTGTCCTTGTGGAATTGTCCCATTCTGTAGCTTAAAAAATTATTCTGGGGCTTCCCTGGTGGCGCAGTGGTTGAGAGTCCACCTGCCGATGCAGGGGACACGGGTTCGTGCCCCGGTCCGGGAGGATCCCACATGCCGCAGAGCGGCTGGGCCCGTGAGCCATGGCCGCAGAGCCTGCGCGTCCGGAGCCTGTGTTCCACAACGGGAGAGGCCACAACAGTGAGGGGCCCACGTACCGAAAAAAAAAAAAAAAATTCTGAATTCCACTGAAGAGGCAAGACTTTGAGACAGGCCTGACTGCTCTCCAAGCCTCTTTCCTTCTGGCAAAACACTGCTTTAAAATCAGAGCCTATGTAGCAGCCACCTTCCCCTCTCCTCACTAGGTTTCCTGTTCCTACTTCCAAGTCTAATGTGAGCCTAGAAGCCAGGCACAGCATTTACCAAGGCCTGTCCCCACACAGAGGCTGCAAGAGTGAAGTCCCAGCCTAATCACTGAGTGGCTTAGAAAGGGGACTCTGGAACAAAATCCTTCCTTGGCTGGTTGTGTGTCCTGAGATAAATAGCTTGAGCTCTCAGAGTTTCAACATCCTCCAGGCAAGAGATCAGTGATGTCTGTAAAGCATGGAGGTCCCTGGAGAGGGAGGGTGTTACATCCTAGGACTGCAAGGAATTACTAGTGAGGACCCAGGCCTCCTCGGTCAGCTTCGAGGAAGAGGAGGGCCCTCCTGACCCAGATGATGGGGCTGGGGTACCAGGAGGGGGTTGTCAGCTGCACCGGTGGGGATGCAGAACCAAGAGGGAGCCAGAATCCCCATGTCCCCTTCCCTCTCCCTGCAGATCCAGTCCCTCCCAGAGCCTGCAAACATCAGGCCAGGTTGCTGGGATGTAAGAAGAGGGCTGGGGTCTGGAGAGCTCCACAGAGGGCAGGAAATTCAGAGAGGGAGGGGAAGTGTGGAAGCCTGAGGTTCCTGGGAAAGGGGGACACAAGAAAGACTCCTAGGACCCTCAGGAGAGCATGCTGCCCACATCCCTTAAAGGTGACATGTCTGGAGCCTGCCTTTGGGGGTAGAACTGAAGTCCCTCTGCACAAGGAGGCCCAGCCGCAGTCCCCCATCTTTCCCCCAACACTTCCCCTCCATTTTTCGCAGATTTTTTTCCTTCTCTGAGCATCGGTCCTGCCCCTCTCAGGCCCTGCCCTTTGCTGCTATCGTGTGTGAAGCAGAACCCAAATCGGAAAGGTCAGAGAGGGCCAGGCTTGCCATCCAGGCAGGAAGGATGCAGTCCGCCGCGTGGGACAGTCCTCACCCCTCGCAGGCCCTGTGGGTCTCCAAGGCGCGCCACCTCTGGAGAGGGACCCTGCAAGCTCGCTACCTGGAAGACTCAAAGTCATGTTTTAAAAACAAAGAGCATAAAAACTTCTTGGGGAGAACGGGTGTTAGGAGATTTGGGATTTGGGGAGAAATTGTCCAGCGATCTCTTTTTCTCCTTCATTCTCACCTCCCCAGAAGGAACCCCATTGTCACCCGGTGTCCTCTGGAGCCCCTGCGTTTAGGGATTGCCCCCTGGCCAGACCTTCCCATCTCTGGAAGCATCTCTTTGCAGCCTCTGCTGATAAGCCTGCTCCCAACTTAGTCCTCGGAGCCTCAGAGGCTACGCCTAAGGACAGAAGGAGGGGACAGACCGGGTCCCCTGCAGAAATGAGCACGAGTGCGAGTCTCTTGAAAAGCCCCCTCCCCACTCAAAAGCCCCCGCGCCCTGGCGGCCGCTGCTGCGTGGAGTCCTAGGAGCATCGCCCCGGAGGGCGCTCTCCGTACCTGCGGCATCCCGGCGCCGGGCGGACAAGGTTCTGAGCTCTTTATTCCGGGTCCGGGGACACAAGCCGCTTCTCCCAGAGGCCCATAGGAAGAGCACGGGTCCCCTCTCTCCCTCCTCTGCTCGGGGATCTTTCCCGGCTGGGCTCTGCGGGAGTTGCGCTCTCGCCGCCGCAGATCAGAGGACCGCGGCTCCTCGGCGTGGCCACCAACGCCCCCCCGCCCCCCTCGCTGTCCCCGCCCGGGTGACCGTGGGGCGCCCAGGGCCGGGGTGCCCGGCTCGGGGAGGCGTGCTCCGTCGGGTCCGGGAGACACGAGAGGGAGGGGCTCCGGGCTCCAGGCAGGGGCACGTCGGGTCGCCCAGGCACGCGCGCGGCTGGGGACCCCGGGAGTCCCCCCGGGGCCGGCGTGTCGGGGACGCAGAAGCGGCAGCTCGAGGCGAGGACACGCCGGAGGGAGCGCGCGTTCCCTGGGCTCAGGCTCCGGAACGACCGCCTGGGGCGGGAACGAGGGCGGTGGAGCTTGGAGCCCGGCTCAGCGCGGACTTGCCGCCCGAGGCTCCCATCCCGCAGGGCTGCGCCCACCCCGGGGCTCGGGACCGCTCGGCCGCTCACCTGGCCAGCCCCGGGGCCACCGCCAGAGTGGGCGGTCGGGCCCGATGAGCTGGCGAGATTTCAGAGAACCGGGAGGAGCCTCCCCTCCTGCCCACACCGCCCTCGCAGGAGACGCTGGGAGCGACCCAAAGGTAGTTCCCTCAGACAAGCCCAACTGGACGCCGGGGTCAGCTTCATTTCAGTCGCCTGACCTCTGTGTTAGAGGCTCTGAGAACCGCTTTCCGGAAAGCAAGGAAGCGGGGGGAGGGCAGCGGTGTGGATGCGGGAGAGAGAGGTGGCCTCCCACCCACCCAGGGATATCTGTTCAAAAGGCTAGGATGACCAGAGCTAACTTACAGAGCACAGATCTCCAAAAGTCTACAGATTTCTCAAGAACTAAAATATCAAATTAGCTTTTGATCCAGCAATTCCACTTCCCAAAAAACCCTGAAAGCCGGGACTCAGATGTACATCAATGTTCATAGCAGCATTGTTCACAACAGGCCAAAGGGGGGAAACAACCCAAATGTTCATCCACTGATAAATGGATTTTTTAAATGTGGTGTACGCATACATTAGACTATTTCTTATCCTTGAAAAAAGGAATGAAGTATAAAAGTGTTGACGAGGATGTGGAGAAATTGGGACCCTTGTGTGCTGTTGGTGGGAATGTAAAGTGATGCGGTCACAGTGGAAAACAATATGGCAGGTCCTCAAAAGTTAAAAAAAAAAAAAAAGAATTACCATATGATCCAGTTCTTCCACCTCTGGGTACATCCCCAAAATTATTGAAAGCAGTGTCTGAAAGAGATATTTGTATACCCATATTCATAGCAGCATTATTCACAACAGCCAAAAGGTAGAACCAACCCAAACGTCTATCAACAAATGAATGGATCAATAAAATGTAGTAGGTACATACAACGGAGTATTTTTCAGCCTTTAAAAGGATGGAAGTTCTGACACATGATGGGATACGGATGAACCTTAAGGACATTATACTAAGTGAAACAAGCCAGTCGCAAAAAGACAAATACTGCCTAATTCCACTGATATGAGGTACCTAGATGCATCAAAATCATAGAGACCAAAAGTAGAAGAGCACTTGCCAAGGGCTGAGGGGATAAGGGAAGGGGAGCTCCTATGTAATGGGTACAGAGTTTTAATTTTGCAAGATGAAAAGAGTTAGGGTGATGGAGCGTGGTGATGGTTGCACGGCAATATGAATGGACCTAATTCACTTAACTGTACACTTAAAAATGGTTAAGATGGTAAATATTATATGTATTTTACCACAATAGAAAAAATGGGGGGAAAAAGAAATGAAGTCTTGATACATGCTACAATACGGGTGAACCTTGAAAACATCATATTAAGTGAAAACATTCAGACACAACAGGATAAACGTATGACTCCACATATATGACGTACCTAGATTAGGCAGATTCATAGAGCCAGAAAATAGAATGAAGAAGAGGAATGGTGAGTTATTGTTTAATGGACACAGAATTTGTTTGGGTTGATGACAAAGTTCTGGAAAATGGATAGTGGTAATGGTTGCACAACATTGTGAAAACACTTAATGTCACTGAAGTGTACACTTAAAATTGTTTAAAAACAAAACAAAACAAACAGAAAACATAAGCCATGGGCTTCCCTGGTGGCGCAGTGGTTAAGAATCCACCTGCCAATGCAGGGGACACGGGTTCGAGTCCTGGTCTGGGAAGATCCCACATGCTGCAGAGCAACGATGCCTGTGCGCCATAACTACTGAGCCTGTACTCTAGAGCCCGTGAGCCACAACTGCTGAAGCCTGTGTGCCTAGAGCCTGTGCTCCGCAAGAAGAGAAGCCACCACAATGAGAAGTCCGCACACCACAACACGCAGCAACGAAGACCCAATGTAGCCAAAATTAAATTAATTTATTAAAAAAAAAAAAGCCATGGAAGAGCTCAGATCTCCTTAGTAAGGCATCAAAGTTTGGCCTCCAGTTGTCCACAATGGAAATGGGGCTGCCAGGGGTCTGGACTTTTACTCCTCTTTGCCACTATCAAACTTCAGGCAAGTCACAGAACTTTTCTGAGACTCCCTTTCCTCATTCACTAAATGAATGAGTTGAGCTTGCACTAGGAAACCACTGCCATGTTCCAGCACTTCATACAGTATCCTCCCCTGGCCCATATCCCTCCGTGGACACCTTCTTCTGTTATTTCCACAAAACTCCTGTCTTTTGCAAAAATGTCCCAGCCTTTCACATTTCTGAGTCTCATGTCCCCTAGGACATGGAACACGATAGCAGTTAAAAGCATGGCAGATAGAGTCAGCTATCTCCTTTCTACCTAGTACTGCACACAGGAGCTGTGTGACCTTGGACAGTGTGCTAACCAAAGTCTAGCTTTCCCACTTGTAAAATGGGTGACAGTAGCTCCTACTGCACAGGACTGTTGTGAGGACTGGATAAGACGAGGCAGGTAAAGTGCTTGGTGCAATGCAGGCCCCTGACAAATGCCACCAGTTACTCTCACTCTGTGATTCTTTCCATATATTGCTCCCTGAGGTCCTAACCAACCCTTGAGATCTTACTCATGTGTCATTTCTTCCAGGAAGCATTCCTTGATTCCCCCAAGGCTATTCAAACCTTTCCTTGACACTTGGTGCCTCTCTTTAAATGTATTTCTGTGTACCAATTTGCTTTCCATCTTGCACAGTTTCCTGAAGAAGAGGTATGTCTCATTCACTTTTGAATCCTGTTCTGTATTGTTTCTCAAACTTTCCTGATGATAAGAATCATCTGGCGTGCTAGTTAAACATATGGATTCCTTGATCCTGCCCCAAACTCAGGGAAGATATAAGATAGACACATGTTGACCTGTCATTCCATATAGCATGTCTTCCTATTTACTCAGAAAACCAAAAACAAAGCACAGAGTGCATTAGTTATCTATTTCTGCATTCCAAATTACCCCAAAACTTCAGAGCTGAAAGCAACAAACATGTATTACCTCACTGAGTTTCTGAGGGTCAGGAATCTGAGAGTGGCATAGCTGGGTGGTTCCAGGTTCAAGGTCTGTCGTGAGATTGATGTCAAATTGTCATCCAGGGCTGTACTCTCATCTGAATTCTCAGCTGGGGTGGGGTGGGGATCCACCTCCAAGTTCACTCACAAGGTTGTTGTCTAGTTTTCACTGGCTGTTGCTGGAGACTTCAGTTCCTTCTCATCATGTGGGGTTCTCTCTAGGCTGCCCGAGTGACCTCACTACGTGGCAGCTGACCTCCCCTCTTCTGCAATATGCTATTTGTCACACACTCACGCACACCCTGCCAGAGTGTGGGAGGGGACCACACAAGTGTGCGAATACCAAGAGGTGGATCATTGGGGACTGATATGGAGGCCATCTTGGAGGCTGGGTACAATGCAAAACTTAGAATTTTCCTATTTCCCCTTCAAAAACCCGGCAATGAATGGTTCTTGAAGCTAACAATAATGCTAGCCTCAATGAAGACATTTTTGACCTTCAGAGGAGTGAGGTACTGGGTGACTTGTGGAGTTGGAGTCATGAGGGCATAATTGGAAGAATTTATTGGCCAGGACCCCCATGGGGGAAATGGAAATATTAGAAGCAGATATAGTCGGGCAGGTTCTATGCACTGCAGCTCTTGGTGGGGACTCCTTTGAAGGGCTTAGTCCCTACATGTCAGTTTCTGCCAAAGGCTTCAGGGGAGCCTCCTCCAACTGTGAAGCAGACATCTATCTGGGGCCCAATTTTAATAATTCATCTCTGTGACAGAGTTAAACCTAGGCTTATGGCAAAATCTGTAAATAAATTTTTTTTAAAAAAAAATAAGGGAAGAAGAAGGAAAGGAAATGAGTTTAAAATAATCTGGAACTCCAATGATGTAATTTCTTTTTCAAATGTGTAGCCCCAAAGACACAAATGACCTGGAAATTTTTTCTGTGGTTAGAGTCTCCTGCTGCAAGGGGCACATTCCTTGCTTCATCCCACCTACAAAGCAAGTCACAGTATCGGAGAGAATTTCACCTCAGGGAGCCGTCACCCAACAAAACCAAAAGAAAGAACTCATTTGGAAAGCACTGTTTTTAGAGCTTTTAGGTATCCCTCACCCCTAAATAATGTTCTTGAGCTACCTTGGATTTTTTTCCTTTCTTATTCCACTGGCAGGAATCATCCCAAAGGTGCTTTGAAATTTCATTTCTTCATCACATCATTCTATAATTATGTCCTTTGGTTTAGACATGAAAGTTTAACATCTTGGGGCTTTTTTCAGCCATGCAACTCCTGTGTTGCTCTAGTAAATACCACTTAGAAACCCAGCTCAAGGAGAGCCTTAGAGGTCCTTCAGTGAGCACTCTTATAGCGAGAAAAGAGCAAACAGATGCTCAAGAGGAAAGGCCTTTAGCCCAAAGGAACAGGGCAGCATGACTTCAGAGCTCAGACTGGAATCCCAGTCTCCTGAAATTTAGCTCAGCCCCGCCTCTCTGCTCAGCCACACCCACAGTGCACATTGCTACCTGTTTTCAATTTACCCTTCTTTCCATGATCCTTGGCTCCAGGGTTCAGCCACAATTCCTCCTGTCTGACAAATTTTACTAAATCAGCTTATTTTCTGCTTTCATCAGATTTATTCCCTGGGCACACTCTCTCATCTAGTGCCATGAAAAAAATCAAGAATTCCTGGAAGACACCCAGAGCTGGCTCAGAACTCATCCTGCCTCCTTTTTCAATGACCTCCCCTGTACTCGAGCCAGCAATGCTTGATCGGCTTCCCAAAGCCCACTCAGCAGGTTGTTTGGACTGCTCTCTGCCATTCCTCTCCAGCTCCCCAAATCCCTCTGGAGGAGATGTGAAAGGAGATTCAGCGAGGCACAGAGACATGCTGTCATTCCTGATGGAAACCCAAACATGCCAAAGATGTCAAACCTCTTGTTAATTTCATTGGTTTGATGCCATCCTTGACAACTTCTTAATGGTCGACAATACTATTCCTATATTTATCTGGAGAAATAAACAGGTCATGGCTTATAAGAATGTTTTTTTTTTAAAAAGAAGAGAAGAGGATATTTTACCTGTGAATATCAAAATATCATGAAGGCTCAAGAAGACAGCAGGTAATGAGTTTGAGCAGAAAGTGTGCTCACTGTTAAGATCTGGATACATCCCGGCATGAAGTCTAACTGTGGAATCATCAATCTGGAATATTTCACATGGGCACTGTAATGCAGCTGACACATGGTGTCTGCCTCAGATTCCAATCTTCCTAGCTAAGTCCCAGGTGAAAGGGCTATAGGCAGCAGGACTCTGGGAGACAAGACAAAACAGGGAGGGCTGTCTGGGGGCTCCTGGTACAGAGTGGCTAAGAAAGGCCTTTTCTCCTCGTTTAAGAAACATTGCCTGGGGCTTCCCTGGAGGCACAGTGGTTGAGAGTCCACCTGCTGATGCAGGGGACACGGGTTCGTGCCCCGGTTCGGGAAGATCCGTGCCCCAGTCCGGGAAGATCCCACATGCCGTGGAGCGGCTGGGCCCGTGAGCCATGGCCGCTGAGCCTGCACATCCGGAGCCTGTGCTCCGCAACGGGAGAGGCCACACAGTGAAAGGCCCGTGTACCGCAGAAAAATAAAAAAAGAAAGAAACATTGCCTGGTTCTAATGCAATGAGGACCACATGGAATGCCACAGTGCCCTGGCACCTTGCAGCTCAGCTTCTGAAGATGAGATGGGTCCTTCCACTGACTTAATGAATTCTCAGAGGGAGTAGCACAGTCAGGCCCCCAAAAGTCTTTATGGAGGATGTGTTGGGACGTTGAGAAGAAGGTGCAAGGATTGTTCAAGAACTGGAATGATAACCACCACTGCCTCATGCCCCACCCCAGAGACTCCTAGAGATAAGGGGCTGGAATGTTCTGATTATGGAGGTGGTGGCAGAAGTGAGTTATAATCTTTATGTGGGCCCACTGTACCCACAGGCTAGGGAATCCTGGTGAGACTGGAGTTACAGAGGAATTCATTACAAAGGAAGGAGCCCACATCACCTCTATCACCAAGTATAACACTTAGAGATAGAGTTGGTGAATCATAGCCATTGTCTTACTAAGTACTTTGTACTCACATTGTCTACTAGTATTCTTTGATTCAGATAGTTCATTCTTATAGTTTCTTTTAAGGAACAAAATAAATATTCATAACACTATAAAATAATAAAATGTAAGAAAAACCCCAAAGTCATCAAAACTGGGTTATCAGTTTCCTAGGGCTGCCATGACAGAGTACCACAGACTAGGTGGCTTAAAGCAACAGGTATTTCTTCTCTCATAGTTCTGGAAGTTAAGTCTGAAATCAAGGTGTTGGCAGGGCCATGGTCCCTTTGAGTCTCTAAGTAGAGTCCTTCCTTGCCTCTTCCTAGCTTCTGGTGGTGGCTGTCAATCCTTGGTGCTCCTTGTCTTATAGCAGCATCACTCCCATCTCTGCCCCCATGGTCACATAGCCTTCTTCTCTGTGTGTCTCTGTCTTTATATGGCATTTTCCTCTTATACAGACACTAGTCATATTGGATTAGGACTCACCCTGATGACTTCATCTTAACTTGATTATATCTGCAAAGACCCTATTTCCAAATAAGGTTACATTCGCAGGTACTGGAAGTTAGGATTTCAACATATCTTTGGGGAGGACACAAGTTAACCCATAGCAAGTATACTGTGATACATTTATGTGTGATGGAATACAATGTAGCTATCAAAAATCGGACTATGAAATCAATCTATGCTGTTAGAAGTCAGGACAGAAGGACAATGGTTACCCTTGGGGAAGAGAGATCACAGGCAAGAACCATTGGGAGGGTTTTGGGGGTGTTAGTAATATTCTTCTTCTTGATCTAGTAGCTGGTTACATGGATGTGTTCAGTTGGTAAAAATTCATCCAGCTGTACACTTATGAAATGTACACGTTTCTGAATGTACAATATATTTCAATGAAAAGTTAATTAGGACGTAGTGCTGTAAAAGTATATTGACTGACATGGCAAGATAGTCATGATACATTACTGAATGGAAAAACATCAGGTTACAAAACCATATTGCAATATGATTCCATTTGGAGGGGAAATGTACGCATCATCTAGAAAAGAAAATGTCTGGAAGGGCGGAGGAAATTGCTAACACTCAACTCAGAGTGGAAAGAAAATACAAGTGTTTTCCCCCTCATTTCCACTATTTGTATTTTCTGATTTTTTTTATTGCAGCTATATTATTTGTATAATCCTTTAAATTTCATAAATGAGAAAAGGGTGAATTGATTACAACAAATAGGAGATTCACCTATTAGGGGAAATCATTAATTTAGATCTTTATTTTACACTATATTCCAAAATGCAAAAAGGAAGGATTAAAGAGCTGAATTCAAAGAATTAAAAACTGAATGAAAACACTGATAAAAATTTATGAGATTCATGAGATCTCAGAGTGGTAAAGCCTTTACTAAGCAAAAAACAAAAAGGTAATAGATGAACCCCGAAGGCAATGGATAGATTTTTCTACATTAAAACATTTGAAAGTCAGAAAAACCATAAACAAAACTAAAAGATAAATGTCAAAGTAGGAAAAATATTTATGGCAAATATTGCAGACAAAAGGTCAAGATCCTTCGTATATGAAGTACTGTTACTTTGTAATAAGGAAAAAGCTGGTACCTCGAAAGAATAATGAGCAAAATATACAAATAGGCAATTCACAGAAAGAAATGCAAATAATAATAAAATGTATTTTAAAGTGCTTACTCTCACCAGTAATCAAAGAAATTTCATCTAAATACAATGGCATAAAATTTTGCCTATCAAATTAGCCAAGATCACAAAATGCAAAAATGGAAATTGGATCAGTAGCTTAATTTAAGAATTCAAATCAACACTCTCCCTTCGGGAATGTCTTAAGCTTTCTCTGATTCTTCAGCCTTTATGCATTCTGCCCAGAGTTGCTTTGTAATAAATGTGAGTTGATTCAGTTGATTTCACACAACCATATTTCCCCCTTCTGATTTTGACCTGCCTGACATTTGCTTGAGTTTCAGCCAGGAGAACAGCCACAGGCACACGGCCAAGAAGATGATGTCATTCTACAGAAAGTCAAGTGTCAGAGTTCTGAGCTCCTTGTATGTGTAGAGAAAGGCACAGGAGAAGGTTGAACTCAACTTACATGTATAAATGTGTAATTAATCTTTTGCATGGTTTATTGAATAAGTTACAAAACTGTCTTAACATTCAGACCATTTTCAAGTTGTGTGTGTGTGTGGTGTGTGTGTGTGTAGACGGTTGTGCAGGGGCGTGGTGGGAGGTGGAAGACAAGTGATATGCACGGCAAACCCCTGGAAGCACTTTTATCACTGCCAAAAGCCAGACTATAGTGATATAGCTCATCTCATGAAACTGCTCTCAATGTTAATTGACCAAAAGGCGGGGGAGGGCTGAATGGAGTGAATATTGAGACAAAGGACCAGGACTTCCTGTAATTTAGGTAAAGTAGAGCAGAAGCCGTCACTTGGAAGGAAGGGTCTGAGAAGAGTTCAAGCTGCCCAGACAGAAATGCCACTTTGTGTGGCAGCACTTCACCTCCTCATCAGCTTTTTACCTGTTGATGATGTCACCTCATCCATGTTCAGGTGTCTCCAGACTCCACGCTCACCTGCACCCGCTCGTGCTCTCTCTCTCCCCACATCAAATACTATTCTCAGGAATAAAGAATACGTGTGTGTGTGTGTGTGTGTGTGTGTGTGTGTGTGTGTGTGTGTGTGTGTGTGTGTGTAGTGTTTAATTAGGCATAGTATGTGAAGTATATATTTTCCATGTTTTTAAGTTTTGTCTGTGATCACAAAAGTAACATGTGTTGTTGTCAATAAAAACCACCTCAAACCATACTAAGTATAGAAAATGAAAATTCTCACACTTACCTTTATTCCTAATCCCATTATTAGCAGTTTGGTGTGGGTATTTTCCTAAAAACAGAGTATCTTAAAACAACCTTATATAAAATTTATTAATGTGATACTAGCATATGTCAATGTATACTTTAAATATACAAATAGAGACAATCGACTATAAAGTCACAGATGTTCAAAATACCCACCTCAGGGGCTTCCCTGGTGGCGTAGTGGTTGAGAGTCCGCCTGCCGATGCAGGGGACACGGGTTCGTGCCCCGGTCCGGGAAGATCCCACATGCCGCAGAGCGGCTGGGCCCGTGAGCCATGGCTGCTGAGCCTGCGCGTCTGGAGCCTGTGCAAAAATAAAAATCCCCACCTGAGGACCAGAGCCTGTTACTGGTGTAACAGTCTACTGGTGGATGCGGTTCTTTAGAAGACTCTCTGAGTATGTATTAAAGACACCAGGCAGAATAGTCTGTGCTTTGGTAGAATTCCAAGCTCAGACTATTTTCCGTGGGGAGACTGTCTCCTGGAACCCATGAGGAGAAGACAATAATGCAGCTACTCTGCATCTGAGTGATGCTCAGGCAGGAAATAGGTGAGCCTTGCCCTGCAAGAGGATGGAACTCCTTGGAGTAGGTGGCAGGAGGTGCGGAGAGGCCGTATGGAAGGCCCAGTGGTAGAAGCGAACTGCCCTGGTCTTAGAGAGACGAGATGGTTGTGTGGCCAGACCCTGCTTCTACTTTGCTGATTGACAATGGGGACAGCTGGGAGCAAAGGCTTGGCAGTGTGTTGCAGCCCCAGGTCCTAGGCAGCAGGCCTCAGTGCCACCTCTAGCCAGGAAAGCAACTAGAACTGGCCCTAAGCACCCAATAGAGGGGAGAGATGCATTCTGGTATCGGAGGCAACAGCGGGGAAGAGAGGCTTCTGGTTACAGTCTCTCAGTTTTGTGGTTTAAGCCGTGACAGTCACAGAACTCAGCTACACACCCTGGTGGAACCAGGTCAGGTAACGGTGTGAAGTCCTCCAGCCTCAAGGGGGCACACCTGAGTTCTGACCCCATTAGCTGGACAAGAGTACACAGAACTGGGCTATGGATACCAAAGAGTATCCAAAGCTCCCTGACTCCCTGCACTATCCTCCTACATCAAGGGCTTCCTTGTAACTTGTCCCTAATTCGCCAGGCTGCTGGACGAGTCTGTCCAGGGTGTATCCTACACAAACTACCCAGACAAGAAGGCATGCAGAGGCCGAAGCCCTGCCCACACACCTCATGCCAAGCTGATGGCCTTCCTGTGGCCTGAGTCTACCCAGAGGAAGGGGTGCCTTTAGACGAATGAAACGCTAGCAGTGGCCCAGAGTCTGTCTACTGGTCAACAATCAACACTTGGTCCTCAAAAGTCTTCACTTTATCAATTCAGCATGCCAGTTGATCGTTTGCATCCAACTTTGTATTCCTCCATTCTACATTCTGTTGGGTAAAGAGGCTCCAGGACTAGGCTGGAAGGCCAACATGCTGGGCTCAAATTTCTACCCTGCTCTTGTCTGTGTGCTGGTGTACAGCTTGCCTACCTTCTCTGGGATTCGGCTTTGCCATAATCTCTAAGAACCTCTAAGATCCCTTCAAGCTCTAAAATTACATGATTCCTTTGGGCATCAAGTTTGAGAGATGCCCACACTGTCAAATTTGCTCCAACTAGTCAAATGATCTCCTCGGGCTTTGAGATCACGGCCCCCACCCCTGAGTGGCTGCTGGGAGAAGCTGGAAAGCTTCTTGACCTTTGTTAAGCTGACCACACTCTCACTGAAGCCAGCCACCTTCACTTCCACACCCTTCAGACCCTGGTGCATGTCCCTGAAGATGTCCTGTGGTTGCCATGAGATCCCATCCCACTCCATCTCCCAAAACTTCCAGTGGTAGCACTTAAGCTTCTTTTGTAGCTGGAAGAAGATTTGAGTAGATTTCTGGTTCTTCAAAGACCTGCTTGATGTGGGTGGCCTGCTGCTTGTCTGCACTGCTGGCAAGTTTCAACTAGTCATCAGCGTTGTCCTCTGGGATGTTTGTACAACCTCGATCTGTTATGTAAACTTCAGGGTCTTCTGGTGCAGGTGAGCGATAGCAGCCTTTGTGCACTGAGCATCTCATATTCCATCCATGGAATCCATTGGATGCTGCCATCAATGCGAGTGGAAGTCTGGGCAAGGCTACTTACTTCCAACTACTCCATTTATTCTTGGTTGAAATGCAGCAGCAACACAAGCTATTTCCGTCACAGTTAAGCTGCTAGAAGCATCAGTCATAGCTAGAGACTTGGGCTGGCCTGACTATAACAACTGCCATCTTCTGGCCAGATCTCCTATTCCTATTGATTTGGTGACTTCCCCTTGCGGTCTCTGGCTTGCCCCACCTACTATGAAAATTCATCTCTTCCTTTATCTTGGATGGCAGTTGGATCTGCTGTAGGACTCATTCAGAGCTGTGGGGTGGGTGGAGACACCATCAATCTTAGCACATGCGTTCTTGCTTTCCAGATCCATTTCAGGCTCGGGTCTACCTGAATTCGCCGCACATCGTGTGGAGACACAGATGACCTCCTGTGCTGGTGTTGAAAGAGATGCTTCAAGCCTTGGCCAGTCACATTATTGTTCTCCAAAGCATTATGGGTCATTTTAACAATGTGTGTTCTGATTCTGTCTGCTTTCTGGCCTCTGCATCTGCAAAGTAGTAAATGTGGCATTTTTACTTTGACAATTTCTTGATGCTATTTTTCCTTTCTCTCTCTTCCTTCACTAAGGAAGGTTTGCAGCTAAGTCACCCTTCCCTGACCTGGGACACTGTACCAATGGTCCAGCCCCTCCACCCTGCCTCCCAAAACATACCTTTTGGTTCTTTACAACACATTGTATCTTTGATGCTGACTGTCACCATGAAAGCTTTCACCTGACTCAATGAAACGACAAGTACTCTTTTGCTAATGACTTAGCTGCGTGATTGGGTGACTAGACTATACTTGGAGGCAGTAGCAGGAAATGACAAGCTACGCTAATTGCAAAATTCTTTGGATCTGTTTTTGATTCCGTGCAAGGGATGTGGTAAAGTAGCGGAAACTGAACTAAATATAGGTCCAGCTCTGGTTCTGCCACTAACAAGCTGTGTGGCCTTGAAAATGCTACTTTACCTTTCAGGTCTCAATTTCCTCACTTATTCAAAAATATCATTTGAGTATTCTTATGTGCCAGGTGCTGTGTTTATCACAGGTAAAGAGAACATGGTCCAGATCCCTTTGTTGGTGGGTAACACAAAGAAAGAAAGAAAGAAAAGTAAGAAAGATAAGAAAAGGAAGGAATGAAGAAAGAGAGGAAAAGATGGAAGAGAGGATGGGGTGCAGGGTGGAGAGATAAATTAGGAGTTTGGGACTAACATATACACACTACTACATATAAAATAGATAAACATCAAGGACCTACTGTATATCACAAGATATCCTGTACTATATATCTTGTGATAACCTATAATGGTAAAGAATCTGAAAAAGAATATATATTGTATATATTATTGTTGTGTACCTGAAACTAACACAACATTGTAAATTAACTAAACTTCAGGTTTTTTTAAAGGTCAAAAAAGGGAGCAAGTAAATAATCACAAATTATAATATAAAACTGAGTATTTTTCAGTTTTTTCTTTATCCATATAACTATTTACTCAAAGAAAATCTACCAAGGCAGCCCATGAGCTGACCTGGTTGATCTCCACCTCTCTCACACATGGCACTCAGCCCTTGCTCAGCCCACGTCTGCCTTCTCATTCCTTCTGGATCAGGCTGAACTCTCTCCCACCTCAGGGTCTTGGCATTTGCTGCTCCTCTGCTTATAACACTGCCCCTACATTCTCAGATGGCCTGATCCTTCGTTTCCTTCATATCTTTGCCTAAATATCATGTCTGAGAAAAGACATCTCTGTTAAAACTATCTAAAATAATTCTGTGTCTTCCAGTGCCCTTCCTACCTTACCCTGCCTTGTTTTGCTTTTCTTTGTTTTTCTGGGGTTTTTTTTACATTTAATTCTAGAAATTATATACTCATTCTTTGTCTCACAAATGTAAATTTCATGACAAGGAGTTTGTCTTATTAATTTCTAAGTTCTTAGCTACTAGTGCAAGGCCTGGGGCAGAGTAGGAGCTCAATTAATATTTGTTAAAAGAACATGGGGAGAAAAAATTAATGTGGAGTTGGTTTTGTTGAAACATTAGGGAAGACACTAAGTCCTACACCATCGTTTCCCTCCCGATATAGCCCGTGAGGACACTTTCAGGTCTAACACTGTAGGATTTCATGAATCCATTCATCAGGAAAGAGGTCTCATGTGTTAAACTTTATTCATTATTCTTTTTTTTTAATTCCAAAATTTGTACTTTGTTCTAAGAATTATGCTAATAGTACAAATAGCATTATCTATTCTGTCTTGCAGTTCATGGTCTACCTATGAAAACAGATTAATCACAATTATGACAGATGAGCTGGGAAGACAGAGTAGCTTCATGCAGGACACCTCAAATTCCTTATCTATAAAAGGCATATTTACTTCTTGACTTCAAATTCTGTTATAAGAATGAAATGAGAAAATGGATATGAAATTGCTTGAAATACTGCATAACATCTTCAAATGTCCAGTATTGGTATGGTTAGGACTTCAGCAAAATGGTAGAGTAAGGAACTCCAAAAAGTATGTCCCTCCATGAAAGCAATGAAAAAAATGTCAAAAACTGTAAGAATCAGTTTTGACAGGAATCTGGAAATTAACCAAAGGCTTGCAATAACACAGGGAGCACTTACTCAAGAAAAACAGCTAAATCTATGTTAGAATGGTTAGCTTAGTGGTGTTTTAACTTACCCTAGTCCAACCACCCACTCCCCAGCTCAGTAACAGCCTTGAAAATAATGGTCCACATTCTCAATACCAGAGAGAACAGAACAAACCCCATTCACAAAGAATTGTCATTATTTGACCTACTAGTGACTCTTTGGAAGACTGCTTGAAAGGCTATCTTCATCTCACTTGACTCAAAACTCAACTAGTACTAAAGCCACTACCCAGGAACATTTGTCAAAAACAATTACAAGGAAATATTTTAGCCACGGCTGCCTGAGGCAATGGATAACAGCTGGGCAAACAACAGACTAACCTGGAAGCTTGAAAAGAAAGAGTAAGGAATGAAGAACTTTGAAGAGCTCCTAAATATTTCCTGGAGTATAGAAGGCTATTTACATGCCCAGAGCTGTGTACCTGCTCGAGAAAGACCCAAGAAGCCCTACATTCTCATTACTGGCAGACCTTGAGACTCTGCATAAGGATAACATGAAGCTTAGGACAGAGCTGTAAACTTCCAGACTAGATGCTAAATGTATGCCTCAACACTCACAGAGAGACTGTTGGCAAAAGCTCTAAGAATTTTTGGTTCCAGGTGTTTAAGGAAATCTCTGTCCAAATCATTAGGTAACCAATAAATGAACGGACCAGAAACATCAGTAGCCATACATGGCAAAGAATACAAACTTTACAGAATTAGTTCAGGAAAGCCACTAAAAAACAAAGACCAAAAGTACAACAAGCAGCAACAACAACAAATCCTAGGGAGGGAGGAGAATCTGATTTCCAGAGTTGCCCACATAATATTCAAAAAGTGCAGTTTTCAACAAAATATTACAAAAGATATGAAGAAACAATACACAGTGAAATATAAAAGCAATCAATAGAAACTATACCTGAGGAAGTCCAGATGTTGGACTTAACTAGACAAAGATTTTAAATCAGCTGTTTAAAAATATGCTCAAAGGAAACCATAGAGAAAGAACTAAAGAAACTAAGAGAGGGTCTCATCAAATAGAGAATAGTCCAGATTTGAAAAGTACAATAACTGAAATGAAAAATTCAATAGAGTAGCTCAGCAGCAGATTCAAACAGTCATGAAAAGAATCATCAGACTTGAAGAAAGTTGATTGAAGTTATCCAGTTTGAGAAAAAAAGAGGAAAAAAAATGAACAGAGCCTAAGAGACCTGTGAAACACCATTAAGTATATCAACATATGTACAAATGGGACTCCCAGAGGACAGGAGTGAGAGAAAGGGAATGGAAGAACATTTAAAGAAATAATGGTAAAAATCTTCCTGAATTTGATTTTTCAAAATTAAAAAAAAATTAATCTACACATTCAAGAAGCTCAAGAAACTCCAAGTGGAATCAATTCAAAGAGATTCACACAGAGTTGCATTACAATCAAACAGTTGAAAGTCAAAGAGACAATCTTGAAAACCGCAACAGAGAAGTGACCCATGTACAAGGAATAATCAATAATATTAACAGCTGATTTACCACCAGAAAATATGTAGGGATATCACATCCAAAGTGCTGAAAGAAAAAAATGAACAAACATTAATACAACATATCCAGACTTATGGGATGCAGTAAAAGTACTGTAGAGAGGGAAATTTATAGCTATAAATACCTACTTCAAAAGTAATAAAATCAATATCCTAATTTTTCAAGTTAAGAGACTTGGAAAAAAAGAGCAAACTAACTCACAGCAACAAAAAGGAAAATATATTATAATAGAAATACACAAAATAGAGAATAGAAAAATACAGAGAATCAATGAAATGAAAAGTTGGTTATTTCAAAAGATCAGCAAAATTGAGAAAATTTTAGCTACACTAACCAAGAAAAAAAAGAGAGAAAAGTACTAAAATCATGAATGAAATGACTAAAATTAGTAAAAGCAGGAATGTAAAGTACTAAAAACCACAATTACCAAAACTGACACAAGAAGAAATAGAAAATCTGAATAGACCTAAAAGAAGTATAGAGATTGATTTAGTCATCAATAAGTTACAACAATGAAAAGCCCAGAACCAGATGGCTTCACCTGTGAATTCTATCAGATGTTTAAAGAAGAATGAACACAAATGCTTCTCAAACTCTTATAAAAAACAGAAGAGTAGTGAAAACTTCCTAACTCATTCTATAAGAACAGTATTACTCTGATATAAAAACCAAAGGTATCTTAAGAAAGGAAAATCATAGATCAATATCCCTTATGAATATAGACATGAAAATCCTCAACAAAATACAAGCAAACCAAATCCAGCAACATATAAAAAGGATTATACACCATGACCCAGTGGAATTTATCCCTGGAATACTGACTCAGTATATGAAAATCAACAAATAAAATAGACCATACTAATAGAATAAAAGGCAAAAACCACATGATAATCTCAACTGATACAGAAAAAAATCTGACAAAATCCAATGCTCTTTCAACATAAAAATGTTCAACAAACTAGGAATAGAGGCAACTTCCTCCACCTTATAAAGGACATCTATGAAAAACTAACATCACACTTAATGGTAAAAGACTAAAGCTTTCACTGTAAGATAAGGAACAAGACAGAGATGTCTATTCTCACACTTCTGTTCAACATTGTACCAGAAGTTTTAGCCAGGGCAATTAGTAAAGAAAAAAAAAAGAAAGAAAAAAAATTCCAAAATAAAATTAAGAAAACAACTGTATTTACAATAGCATCAAAAAGATAAAGTCCTTAGGAGTAAATTTAATCAAGATAGTGAAATACTTACACGTTGAAAACTACAAAACATTGTTGAAAGAAATTAAAGAACACCTAAATAAGTGGAAAGATGTCCCATGTTAATAGATTGGAAGACAATATTATTAAGATGGCAATACTCCCCAAAGGTCTACAGATTCAATGCAATCCCTATCAAATTCCAAATGCCTTATTTTAGCAATGCACCATTATTGTAGCAAAGGCTAACTCAGACAGCATATACCCAAGAGAAACGAAAATATATGTTCATTCATTAACTTGTACACAAATGTTCATAGCAGCATTATTCACTGTAACCAAAAACATACAAATTTTCATTAACTGATGAAAGTATAACAAACGATGTGGTATATCCTTACAATGGAATATTATTCCGCCATAAAAGGAAATGAAATAATTTCTCTTGATGAAAGAGAAATACATGCTGCAACATGGGCCATCTTAAAAACATTATGTTGAGTGAAAGAAGCCAGACACAAAAGACCACATATTCCATTTTTATGAAATATCCAAAAGAGGTATCCACAGGGACAGAAAGAAGAATGGTAGTGGGAAATGGGGAGTGACTGCTTAATGGTTACAAGAGTTTCTTTTGAGATGCTGAAAATGTTTTAGAACTTATTACAATGGGTGGTTGCACAACTGCTGTGCAACATTGTATTGTTGCTGCCCCCAGCACTATACCCACCATCTTCATAGGTCTTTAGACTCCTGTTGCTCCTGTGAAAAAGAAGGGTTTCCATCTTTAGCTATATTTTAATTCCTATTCTAGTAACTGCCTCAGAGAAGATAGGATATGACTGTACTAAGGTCCTCTGGCTATGGGCCAAATTCCATTCAATTCAGTTCAAGCGTTTAAAGTACCTCTCTCCCCAGATAAACCAGAAATTAACAAAATGTTAAACCATTGGTTATTCTATTTTCTGTAGCCTTACTGCTAGGAAAATGAACATTTAGGTTCTATCACACATGCCAAGTCCTGAACTGAGCCCAGGGTAAGGGTCTGTCACAGGGCGTGGCCAGTAGACCAGCATTTTCATGGGGCACAAAGGCCTGCTCTGTGGAACCTTTGCAAGAAGGACTGAGACCCAGTTTGAAAGTCAGTAATTTGAGTAATCAGCAGGCAAAAGCTTCAGCAAAAGTAGTTAGTAGATCTTTTTTTTTTTATCCCTATAGTCTTTTATTCATTCAGTTTCATACTCCCTGCCCACTAGACTTTTCAGATTAAAAAATAAAAATAAATCAAAACAAACCAAAAAACAACAGCATTCACAGTCAATACTTTACCTATGCACAGTGTCTTCGCCTGAGATGCATTTCTGCAAATGGAGGAGACTAACTCCCAAGGGGAGAATCCAGGCTTTTCTACAGCATTCTTCTCTTCCCTCATGACCTGGTCACCCTTTGGGGCCAGATGCCATGCTTTCCCAAAGAAGGGAGCAAGTGTTCATTGAGCACCTATTATGTGCCAACACTGTATATACACTATTCACTTAATCCTCACAACAACTCTATGAGGTAGGTCCTATCATTAGTTCCTTTTCACACTGAAAAAGAAAAAAAAAAAAAAAAAGAGGCCAATGCCCTAAAGTCACACAGGCAGTAAATGGCAGATCCAGAGTTCAACCTCATGTTTCCAGAACTTGAAATTTATGTCCTTTCCATTCTTGTGAGGCAAATGAAGTACTGATTTAGAGAAGAAGAGCACTGAACATGGCCTCCCAATTCTCAGGTTTTGGGGCGGGGGGGATTAAGAGGCTTCCTGAAGTTTCATTCTGTTACCTTATTAAACATGATTTTTAATATCTGTTGTGCATCAGAATCACTAGAGGAGCATTTTCACTATACACATGCTTGGAATTCACACACTGGAAGACCTGGTTAGCAAGAGAATAAAATGTGTTTAGATTTTCTTGCAATTTTTAGAAACGATACCAAATAAAAATAGTAAGAGAATGAATGAAGCTCAAAGGAAATGTATCAAATAAAAAAGATAGATTTTAATTAATTGGGGCTAAGTTATTGGCTCTTAAAGACATTAGAAAATTGCAGTAGGATGGCATTCTGGTTTTCTTGTTTGTAATCCTTGAATCAGACAAGGTTGTCTGGGTCTCCATCAACAGCTATATTCAAAGAGCTGTTCTTTTTCCTGTCCTCAATTCAATTCAGTCATTTTTTTTTGAATGCCTGTTCTTTGAAAGGCTACTTTTTTACAAGTCACATCAGGAAGAAAAGGTTAAATTCAACCATAAATTTAACAAGCATTTATTGACTGCTTGATGTATGCAAAGCTCCATGCCAGGCAATGCAGGTCTTGAAAGAAAGGAGAAAAGGGGAGACAGAGGTCGGGAGGGCATTTCAGGAAAATCGAACAAAGTGATGGTTTAGAGAACTTCTGCAGATTTTAATTAATACAAATATGTCTATATATATATATCTTATAAAACAAACAAACACACTTCTTCTAGGCCTTAGGGACTGTGCAGTAGACTGTATTATTTGTTAGTAATTATTTGTTCATACTTGTCTAGGTAGAGTACTTTGCTGACTCCACTAGCTACTAGCCCCACCCCTCCTCAGCTGACTTTGGGCTTGGTCTTAGGACTTGCTTTGGCCAATGGCATGTGAGTGGACATACTCAGTATATCCACTTGCGTGTTTTGACTCAACCTTCTGAACTCGTACTGTCCACCTGCAAACAACAGTGGCTGCTCCTTCAGTCTTGTCCCCAAAACGAGAAGACAGAGAGACCTGGATCTTTCCCACATGCTATCAAGTCTAGCACACCCCAGCAGCATCGAGCAGCTCCACAACCACAGACCCACAAGTGAAAAATAAGTGTTTGGAATTTAAGCTACTAAGCTTCGAGGTACTTAGTAATGCACCATTATTGCTGCAAAGGCTGACCAATACATCCTGTAATGGTTTACAAAGACGAGCAGCATGAAATGTTCTAGAGATACTCCCCTAGAGCCCATCTAGTATTCGTTTTCTACAACTCCTGTAACAAAGCACCATGAACTGAATGGCTTACAAAACAGAAATTGATTGTCTTGCAGTTCTGGAAGCTCAAGGTCTGAGATCAAGGTGTAGTTAAAATTGGTCCCTGCTGAGAGCTGTGAGGAAGATTCTGTTCTGTGTCTCTCTCTACTTCTGGTGGTTTGCTGGCAATCTGTGACATTGTAGAAGCATCACCCCACTTTTCCTCTTCATCCTCACATGCGTTCTCTCTGTGCCCAGATGCTTTCATAAGCATGAAATCTTTTAAGAAGGACACCAGTCATATTCGATTAGGGGCCCACTCTACTGCAGTATAATTTCATCTTAACTAATTGCGTCTGCAATGACCCTATTTCCAATTCTGTTGCATTCTGTGGTCCTGGGAATTAGAACTTCAACATATGAATGGGGGAAGTGGGGGTGGGCACAGTTCAATTCATAACAGTGCTTTTTTATACTTACGTTCCTTAAACCAGGGGAAGACCAGAGACCAAACATCATTATGGCTTACACTCCCCTACCTTGGGCCACTGGCCCTTATTGTAATAATTCTCACTTTGAGAGGAGTGGGTTCTTGATGACATGGTATGTGTTGAGCCTTAGGCTTACAAAGCTTGTAAGTTCTGGAACCAGGCTGAGAATCCAGGTGTCTGGATATTAGAACATCTTTCCTATTCTATTCTGCCTTTTTAGTGGTCAGTGATTCAGGGAGGCAGCTAAAGTAAACAAAATAAAGAAATTAACAGGAAAGCAAAAAACAACAATCACATACATTCAAATCACCTATAAACCTCATTTACCATTAGCACGACAAAGTTTCAAAGGCATGAAATCTCTGAAGAAAATAAACAGATCAGTGGTAGAGGATAGCTTTAGCAATCAAAAAAGGAAGTAATTATGGTTGTACAGGATTTTTTAAAATATGAAAGTAACATTTTATAAACTTGATGAAATGAATCATTTTTTGGAAATTACAGAAATTGACTCGAGAGGTAGAAATCACAGTAATTATAGATAGATGAAAAAGTAGTTAAAGTCTCCTCCTATAAAAGGTAATAAAGCCAGATTTATGCAAAAAGTCTACTGAACTGTGAGGAACAAATGATGGAAATCTCCCCCAAATATTGGGTTGGCCAAAAACCCGAACAAACATTTTGGCCAACCCAAATATTTACCCATCACCCTTATGAATACACATCAAAAACTTTTAGTAAATATTAGCAAAACTGGATACAGCAGAAGAATCATGACCAGGATTTATTCCATGAATACAAGCATGGTTCAACATTAAATATCTATTATGTAATTTATTACATGAAAAGGTGAATGGTGAAGAAATATACTTACCAGAGGCTAAAGAATTTAATAAATTCAAAATAATTTTTACTTCTTAAAATTCTTTATAAGCTATGAAAAAAAGTAAACTTAACTAGAAACCTATTGTGTGAGAAAAAAAACCCAAAAAACAGACCCACTATCAATAAAACTACATGTCACATATTCTAAATGTTAACCTCTCAGCAAAGAATTACTTAATATTTGACTCCTCTGCACCAACTTTGTGATCTTTTTATAGGTCTTCAGTGTTTTACTCTCCTGGAAAAGATGCCATGGTACCTTTCCAAATACTCTCCTGGATAATTACTATGTGTGTTATCAGTGCTTTCTTTATACAGACCTTGAAGTTTCTAAATTATGACACAAGGGCCACTTTCATCTGCCTTTTTGAGTATCTTGGGTCTTATCTCCCCCACTTGATGTCATGAGACCCCCTTCTTCCTTGCTTACCATAAGGCAATTCTTGAAGAGCTGTTAGGTTATGCTTAGGTTATTAAAAAAAGACCCTGTGATTACTTTTATGTGTAAAAGACTGAATTATTGTGTTTGTTTCCCTCATTTCTTCCTCTAGACAATTATTTAGAAAGAGAACAAAAGGTTTGCTTGTAAAATTCTAACTCTATGATCTTTTTTATCTATAACGGCAGCAAGTCCCATACCTCATGGTAAAACCTTAGAAGCAATCCCATTAAAATCAGGAACAAGGTAAAGAATCTGGCTATAAGTTCCCATTATTCAACACTTAATGGAACAAGAAAAATAGGTGAAGTGCAAACACTGGAAAAGAATAAACAAAGCTAAACTAGTTCGCAGATAGTATCACTGTCTAACGAGAAAATATCTCAGAATGTGTTATAATAAATACTGAAACTATTAAGACTGTTCATTAAGTTGGTCTGATAAAAGATCAACACAGGAAACTTGGGTTGTTTTCTTATTCATAGCAATAGCCGTAACCAATTAGAAAATGCAAAGGAAAAATATACTCCATTCAGAAAGGCAAAAATAATTATGAAGTACTCAGAAATAAAAGTGGCAAGAAATACGCAAGGCATTATTTTAAAGACTGTAATACTAAAGATATAGAAGAAGAACCGAAGAGATGGAAGGGCTGGTATATTCCTGGATGAGATTGAATTTTCTAAATATGTACCCTCCAATTAAATTATAGATTTTGTGCATTCCCATTAAAAATTAGAATAGAATTTCTTTTTGAATTTGACAAACTGATTCTAAAGTTCATCTGCAAGAATAGCCATGACAGTTTTCAAAAAGAACAAGGAGGGTTGTGGTAGGCAGCTTCTAAAGTGACCCCCAATGACCCTTACTTCCTAATATTCATGACATATGTAATCCCTTCTGCTTGAGCATGGGCTAGTTCTAATGTCTCACGTCTAATAAATATAACATGGCAAAAGTGATGATGTCACTTCTGAGAGTAGGTTAAAAAAGGCTGTGATTCCATATTAGGCACATTCTGTTGCTCTCTCATGTGATCTAGAGCCAGGAAGCTGCCATGTTGTGAGCTGCCCTTTGGGGTAGAGGCTCGTGGGGCAAGGAACTGATGTCTCTGGCCAATAAGCCAGTGAGGACCTAAGGCCTGCCACCCAACATGAGTGAGTTTGGAAGTGGATTCTCCCAGTTGAGCTTTGAGATAAACACAGCCCCATATGCCACTTTGATTGCAGTCTTGCGAGAGATCCTAACCCGGAGGCTCACAGCTAAGCCACGCCCAGATTTCTGACCCATAGAAATGGAGAGATAATAAGTGTTTGTTGTTTTGGGTAATTTTTATACAATAATCAATAATTAACACACCCATAAATATTCAATTCCTTTAACCACAACTGCCTCAATCTCATTCAGCTTCCATTAAAACTTAAAACAGAGAACAGATGAGTCACGGAGTTCTGCAGATTCAGGGTCCCATGAGAGTTAGGCTCCTTGGAACTCTTACCCTTACTCCCATGTTGAGGAGTTTTGTGTGGAAAAGCAGGTGCATTCACCAAAGGAATGGTCTGAAGGCCGTCATACCTTCCCAGGGCAATCTTTTTTTTAGAAACTGCAATTAATTTATTTTTTTAACATCTTTATTGGAGTATAATTGCTTTACAATGGTGTGTTAGGTTCTGCTTTATAACAAAGTGAATCAGTTATACATATACTATATCCCCATATCTCTTCCCTCTTGCATCTCACTCCCTCCCACCCTCCCTATCCCACGCCTCCAGGGGGTCACAAAGCACCAAGCTGATCTCCCTGTGCTATGCAGCTGCTTCCCACTAGCTATCTATTATACATTTGGTAGTGTATATATGTCAATGCCACTCTCTCACTTTGTCCCAGCTTACCCTTCCCCCTCCCTGTATCCTCAAGTCCATTCTCTAGTAGGTCTGCACCTTTATTCCTGTCTTGCCCCTAGGTTCTTCATAACCATTTTTTTCTTTTTTAGATTCCATATATATGTGTTAGCATACAGTATTTGTTTTTCTCTTTCTGACTTACTTCACTCTGTATAACAGACTCTAGATCCATCCCTCTCACTACAAATAACTCAATTTCGTTTCTTTTTATGGCTGAGTAATATTCCATTGTATATATGTGCCACATCTTTATCCATTCATCTGTCGATGGACACCTAGGTTGCTTCCATGTCCTGGCTATTGTAAATAGAGCTGCAATGAACATTTTGGTACATGACTCTTTTTGAATTATGGTTTTCTCAGGGTATATGCCCAGTAGTGGGATTACTGGGTTGTATGGTAATTCTATTTTTAGCTTTTTAAAGAACCTCCATACTGTTCTCCATAGTGGCTGTATCAATTTACAACCCCACCAACAGTGCAAGAGGGTTCCCTTTTCTCCACACCTTCTCCAGCATTTGTTGTTTCTAGATTTTTTAATGATGGCCATTCTGGCTGGTGTGAGATGATATCGCATTGTAGTTTTGATTTGCATTTCTCTGATGATTAATGATGTTGAGTATCCTTTCATGTGTTTGTTGGCAATCTGTGTATCTTCTTTGGAGAAATGTCTATTTAGGTCTTCTGCCCATTTTTGGATTGGGTTGCTTGTTTTTTTGATATTGAGCTGCATGAGCTGCTTGTATATTTTGGAGATTAATCCTTTGTCAGTTGCTTCATTTGAAAATATTTTCTCCCATTCTGAGGGTTGTCTTTTCGTCTTGTTTATGGTTTCCTTTGCTATGCAAAAGCTTTTACATTTCATTAGGTCCCATTTGTTTATTTTTGTTTTTATTTCCATTTCTCTAGGAGGTGGGTCCAAAAGGATCTTGCTGTGATTTATGTCATAGAGTGTTCTGCCTATGTTTTCCTCTAAGAGTTTTATGGTATCTGGTATTACATTTAGGTCTTTAATCCATTTTGAGTTTATTTTTGTGTATGGTGTTAGGGAGTGTTCTAATTTCATGCTTTTACATTTAGCTGTCCAGTTTTCCCAGCACCACTTATTGAAGAGGCTGTCTTTTCTCCACTGTATATTCTTGCCTCCTTTATCAAAGATAAGGTGACCATATGTGTGTGGGTTTATCTCTGGGCTTTCTGTCCTGTTCCATTGATCTATATTTCTGTTTTTGTGCCAGTACCATACTGTCTTGATTACTGTAGCTTTGTAGTATAGTCTGAAGTCTGGGAGCCTGATTCCTCCAGCTCCGTTTTTCTTTCTCAAGATTGCTTTGGCTATTCAGGGTCTTTTGTGTTTCCATACAAATTGTGAAATTTTTTGTTCTAGTTCTGTGAAAAACGCCAGTGGTAGTTTGATAGGGATTGCATTGAATCTGTAGAGTGCTTTGGGTAGTATAGTCATTTTCACAATGTTGATTCTTCCAGTCCAAGAACATGGTACATCTCTCCCCTCCCAGGACAATCTTTAACTTCCTATGTTCACAACCACTCAGCTATGGTCCTCAACCTTGTGGGCTCAGCAATCTGATTTTGTGGCCAAACAATGTCTGATTCATCCCTTAAGAGTGGACTCGTATTAGCCAAGCATGTGAGACTGAAGAATAAAATCATTTCCATTTACAAATTTAAAAAGAAAATTCTAACCCACATGGGATCCTGAATACACTGTTCTCCATGAATCATCTCTTCTCTCTGGGTAAGTTTCTTAGGCAGCAATGGAAGATGAATAAGTTCAGGAAGTTGGTTAAAGGAATCAAATTAAACATTAATTATATTAATTATCGATTGCTACATAAAAATTACCGAAACCAAGCAGCTTAAAACAACCACTTTGAAACTTTGAAGTGCTTCAGAACCTGAAATGTTTACTGTAAGACCTGGCAGCTCTCAACAAACAGGGGTCATTATGGTCATCCATCTCCCGTGTTCTCACCAGTGCTTAGGTACAAGAGGGGCAGCATGGAGTCTTGGACAGAACATGGGCCTTGATATCAGATAAATCGAGGTCCAAGTTCCTGTGCTGCCATTTATCACCTGTACTTTCTACTTCGACTGCAGGAAAGGGAGCAGCAGTTTGCTTCTGTCAGAAGTCCTTGAGAAAGTAAGTAGATGCATACTAGAGGTATTTGAGACCATCTAGATACAACAAATAATAAATAAGCCTTAGAGATACAATGAACAATATTGTGTAACATATTGCATTATAATTACCAAACTTGCTAAGAGACTATAACTTAACTATTCCAACTCCAAAAAAGAAAGGATAATTATGTAATGTGATAAAGTTGCTCACTTTCACTACAATAGCAATCATATCACAGTATGTAAATGTATCCAATTAACATGTGACCCAAGTCAAATATATTTCAATAATAAAAACTAAATTAAAGAAATAAAAATAAGACTAGATAACATATTGCCACAAAAAAAGAAAGCAAACAAAAAATCATCTAGAGAAATCCAAGGATTACAAACAAAAATATACCTTAACAAGGCTGAATGGCAAAAACCTTTTAGAATCAGGGGTTACAAACTCAAACGTCTGCTCAGAAGGCAATGTAAGTAGATGAAGCCTCTAGGGACAGGTAAAGCCAGGTTTGAGGGTCATCTAACTCTTTCAGGTCTTCACCAATTCTGTTCCTGCTGGCTCCTTGGGAAACCAGCCAGCTGTGCCACGGCCCATGTGGTGTGGCCTGCAAGATGCTCCAAGCTTCCCTGCCACCAGCTGTAAGGGTCCCTGGCAAACATGGGAAATGATAGGACAGGTGTGTGGGAACAGAGGCTGAGTTGTCCTGCCTTGGAGTTTATAGAGAGTAGTCAGTGCCTGTGCTACAGCAGTTTCATCATTTTTGGTATGGTGTAAATCTAGATCTATATATTTATTTTAGTGTTTGTGTGTTGTAAGGAATACCTCTATTACTTAAAATGGTTGTTTTGGTTGATCAGCCTCGTACAGACACAGAATAACACCATAGAGAGGCACATGAAAGTGAAAGAGATTTACTATACTCACAGGTCCCAGAAGAGGTAAACCCAGCACTACATGCAGGCGACAGCATGGGAGGAGGGCCAAGGGAGTAGACTCAACCAAGCAGGTGGGCAGCCAAGAGAGAATGAGGACCTGTGGACAAGTGCCTGTATTGGGGGTCAGAGTGAAGCACATAAGCAAAAAGTGTGAGGGGATTTCATTGGTGTGATTGAATGCCACTAGGTCAGAGGGAGGGCAAGAAGGGGAACTTGCAGTGGGGACCAGCCTTATCACACTGGTGCACCTGGTCACCTGGGCAGCGTGCTCACAGCCTATTTATGGGGATGTTCAGGAATCAGAAAAATATGAAGTTTAAAAATTTTACAATATGGTTTGGTAGTGCTTTCTAAAATTTATTTTGCAATAAAAACCTCTTGGTAGCAATGAACTTATAGAAAGGAGAGTACTAATTATCATTTTTTAAGGGAAGTTGGTGATAAATGTTCACTATTCTTCCTTTATCAAAAATAAGGTGACCATATATGCGTGGGTTTATCTCTGGGCTTTCTATTCTGTTCCATTGATCTATATTTCTTTTTTTGTGCCAGTACCATACTGTCTTGATTACTGTAGCTTTGTAGTATACTGGGAGGGAGGGAGACGCAAGAGGGAAGACATATGGGGATATATGTATATGTATAGCTGATTCACTTTGTTATAAAGCAGAAACTAACACACCATTGTAAAGCAATTATACTCCAATAAAGATGTTAAAAAAAAAGAAAATAGGGAAGAGAGAAGATAAATATGTAAGATAAAAAATATATATAGCTGATAATTGTTAAAAGAGGTTCAAAAAATAAATTAAATAATAAATAATAACAAAAAAAGAAGATACTGTGAATAACAGTAAAAGTACCTCTGAAAATATTTCGATTGACATATTGTTCCATTTCAATACAAAACAAAATAGATTTGGAAATAGTCTCCATTTAGCATAATTGACTCTAAGTTTACTGGGTACCTCAGCATGTATAGATAGAATATTTTCCTCATTAACAATATTATATTCTATGGAGAAGAGACAGATGAAAGTATAAACAATTTCAAATTGATTAACCATAACAGCAATATTGAAGAAAATTACAGGAGATTTTATTAAAAAAAAAAAGTAAAAATAAGGCTGTATTGAAGAAACTACATTCTTCAGCAAAATACTAGTGTCATATAACAAGACAAAGATATGGCCCTGAAATTGACTAAAGTTCAAGAATATTTATCTAAAATAAATATACTGCTTATGCTATTTTTTAATATTAAAGAAAACCTATAAGGGAATTTTAAATTTTGATCTATTATCACTTATGTATTCAAGTTTTTTAAAAGATATTTAGTTTTGAAAAACAGTTTTGAATAAACTCTTTTGCAGGTCTACCAATACAATAAAACCAATATTTTGTTAAATAAATAAATATTTTAAAAATCACTTGATTCTAACAATTTTAGTGTCCCCTTTCACTTTCAAAAATGTCCCAGTGGGGTGGTATATTATGTGGTCACTTTGGCTTTACATAACATGTCTGGACATCCTGCTACCCCACTACAGGCCTCTGAAGTTTATGGGTTTGTCTTTACTTGTCCTTAGACTCAGTTTGGATGAGTTCTTAGAGACGGAGTCCACCCTCTCATTTACAGATGAGGTTGCCTCCTAGAGCTAGCTTAGTTCTTGGAGGTGGCATCTTCCACTGTCAGGAGAGGACTGGAAAAATTCCAGGGTAGGTACTTACCAGACAAAGAAAGAATCCCAGGATGTTCTGGAATAGCCAAACCAATGCTGATAAAGGGGGTAGGGGGGTTTTCCTCTCAAGAAATTGATTCTCTTTGAAGGACCTGAGAAAAGTGCACAGAAAAAAAAGGAAGGGGAGCAACCTGTAAAGCCCACACAGCTGGAGAACTAAAGATCATAAAGAAGCCTTTGGATATGTAAGAAAATAACAGCAGTTACATGCATCAAGCACCTACCACGGCATGTGTCAAGCACTTGCTGGGCACATTACATACATGGTCATGTCTCATCCTTTCAACACACCTACGAGATGGGTATTAGATCCATTTTACTGTTGAAATCCTGAAGCTCACTCAAGCCTGAGGGCTCTTTACTGCTGCACCACCAGGTCTTCCCCAGTAGAGGGGAATGGAGAGCAATAGGGAAACAAAGAAAGAAGGAAAGAACAGAAGATGAAGACAGGTAAGAAAATCAAGGTTACAACTTGAGAAAACTATTCGTTCATATAAACCAGCCTGAACAAAGACCTTAGCAAAATATGAAAAATCTAGAGGTTCAAAATATATAGGTTTTGAAGGCTCTTGAGAGCAGTGGTCAGCTAGAGACTTTATTCATCCAATCAGAAACAAACATGCCCTCTTTTGGGTGATGAGTGTGCAGAGAGCCAAAGCTCAGAATTAATTACAGAGTGGCTACAACACCAGCCATCCTCTGGAAGTCTGCTGTGAAGCGGAATGCAGAAATAGCACGGGTAATCAGATCCACGGGTTGCTGGGGACGATGCACGTTATTCTCCCCAAATTAAAGCACTCTATTCATGTCCAGAGCTTGAAAATTCATTTCTCAGTAAAGGTCAAGAAAAGCAAACACTGCTTGAATTCAATTATTAAGCCAGCTGTCAGTCACTGGCAGTGACAGAGACAGGAAGACATACTGAGGCAGGAAACTGGCTGAAATTAGCAAGACAGCGTCCTTGCATCTTTAGTCAGAAACTCCTCTTTTAGAAATACTTTATCGCTGAAAGAATGATGCCAAGTTGGCATCTATTATATTCCCTTATAGCTTTATCTCATTTTTTAAGTAGCAAATCTAGCAAGACCTTAGTTCACTAAGAGGATGGATTTCAGAAGGGCTGATAATCATATTATTCTGTCATTGACTGTCCACATTCAAAGTAGTGCCCTGAAGCAAGATCAAGGCATGAGATAAAAATCTGACCTGCTGGCACTTTGTTTTGTTTATAAGCTTAGGTGAGAGAGAGTTGGTTCAGGCATCAGGTGAACCAATTGTATCCCTGAACCCGCCACTACTAACTAGAGGCAGCTTCAGAAGGTAGAAAGGACCCAGTAGGCTGGAAGGGAGTACTTGAACTATTGATGTACAGTGAATGAGAAAAAGGCCTAAAGCATCTGCCATCCCCTCCTAGAACCAACCCTGCTACTAATTTTTCCTCTGTAACTTTGGAGGATTCACTTAACATCTCTTAATTTACATATTATTTGATTTTTACACATCAATATTATTAATATTTCCTTAAGCTTAAGTTACTGCCTCGCTACTGATAAATGTTCTTCTGTATTTTTTTTTTTTTTTTTTTGCGGTACGCGGGCCTCTCACTGTTGTGGCCTCTCCCGTTGCGGAGCACAGGCTCTGGACGCGCAGGCTCAGCGGCCATGGCTCACGGGCCCAGCCGCTGCGCGGCACGTGGGATCTTCCCAGACCGGGGCACGAACCCGTGTCCCCTGCATCGGCAGGCAGACTCTCAACCACTGCGCCACCAGGGAAGCCCTCTGTATTTTTTGTTGGTTCTTTACACACAGGGTCATAACAGAGGAAGCAATCCCATCATTGTCTCAAATGATAATGAACAGTCTTCCACAGTCGACCTTGCTTCTCAGTAAACTCTAAAGCTTCGTCCAGCAGTAAAAATTAAATGATGATGATACCTTTAATACTTTCAACCAATACATATCCTCCAGTCCTTATGATAAGACAGAAATGCTTTCCTAGGCTAATGTCTGACAAGGAGTTAATGAGTTCTATAGAAAAGTTCAGAAATATTCACTAACCTGTCATCAGTTCGAGAAACTACTTAAAGGGCATGACTAGTCACATTTTCAATAGTTTTTCATTCTTTTCAGCATAATGATGGCCACAGAGAAGAAATGACATTTTTGAGTTAGCTGGAATTAGATAAAAATGATATAACCTTAAAAAGGAAAAGTTTCAAATACACACCTAACACCAAATAAGGTTTTATTTTTAAGTTTAGTATCTCTTACACACATGTATAATTAACACATATTTCATTAATATGCATACAAGGTCCTCATTATTTTCATTTGAAGTTTTTTAACTTTTAATATTTCAGGTGTTATTGATGGTTATAGTAGAAATGTCTATAAGGTTTCTTGTGTTATGCATTTCTCTTTCAGCTGATACGTATTTGGATTCTGTTGGCTATAGGGTAAGTCAGTTTCTCTTCTAGAGCATTCATCTTCTCAAAGCCACAAGATCTAGATTCAATTCACTGGGAAAAAACCTGAAAATCAGCTACGTATACAGCACAGGGCTAAGAACTGCGTGAGAAAAAGAGAACACAGGCCTCACCCTCAAGGAAACTGGACCCACATGACCCTCCTAGGATGACCGCCCAGGGGCTTCAGTTAGAAATAACGAAACCCCAAAGGGTTCTGAACGCCCTGGTAACGCTTCCTCTCCCCTTCCTCAGGACATCACAAGCCTCAGCTGCCCATACTCCATGCCCTGTAACTGGAGGCTGCAATTAGCTGCAATTGTCTTCCATCAGATGCATCTCACCATGCCTCGCACCCGTTTGCCTCAGTCAAGTCTAAGATCATTCCTCACCTAGTATCTTATACTTATGTGTTCAATACATATACAAACTTGACTCGGTTTCTTACTCCCTCCCAACCCCCAAACTTACCCTCTGTAATTCACACTCTGTCATCTCCCAAGTCTGCTAGATGCTCACCTCTTCTCTGAACATCCCCATGAGCTGGCCCTCCGTGGTCTGGCTCCTGCCTCCCTCTACGAAAGGGAGAAGTCTCTTATCCCTCCTGACCTCCGACTCCTCTCAGCCTTTCTCATTCTACCCTAAGCACTCAGGTTTTCTTGATGTTGCTGGAACTCTCTAAGCTCCTTCCTGCCTCATGGCCTTTGTACTTGTTACTTCTGTTGGGAATACTCTTCTCCTAGATCTACACATGGCCACTGCCTTGCTTCACTCGTGTCTCTACTCAAATATCACTCCTCGGGCACACCTTCTCCTACCATTGATCTAAATTAGCTACCACCCCTCACACCCACCACAAGTCCCCACCTCACCACTTCCTATCTCTTTTTTTATTTTTATAGCACTTATTACATTGCTATCATCGTCTCTGTTTTGCTGGCTTATTTGCCGTTATCCTGCTAGAGAATAAGCTACGTTTGGGAAAGAACATTGTGCCAAGAACAATGTCTGCCTCAGTTATAGTTACTCAATAAGTATTTGTTGAATGAAGGAGTGAATGAATATTCTAGAATTTCTAGAATACTCCAGGAAAAAGGTCATGGTTACATAGGTTTCATAAACAGTAAATACTATAAACACAATTTTGAAGATTCACAGAACAAATTTCCTTATGCAAGGCTATGACATGTCTCAGAGTGAGAGACCCTTTTAATCCAGCATTTCACAAACTTACTTCATCACTGTATTCCTTTCTGAGCTTCACCTATAAACACCCTATAGAATCAGAACTCCACTTGGGAAAGGCTGTCGTTGGCTATAGAAATCCACTGAGGATATTTTAGAAGGGGAATGACATCTTCTGACCTTCAAGTAATCCCCTTCCTTCCAGCTCCAATTTTCTAATTTCTTTCCTAGACCAGGAACAGAACCTCAGTCTCAGTAGTCCAGGCTCTTGCAATCTGGGACTCACATGAGAGAACAAAGAGTCTATCTGCTGGTGGCCACTTGGGAGATTTTGTTACCTAAAGAGCCACATGGAGACACGCAGTGTGACACCCAAGCTTGTCTCACACAGGTCACAGGAACCTTCCGTACGGCAGCATCCAATCTTGCCCAATTCCTGCTTCCTCCCAACACTGAACCACTCTCCTCGTTGGTAAGATGTGTGGGTTGAGTGACATTGTTAGGAGGATGAAGATAAATCTACTTGCCATTGCAACTTGCTAATTTCCCCCAGAAGATCATTGTATTGTCTTCCCATGAGCCTTAGTTCCAGGAAGTACTGCAGTCAGAGCTTTCGGGAGCCTTCCATAGGAAGTATCTGGATCATGTTACATGCCCCCAAATTTCCATGGGGGCAAAGTGAGTGGTTGAAGACAGAGAAACACAGTCTAGAATGCTCTCTTCAACTTAATTCTAACTTCTGATGCTTAAGTGAGAGCCCACCCCCAAAAAACCCTCCCTATCTTGATTGAAGCCCGCTAACAAATTCTTCCTAATTGATTACTCTTCTTACTTTCTCTCTGCTCCACAACCAGGTTATTCTATCTGCCTTGGTAGCAGTTTAAAATTTCACCCGGAAATATGAGAAATTTTAAGCATGAAAGTGGTCTCCAAATGTTTGTGACTGCACACTGCATGAACAAGAAATTTGGAGCATGTATATATTTTTTTATAAATTTTGAGCAAGTATTCATATAAATACTGGACATAAAGTATTTATATGCACCACCATATTAATATATGCACTACAAAACACACAAAAAATTTTTAATTTTAAAGGATGAGGTCAAATTGAAATAATATTTTTAACAGGATTCTTCTGTCTTCAAATTAACTAGTATAGAGCTATGCATCACTTTCTTTTGTATTTAAGAAATCACCCCCATGTTTTAATTTTCTTGTTTTATTTTCTTTGTTCTAAGACTTTTAAAGAAAGTTTTTTCAGACACACAGAAAAGTTAAAATAATAGTATAATGAACATCTGGATACTCACCACCTAAATTCAACATTAATTAACATTTTTGCCACATTATCTGTGTGTGTATATGTGTATAATGGAACCATTTGAAAATAAGCTAAATATATTATGTCACTTCAGCCATAAATATCTCAGCTTGTTATCTCCTACAATTAAGAACATTCTTCTTCAGCATCAAAATGCTATTACTGCAGCCAAATGAATTAACAATAATTTCCTAATATCATCTAATATTCGGTTCATATTCAAATTTCTTTGACAGTCCTAAAAATATCATTTATAGCTATTTTTTCCAAAGAAAGATCAAATCAAGATTTACGTATTGCGTGTGGTGGTTATAATTTTTTATTCTCTTTAAGTCCAGACTGGTCCCCCTACAATCTTTTTAGAACATTGTCTTTTTTTAAGAGATCAGGTAGAACATCCCACATTTTGTTTATCTGATTATTTTATTGTGGTGTCATTTACCATGTTCCTCTGCCCACTATATTTCCTGTACCCTGAGAGTTAGGTTCAAAGGCTTAATTAGATTCAATAAAATATTGTGGTCAAGAACATCACTTCAGGAAGCACATAAGGTCATATTGGTGGGTGACAACTTCTCTCTCCATCGTAAAGCTACATTTTCTCATCTGTAAATTATCTGCAGGATGACACTTTTCAGGATGTGTTGATGGCCCTGGTCTGAATTCATGGGTATATTGCGGGGTTAGAAAATGGTGATTTCCTCGTTCTCTCATTTCTCCTCCTTTTATTAGCTGGCATTCTACTGTGAAAAAGAGATTTCTCTCATCTACAGGGGATGAAATACAGTTTTTCCCCAAAGGCAGGATAAATGTTTCTTCAAATTTGCAGAGTAAGAAGTTAATGAGTTTTTTCCTTCTTTTACTTTGTAAGAAATATTATTAATAGTAGTAACAGTAGTATCTCTATATACTCACAAATTTGTATTTATTTAATATTTTGTTATGAATTAGAGTCACTAGTTTTTTGTTTCACTTCCAACTTCGGTAGTTTAAAGCTATACTTAAATCTCTAATCAGCTAAATAAATGCTGGTGCACTGGGATCTGAAGATCTGCAAGATTTTTTTTCCTTTAAGAAGACCCTGTACATATTTGAGCTTAAGAAGCATTGAAATAGTACCTGTATAAAAGAATAAACTTTGAGACTCATTACTTGACAAAATGCCAAGAAGTTCACCTTAAAGCGTTATATCAGATGTTTTAAAAGACAAACAGTATCTTTTCAACATTTCTACCTCAGTCTGCTTCCTTAAGTACTGACTTTTGGAGAAAACAGGAAAGGAAAGATCGTAACAAATATTGATGGCTAAAATTCCCTTAATTAAAAAAAATACCCTTAATTGAAAACTATAGTGTTGATTATATAGCTTAATCATAGTGTACACTTTACTGTAATAACTAAAAGGGGTTTTGTTTTTTCCTTTTTGCTGGATGCAGCAGACATCAACTTTGGCTAGCTTAAGGAAAATAAAAAAGACCCTGTGGCACTTCAGACAAAGGTCTGGGGATACGCTCTCTAGACGGCCACAGTGCAATTGCCCCAGCTCCAACTCCTCCCTTCTGTTCTTATCCAGGACAAATTCTCTGGAAGGAACACCTGATGGGCCTGTGGGGTCTGGGCTCACCCTGCATCAGTGGCTGAGGTCAGAGAGGTAGGATCCTGAAGCTGGGACGTGGTCCCCAGAGCCACTCTTGGGCATGTTCTCAGAGACAGCAGATCATCACCAGCGGGCAGCCTCTACTAAGGAAACTTCAGTTGTTCTTTACAATGAACTGAGAGTGGCTGTCATTGGTGAGATGGTGTGCTGAGTGCAGACGTGGGAATTTCATTAACTTTGTCATTCTGATTGTGTTGATAGCTCTGTTTTGTTAAAACAAAACAACTTAGGTGACTGTGATTTTTACCATTTAGAGGGACTATAGGTAGGGTGCCAGCTTGGAAAACAAAGTTTGGGGGAACAAACATGTATCCTTGATTAGGAAAATTTTACCTGAATATCCAGCCTGCTACTTCCAGACATTTGTTTATTTCACAGACCAGTAAGCCTGCTAAGTCATAAAAGTGTCATCTCTTTATCAGGTGGCATGGTTAATATTTAGGCATAGATGATTTGTGCCATCTTGAGATGGCAACCATTAATCAGAAATAACAAGTGTTTCTAAGAAGAAAACAAGAGGCAGATTGATCTGTGGCTATTAATTAGACACACCAAGCAACGTGATTTTATCTCCTGTCAGTTAGCACTTAAGATAGCACTGTCCAACGAATGTAAATCCCTCCAGCATGTAATCAAGGGTGTTGGAAACACAGTTTGCTTAATCTCAGTTTTGGAAGAACAAATTTCTCTTTCAAAAAAGAAGGGATGAATTCCAATTATATGCTGTCATTAAGCTAGCATTAACACAATTAGGGGATATTCTGGACTTCTCATGTAAGCACTGGGATGGGGTGGGGGTTGTTTGGAGTCTTAATTAGCTCACATTCTTCAACCTGCATTTTCTTATCCAGTGGTACCAGTAGGTGAAACCCCCCCTGGCTTTTCACCTTGCCCTGTTATAATACACAGAATAACAACGATCATGGGTGGGTGCTTGCTGACCTAATGATGCTGACACAGTGGAGGAGTCCAAGCATCAAGACATCTAGGAGAACCCGGTCAGTATTTATGACAGATGTTAAATACCATGGAATATCAAGAGATTTCCAGGAGGAGGGGTGAAGACTCCTTCCAGAACAAAGGATGAGGATGCAGCACTGAGTGGGTTCATCCTGTTTTACCTTATGATGCTCCTTCTCCAGCTTCCCCGAACTCCTCACCCAGGAGTTATATTGATAGGTGCTTGGAATTTGGAGGGAACTGGGGAAATTTAGCTTAATATTTTTTTCTAAAATCAGATTTTCTAAAATCTATCAGATTTGGCATGGGGGAATGCCTTGAATCCATAAAATCTCTTACATTTCTACTAAATTGTTTTTGTTTGAATTTATGTTTTGGCAAAACCCCAGAAGCCATGGGCATAGGGAGATTCGTCCTGGTCACTAAAAAGTTTTCACTGACAGAAACGTTATTGACAGCAGCAGAAATAATGCATGTGTCTGAGGGCTTTATCTTGAGACTGTACTGCTTATCTCTATCACTGCCAGCCTCGATTGGGATCCTTAGCAATGATTTTTTTTGGATACAAGTGGTACTTGAATATGTTCTTGTTATAATATAATAATGTATTCTGGGAATACATTAGTACATGGGCTGAATTTGACAGTCCACCCTTACTCCCCTCCCCCTCCCACATCCATTCCCATTCTCACAGGTAAGTATTATTAACAGTTACCTATACCCTGCTTTTTTTCTATTCAAATGTAAATAAATATACACAGGTACTTCTTTGCATAAATGCAGTCATACTGGTCTAATTATTCAATGACTTCTTTTTTTTTTTTTTACAAACAGCACTTCTTGGAGAGCTCTTCATATTTGTACATAAGTCAAACACATTCTTCTTAATGGCTGCATAATACTCCACAATATGGCAGCTTCATAATTTACTCAACTATTTCCCTATTGATAGATGGAAATTTAGGTTCTTTCCTTTTCTTCTTTGTTTTTCTTTCTTATTAGAGACAAGGCTACAATGGACTTTTTGGAATATTCATCTTTACACTTGGACACAAAGTTTTTTGTAGGACTGTTTCCTCAAATAGGAACCTGAGTCAAAGGGCTTGCACTTTAAATATTTGTAACTATGGCAAAATTGTCTTCCAGAAAGGCTTGACCATTGAACACTTCCTTGTTGTCACTGAAAGTTGTCAATATTTGAGATTAAAACTTGGCAGTCAAGAACTCTTCCATCATGTTAATTTGTACCCATGTACAGTGAGGCTGAACGCATTTTCACATACACACTGGCAAACTGCTTATCTTCTATGAATCACCTGTTCATGTCTCTTGTCCATTTTTCTTTTACATTGTTCATAGATTTTTATGTATATACATTGCATATACTGCAAATATTTTCCCTGTCTGTTGCTCTATTAAAACAAAATTTCTTTATTTTTGAGTGACATGTGTCATGTTTTTTCTTTATAGATTCTGAAGCGTGGGTTTTGCTTAGAAGGGCTTTCCTTAACACTAGGTTAGGGAACTATTTTACATTTCCTTCCAATATTTTATTTCCCCCATGGTTTTTCTTTAATCCATCTGAATTTTATTTTTCAGAATCTGAGGCGAGTATAATTTCATTATTTTTCAACTTGGCCCAATTGGTTTAAAATTGCACTTTTATCATAAGTTAAATTCCTATATACACATGGGTCTGTTTCTAGAATCTCTATGCTGTTTCATTCATCTGTTTGTCTCTTCCTGTATTGATAACAATTTTTTAAAAGCACGTATACTTCTATTGTTTAGATATAGACAATTTGACTAGGTGGTTGAGTCTTCTCATTGTTCTTGTTCAAAAATTATTGATTTGTGAAGTATATTTTTCTTCAAAATGAACTTTAAAATTGCAAACTTGTCAAAACTTTAGGTTGTAAAACTCTATAAAAAATACATTCAGGGCTTCCCTGGTGGCGCAGTGGTTGAGAGTCCGCCTGCCGATGCAGGGGACACGGGTTCGTGCCCCGGTCCGGGAAGATTCCACATGCCGCGAAGCGGTTGGGCCCGTGAACCATGGTCGCTGAGCCTGTGCGCCCGGAGCCTCTGCTCCGCAACGAAAGAGGCCATAACAGTGAGAGGCCGGCGTACCGCAAAAAAAAAAAAAAAAAAAAAAAAAATTCAAAATTTTACTTGAGATTTCATTGAATTTACTGATTAGAGAGATTTATAGATTTTTCCACTTCATTGAGGTATGATAAATAAAAATTGTATATAAGGTATACAACGTGATGTTTTGACATAATATATATTGTGAAATGATTGCCACATCAAATTAATTAAGGTGTCTTTCAACATTGCATTTTTAATCTAGAAATATAGTGTGCATTTCCATCTATGTCAGTCTCTCATGTCCTATAAAGTTTTAATATCCAATTCTATAGGTCTTACACATTTGTGTTAGGTTTATTACTAGGCATTTTCGACTTTGTTGCTCTTCTGAATAAGATACTCATTCATTACATTTTCTAACTTGTTCCTGCAGATGTATAGGGAAGCTGTTAATTTTTGGTGATCTTGTATCTAGCCAATTTAAAAAAAATCCTTGTTAGTTTTAATAATTTTTCAGTTCATGTGTTTCCTAAGTAGCCAAACATGTTGCAGATAGTAACAGGTTTTGTTGGGGTTTTTTTCCTATCCAATATGGAAAACTCTTATTTCTCTTCATTTCTATTACCTGGGGAGGAAGACTCAGAAGACCATGAAACTGTAAAGGTGATCGTGGAGACCGTCTTGTTTCAAACTCCTTCTCTGGGAACACTTCTAATGTTTCCCTATGAACTGCAATGTTTGCTGTAAATTTCAAATAAACACTTTCATCAACTTAAAGCAGTTTAATTCTACTCCTAGCTTACCAAACGTTTTCTTCTTGTTATTTTGTTTTTTGAAGAACAATGTTGAATTATCCAGTACCATTTTTGGCTTTTCAGGAGATCATGAGAAGCTGTTCCTTCTTTAACCTGTTAGTGTGATGAATCACATTAATAGATTTACTGACACTGAACTACCCTTATACGCTCAGCATAAATCCTGGTGCATCATGATATCTTAATGCACTGTTGGAGACAAGTGAGTCATTATTTAGGATATTTATGTCTATGTTCAAACTGAGGTAAGTCTGTAAGTTTTTCAGTGCTGTCTTTGGCTGATTTGAAGAATTGGAGAGTTTTCCATGTTTTTCTATACTCTGTAATAGTTCTTATAACAGGAGGACTGTATGTTGAATAAAGGTTTAATAGACTTCACTTGTAATCCCCAGCATTTAGTACCACAGTAGGGGCAGATCTTTGAATACTTTCCATTTCCTCTATAGCTATTGATCTATTCAGATTTTTAAATCTATTTTAAAGTAAATGTTGATTAAATTATATTTTTATAGAAAGTCATACATTTATCTAGATTTACAAACTTACTGACAAAAAGTTGTACATATTATCTTACAAAAATTTTACAACATTCGTATGTATAGTTCTAACCATTTTTGTTTCTAATGTCTTTTTTTGCCACGTGTCTATTTTATCAATCATTTCAAAGAATCTATTTTTGTGTACTACTGATCAAGTCTACTGCTTTTTCGAATCTTTTATTTCAAGTTTTCACTTTACTAATTCTGTCCTATTTTCCTCGGGTTTATCTTGATGCTTTTATCTTGCTTCTTGAGAAAACTTAGTTCATTTATTTGTATTCTTTTTTCCTAATATATACATTTAAGGCTATATATAACTGTAGAGGCCAAAGATTGAAGCAGGGAGCCCAAGCTGATAGCAGTGGAAGTTCAGAGATAAGAGTCAGATTCTGGATATATTCTGAAAGTAGAACCATCAAGATTCTGCTGAGTGTGGGAGAAAATGGAAGGTCAAGAATAATATCAAGTTGTTTAGGTCTGATCAGGAGAGGAAGGTTTGGGGGGTAGCGAGGAGGGCAGTTCGAATTCAGTATTGAACATGTAAAGTTTGAGATGTCTATCATACATTCAAGCGGAGATGTTGAGTAGACAATTGGGTATGTAAGTCTGGAATTTAGTTAGGGAAGAGGTCAGGTCTTGAGATACAAATTTAGGAGTTATCCATACATAGAAAAAACAAAACAAAACAGAAGATTGCATGAAATCACCAAGCAAATGAATGTAAATAGGAAAATGAAGACCAAGGACTCTGCTGCAGGGTACTCAGCATTAAGAGCTCATGGAAAAACTAAATACCCAGCAATGGACACTGGGAGTAAGGCAGAAAAATCTCAAGAAACTCTAATTTCCTAGAAGTCAAATCAAGGAAGTGTCTCAAGGAGGTAGGAGTGACTTATTGTCTCAAATGTTGCAGAAAGTTCAAGAGGAATGAGGGCTGAGAACTGATCATAGGATTTAGAAGAGTGATCATTGATGCTCTTGACCAAAGCAGTTGCAATGGAGAGGTGATAAGGAAAGCTTGAGTTTCAAAGGAGTAGAGGCATTAGTGACAACAAGTATAGACAACACTCTTGGGGAATATTTCTGTTAAGGGGAGAAGAGAAATGGAGTAGTAAAGCTGTAGAGAAAAGTGAAGTCAGAGGAAGATTTTCATTTGTTTTCAGGATGGAAGAAATATTCTTTATATGGTGATGGGAATGGCTCAGTATATAGGCAAAGACTGATGAGATGAGAGCAAAAGGGAGGAATTACCAGTGTGATATCCACGAGCATGAAAGAGGTGACTGAATATGGGGGATTGGCTTTAAATAGGAACACAGACAATTCAACTGTAATATCAGGAAAGACAACAGAGAATATGGGAATAGCTGGGAGATAGGTAGATACAGGTGAGAGTCTGTAAGTTCTCATCTAATGGATTCAATTATCTCCATGAAGTACGAAGTCAAATCTAATCTCAGTACTTAGGCTTGTATCCATTCTGTAGCAACTGACATTGTTCGCTACTTTCTAATAGTTCCTCAACTTTTAGCTTCTGCAACACAGCAAGTTCCTGACATCTCTCTTCTCCAATTCCTTTGAAGTCTTCTTTATCTTCCTACTCCTTAAATGCTGACACACAAGATCTTGTCTTCAACTCTCTTCTCCCTATTTATCACTCACCCCTTCAGTGATTGTGGACATTACTAGTGTTCACTCCATCTGGTTCTCATCTTTTCTGGGCACCCAAATTGTACTTTCCAGGGCCCTTTCAGTGGGCAAGGCGATGTGACTACTTCTGGCCAATGGGCTGTGAGCATGAGTGACACTCCCAGCATGAAGCATTTAATTAACAGGGTACAACCCTCCACTTTCTTTGTTCCCCTTGCAGTCATGATTGATAAGTTTTCATATTCCGGTGGTGCAACTACAAGATGACAGGTTCTGAAAGCCTGGAATGATGAGTTGCCACATGAAAGACACTGGCCTGGAGAGTCACCCAACACAAAAAATCTTGGCTTATGAAAACTTTCCTTGTGTTCAGGCACTGTGATTTGGGGGTTATCCCACCATAACTAGCCTAGTTGAATGGTACAGTGATCTAATTGAGTGGTTCTCAAAACATTGAGGCTTAAGACTCCTTTAACTCGTAAAAATTATTGAGGACCCTAAAGAGCTTTTGTTTATGAGGGTCATATCTATACTTACCTGTTTTGAAATTATAATTGAGAAATTTAAAATATTTATTTGCTAATGCTTTTAAAAATAATAAATCCATTATACATAAACACAAATAATATATTTTATGGAAAATAATATTTTAATTTAGTGAAATGAGTGGCATTGTTTCACATTTTTGTAATCTCTCATTTTTTAAATCTCTTTAATGCCTGTCTTAATAAAAGACAGATTCTCATGTTTGCTCTCGTATGTTGTTTTGCTCAAAGTATATAGAGAAAATTAGGCCTTATACAGATATATACTTAGAAAAGGAAGTATTTTAATAGGCTTTTCAGATAATTGTGAATATTATTTTCAAAAAGTCACCCAAAATAGACAGATAGCAGCTTCTGAGATGTTAGGTGCAATGTGTAACCTGAAATCATATTAATGAACTTTACAGACTCTGTTACACTAAGTTTCATTGGTCTATCTTATGCCTTGAATGTATCTTTTATCCATGCCTGATTTTATAACATACATTGGTCATTTGTAAAATAATGGCTTGCTCAGTTTTGTAGATCTCCTAAATGTGGACACATTTCATTGTATTATATCACCATCAATATCATCAGAAGAGTTTTAAAAGTTCTGGGAAGCTATCAAGCTCACAGCGACATACACAAGTTTTCTAAAATTCTAATTTTTTCTCTGAAAGCTCAATTTTTACAATTACAACATATACTGTTGGTTGCTTTCCTTGAAAAAATAGGCTAAGTTCATTTTTGAGGAACTGTCTGCCACATACTCAAATGTGAATAACCACAGTATGTCTGCCAGTCACTACTGAAGATAAAAATTGTGAACCATGAAAAAAATTTGCTAGTTCAGATTGTAACTCAAATCAGACAAGGGCTCTTCCTCAAGAATGAGACTGTATTTCAATATGCAGCAAGACAGGACATTTAAATTATACTGCAGTATTCCTTTCTTGGACTATTTCATTTCTACCCATTATGCTATTTGCATACTTGCCTCACTGCCTTTGTGAGCTCTCTGACTGTAGACCCCATGTCCTTTTCTTCCTTGCATTCTCCACAGTGTTCGGTAGTCACCGTTACTGAATGAATAAATATCCTATCTTCCCAAATAGACTGTAAGGACACTGAAAACAGAAACTCTGTGTTATTCTTCTTTGAATCACCAGCACCTAAGACAGGGTCTTGGGCACAACAGAGTACAACTGTGGTTGTTTATGATAATCAAGTTTATTATGTATATTATATCAAGATGGCCGGTAACAATCTCAGCAATAATTACTCTTTATCATTTTTCTTTCAATAACTACTGTAGAGGAGCAGCTTCATAAGTTAGGTTTGCAGATTGGCAGGAAGAAACCAAACACATATACACACACATGAAAGAGAAATTAATTGCAACGAGGTGGTCACACAGAGCAGGGTTGGATATAGCATGTTGGTGTGTGGTTTCCGCCTCCATGCGGTGTGTTGGTGACACTGAACTCTGCATAGATAAATCAGAAGAAAGTCACTATCCATTTATTGTCAGCTTTATATCACCATTCTGGAAAAATTATGCTCACAATCTATTTGCTTTCATTACAATGAATGTTTACAACCACTAGGATCGTCTAGTTCTAGAAACCAACAGTATCAACAAAGCCATCCTCAACCTGGGAGAAAAGCAGAATCAGCACCCATGTGTCACTGAAAAATCTTCATCTCTCCAGCTTCCCAAGGTCCCAGAAAACCCACCTCCCTTCAAGAAGTCAACAAAAAATATCTGCTTTTAGAATTAAACATGTAGGTGAGAAATGTACATGTGATCAGTTTTAGCTTGAAGGAGGAGGCTGGGATATAGTTTAAATTCCATGAACACCACGATAGGGAGAGTTGGCTCTTTTCCACGTTCAGGACAGCAATTAATTAAAGAATCAAGTTTTTGTTAATATTGCTTTTGAGCCCACAAATGTCATCAGTTTTCCCTCTATTTCGAGAATCACAGACTTAAATATAGTCCAATTACAAGTGGCAAATTTTTCTTACACTTTAGTCAATTGAGTTACATATTTATACATTTGTTATACTCAAAAGTGTCTTCAGGATGATTATGAAAGGCACATCAAACTATCCTTTTATAAAAAACAGCTACCATGAGTTATCATATTACTCTACTTCCAGGAAGAACATATTCTGATATTGAATGCTTTTTTTTCTTTCTAAAAGACGAGTGTCACCTTTTGCATTCTTTTTTTTATAATACCCTTATTGAGATATATAATTCATATGCCATAAAATTCCCCCTTAGAAAGTGTATAATTCAGTGGGTTTTAGTAAATTTACAGAATTTTGCATCACCACCACTAATTTTAGGATATTTTTATCAATTCATAAAGAAAGTCTTCTATGCATCAGGAGTCACGCCCTAGCCCCCTCCCTCCTCTAGACCCTGGCAACCACTCATCTACTTTCTGTCTCTATGGATTTGCCTATTTTGGATATTTCATAGAAAAGAGTTTACACAATCTGTGGCCCTTTGTGTCTGTCTCCTTTCACTTACCATAAGGTTTCCAAGGTTTATCCACGCTGTAGCATGTTTCAATCCTTCAGTTCTTTTTTATGGCCAAAAAATATTTGGTTGTAGAGGAAGACCACATTTTGTTTATCCATTCATCAGCTAATGGATATTTAGGTGTCTCCACTTTTTGACTATTACGAATAAAGCGTCTATGGACATTGTGTACAAGTTTTTACGTGGACACGTTTTTAATTCCTTTGGGATAGATCTGTAAGTGGATCAAGAAACACTTTAAGGATTAAGTTAGTGCAAAATCAGAATAAGTTCAAAGAATTTTTTTCACAGGTTTTTCAAGCCCCCAAGACTAAAGGGACATTAGGAAAGAACATTAGTTCCTAAATAACAACAGAGAGAAAAACAGAATAATAGACAATAGAGAAATACTTACCTTTTCCTTGCTGTAATTTAAGTAAATTTTAGTATTATACAATTTCTTGAAAACAAATTTAAAGACACTAAGAAAACAATTATAAATCTGTCTTGCTCTTTCTAGATATACATTTTTAGGTTCTTTTAGAATAGAAAATATTAGTGTTTAACAAGAAAACTTTTGGTTTATGATTTACGATTTCAATACTGTATCTACTGCGTTGTGTACATACCCAAATTAAAGATTCTAAACTATATTTCAAAGATTCTAAGTCATCTAAAATGAAGAGTATTACAGAGCCTAAAGTAGTTTAGCAACAGAGATACAGGGAGTTCCCTGGTGGCACAATGGTTGGGAATCCTTCTGCCAGTGTGGGGGACGTGGGTTTGATCCCTGGTCCAGGAAGTTCCCACATGCCACGAGCAACTGGGCCCGTGCGCCACAACTACTGAGCCTGCTCTCTAGAGCCCGCATGCCACAACTACTGAAGCCTGCACTCCTAGAGCCTGTGCTCTGCAACAAGAGAAGCCACCTCAATAAGAAGCCTGTGCACCGCAACAGAGTAGCCCCCGCTCGCCACATCTAATGCAGCCAAAATAAATTAATTTTTAAAAAAAGATACACTACATAAAATTGGAGAAGAAGGAGTTTCTTCTTGAAATAAAAGGCCAGCATCTTGAATGCTGGCAGACAACTTGCTACTTTCATCTGAGGATAAAAGAACTAATATCGTTTGAGAAAATTATGGTTAAAAATACTGTCTTTATTCTTAATATAAGGACAGCACATTGAGAGCTAAAATAATCAGGCAGGACTTCAGTTTGTAAAAGAAATGGTCAAATTCTTTGAGTTTTCCTAAATACTTTTAAACTCAGACATACAGTAAATTACAGAGTTGGGACGCAAAATAACATCCCCGACATGGTGGACATTTCTCTTCTACAGTCTAGTTGAATCTATTTGCAGTATCCATTTGGTACTGATTTCCCTGTTTCAAAGAATAAAAGTGGTAAATGAAATTGCAAAGCTCACATCTAGGGTTCTAGAAAAAATAACAGCCATTAGATGATGGCTGTTATTTTTTAAAGCCTGGTTCTGCTCGAAGAATCACTTTTAATAGGAATGAAAGAAGCATGCTTTCCCACTAATTATGCAATCTGCCTGGTTATACTGGCATAAGTATTCTATATAAAGACAGAATCTTTGGAAAAAAGAAAAGAGACCAATGTTTTGTGCAACCTATGGCTTTTAGTTTTATTATAAACACACGAAGTACATGAAAAATATCAAATTATTTCTTTTTAACTCTCTGTCTGCTTATTATTTCCAGATGCTTTAAATAGGATAGAAAAAGCAAAGCAACAAAACAAATTCCATCCACTACACTGAAGGTTGACATTTCAGTGTTTCACTTGTAAAGAGTCAATAGTAAAGTCATAACTATAAAAAGAAGGAAAACAATTATCACTTAAGTGCTTCCGTGGTTCCTGAATTATTTTTCCACAAAGAAATGGTAAATATGAGCCATATATTACTGCAGAGGAGAGTTACTTTTTTCTTTTCATGAACTTTTTCGCTTCTTTCAAAAGCCCTTCCACATCTTCCTTTTCTAGGTCTTCCTGTCCTGGTTCCCAGTCGGAATCTTCATCTGTTGGCTCATATTCTTCTCCCTCATCATCTGTAACGCTGTCATGCAGGTTGTACTCACTGGGTTGGCCAACACTGTCATCTTCATCTGAAATGTTTCTCACTGAAAAACAGTTTAGTACATGACACAACAATTGCCACTCAACCTGGGATTAGAAACATCTAACTGTAAAATATCCTTTTCTGCCAAGAAGAATTAATTTTACTTAATACAAAGCTAACTACTACAAATTTCTAGAAAGGGGGCTAAAGCTCTCATTTGTTATAATTCTAACTTTTTTTTAACATTTGCTTAATTCTAACTTTTCCTACCATGAGGCTCCCAAGACTAAAATGTCCTCTGAGATTCATAATGGTTCCTTAATAATATCATAATCATATTCATGCTACCCTACCTTCCACTGTGGTAGAATGTATTTTTGTCCCAGTTATTCACTGTCGCTCCCTGTGATGTGATTCTATTTACCCACCCCCACTGACATCAGACTTGGCCAAAGAAAAGTGAGTGGAAGTAACAGCTTCCATGGAGAAGCTTTAAGGGCCTTTCTGTGGTTCTGCTATTGCCATTTCCCCTCTGCTAGGAGAACAGTGTGTCCCAGATAGAGGTTGATCCTTCAGCCTGGAGTTAGGACGAGAACACACATGAGACAGAGCCACAGCCAACATGCAGCTACATGCATGTAACATGAAGGAGAAATACACCTATTTATCGTTGTAAGGCACTAAAATTTGAGGACCGTTTGTTTTCGCTGCAAACCTAGCACAATCTGATTGACACACCAGGGTTGTGACCAAATGAGGAAATATAAGCTTCCAAACTTTGGAAAATTGAGCTCATGCTTCAATAAGACTAGGATTACTATGGTAACAGCCATTAGACTTTACAGATTTCTAAATAACATTATAATAGTAGAATTACAATTCTAGAATTCTTCTGTCTCAAAGATCCTTTGACCTCAAATGACCTCAAAGATCCTTTCCAACTCCGAAGTTCTAATTTTAAGGACAAAACAGGAATTTTCATTTTCTCTACAGGAATATGAAATGCAGAGACAGGCTGACAGCTTGACTACTTGAAAGCAGCACAAGAGAAATAAGCTGTCACTTTTTTAAAAAAACTGATGGGTAACACTGTTCTACCATAATAATGAAAAATAACAACCTCTAGAAAAAGTAACAAACTCTTTAACATATTTGAAACAACATGCTATTAACTATTTGGTATTAGGATATGGTAATTTCTGACTTTTCTATTTATGCAGAGGAATTTATAATAACAGAATGACAACTCTGAAGTTTGTATCCAATATTTCCTGTACAATTTAAAATTTCACCATCAAAGTCTTATCCCAAGAACCAAGTCTGCAGAGCTACTGAAGAGTATACTGTGTCACATACATGCTGGAAGATTTTTACATGGAGAAAAAAATCTTTCCAAATTGCTGATTTTCTCCAAATAGTTTTCTGGTAATAGGCAATAATAAGACAGATGTCTCACTACAGCTTAACATCAATAATTCTTCAGGTTTTATTTTCCTTTCTTTTCCAGTATATCTTAGGATTAGTTAGGATATTAATTTTCATTTAAGTGAAAAAATACTTTAGCCCAGCATCTCTAAAGATGAAAGCTTACTACATACTATAAGAATAAACATTTTTAAATGCCTCATTTTACTACTAAAGACCAAGCTACTAGTTGGGTATTCATATTTTTAACTTTGGGAAAGCAGTTTGTGCAGGTCTGATCCACTTTAGTATACATTAAGTTTATTTCTTTTTTAAAACACCATTGCATTAGCCTTTTATATGTTCCAAAATCTCTCAGGTTTCCTCACAGTAAGCAGCAGTTTACAGAATCTCATTTAAGTTTCACCAACCTTCCTTAATAGCTTTCTTTCTAGATCTTTTAATTTCTACTTCTGAAAAGAAAAAAGTCTACATAAGCACATGTGTGCATACAACTGCAGAACTAGAGAAATAGGAAAATAGTTATCAGTAGGACATTCTAAATTTTGAGTCATGAATGGTACTGATCACCTAGAATCATGACTATCACATAATAATCAAAGCCAGAAAGAATGACTCCAATAATCAGGTAATAAAATGCTAACAACAATTTCTTTCAAATGCTGTCAACAAGCAAGGTAGCTAAGAAAGTTTAAAATAAAATTTTCCTGGCATTGATCACTCTTGTATTCAATATGTTGTGCTAAAACTGCAGCACTATGAAAAAGTGTGGAAAGTTAGTGAAATTTTAAACCAATTAGTTATACAAGAAGCTTAACAGATGATAGCAGTCAAACCTACAAAAATTGGAATACACTGCATAAACTGTTACATGTATGGAAGAACTTTACAAACTGAAGTGTTTTAGGAGTGCTACAAATCAGAAATTAAATAAGGATTTCATGTAGTTATTCTGTATTATAAAATTCTATAGTATTTGGTATATAGTATATGGGTCTATATTAACTTTTACTGTTTTATTATGTATTTATGATACCCCCACCTCAAATTTAACATGTGTTAAAAAAAAAAAACCCACAAACTACCTAGTTCTTCCTCCTGATCTCTATTATCATCTCCAGCCTCCTGATAATCTGTACTTCAATTTTCAGTCGTTCCTATTTCCTTTACCTCACCCCACCCCCCACACCACAACCAATCAGTTGGCAAATCCTATTGACTCTTAGTTCAAAATCTCACTTGTATCCAATCCTATCTTCCTACTCTCATGGTAGCCTAGTTCTGGTCCTTTATTCAACTACCTAACTAATCTCCAGAAGGCTTCCCCTACTCTAATTCAGACTGCTCATCATCAGGGGTAAAATACCGGCTCACCATTGTTTGTCAGTGCACAATACCTCTTTGGTCTAGCTTTCAAGAGCTTCTATAATCTGACTTCAATACACCCCTTTAGTATCATTCACAGTAACTAGAGAGACTCTCCCTGTCAATTAAACTGATCTACCTTCTAACTCCAAACACAACTTTCCATTTTCTACTCAATGTCCTTGACTCATCTATTATTCACTTTGTCTGGGATGTCCTATACCCACCCACGCAAAGCTAAGAAACAAAGATAATTGAAATCCTACCATCATAAAGACCAACTTAAAATTCCCTTATCAAGTCCACCCTGATAAACCCTGGCAAAAAGTGCTCCACCCCTTTCCTCCAAGATTTTAGAGCATTTCACCCCAAGCATGTAGAGCCAGAGCTGGTTCTCATGTATCTCTGTAACTCTGCTCACTTGGAAGACACATAATAAATGAATAAATGAGTGAATGAGTGTTACATAAATCAGATTAAGATCTTGGGTAATGTTAAACTTTAAAGATTTGGGAAATAAGAAAAACAAGTATGTTAGCATTTTATTTTAGATATCTCTAAATTAAGAAATATGAGACCTCAACATTTAATATTTTAAATACCCCAGACACCTTAATTTATAGGATTTTAAAGTAGGAAGAGATATTCTGACTATATTGCCACATAACAACTCTTGAAAGTACATTAAATATACAAGGCTAAACTGTTACATTAAAATATCATACTTAAAAAAAAAACCACAACTGTCTTTCCAACAAAATAAACAGTTTTTTTTTAAGAAAAGTTAATTGTTCTAAAAATACGTTCTTCATTCAGAAGACACTTCAATGATAATTCAAAGAGATTTTTCAAAGAAAATTCAGATACTTTTAACTATGCCATATGATGCATATTGTCGGTTTTAGGAAAATGGTTCCTAGTTCTGTAAAGATATACAAATGTGTCAAATGCTCTTTCATGGGGCAGTGCTGAAATCTGTCAATAAAATAGAGTTTTAATCAAATATTATTACATTATTGTTCAAAGGAAAGTTAATTTAACAACCATAAAAGCTATAGCTTGAGATACAGCCCCAATAAAGAAAAGGATAACATATAAACTCCATACCACATTAGCTCAGATAAAGTGATTAAATCTGTATCCGCAGTATTAAAGCACTGAAGTGTGTTTCAATAAGAAATAGCAAATAGAATTCCCTTGTGGTGAAATTAATTATTTTTATCACTTGGTTACAAGTTGGCTGTGTTTATACATATACAAAGGCAAGTGGGCATAGCCTGGATAGTACATTTTATTCTCTCACTCTGTGGGCAGAAATACTGGATGATGAATTAGCCTCTGCATAAATGATATGAAGAAGCCAGAATTTGTTAACGGGAAAAAATATTAGAGTTCAGAAGCAGGGGAAACAGAAGGTAAAACAGACTGATGTAAACAGGAATGACGGTCATTCGATAGTTGCATCTCTGGTGTCTATCTCCCCTTCTTCCCCAAAACTAGCTTCTACTGGGGATCTCTGTGGTTCTGAAGAAAGGGACTCTGAAGAAAGGGACTCTGCCTTGGTTCCAAGGGTGGAACAAACTAATCAGTGGTCACAGTGATTAATTCAAGAATAAGAATGTAACCTAAGCCAGTTTAAAAAAAGTTAATTTTATGATTTTTCCTAGGAATAGCAAGAGTCAAAGTTGTTCTCTCTCTCTCCTTACATATAAACATGGGGAGTTTACCATGTTAAATGGAGTTTAGCCAGTTGAATAAGGATGCATATAGTTCCTTGGTGGGGAGAGGAGCCAGTCTTAGGATAAAAATCACCCCTCTAAAGACAGGATGATGGAAGGAAATTGGGTGTTGGTGAATTATTGACATTATTAATGAGCCAAAGCAACAAATCTTGTCCAATCTAGCCTTGCTTCTGGACTTTTCAGTTATAGAAGCCAATATGATCTCTTTATCATTCAGGCCAGTTTGAGATTTTGTTTTAAGGTACCTGCAAACAAAAGAATCATAACAGATACCAAGGCAACTATATACTGTTGGACAATGATTGTAGAAAACATCTGCTATATAAAAACTCATCAGTTATTAAATCTAAGAAAATTATTAAAAGCAGCAATTCAACAAATTCACAGGAGCAGAGATTTTAAAAATTCACAATAACTGGAAACTGTATCTAGGTTTAACAGTAGAATCCATTTGAAGGTTTCATTTGGAGTTTCCTGAAGGAAAATTACTTACCTGGAAATGTACTATGTCTATATTCTATCTTGTGCTGGGGATTCTTCCTTTAAAAAAAAAAAAAAGGGAAAAAAAAGAAAGAAAGCAAATATAAGGTCTAGTTTGACAATCACTGAAAAGGAATAGGACTGTTCAAATTAAACTAGAGCACTCACTAACCTATGAATAAAATTATCAGTAAACCTCTTACTGAAAAGCATTTGCCTTGTTATTGTTGTTGCTGTTAACTAGAGTCACCATGCTGTACAAAGCATTTGCTTTTTAATTACATTTACTGAGTGCCTACTCCATGCCAGGCATACTTCTAGATGCAAAGACAGAGTGATGAACCAGATGAAGTGCTGCCCTCATGACTGACATTCTACAGAAAAGCAGTATGAGACAAATAAAATATAATACAATATACTGTATCTCTAAACTGTCAATGCCATATATCACATATATAAAGATATGAGGTAAATTAGTATATAAAGTATATAACACAAAATATCAAATTGTGTGTGTGTGTGTGTAATATCTAAAAGGATACTTCTAAGGCTCTTCTAGAATCCAAAGACAAAAGCATGTAAGTCATGTCTCTCCAAAGAATACCAATCAACTGTTATGAGAAAACAAGAAAGTCAGTTTGCATCGAGAAATTTATAACATATCCCAAAGTCAAACAGAAACTACTGTTTGAATATCTACTTTTGATTATATACATTGATGATCGCTTCTATCATTTCATTAAGCAAATGTTTGGGTACACTGTGTATACAACACATTCTCCACAAAGTACAAAACTACCCAGGCAGCAGAACCCCAAAGCGGCAACTGGTTTATCATGATCCACTTGGTGGGTACCTTTCTCTTAGGGGACTGACAAAGGAGAGCCGGGGAGCGCTGACAGTAGACATGTGCTGAGGTATACAGTTCACATGAAGCTGTTGTGAGGATTCAGGAGTAATACACAATAAGTCCTCAGTTTAAGGGCGTAGTAGGCGGCAAGTAATTAATCTTAGCCATTGATTCATTCATCAGTGGTCCAAGTAATAGGCATGGGCCACTTATTACATGCCAGGCTCTGTGTCAGGTGTCAGCAACGTTTCTTATTGCTAATATCTCTTCTTTTGGGGTAACTTCTCCTACGATATGAGCATTAAACACAGTACGAGAGTGCAACCACACAATTAACTGGGGTCATAACTCAATAGTTTTGAAAAGTGGAAAAAAGATTCACCAAAAGATTGTGTGTTTGGGGTAATTAACCCAAATCTGACCTTTTGATGGAAAAGAAACTTCAAAGTTGAAAGAAATAAACTGGATAACTTAAACGTGATGAAGGGAGCTGCAAATGAACAAAGCTGCCATGATGCTTCGTGGGAAGATCTTTCCTTACTGAACATGCTGGCACAGGTCATTAACTTGTTTAATTCAGTCTTTATTAAAGTACAATTAATGTTGGACATCAGGGGAGGTAGAACAGAAAAATGGGGGACATTAATACCAAAGGTATTTTCATCAATAATCTGGATAAAATTGCTGATCCTTTGAGATTGTTTTTGGTAACCTTTTTAAAATCTTTTTTTTTATTGTGGTAAAATATACTAGTAACTTTTTATTTTGAAAAAATGTCAAACTACTGAAAAGTGGCAAGATTAGTACACAGAAATTCCATATATCTTCATCAAGATTCTTCAAGTGTTAACATTCTACACAGATGCCTCATTATTATTATTATCTATCTACAGTCATTTGAGATTTAAAGGCTTTTTTCTCCTTCCTTTTAATACATGTTTGCTTCAGGTCCCTAGAAGTCCTAACCTTTTCCTGTTTTGCCCTTAACAGAGCAGGATTATTGAAAAGTTCATTATGGTCTTAATTGTTTGCTACTGGAGCCTCATTCAAAAGCTGCTTTAGAAACTCTCAAGTAACTAAATGTCAGACTTTAAAAACAAGTATAGAAATGAAACCAAGTGAGTTAATGGAGACAAGTACAGTTTGTGTACCAAATACCAGTTAAAAGACTGTGGACATCCACTGTCAGGCTAGCAAGACTGAAAGGAAGAGTAACTTTTTTAAAAGGCCAAATGAAGACACAGTATCAGGATTGACATATATATATATTAATATGTATAAAATAGATAACCATTGAGAACATGCTGTATAGCACAGGGAACTCTACTTCACTGTACAGTAGAAACTAACACAACATTGTAAAACAACTATACCCCAATTTAAAAAAAAAAGAAACCACGGTGGGGATGGAGGTAATGGTTCAACCCCAAAGTTGCAGAAGGTAAGGTTCCCCATCATCTTGGAACACATACACAGTTGCACTCACATACTCCATTTACATTATCTAACCTCACACACTACCTAGGAAAAGGCAAGCCATTTCAGAATAAACGAATAGGGAAAAAAGTTTACCCTGGTATATTGCAAAAAGGAAGAGCAGAAATATGTGTTATGAAATTCTGTGCTCAGAAAATTTCAGCTCCATGTGCAGATTCTCATCTGCCTTAGAGGGGAAAAAGCTGTTTCTCTGAGGTTCTGCTAATAGTTTCCATCCTTTCCTAGGAGAACTTGCTATTTTCATTAAAAGGCAGGTGTTAAGACTGCAATGTAGACCAGAAGAAACTAGCTGAGTTGGTACTTTTCCACATTTAACTTAGAGATCAAACTTCCCATTTAAAACAAAAGTATTAATTAATTAATATCAATAGAGATTCTGCTAGTTAATTCATTGAAAATGAAGAAAAAATATCCTCTGGGACAGGTTCAAAAGTTTCCTGTTTTGGGGTATTTTCAAAAATACTTTATTCTTTCTTGATGCTATAACTCACAGAATAGATAGACTTCAATATGAAAATGAGCCAAAGCAGAAACAAAAATGTATCATCACATTTATGTGCAAAAGCACATACTCAAAAACAAATTTTAGGCATGTTTTGTTTACATAGCAATTTAAATGTAAAGAAGTTAAGTATTCTGAATGTTAAATTATCCTCTCCTTCAAGGTCCCTCCACCTTTATTTGCAGCCCAATCCTTCATTTCTACGTTGGGAAAAAAGTTTTTGATTTTTTGCCATTGATAGGCACTTGCTCACAGCCTTTTTTTTTTTTTTTTTAACATCTTTATTGGAGTATAATTGCTTTACAATGGTGTGTTAGTTTCTGCTTTATAACAAAGTGAATCAGTTATACATATACAAATATCCCCATATCTCTTCCCTCTTGCATCTCCCTCCCTCCCACCCTCCCTATCCCACCCCTCTAGGTGGTCACAAAGCACCGAGCTGATCTCCCTGTGCTATGTGGCTGCTTCCCACTAGCTATCTTTTACATTTGGTAGTGTATATATGTCCATGCCACTCTCTCACTTTGTCCCAGCCAGCTTACCCTTCCCCCTCCCTGTGTCCTCAAGTCCATTCTCTAGTAGGTCTGTGTCTTTATTCCCATCTTGCCCCTAGGTTCTTCATGGCCTTTTTTTTTTAGATTCCATATATATGTGTTAGCATACGGTATTTGTTTTTCTCTTTCTGACTTACTTCACTCTGCATGACAGACTCTACGTCCATCCACCTCTCTACAAATAACTCAATTCCGTTTCTTTTTATGGCTGAGTAATATTCCATTGTATATATGTGCCACACCTTCTTTATCCATTCATCTGTTGATGGACACTTAGGTTGCTTCCATTTCCTGGCTATTGTAAATAGAGCTGCAGTGAACACTGTGGTGCATGACTCTTTTTGAATTATGGTTTTCTCAGGGTATATGCCCAGTAGTGGAACTGCTGGGTCGTATAGTAGTTCTATTTTTAGTTTTTTAAGGAATCTCCATACTGCTCACAGCCTTTTTGCCAAGAATATTCTTCTAACTCTACACTGCTTGTCTAAGTACCTTGCGCAGGAAAACAACTCTGATAATTACTGGGAAATATCTCCAGAACATCTTGTCCATATCCACCATTTGGTACTTATCACATAATTTCTTATACTGCCATCTAAATTTTCAACACAAATGTTTGTGTGTGTGTGTGTGTGTGTGTGTGTGTGTGTGTGTATTATCTCATCATCTGTCAAATAAGCTGCTGGAGGTCATGGGTTTTTCTTACATTTTTAAATATCTTTTATAGCACTTACAAGAGTACCTTTTACAAGGTGGCATTCAACTATATTTTTCATAAATTATCTACCTACTACAATATAATCAACTCTTTTCCTTCAAAAAGAGGTTTTTTTTAAATTGAGCTTTACATGAGTTTCCAAAATGATGAAATATTTTCTATTTTCCTATTTAAGAGGAAAAAAGACCCTTGTTTTTGCTACCTATACTATTATTTCTTAAGAAAATGATTGTTGAAAAGAGCTTGAAAGAATCATTTGTGGGACTTCCCTTGGTGGCGCAGTGGTTAAGAATCCACCTGCCAATGCAAGGGACACGGGTTCGATCCCTGGTCTGGGAAGATCCCACATGCCGCACAGCAACTAGGCCTGTGTACTATAACTACCGAGCCAGCGCTCTAGAGCCCACATGCCACAACTACTGAGCCTTCGCTCTAGAGCCCGTGCTCCACAACAAGAGAAGCTGCCGCAATGAGAAGCCCACGCACCACAATGAAGAGTAGTAGGCCCTGTTCCCCGCAACTAGAGAAAGCCTGCGCACAGCAAAGACGACCCAACGGAGCCAAATAAATAAATAAAATAAAATAAAAATGCCAATCTTTAAAAAAAAAACATTTGCAATAAAATTCTCATTGGCTGGTACAAAACACGATTTCTAATAACTTCTAGACTGATGAGTTTTCTTACATTAATGTTAATTTTTTTTTTTGGAAATTGTAATCCATGGATCGTGATGTTTTCAGAAGTCTATCCTTTGAAAGGCAGTTTTTCTGTTGGATATAAGCCAAAGAATGCCTATTCTCATTAGGCTGAAAAGAATGTCAATGTGCTGAAATTGCTCTGCGTTCACACCTACAAAGTTAATAATCAAAGTGCTCACGGAAGCTTTTTACACAAACCTAGGACTGAAATATGTTAGAATTTCCTGCCATTAACAATTCATATTACTTCCCCAGGAAACAATGAAAATCCGACAACCATATTAAGCAGACACCACTGCAGTCAGGTTCCTGAGATACTGACTGCTCAGCATCATAGGACACTTAGCTCTAGTCAATCAATCACTCCAGTTAACAGGAACACAGAGTGTGTCCTTCACAAACGCTTAAGAGGCAGATGCCACTGTGACTTGGACCAGTTGTCATCTGGCTTGTTAAACTTTAGATCACCAGCATTATGTTGTGGAAGGGGTTCAGGTTTCGAGATCAGAAGAACCGAGTCTAAATTCAAACTACAGTTTACTGGTTATGTGATTCAGGGCAAGTCCTGTGACCAAGTCTCCACTTCCTCATCTGTAAAGCAGGGAAAATACTGCCTACCTCACACAGGGTTGTTTGAAGCATTAAATGAAGTGATGTGCATAAACATTTGTAGGCCATTAAGCATTTTACAGGTGTCAACTATTTTTATAGAAACAGAAATCAATTTTACTTTAAGATAGCCAACAGGGTTTCCCTGGTGGCGCAGGGGTTGAGAATCTGCCTGCCGATGCAGGGGACACGGGTTCGAGCCCTGGTCTGGGAAGATCCCACATGCTGCAGAGCAACTAGGCCCGTGTGCCACAACTACTGAGCCTGCACGTCTGGAGCCTGTGCTCTGCAACAAGACAGGCCGCGACAGTGAGAGCCCTGCGCACCGCGATGGAGAGCGGCCCCCGCTCGCCGCAACTAGAGAAAGCCTGCGTGCAGAAACGAGGACCCAACACAGCCATAAATAAATTAAAAAAAAAAAAAAAGATAGCCAACAATGTCTAAAAATTCTATATGCCAGTAAAAGTAATTGCCAACTAATACTAGAAAGCTGAATTTTTCCTTCAATAATACATATAATTATTATTGTTGAATATTTCCCCAATTGCATTTCACATATTTATAGAATATTTTATAACATTTGCCCATGCATATCCTATTTTTAAAAATCAGTTATTAATAATAAAGCAGAAAGTCTTTTTCATATAACCCTGGGTTAAGGCTAAGTGGCAATACTGTACAGCTCTTTGGGGACATATGAACCTCTGAAATAACTTTCAAGGACAATGCAAAATTCCACCCAGGACTTTTTCCTAATAATGAATGGAAATACTTAGAATTCATTCATAAAAGATTTACATCAACCTTTTCCACAAATAGCATTTTCTGTAACTCAGCAGGCCTCAAAATCCTGTTTTTGGACTTTTTTTAAATCTTTGGGTTCTAAAGATAGACGTATACACCCATAACTACACCAGGTTTTTATGAGCTGTTATATTTTAAAATATACATTTTCGAAAGCATTTCTGGTGTTAATGATATAGACACATGAATAACAAATACCTATCTGAAGGAAGAACACTCAGTAAGAGAAAATAAAAAATGTCTTCAAATTTGCCATGGCCGTAGGGTATCTGGAAAAACAAAGATTTGTATAGCCCAAGGAGAATGAGGGAGAAGGACAAGAAGTCCTGAATGAAGTCAGAGAAGAACTTGTAAGCCATGGGAAAGAGTTTTGTGGGAGGCTATCGGATGATTCTGAGTAAGAAATCAACATGATATGACTTATTTTTAGAGAACTGCTCTGGCTGCTGTGTGGAAAATGAACTATTAAGGGGCAAGAAAAGAAACAAGGATATCAGTTAAGAAGCTACTGCGGTACACCAGGTCAGAGATGACGGTGGTTATGACTAAGACGACTGAAGTAGAGGAAGTAGGAAATGGTCAGGTTCTTAATGTATTTAAAGGTTGAAATGGCAAGAACTGCTGATGGATTGAATGCGTGATGTGAAGAAAAGAGAAGAATCAAGGGCATGTCTTGGTTTGGGGCCTAAACACTATGTGAATGGTGAAGTCATTTACAAAGGTGGAGAACACTTGGGAAAGAGTTGTTTTCATGACCAAAATCAAGAGGTCTGTTTCTGATATAAGTTTGACCTATTTTACAACCAAGTGCAGGCATTTAAACATTTGAGTCTGAAGCCATTACCCTGAATTAGCTCACCTAGGGAATAAACAGAACAGAGAAGGGAAAGGATCAAAGAACTGAACGCTGAGGCTCAGCAATAATTACAGGTGGGAAAAAGGAGACAGCAAAGGCGGCTAAGGAAGAGTAGCCATGAATGTAACTGATCTGACTTTATGAATATGACTATATTTCTCTCTGTTCTAGATTTCCCCACTATTGAATGGAGGCCCCCAGAGCACAAATGATCCAACCTTCTTGTTTTCATGAGGAACTGAAGCCTAGGAAAATCAAACGACATTGAAAGTTTTGCTACAGAACTGGCATAACCATAACTAGAACCTAAGTCTGCTGATTTCAAAACCCATTCTCTCTCCATCATAAAGAGCTACCTAAAGATTAACTGGGCAGTAACAAGAACAGAATAGTATTTATTTTTGTTTACTTCCAAAAATTTGATAACTTAATACCAAACCTACCACTCAAAATTTTAAAATGAACCTAAAGTACTGTTTTACATCAACTTCTATAAAACTGACTAGTATATCAGATGCTCAACATTCACTCAATGAATAAATGATCATACTATATGCTTTTCATTCCAAAATAATTTATCTTGCACTTCTGAAATTCAACACTTATTTTAAAACCTAAAGCAAAAACATGAATCCTATGTTTTCAAATATCTAAGTCTCAAATTTAGGAGAAAAAGGAAAATTAACAAATATGGTCTTTATCAAATACTGAAAGAGTAAGCCAGCATAAAATAAGAGAAAGTAGTCAATCTGCTAATTGAAAATCATTACAATTTACTATCTCTGCCAAGAGAGCTCTGAAAATTTGTATACATGTGCAGTTAACACTAAATATAACAAAGAAAAACAAACATTAATATGAAAGGGAATGTATATTCAAATAAAGGAGAAAGAAAAACAAAACCACAGAAGACACTCCAGCACATTTTGTCAAGGCTATATGACACATTACATGTCAACTAGCAATGTTGTTACTGCTACTTCTTTTTTGTTGCTGTTACTGCTATTTCTAAATGAAGTTAAACAAAAATTTATAGCCAAGTCTCAGGTAAAACTGTGCAGCCAGTGATTAACATTTACTTTAAGATACTTTCTTCTAAGATTGTATTCTTACATATGATTAAAGAACCGTAAGCGTGGCAAGTGATGACAGGTTACTTCCTATATATGCAGATCCTATAAAAATGCGATCAACTTTGATTATTCTTAACTACAAATAAAATAATCGACAGCCTCACATGACTGATTCTGGGAATCTCAACTACGAGGCAATTAGAGTTTCCCTATTAAAACCTACTTATTTTGCCTCAAATAATATAATATGAATTTACACTAAACACACACATTCCTATTTTTTTAATTAAGCAGCTTCTAAAGATCAGTATCTTGTAGTTTAAGGTGTACATTTGCATACAGGATCTATTAAGATAATACTGCAATAACTTGAAACACTTTGAAAATAAAAGAGAAAATAGGAAAAGACTAGATCATAGCTATAAATCTGGATCAACAAATAAAAAAAGATAGTAATTTTAATATCAACGAATTATGCTTGTGGCAAAAACACTTATGTTTTTTCACACTATACAGATCATATTGCAGATTCACTACAATGAGAGCACTTACAGTTGATGACTGATACACTTCCTTATGTCATCCCTCTTAGAAGGTATTATAATTAATATTTTAAAAAAATGGGGCATTGGCTTCTGGAAAACATGAAGGCAACAACACTTTCATTTGTATAATACATGCCTGCCTAAGGTTTTGTAAATCTAAGACAATATACATGTTTGACTTGACATTTTTACACTAAGCTGGTTGAAGATGGATTCTGTTCATTTTAGTGTATATATATTTTAAGTTTAGTGCTTAATTTAACAAATAAGAACAGGAGTAATGCACTGAATAAAATCCTATTATGCACCAGAGGAGGTAGGTCAGAGGCAAGCACAGCAATCACTGGATTATCCTGGACATTAAGTATCTAATGTTCTAATTTAGACAAGTACCTTAAGCTAATCAAATGCATTAAACAGAACAAGTCTTCTGACAGGCTGCAGTGTATAGCGCAAAGGGAAGAAAACTGGTTAAATGAGTGAGATACTGAAAATGATAACAACTAGTTCTTTCAAATTATCATTTTTCAAGTTGATTTAACTTTGTTAGAGTTTTAAAAGTATAATGTCAGAGAAAATATTAATAATGCCTGTAGTTTTAGAAGAAATAAAATTTAATAATTAAAGATCCTTTTTTCAACATCAACCTCCTATATTATATGGGCTATGGGAATCTTTGTTTTACTATAGATTCAGATTCAGAACTTAAGTCTCTCAGACCTCCCAGGAACTCAGCAAATATTTCTTGGGAAAAATCAGCCTTGTGTTTGGAGTTCCTTTAGTTTCTAGACTGTTGTGACAACACCATGAGATCATGATAAGCTGTACTAGCTGATACAGTATAAGATTAAGATTATTTAATGTATTATACAACAGTTGAGATCACCTAGATTTATCAAAACGAGAAACTGACTTGGACACGTTCAAGGGATTAGAAGGTAAGATTGGGAAGCAAACAAATTAAAAGCCAACCTAGTATTTCACTTGAGAGAATACTTGTTTTTACTTGAGAATAATTCTTATCCTGTTTTGTGAAGGCAAATTTTTAAAGATAAAAAGCAAACAAAGATGTTTTAGCCCATGAATTTCATCTCTCTTCCAAATGTGTCAACCACCATGGAATACAGGCTTATCACAACTTTACTTTTAAAACATATATATCTTTACTTTTCTAAATATATTAATTTCTGGCTGATTTCGTGGGTTATTTTATGATCCGTGAGGCTTCAATATTTTTCTTCTATGGCTACAGGAAAAACCTGCCATGCATTTACCTAAAAACTTGCTTTTAAGCAAAAGCTAATTTAGAACATTTTATCATTCTGATACAGTAGGCTTATATTCTAGCGCTATTGAAACAAACATCTAGGACCAAGATGGAGCCGCTCCTGCCTAGGGTGCCATGTCAGCAAACTGAAACTTAAGATAACTTTCAGGTCCCTGTAAATGCTCTGCTTGACCAGAGACACCGTGTATCCAGTCAGCCAATCCCCACAGGCCAAGCCAATTCTCGGCTCTATACTTATTTCTTTGTTCCTTCTCACCCCAAACAAGGTTGACTATGGGGCCCCAGCCAATCAGACATTTTCTATTTTTCTCTTCCTTGTTCTTTATTCTTCATCCTATAAAATCTTCCTGTCTTCTGCCCCATGTTGCACTTCTCCAAATGGAGACTGTCTGTTTCATAAAGTGTTAAAGTTAATTTGTATCACCCAAACTGTCTTCTTTAAATCATTTTTTAACAGCACTAAACAGTATATGGCTAAAAAAATAATTTATTCTTGCAAATCAATATTGTTAAAGAAAAAATAGCTCATAACATTATATCAATTTAGTTATAGAAATGATAAAACATAAATTTACTAGATGTGTTTTTTGCCTAACTAAAAATGATAATGTGACAAGAAAGGATATATAAATATATATCATGCTTCTACAATCTAGTTTCTAGTATCTTGTTGATTTGAAAAATTCACGATTTCTTTAAGGTACTTTATCTGGGTTTTGTTTTTTTTTTTTTTTAACTCCAAAATATTATTTTGCTATGTGGCTAGAAAGGCAAGCACTATCAATACTTTGGAAGCGCTAACAATGGTGGAATCAGGCCACAACACAGAGAAATGCTGGACCGGAGGAGAGAGGAGACTTGGTTTTGAGCTCACTAGCTTTGGAGTCTTAGGCAACTCAATCTTTCTTTGTTTCCATTCCCTTATTTGTAAAACAGTAGTCAGAGTAAGCAATCATATCTAACATTCTCCAAGAGTCTCTCTAAACTGTAATTAAAATTAATGAGGGAGAAAAAAATTTTACGATTTTATCTTCAAGTGGAAACAATGACACCAAGCAGCTCAACAGATGAAAAAGAAAAATACAATATACATACATATAAATATATTTAGATACAGATATGAAAGTTTCTACTAGTACATGTGAGTCACTGGTCTTTGAGTAATTTCTCCTGACTACTCCCTACTCTGCCCCCATTTAAAGAGACTGACGAAATAAAGGCAGCAATTTTTGACATCACTATTCTTAGCAAGGCTTTGCATTTTGTTTTTATTCTCCTTGAGAATAGGCATATTTGTATTTTGCTTCCGAAAAGGGTGCAGGACATCATGGCAGACCGATACTCTTGTTTTAACAACTAGAAAAGAAACCCTTGATAAATGGTTAAAAATATATTTATGAGAGAATTGTGGGAGCAACGAGAATTTTATATTATCTAAAATTCCAAAGAGGAAAAAGTCCTTCCTAGGTGAGCTGACAATAACTGGCTCCTTTCTTCCGTAGAAGCCTTTGACGATTCTTAGTGTGGGCTAAGGATAAGATTTGGACCAAGTGGAGGCACACTATCTTAGGAAAGAGAAATTAGTACAGCTTATCATGATCTCATGGTGTTGTCACAACAGTCTAGAAACTTAAAGGAACCCCAAACACAAGGCTGATTTTTCCCAAGAAATATTTGCTGAGTTCCTGGGAGGTCTGAGAGGCTTAAGTTCTGAATCTGAATCTTCAAAAAGGCAGAGTGAAATGTCTAACTCAGGTAGTGTTTCAGAGACAAAGTACTACTAGAAGTAAGAGATCTGTAACAAACACATAACTAGCTTCTAACAATCAATTATGAGGAAATACAAGGGAACATAATGAATGACAATTTGGTAATGCAATCAGCAAAATACAGACTAAGGGATACTCCTCAGTACAAATGGTCAGCTTTCTTACACAAATATATTGCAAGGGAAAAAACAAAGAGGAACCTATTGATTAAATAACTTAAGAAACATGGCCACTTTTTGTCATACATGGACCTTAACTGGATCTGGATGCAAAGATACAAAAGGAAAAAAAAATATTATGAGACTGTAAGGGAATTGGGATACCTGACAGAATATTGAGATATTAAAGATTTATTTAATAATGGTATCATAGTATTGGGTTGGCCAAAAAGCTCCTTCGGTGTTTAAAGTAAAACTAAAAGACGGATTTTTCATTTTCACCAAGAACCTTACTGAACAACATATTCGCCGTTTTGTTCCACTACCATCTGCCAGTTTCCAGGCAACTTCATAATTCTACCTTCTCAAAACCTTTTATCTTTTTGAGCAAAGAACTGTTCCAGGTGCCTTTTACAGTCTTCCAGGGAACTGAAATTTTTTCCATTAAGAGAATTTTGTAAAGACCGAAATAAGTGGAAATCTGAAGGTGCAATGACTGGTGAATATGGCAGATGAATCAGGACTTCCCAGCCAAGCTCTAACAGTTCTTGCCTGGTCATCAAAGAAACGTGCAGTCATGTATTATCCTGAAGGAAGATTATGTGTTTTCTGTTGACTAATTCCGGATGCTTTTTGTCGAGTGCTGTTTTCAGTTGGTCTAATTGGGAGCAGTACTTGTTTGAATTAATCATTTGGGTTTCCGGAAGGTGCTCATAATAGAGGACTCTCACCATATACACAACATCACCTTCTTTGGATGAAGACCAGCCTTTGGTGTGGTTGGTGGTGGTTCATTTCACTTGACCCACGATCTCTTCCGTCCCACATTATTGTACAGTATCCACTGTACAAAAAAAAGTGTACAATGTACACTTTTCATTGCCCGTCACAATTTGTTTTAAAAACGAAACGTTTTTGTTACGTTTAAGTAGAGAATTGCACGCGGAAATATGGTCAAGGAGGATTTTTTCGCTTAACTTACGTGGAACCCGAATAAGGTGACATATGGTCACCTTATCTTTGATTAAGGAGGCAAGAATATACAATGGAGCTCAATATCAAAAAAAAAACTACCCTATCAAAAAATGGGCAGAAGATCTAAATAGGCATTTCAGCGAAGAAGACATACAGATGGCCAAGAGGCACATGAAAAGATGTTCAACATCACTAATTATTAGAGAAATGCAAAGCAAAACTACAATGAGGTATCTATCACCTCACACCAGTCAGAATAGCCGTCACCAAAACATCTACAAACAATAAATGCTGGAGAGGGTGTGGAGAAAAGGGAACCCTTCTGCACTGTTGGTGGGAATGTAAATTCAGCCACTATGGAGAACAGTATGGAGTATGGAGGTTCCTTAAAAAACTAAAAATAGAGCTACCATATGACCCAGCAATCCCACTACTGGGCATATATCCTGCCTTCTTATTGAAAACCAAATCATAGAAATAGCAACAATTTCAAAAACGGCAGTAGGTTCAGTAACCTGTATTCCAAAATTATCTAAGAAAGACAGTTGTCTAGAATTAAAGCTCTCTAAGAATGGAATCCTACTTCTTTCTTTGGTGGTTTGATTTATTTCAAGTTCATTCATTCATTCAACAAAGTTGCAGATAAAAAAGTCCTTACTGGAGGGACTTCCCTGGTGGTCCAGTGGTAAAGAATCTGCCTTCCAATGCAGGCTTCAATCCCTGGTCAGGGAACTAAGGTCCTACATGCCGCGGGGCAACTAAGCCCACACGCCATAACCACTGAGCTTGCGCTCCTCAATGAGAGCCCACGTACTGCAAACTACAGAGCCCACGCGCTCTGTACCCTGCGTGCCACAACTACAGAGCCCACACACCCTGGAGCCTGAGCACCACAACTAGAGAGAGAAAACCCGTACTCTACAACTAGAGAAGCCCGTGTGCCACAACGAAGAGCCCACACTGCAACAAAAGATCCCGTACGCCTCAACAAATACCCCAATGCTGCAACTAAAACCCAATGCAGCCAAAAAAATAAACAAAATAAATAAATTAATTAAAAAAAGAAATAAAGATGCTTAAAAAAAAAAGTCTTACTGTCAAGGAACTTACTGTCTGGAGGAGAAGCCAATCCAGGGAAGAACTAAACACAATCTCATGAGATAAATACTACTGTGCATGATACAGACGAGTACAAGATGCTATGGAAGGAGAGAGGGGAGGTACTGTTTCCTTTCAGGATTGAGTTTCATGTGCTGGCAAGAATGGTGGCCTGGTGGGCGTTGAGGGAGGCAGAGATAACATCCTGAATTGATTTATGTCAAACTAAGGAGTCTGGATAGAAGGTATAATGAGGTAGCACTGACAGCTTTTAAATTATCTGATTTACACTTTAGAAAGTTAGAAATGAGGAAAAATTTTAGGCATTTATAATGTTAGTAACTTCAACAATTTAGAATTATCTAAAAGAAACATTACAATCCTACCTATTAACAAAATGAAAACCTATTATCTATGGAAGTTTAAAAACTAAAAGTTAAAGGCTTGAGATGAGAAGCTTGCCTGCAGTTTCTCCTGAATAAGTAACAGAGATTAAGCAGAAAAGGAGTATAACCAAACACTTCAGGTTTACGTACCTATAACAAGATGCTCCATAGGGACATTCGGGCCGGTCATCAGCCTCACCTTGACACGTGATGTGTACACCTCCATAATCACTATCACCAGGGTGACTGAAGTGTTGAAAATGGACAGGATTCTTCCTATGAGAGTGATAAACATACTGTCAGAAAAAAAGAATTAATAGGATATAGTAGACTTCTAGATAAACTAGAAAAAAATAATTAATAGGATATAGCAGGAAACCAAACAATACACATTTGATTATTCTAGAACGTGAACCAACATGCTACATGACATTTAGTCAGTGCGGAACTCTCATGGTAGCAAATTAAATTTCTGGTGACATGGGGAAGACCATGAATGTCAACGGACAATCTGAAAACAGTACTTTATATAGGCTATATACAACAGAATATACAGGATAATATAAATAGTATCAGCATACAGAGCTTTTAATTAAAGACTTTTAATAAAGTGAACACATCTATACTCCCTCTGCTAAGATAAATAACAATATTACCAACATTCTAGAAGCCCTGCATGTCCCCTTCGAATCATTAAACCCATTTTACTACCCAAAGCTAACCACTATCCTGTCATCTGCAACAGTGTTTCTCAAACTTTTCAGTCTCAGGAAAAAAACTATTAAAACTCCAGAGAACTTTTATTTATGTGAGTTATTTAACCTATTAGAAATTAAAAATGAGAAATTTTTAAAATAAATTTACTTTATAATAGTAATAAACCCTTTACATATTATGATAAATAGCACATCTTAATGTAAATACCTACTTTCCAAACAAATTCGTGGAGACATTGTTTTATACTTTGGAAATTTCTTTAATGTCTGGCTTAAAAAAGGGCATCCGAATTCTCCTATCTGCTTCTGCATTCAATCATTAACACAAATCATGTAGCCTCTGGGAATACTGTACACTTGTGAGTGAGAGAATCAGAGTGAAAAAGGCACACACACACAAAGTATTATTATGAAAATGGTTTTGGCCCAACAGGTTTCCTAAAAGCATCTCGGGGACCAGGACCTGCAAGGGCCTCTGGAACATACTTTCAGAAGCAATGTTACGAACAACATATTAGTTTTTCCTGTATTTGAATTAAAATGGAAATATGTAGTATGTACTTCTTTGAGAATGACTTTTTATGTTTGTATGATTACTCCACATTACTGCATGTAACAGTAGTATACTTTTATTACTGTGTAACATTCCACTGTATGAAAGTGCTACAATTTATTTGTCCATTCTACTATTAATAGACTTTTGGATTCATTCTAGTTATTGGCTTTTATAAATAATACTGCTGTGAACATTCTACTTTTGGCGTACTGTTAGAAGTAATAAACTAATTCAGCAAAGTTGGAGGATACAAAAATCAACACCCAAAAACCAGTTGTGTTCCTATATACTTGCAATGAACAATCCCGAAAGGAAATTAAGAAAACAATTCAATTTACAATAACATTTAAAAATAAAATAGCAAATAAACTTAAGGAGGTGAACGACATACACAGGTTTAATTTCTATTAAAGAAGACACAAATAAATGGAAAGACATCCCATGTTCATGGAATGGAAGACTTAATACTGTTAAGATGTAAATACTACCCCAGGCAATCTACAGATTTAAAGCAATCCCTATTAAAATCCCAATGACATTTTTTTGCAGAAATAGAAAAATCCATCCTAAAATTCATGTGAAATCTCAAGGGACCTCAAATGGACAAAACAATCCTGAAAAAGTTGAAGGTTTCACACTTCCTGATTTCAAAACTTATTACAAAACTACAGTTATCAAAACAGTGTTGTACTAACATAAAGACAGGCATATAATATAGACACATGGAAGAAAACAGACAGCCCAAAATAAACTCTTGCTTATATGGTCAAATGATTTTTCAACAAAGTTGCCAAGATCATTCCAAAAGGAAAGAATACTCTTTTCAACAAATGGTGCTGGAAAAAGAGGATATTCACATGCAAAAGAATGAAGTTGGACCCTTCCCTTACACCATATACAAAATTAACTCAAAATGTATCCAAGACATAAAAGTAAGACCTAAAATATAAAACTTCTAGAAGAAAACAGGGGGAAAGCTTCATGACATTGGATTTGTCAAAGATTTCTTGCCAAATGCAAAGGCAAGAAATGTAAAAGTTGCCTAAGTTCCATGAGACTGCCCCAAACTCTGCCTGTCCTCTTAGCCCTCAGTCTGAAACACTAAAAAATTGGCAAATGTCACAAGAGAAAAAGAAGCCTCAAGGTCCTGACTGCCTCTAATGTTCTCAAGCGTGAGTGTTCCGCTTTGCTAGTTGTTTTCAGTGGGAGCTTTGGTCCTCAATAAGACACATCACCTTTACTAGAGACAAAACGCTTATTTTATAGACTATTAACTCATAATTTATATGACCTTATGGAGATAAAATCTACAAGTTTTAATTAAGGTATAAATTTCTTACAAGTTAATAAGAGACATTTCAATTTCTATCCAATTTTTAAAGGCAGTTTACTAATGGAATCAGATGCTATTAAACAGAAAAACTATATGGCCCCAAAAGAACAAAATTTTCAAAAAGAATTTTTTGGAAGCAACAGTTTCTATAAAGTTAAATGCTATTTTGTTGTTTTTTTGCTTCACAAAGGATTGAAATAAGATGTGACTGCTTTAGACAGGTTGAATTTGAAGTGCCTGTGATTTAAGTGGTGATTATCTGGATCTAAAATTTAGTACAGAAATCTGTGTTGGAGATACAGACTTGGGAGTTAATACCATAACATCAAGGGAGTGAATAAGACTACCCCTGAGCAATAATTTTCTATTAAGACAGAACATGTAAATAAATAATTAGAAATAAATGATTAGATAGTAAATATCAGATCTAATATCAAATATTAGAAAGTGTACGAGGAAATGTTGTGTAGAATAGAAGATGACCAATTTAGGGAAGAATGAACATGTTAGAAAAGGGCTAAGAAAGGAACTGAATGTGTCTTTAAGCAGGACAGGAGACAGGAAAAGGGAACAACACATCCAAAGGACCTAACAACAGCATGACAGCATGGTGCATCCAAAGAATTACTGGGAGTTCAGGGTCTTCTAGGCTATGCTAAGAAATCTGGCCTTTAGCCACTGAAGGATTCTGTAAAGGAGAGTAAAACTGTCAGATTTTTTTCTCTCTCTTCTTTTTTACCTTTGTTTTTATTTTCTTAGCCAGATCGTTCAGGCAACAATGAGGAAGGAATGTGAACCTGACGGAAAGTTTGGAGACTTAGGAGATTATTCACTTGTCCCAGAGAGATCATTGCATGAGCTAAAGCAGTAGCACTGAGGCTGGAGAAAAGATACATTTAACTAATTGTTAAGATGCATGTATATAACAAGAACTCAATATAGGTTATTTTTCCCCCTTTGTTACAAATACAAACATTTTGTTTTCAAGATTTCAGTGGCAAATATTTCTCAGGTATTAATTATGTATATCAAAATTAGTGAAGAAGTAAAAAAAACTATTCATAAGCTATGACTGGTTAAAACTAACGTGTATCATCATCAAATACGTATGAATTCATTATGATCTTGATAAAACATTCAATCACATTTAACAAAGACAAGTACCAGCCAAACACTGTTATGGACTGAATTGCGTTCCCTACTCCCAAATTTATATGTTCAAGTCCTAACCCCTAATGTGACTATATTTGGAGACAGAGCCTTTAAAGAGATAATTCAGATTAAATAAGGTCATGAGGGTAGGGCTTTAATCCAAAATGACTGATGTCCTTATAAGATGAGGAAGAGACTCCAAAGATGTGCATGTACAGAGAAAAGGCCATGTGAGGACGACATGAGAAGGCACTGTCTGCAAGCCAAGGAGAGAGCCTGCAGGAGAAACCCAACCTGCCAACACCTTGATCATAGGCTTTCAGCCTCCAGAACTGTGAGATAATAAATTTCTGCTGTTTAAACCACCCAATCTGTGGCATTTTGTTATAGCAGCTCTCGTGAACTGATACAGATACCAAACAGGATTTTTCAAAAATCCAAAATAATAGAAGGTTTATATACTTCCATTTCACAAGTTTATAAATTATGTTCCATATGCAGGACTAAGGCCATTGCAAATAGACAAAATTGTGAATAAACGCATAAATTATAATGGTTGAAATTGAAAAATATAATTATTCAGGTGTTATAATGGCACTGCATTTTAAAGAGAGATACAATGAATGAGAAATTAACAGAATATGTGATATAAATATGCTATTGAATAGAAGACAAACTGCACTAGAATGTACTGATAAGATACTTGGTTTGATAAGTTGGAATGGCAAAGAAATACTTCTGAAATAGGGCTAGGTAATTATAAACATGCTAGAATAAACAGAAACTATAGCCTAAAACTAATTCACAAAGCATGAAATTAGAAAATATGGTACAGTGTTATCAAATGAAGTAAGTATAGGAGTAACCAATCAATCCAGAAAATATATATTTAGTTGTTTCAGAAGGCATCACGGTGACTCAGAAGCACCATTAGAAAAATATAAAGGAAAATGCACAAATATAAGATGCTTAAGCACAACTTAGAATTCTCTTGAGAGTTATACTGTATACAGCAACTATTTATGAAGGCATCTTTCCAACAGCTAAATAAGACATTACATAAGCAGGTATTTTGATCTGAGTGATTCTGTTTTCAAGTCTGGATTCCCCAGTTCAGATCCCTGTATTAATCAGCATATCTACAATGAAACATTTAATTCCCCACAATATTTTAAAAGCCTCTAGCAGGATTTGCTAGAATGCATACTGAGAAAGTGCAAACCAGGAGAAACATGATAAAGCTCCTAACCTTTAGGCCAATGGGTTTTATTAGGCTTTTAACACACTATAGCATGTATCTACATAGCTGTTATGCTGTTGAAATAATGGAATTATATGCTAGCTGTAATTTCACTTCATACCTGTAGCAGTTTGCCCCATACATGCAGGATGTCCTCTTGACCTTGTTTTCTTCAGAACCCTGTGGAACTGAATCAGCTGCCTTTGCATGCAAAGTTTCAGGATTGGAGGGATCAGAGCCAGACTCAGGATGAGATCTTTCAGGCTCGTCATGGAAGGACTTGCCTTGGGCACTCAAACAACTCTCAGAACAACTCCTCGCCTTGCTGTCTTTATTTGGTGTTCCCTTAGTGGTGATTTTATGTTCAGGAACCTTACCAAGTTCCTCTACTGGGATTTCATTTCTCTGTGCATTAGTCTTCATGTTATTTACCTCTGTGTTATCTAACGTGATTGCAGAAAATGACTGTGACATTTCCTATAACACAAATCAGAAAGTAAATAATAAAGCATGTTTCAAAAGAAATATGTAAATTTAAGCATAAAAGCGTGAAACTACAAGATTCATGCAATATGTATATTTTAAAACTTTAAGATTCACATTTTAAAGTTATTAAAAATACCATTATCTCTGTCTCTAATTTAATAACTTTGAAATGGTCTACCGTTATCAGAAAAGGAACTTATAGCTGTATCAAACCTTTACAATCGTGTCAAACATTCAGTGACAAATAACCAGAAAAATACAAACGAAACATAAGAGAACACAACAGTTGCTTTCATTTGAATATAATCTTTCCCAAAAAACCTACTAGGCTCTTAAATTTCCTGTTCAAGAATGTGTCACACTCTTATGCCCTGTTCTTATAATTTCTTATAAGTTACTGTAATACTTTATTTCTACCCTCTAAATATAATCATGATTTTTTTCCTACAGCTGCATGATGAAATTGCTCCGCCTTCACAGAAAAATTTGCATTAAGTTATGAGCAACTTAGAAAATAAATGATTCCTTTGAAGTGGTAGGAATAACAGTTTCAGTTTAACCAATTAAAGGCATCTTGAATCAAGTAAATATTCTCATTAGCACTACAGAACCTTTTTTAATGTGTACTTACCACCAGTAAGTACAATGAGTAAGCCTAGTCTTACCCTATTAAAAATGACCTATTAATTTCTTATACTTCCTGTGGAATGAAAACATTGCTCAGATAAACCCCAGTCCTCCTGGTAAGGATGTGATGACCATGTACTAGATACATGTGAATGTTCACTCCCATGTATAACTAAGAACTCATGTATGCTGGCTGTCTTCTGGGAAAAGCTGGTTTTAATGTTATGTGATATCCAACAGCTCAAATTTCTTGAGAAAGTATCAGCATGACTTTTTTTTAGACTAATTACTTAGGTGTTTTGATAGTTTTTTCTTTTCTAACACAGTATGCCAACTTTAAAATGTTATCCAAACTGACTAAAGACCTTGCAAAAAGAACCTAGATCTAATCATGGCTCTCGTATAGTAGGTAAAAGATAACCAATCGTGTGACTACCTCTTGGAGCTGGCCCTCAGGTGGTGGCATTCATGCCACATCGCGCTAACATATACACTATTTCCTCCGAAGCTGCTCAAGTACACCCCAATCTCATCTCCCTCTGCTATAGGACCAACTAACACATGCCAGGATCTGGACCTGGGGGTGGGTGGGGTAACAGAGCAATTCTGATCCACCTCCCCACTTGGCAGTCCCCACACTGGGTTAACTCTCACCAATTTTCTTTTTTTCTGTTCAGACAGTAATGGGGTAAGTCAGCAAATCCACTGGCTAAGCAGGTCCAATAAAATGTCAGTCTCTTCTTCCTGTTGGCATCTCGAAATGCCACAATAAATTCTCTTAGAGCACACCTCTTCTCTTGATTTTAGAAAGGGAGAAAATAACTTCTTCCCCCAAACACAGCCCTCTCCCAGATCTTAAAACCTCCTTGTCTCTCAGTTCTCTTTGTATAAAGCCTGAGGGTGGAACAGTGAATACTTCTCACCCCTTTCAATAAGCCCCACAGGGAAAGTCTAGCTCTCACTGCTGGGGTGCTCTTTTCAAACATGAGATACTTAACAGTACTTCTGTCCTCAGTGTTGGGCCTCAGCAACAGTTTTGTTGACAATAGGGAAAAATATCCCATTCAACGTCCTGTCACATTTAGTATAGGGGAAAAAATACAACACAACTAGGGAAATGGTTAAATAAAGTAGAATACATTCTTACCATGAAACACTGTGCAGAGGTTGAGAAGAATGAGGTAGATCTATATATATATCTCTAAGGATTTTTTAAATTAAACAATATATATATACTATGATTCCATCTAGCTTGTAAAAAAAAATTCCCTATATATCTATGTGAGTACTTACTTGTGTAAATCCACATGAAAAGATTTAGAAGGATGCAAACTGAAATACCAGTAGGCAATAAGACTGAAGGATGAGGCAAATCAAGATTTTCATTTTACTTCACATGCGTCTGAATAGTCTAATTTTTGACAATAAGCATCTACTATATTACCACTTAAAAAATGAAAAGCAAACCAAAGAAATGAAATAAAAGATATGAAGTGTAAAGCATCATATTTCAACTCCCTCTACTTCCATGAAATGTAAAGAAGGATTTGTTTTTTTAATATTTTCACAAGGAATATGTTGAACATGTTAATTTATTCCAAAAGAGAAAGGAGTAATAAAGTCACAGATATCAATACTATGGATCAGGGGTTCTCAAATATTTTAAGAGGCATAAAAACTGGAATTCATAATGTTCTTTATGGAACTCCATGAAATATTGATATTCAGTAGGCCCCTGGCATTTAACATTCGTGGTTTCAATTATTCATAAACGGTCTCAAAAATCTATTACATGCAGTATTTTGTAAGTTTGCTGAGACATAAATTCGTACTGTGCCAATTATAAAACTCATGAGCCAGAGCAAGTCACTGAACTGGCAAATGAGAGAAGAGGAAAGATGGAGGGTGCTCTGTGCTGGAAGAAGTAGGGGAAGGCAGAGCTCCACATTTTATGGTACCCACATGGCTTATGTCCTAGATGAGATGAAAATGTGAAGAATGAAGTGTGGCAGGCTAGAGATTCATGACAGAAGAGGCAGATCTACACTTTATAAAAATACATGCTAGAGACCTCAGGGATCGGGGAGCATGGAGCTAATGGAAGGTGGCCCTGGTGCTTGAAGGTGGCTAAAATGCACCATATTAAGGCTATTAAAGTAGCCTCTTAACTTGCCCAATAAGCCCTTCCTTGTCCCTCAACCATCTGAAGTTGTTTTTTTTTTTTGGCCCCGCCATGCAGCCTGTAGGATCTTAGCTCCCCAACCAGGGACTGAACCAGTGCCCATGGCAATGAAAGCACAGACTCTTAACCACTGGACTGCCAGGGAATTCCCCATCTGAAGTTTTAATACACTACAAGGGACAGGATAAAGAACTTTCCCCGATACAAGTTCAATGAAGTAATTTGTTGTTGTTTCCAAGCTGCCCTTGGAAAGAATGTCTGTGCTAATAAATTGCCTTAAAAGTCCTGCATCAATCCCATTAGCACCCACATGCTAAGGACTAAAAAATCCTAAACTCCAGCCCCAGCCTCACTCTTGAGCTTCAAACTCATATACTCAACCACCAGCTAGACATTCCTTCCTCAATATTCTATGCAACTCAAACTCAAAATGTCAAAATTGAAATCCTCCCTCTGTATTCTGGCCATAGTTTTGGCCAACATAATTTATCTATTCATTCTAGCCAGAACCTTGGAAGTCTATCTTTCATTTCTTCTTTCCTTCACTTTCCCCAGATCTAAGCAACTAGTGCTGCAGCTTGTTTCTTAAATATTTCTCTAATCCAATGCCTTTGCATCATTCTTCATGTCAGTGCCTTGGGTCAGATTCTCTTCATTTCATGACACTGTCAATGCCCTTATCCCCCATTTTTATCTTATTCTCTTCCAATCTCTCCTCTGAAGAGCTGGCTTATGTAGTCCTCCTCAAGGCTCCCATAAAAATCAATGTGTTGTCACTTTATTTTAGGATTTGAATCATGTCCCCCATAAGACTATTTGCTTCTTATCAACTATATCTTATTCATCTTTATTCATTGAATTCCATATTCTAGCATACTGCCTTGCATATAACAGAAAGACTGCTTTAGTGTAATGATTATTAGAATGGTCTTTGAAATAAAAGAATCAGATTTTGAATATCAGCTTTGCTATTTCCTAACCTTTGACCTTGAACAAGTTGATTTAAACTTTCAGACTCCCCTGGTCTGTAAACCAGGGATATTATCAACCAACTTTACAGGATTTTCTAAAAATTAAATGAAATAAGTATATCTTAGTACTGGGTATAGCTGATAAAAAAGGCTCAATAAATGACTGTGGGTGTTTTTTCAGTTGTTGTTGTTAATAGCATTATTAATGCCACCATATTACTACTATTTGCTTAGTGAGCGCTTGTTAAATGAATGATTAAATGAATGAAAAGGTGTTTCTGTGGGACTGATCAGAGACATGCTATAAATGGTACAACCTAAATGGCCGATCAGGAGCAAAAGATATAGGATTCTTTGATGCAGTAAACAAACACTAAGAAGCTCTGGGGACACAGTCTTACTTAAGAGATAGCTATGTACATAAGAGTTACACTCTTCACCTCTCCTGTTATTTTGGTCAGCCAAGCCAAGAATCTAGTGTACTCAAGACAAATGAAGATATTCTTAAAATATCACCTCCCTACCAGCTTTCAGGAATAAACAACCTATTTTTGGTAATGTTTCAAAGAGTTTATTGAACATCTAGATCTTTTGATATTCCTGATAACTTAAAATGTTTTCTTTCTGAATAACCTTGATTGCAGTCCTTACAGTTGGCAGAAAAGGTCTGACCTTTCTTAAAGGTTCACTTGTGATTATCAAACTTTATGGGTTGGTATAAACATAGGAAAACGTGTATACTACAGATTTTCCTCTGAAAAAAATTTCTCTTCTTGGAAAAAAAAAAGGGCAGTTATATTGATATTGTAAAAAATCAATAAAAAGAAACCTCAATTAAATAGAGTCAGGATACCAGAAGATGGAGCTCTCATGCCCTGTGATGAGAACAAAGCCCAACAGAAGGAAGACTCCTCTTCTTTCCTGGCAATGATTCAGCCAATAAAAAGCCATGGACTCTTAGTTTACTATAGTCCGCCAACCTCCTTTTCCTCTCTATAAAAGAGTTCTCCTTCCCTTGTAAAGCGAGAACTTGCAGCACATGGCTTGCCATGGTTATAGACCTCGAATTGCTGATCACAAATAAAACCATTTGTTTTAGGTCAACATTTTGGTGGCCTGTATGGGGATCAGAGAAGACCTCCAATAGCTCCAGGGCTGGTGAGCAAACAGGTGCAGTCCCCACAATTGAGTCCACTGTGCTCACTGATTTTTCTCGCAGACCCTGGAGTTCGCAGACCCATGTTTCTCCAGGATCTGAGCTCATATCCTCTTTGCATTTGAAGCTCTCCAGGCTTTATCTGGAATCTATTTTAAGGTTCTGTCTTCCAGGTTAAGGCCTTGTTCTGCATGAGGGTACTCATTTGGCACTTTGGTCCGACTTTGAGATCAGATTGTTTTAACTGAAGCTGGCTGAGAAGCCTCTAGCCTGGCTTCTCCAGGACCAAACTGTTTCCTTAGAACTGTCTGGTATTAGACCTGCGAGCTGTTTGAGTTGCGAGCTGTTTGAATTGAGCTGTTTAAGCTGTTTGAAAATTGTTCTTTTATTATAGAGAAAAACCTCTGAGAACTGGCACCCAGTTATCTAAATATTTTGAGGGCAACCCACCCCCACAACAGGTACTTCAGCTGATTTTGTGTTTAAAAACCACCGTCCTTCCTCATGGGCATTTCCAACTAAATGGACCAACCTGACCAAAGGCAATTTAGAATATCAATGGCCATTATGGGAAACTTTTGAAATGCCCAAATTAATTTTCTTAAAACCAAGCTGGATTACAATAGCTCAAAAACTTCCAGAACTGAATGGAATGACTATTTTGATTTGAAATTTTGAGGCTTCCCAATGTTATCAGAAATCTAAAATTGACGCTCTGCAAAATAAGATTTTAAGATTAACTGAGGCAAATGACTAAAGAAAAACAAAATAGCTTCTGAAGCTTCAGGCTCTTCTTCCTTAGCTTCTTCATCTCAGGTTCCACCTCAGGTGCCATCTTGTCTTTCTCCCTCAGCTCCTATGGTCAGACTCTGCCTCTGGCACAAACCTCCTCCTTCCTTTTATACTGTCTATACCTCCTCTGTACCCTCAGTGCCCCCATACTAATTTTCTTGCTAAACTTCCCCTTTTGTCTGAAACTCTCCCTACTCCCTCTTCCTTTGAAATTGCCACAACCTGTTGCTTTAAAATTAAGCCTTCTGAGGAGCCAGAGGCTAAACCCTTAATTTCTTATATTCCCTTGACTAAAGCTGAACTGTGAGCAATAGTCAAAGGTTTTCCCAAAGTAACAGAAGATCTTCATAGATTTGCTGAGGAATTTAATATAGTCATTCAAACTTGACAACCTGGTTTCTCTGACTTACATCACCTAGTTCATATATTTGTCACTGAAGGCCAGGCCCAGCATTGGATAAAAACTACTAATTGGGAAAATCTTGAAAGGTTTCTAGCATTACAAGTGGGAGACCAGCCCAGTAACTTATTATATGATCACACTTAAGCAATCATGAGGCGACTTCATCAGGTAATTCCTACGGCTTTTCCAAAGCCTGTTGATTGGAACAAAATTCAGGCTTGCACACAAAAATCTGATAATCCTGTTTATGACTATTACAATCAACTTCAGATTGTTTTAAAAGAAAATTCTGCTCTTCTTTCAGATGTGGATTCCACCTGGGTATCTGTTTAACTCTATGTTTATTACTGGGCTGAACTGGGTCCTTTCCTTTCTAGTAAAAAGGAGCAGGATAGAATGGAAAATGATGTCTACTCCAGATTTAGCTAACCTGGCAAACCAGCTCACTCCAACTCTAGGTGGGTAACCCTGCCCCCCCAAAAAAAAAGACTACTAAAATTCTTAATCTTCAAATACAGCAACTAAAAGACTCCTAAACAAAACCAAAACCCTCCTAGTTTCTGCTATTATTGTGAAGAGCCAGGACATTGGAAAGAGACTGTTAACAAGTGTAAGTACTTCAGGCCTTCAGCCCTCTAACCAGCCTTTCCAACATCTGCCCAATTCTCAATGACAGGACTCTGATAAACTACAGGGGCTCTTCCCTATCCTCCCTCTCAATCGACTTGGAGAAACATTTCTCCAGATTGGGGATGAATCTCTTCTAGTCTTAACTGACCCTGGAGCCATACTCTCAATGCTCAACCCCGCTACTATAAAGCAGTCCCTAAAACAGCTCAAATAGTGGGATTTCTAAAGAGCCTCAAGAGTTTCCTCTCCCTGAGCCTATTCCCTTGTTTAGGCCCTTTGAGAGACGCACACCCTTTTCTCCTTAGTTCCTCTGCCCCTATTCATTTATTAGGCTGAGACTTCTTAAAGAAGTATCATGCTGGAATTTCTTTCTCCCAAAAGGGGGAAATCATTCTAGAATTTAACAATAGTCATCAAAGTAACCAATCAGGTGAATTAAATGATCCTTTGACATCTTTTATTTGTTTTGCCTCTGATGGCACTAGAGCTAATTCTGGAAACACTGATCATTGTCCCTAGTGAATCAGCTGCCACCCTCCTTATGGGCAAAAACTCCAATAGATACTGGCAAAATTCACAGCGCACCTCCCATCAAGATTCAAATAGAGCCCTCAAAACCACTTCCAGAATTAATATTCCATAAGAAAAGAAGCCCTTAAAGGCATAAAGCCATAATAGAACATTACAAGGCTCAAGGTCTCCTTATCCCTTACACCAGCCTGGTAAGAAAACCTAACGGCTGAGGGTGGAGGTTCATCCAGAATCTCTGAGCAGTAAACAACATTGTTATCCCTTGACACCCCGTTGTTCCTAATCCCCGTACACTACTAACATCCATTCTTACTGGAAGTAAATTCTTTACTGTTACTGATTTATGTAGTTCATTCTTTAATATTCCAGTTGATGAAGCTGGCCAATACCTTTTTGCTCTCACTTGGGAAGAAAAACAATTCCCTTGGACAGTAATGTCCCAGGGTTTTGCTGAGGGTCCTTCTTATTTCTCACAAATCCCAAAGGCTGATCTGGATTATATAAAGTTCCCTAGAGGTTCTACTTTGTTGCAATATGTGGATGATTTGCTTCTTTGCTCTCCTTCTCAATCATCCTCACAGGAAGACAGTATTCACTTGCCAAAGTTTTTAGCCTGAAAGGGACATAAGGTTGTCAAAAAAAATTGCAGTTTGCCCAAACCCAGGTTCAATATTTAGGGCATCTGATATCAGAACAAAAGCTACATGTAGATCCAGATACACTTCATGATGTCCTAAGTTTTCCCAAACTCCAAACTAACCGCCAACTGCAAAGTTTTCTCAGGATAGTTGGTTACTGCCAAAATTGAATTCCAAATTTCTCTCTTATGGCCAAACCTCTGTATGCTTTATTAAACAATAACAACCATGACTCAAACTTATGGGAAGAACCAAACAATATAGCCTTTAAGGCCTTAAAGTTGAGTCTGATGAACCCGCCTGCCCTTGAGAATCCCAATTATCAAATTCCCTCTTTTCCTTTTTGTATATGAAAAGGAAGAGAATGTCCTTGGCGTACTCACCCAAAACCACGGGGTCCACCATCAACCCACACTGCATTATTGCCAATAACTGGACCCTGTGGCACAGGGATATCCTGCTTGCCTTAAAGCCATTATGGCCACTGCCCTTTGGGTTAAGGCCACCAAGAAAACTGTGGGATCCCCTCTAACTATTTTTGTACTTCATGCAATAGAAGCCCTCCTGAATTCTCATCACCCTCAATATTTCTCAGCCAGGGCCTCACCTCCTATGAAGGAAGTCCTTTTGTTAACTGCTCCTCGCATAACTCTTTTATGCTATAATAACCTTAACCCTGCTACTCTTCCCCCCTCTGTCACGAAAGAAGTCCCTCTTGACTGCTTAACACTGACTGATCACCTCCTGACTCCTCATGATGATTTACAGGAAAGATCTCTCAGTAACACTGACTTCTCATGGTTCACTGATGTTCTTATTTAAAAGGTAACAATGGCAAATATTATGTTGGGTATGCTTTGCAACTCCTTTTGATGTTGCTGAGGCAGCATCTTTACCAATGGTTACTTTGGCCCAACAGGCTGAATTATACACTCTCAAATGGGCTTGTACTTTAGCTAAGGGCAAAACTGCCAATATTTATACTGATGGTACACATTTTAAGAGTAGCTCATGATTTTGGAATACTGTGGAAGCAACGTGGCTTCCTTACTTCCAGCGGAAATAAAATTTTAAATGGCTCTTATGTTCAGGAATGCAATATTTTTATCTACCACTTTAGCTATTACTAATATTGCATGGCATTCTAAACTTTACTCTATGGAAGCTAAGGGAAATCACTTTGCTGACATTTCTGCAGGGAATTTCTGCCCTGAAAGGGGCTAACAGCATTCTGTTGGTCCAAAGGAACATTTCCCCAGATGATAACTTAGAAAAACTGGCTAAAGAAACCCAACAACTGGCTTCAGAAAAGGAAAAACAAGATCAGAAATTCAAAAATTAAACCAGAAAGCTCTGGTTTAGATTAACTAACAACCCAGTCCTACTGGAGACTCTAAAATCCCCATTCAGCACCCCTGTACATGCATTAAACCACTGGTCTACTGACAAAATGACAGCATTCATGAATCAGTATTGATGGGGAAACATTGACAAATCCACCAAAAGTATCTACCTCACTTGTCCCACTTGTCTGAAATACAACCCAAAGAAGTCTGTTTGTACTGCTCCTAAACAATTTAAACTGTCCAATGGACCACTCAAGTCTGACAACTTGCTCTGGCTCATGGATATAAATATTTTTTAGCAATGGTCTATGTGTTTTCACATACAGACAGGTCTTCCTTGCAGGCAGGCTACTGCTTCTTCTGTGGTTAAGGTCCTTTTAGAAAAGAGTATCCCTACCTGGGGAATTCCTCTCAAATTTCATGGTGATCAAGGAACACATTTTACTGATCAGGCACTTCAACAAGTCTGCTATTTAGCCAGTTTTACAACACTTTCACTGTGCTTTCCACTCTCAATTCTCGTTTAGGTGAATGCGCTAATGGCATTATTATGACTCAATTGGCAAAATTTGTAAAGGCCCTCCAGATACCTCGCCATTGGTCCTTCTAAATCTCAGATCCACCCCTTTTGGAACTCATAAAGCTCTCACCCTTTAAGACAGCCACAGGATGCTCAATGCACTTGGCTCTTGCTTCTTTTGACTCACAACTGATAAGAGGAGAGATACTCCAATATTGCAAAGGCCTAATTGCTTCTATTAAAAATAACCATGTTTTTGGTAGAGCAATCTTTTCATAGTGTACTTGTGGGAGATGATGACCTTAAACGTCACCTGGCAACCTGGATATTTCGTCTATTGGAAAGAAACACCTCCAGAAGAACTCTCTTCAACCTCACTGGAAAGGCCCCTATCAGGTACTGCAAACCAGCCCTTGTGCTGCCAAACTCCAAGGAGTGGACTCTTGGATTAATGTGACACACTCAAAACTGCACTGAACCCTGACTGGCCCTGCACATCATCTGATGACCTGAAGGTAAAGATTTCCCATAATTGAAGCCACATCTGATGAGACAGCTTTCCCAAGATATCCAGACCAGGCCTGTTGGAACCTTGTCTGCCAAACCTCTGATGATGACATAACACTTCAGATGCTCTCCAATCTCTATGATCTTTATAACATAGAGACTTTAGATTAAAAGTGCCTGAAAATTCTTCCTCCTACCTCTCCTTGATACTTGAATGTGACTTCAATAGGTTTCCAATCTGTACTTTCTCTCCAATGTGAGACACCACACCCAGCAAAGGCCCCTCCTGGCATTAAGGGACAAAAAGCCACTGAAACCAGAAAACCTGATTCTTGATCAGCAGTGCTTTCAGAGAAAGACCTTGATCAAAAGGGGTAAAATGTAAAATATTAACAAACAGAAACTTCAGTTAAATAGAGTTGGGAGACCAGAAGGCAGAGCTCTCACGCCCTGTGATGACAGCAGAGCACAACATGAAAAAGAAAGACTCCTCTTCCTTCCTGGCAAGGACTCAGCCAATGAAAAACCATGGACTCTGTTTACTATAGCCCTCCCAACTTCCTTTTCCCCTCTCTAAAAGCATTCTCCTTCCCTTGCTGTGCAGGAACTTGCACGTGGCTCATCCAAACTGCACTGATGACCTTATTAAGCCTTTATAGCCAATATATGAGTCAGAACACATTTTGTTTTCATTTATTAAACTTGACTCCATAAGTAAGCAAAGGAGTTGAGCCTATAGTGATTATACCCCACTTCTCTAGCTTGAGGAAAGGATCCAGTGAGAAGCAGGATCTCCCCTAATGGGAGAGGAGGCAAGAGTGAGGGGAGAACTGTAAAAGGTCTGACTCTCTGGGATAACTGCTGGAATTTCCATCAATCCAGTGCATGCTATTCTAAAACCAATCCTACTCCTATGGCTCTCAATGAGACTAAATAGATGGGGACCCACAAAGCTTAGCCATCGGTCTACAAGGATCATGAAAACTGTCATCTAAAGCCACCCTACTCCTGAAAGGAAGAATACCTGATCTTTTTGTCCTAGGGCCATCTCTCTCTCTCTTTTTTTTCCCCTTCTCTCTCTCTTCTTAAATTCATCCAATAAATAGGCCTCATTTTCTTAGAGTATCCAGTACCAAAGAATGCTTCAATGCCAAACAATTCTAGTGACTTAGCAAAAACTGAAAGAGGAAAGAAAAGATTTATAAATACTGCAAGTTAGCCCAGAAGTAATCCTGCAACAGGCTGTTAAGAACTGCCCATTTGTTGTTCCTCTCTTCACACTTATCAAGAAGAAGGTAGTTACAGGCAGTCTGAGAATGACCAATAGAATAGAAGAAACCAGATTTTCAAAATGGAGGTACCAAATTATGACCAAAGTCAAGTGGTCTCCACCTTTTTTTCAGTCTGAAAATGTCTAAATTAAAAGCTTTGTTTTCTACATTGCAAGTGCTATATTAAAGATTAGTTTCAGTAAGCCAAAAACAAACAAAAGAAAAACTGGGGCTAGTTTTTATCTTGATAAATTCAATATAAAAAGCATTTTTGGTTTTTCCTTGATATATACAGCATATAACTATTCCTAACTAGAACACCTGATGAAGAAAATAATCAAATTATGAATTTTTAAAAAATCACCTTGGATGAAATGATAGACTCTTCCTGGTCAGCATTTTTGCACTTTTTTCCTGTGTCTTGCTCTGCTGATATACTTTCTGTACTTCCTGATGAAATTAATCGCTTTCTTCCTTGCTGTGTGATGTTTACTTGGGTTTTGTCTTTGCAGATTCCTTCTTTTCCACTTTCTTGGATTACATTATTATCTTAATCACACACAAGTATATAAACACAAAGAAAAAGAAGAAAATTATCTCCTGTACCTTCAAATGTCAATAATCCATACCAAAAAAAAAAAAAGACAGAAGGAAAGAAAAAGGATAAAAGAGCAAGTAAATTTAAAGTTCTATTTATATTAAGGCCAATCTCCAATCTGAAAATGCATATTTGCAAATCTCGAAAAGTATTAAGCAGCACCATGGCCAAGAGCTCCAGCCCTGAAGTCATCCTGGCCAAGATGCTAATGTGGGCAGGCTCCATCCTCTAACTGTTTCACCTCACCTTTCTCAACTTTGGTTTCATCATCTAGAAAAAGGGAGTTATAATAATAACTGATGGAGTTATTAGGAGGAGTAAATGAGGTAAGATACATAAACTCTCAGAGTACCACATGTATGTTAGTTATCATATACATTTTTTTAAATTTTGGCATTGAATTTCTCTAACAGAAAATCTGACACATAACTATCCAATGAATTTTACATACACTTACTGAGCCTCTATCATCCACAGTGAGGAATACAACTTAAGTTACCTTAGATACAGATTAAGTACCTAAAATAACTGAAAAGGAAGAGCAACCTCTACAAACTTCACTGATAAAGAAAACAAGTCTCAACAACAATGGACACTGCATTGCCATAATACTTATTCAAGGTTCAATGTAGTGGGGAAACTTAAATCAGCATCATATTTTGTTAACAAATTCATGAATTGTCTAATCAGAAAAGAAAAAAGATCTGCTTATTTTAAGAGGAAAATCTTCATGGTTAGTTGTCTTTCTCCTCTACTTCATGAGGGCAGAGACTTTCTGTGCCTTGTTCATTGTCCCCCATTTTGTGTCTCTAGTATCTAGACCTATGCCTAACACAAAACTGATACTCAATGAATATGTTTGAGTAATTGAATTGTTAGCATACACAGAAATTGTCCAAAGATCCTTTGAGAGACTGGATACAGGTATGTAAGGCAACCTGTAGTCACTATTTTAATGTTCTAAAGCAAAGGTTAGCAAACTTCTGTAAAAAGCCAGAGAATAAATATTTTAAGCACTGTGAGCCATATAATATTTGTCACAACTACCCAACTCTGCCTTGTAGTGTGAAACCAGCCATAGACAATACATACATGGATGAGTATGGCTATGTTCCAATAAAACTTTCTTTACAGAAACAGGCAGTGGGCTGAATTTGGCTCATGGGCTGTAGTTTGCTCAGAGCTGTTCTAAAGGATATTCAAATGCCCTGAAATGACACACCCTCATTAAACTCAGAAAAGAAATACTAATAGAATACTGTCCATATTATTGAACAGGAAAATCACTGAACCAATATAAAAGTAATGTATTTATCAAAGGAAACTTATGAAAAAACTATCTAATAACTAAACTCAGCCTCAATTGTTTAAATCTTTGTTTTGAATCTAAATTAGGGAACATTTCACATCATTTTAGAAACTGGCAGAAATAGGACTAAATAAAACTGACTATACAGTTTGGTGAAGCAAATGACCAAATATTACAACAGTTATGAATTAGTGAAACCAAGGGAAATAATCAACTATGATACTGTTTACTATGCTAGGAACTAAAAAACTGTATATTAAATAAGGCACAGCTTTTCCACAAATGACAGTTCACCACATTCCAAGTGTCACAGATGTATATAAAATTCTAAAATTAAATATATATATATTTAAAATATCCAATTCTTTAAAATTCCAAATGATATACTACAAATATCCCTTCTAGAGACCAGAGCTCTTTTTTTTTTTTTTGCATAGGAAGAAGTCATTTTGATACTGTTAAAATGTTCTTCACAAAGTGTACATAAAATATGTAAGTTAATTGGCTCGTAACAATCTTTATATCTGGCATATAAAATATTTTTCTAAATCCAGGATAAGTATACTTAAATGATAGAAATATAAAAGAAATTAGCTATTAGAGCAAATCAGTTTATTTTAAACAATTACTAACTGCATTTACTTACATGATCAGTTACACTAATACTATATGAATACTAGATCAACTATATGCATATGTCATTAAAATCACAACCATCCAATTTTATCCTCCAAAGAAACCACTCCTAACAGTTATAGTAACAATTTGATGCATATCCTTCTCAACTTTTTCATAAGTATAAGCAAATATATTTACAAATACATAAATATATACAGGGCTAAAAGTATACATGCTATTATTTCTCTGGGATAAATACCTAGAATTGGAATTTCTGGACCAAAATGTTTTATACATTTAAAGATCTAAGAGATATTGGCAAATATCTCTATTTAATGTCTCTAAATAACTTTAAAAGGCTATACCAACTTATACTTCCACCAACCATGTTTGCTGATACCCATTGTGGTCAGTACTGAATATTATCAATTGCTTAGATTTTGATGAGCTTAATAAACAGAAACTGGTATCTGGTTGTTTTAATTTACATTTCCCTATCTGATAGTAGTCATATATTTATTGGCTGTTTGTATTTATTCTTCTGTAGTACAGCATATAAAATGCCCCAAATTTCTACCAAGTTCTTTCTTTTGTGTTACTAAGTAGACAATCATTAAAAACCTTCTATCTATTTTATAACTGTGACAGATAATATCTCCCAGTATATTGTTTGTCAGTCTGCTATTTGCCTCTGACTTCGTTTACAGTGTCTTTTGCATTAAAATTTTTTTTTACCTTTAATCTAAATAGATCTGCCAAATTTTCCCTTATGGTTCTAGGCTCCCCATCATCTTAAGAAAGTCTCCCAGAAGTAATAAAAAATATTTCCCCATATTTTCTTCAAATGCCTTAATAGTTTCAATTTTTACATTGGTTATTAATTCAATAGAAGTTTATTTATGAATATGGCATGAGCAGTGAGTGCTCTATTATTATTTCTTCCAAATGGAAAGCTGATTCTCCCAACATCATATTTAATAATGATGCATCCTTTCCCCATCAATTTAACTGATAATTTCTTATATATTAAATGTGTGTTATTCTAATCTGCTTCGGGGTGTTTCATTCTTTTTTACTGGTCTAACTTACCTATTCCTATGCCAGAACTATCAACTACTAAAAGTAGGCACCAGCCTAGATTGTGAAAAAGGAAAGTTCTATAAAGAAATGAATATTTCTGTCATTCAGACTGTCCTTGAGCATATATAAAAAATCTCCTAATGCACTTTATACAATGCTGACATAGCTCTAATGTCAAAATCTGACATGGATGGCACAAATGGAGAAAAATACTAACCACACTTATGAATATAGATACAAACCTCCTAAACTAAATATCAGCAAATCTAGCACAGCATGAAAATAATAAGTCACCACAATAAAATTAACTTATTCCAGGAACACAAGCATGGTACAACATTAGGAAATCTACCAACATCATTAATTACATTATCATATGAAAATGCAGGACTGTTTCTATAACAAAATTTCTTTTCAAAGAATTCAACAGTTATTCCTGAAGGAATCAGTCAATCACCCTAAACATGATGAGTATCAGAATCAAATACCAATCATATTAAGTGCTGAAACACTAACAGAATTACTGTTAAAATCAGGAATACAGATGCCAATTTTATCCATTTTTGTTTAAAATTTATAGGATCTAACTTATGAAATAAATGTTTTTAAAAGCAGTAAATAGATCAGAAGAGCCAAAATTATCATAATTCTGTAGATATGACTATACAGCTAGAAAATCCAAGAGGCTAAAAAATGATTAGAATTAGATCATTTAACAAGGATGAAGTAAATGTTTATAAAGAATAAGAAGAGCTTTAAGTAAACTGAACCATAATCAAATTAAACAATGTCAGTTAAATATTTATAATGTGTATTGAGTTGTCAAACAGAAAATATTCAGAGTACAAAATTAAGTGTAAACTAAATGGTTTGGGGACTACTTACTACTTCAACCTTTATCAGCATGTGCCATTTTTCATAACTCCATGTTGGAGGATTAGAAGATGGGGAAAGAAGAATACTAAAGGGTTGCATGATAACCAGTGAAAATATAAAAGCTGCCTTTTCAATCTAGCAAGAGTGTCATACCCTAGGAGTTCTAACTTGTCCTGGGGTCTAGAAGGTTGAGGAAGCAAATGGAAGCAAAGAGAGGGGAGGCTCTAATACCCTTTGCCCAAATATTTATATTCACTTACCAATCACTAAGGGACATGGAAAAATTTTAGCCCAGGCCTGAGAAGCTCATGATAACATCTAAGGGCTAGTAGCTGGGGACCCAGAAAAGTAAATAAATTAGAAGTATACTGGTTGAAAGACAGAAAGGATAGCCTGATCACAGCAAACATTCACGTACATATAAGAATTAAACTAACAGTTAAACTGAGAAAAGATCTAGGAAAGAATGCAAGGGCATATTAATAAAATAAAAAGCAAAACCCAAACCAAACCAAACCCCCAAAGCATACAGAGGGTAAATTCAGGTGGCCATCCAGGTATAGTGGTATGGTTCAGAGCATGGGCTTCAGAGCCAGACAGAACTAGGTCTCAATTATAGCTCTGGCATTTATTATGATCTTAAATAAGTTAGTTAACATCAGTTAACATTATTATTTGTCCTGTAATTAATGTCACAGATGGTTCCAAAATATCAAGACGGTTTCAGATAGTCTCAATAAAGATCAATGAACACAACAGAGTACTAAAGCTGCAAAAGACGTAAGAAAGTATCCTACATCTAAATGAGCCTAAAATGCATCTTGGAAATTGATTTTTCAAAATCATTAGCATCGGTCTATTGACCTGGATGATATATTACTTAAACAAACAGAACAATAACAATAATAAAAACTACACAGCAGAAAAAGTCAAATTATTCCAACCTTTAATTAGCTGGATTCAAGTACGAAACTGTCCTTTACTTCTAGATCTTTCTGTCTTTAAAGGAGTTAAGTAACCTAACTTCGCTTTTTTAAGTATTCCCCCAAAGTCTGAATTTTTAAGACATGCCTGAATGCAAAGACTTTTTTATCTTATTTTGAAGCGTTAGCATTTTAAGTATATTATGTACTATATAATATTCCTGTCCAAATCAATGTCAAATTACTCTCATTTGTATTTTCAAGGTGAGGTGCCAAAAAAAGTGCTTCTTATTTTATATGGTGCATTTATCAAGTGAAAATTAATGGATATTTGCTTCAAATTTATAATTTGAAGCAAATATATTTTAGACGATTATAAGTCATGTAATAATGGTAGTACAGAAGCAGATAGAGTACAAAATAACTCTGAAAGAAAAGAACTTGTTTGCAAGGAGGCAGTTCACATTGGTCCAAGTTTTGGTCAAATAATATTCTTTCTATATTAGAGAAAAGGTTCTACTGAGGGAAAGTGCTGCCCCCTCTCCACTACCATCCCCCATTCCCGTCCTGCAAACTGAGAAGAACCACACTTAATGAGAAATGTTACTGATAAAAATATATTATACATGTAATGATGGGGGGTGGGGGATTGAAAACCACTGTCCTGGAATAAAACACTTAGCAGGAAATCTTATGATTTAAATACGAAAATTCTCTAGATTAAATCACATCTCCCTCACCACATGATATATAAGCTATTTTTGCCACAAGACCACTCTGATCCTACTACAATCTAAATTAGCATTAAATAAGGAATATTCTGTACACAACATATTTGATCAAAAACTTTAGAAGACTTCTATGACCACTATGCTGAACATGAGAAATAGTAAGAGTCGGAACATTCAACTAACATATATTGTGCTGTTAATTGTACTGTCAATTGTGCTGTTAATTTATAAAAGACAATGTTCAAGGTAAAAAGGCAAATTGACTGAACTGATCATCCCAAACAAAACCATTACAAATTTTAGACAAAGTATTTTTTTAAAAAAACAACTATTTGAAGGCACTAGAGAGTAACCAAAAAGGCAGAAATGACGAGTCTGACCTTGAAAAATTAACTACAGTCTGCGAGGTTTATCAATTTATGGCTTTTTCCCTGAGGGCATCTCCCAATTCGCAGGTGACAGAAAGCTGCAGCCTTACTGGCTTAAGTGCTGGCTGAGTTTGAGGCTAACAGAGTAGGCAGAAAGTTAAAGACAAAATTCCAGAAGGAAGAAAGGCTTAGAGAGCCAAGAACCAAAATCTACATTTAAAACTGACCCAAATCCCTGGCTGTTGCTAAACTACATGCGCAGAGACTGCAGCTGCTGTCCACACGGAGGAAACAGAGTTTAGGGCCTGAATTAAATGCCCATTAAGAAAACAGGAAGTAAATTTCCTATTAGGCCCAGTTAATTGCCTATTAAAATAAAAATATTTATTCAGAGGGATATAAAATCAAAGTCTCTATACTCTATCATTCATAACATCCAATAGCATAAACAAGAAAATGTGACCCATATAAAGGAAAATAAGCAGCCAATTGAAACTAAACCTGAGATGATGAAAAGCTGCAAATAAAATGCAGACTGAATAATACAATGTAGCAAACATTTTAACAATCTTGAATCAATGGGAATACCCAGCAGATGACACAAATCATTGTGGTATCTGCTATAACAGTGAACTATGCTAGGACACTGCTCTCATCTTTGACTCCTTCAGCACGTACCATTGGGTGCCCGTAGTTTTTTGTTTAATTAAATAATTAAATTAATTTTAAACACGCTTACTGTGCTTGTCTTTTACCTTAGACATGACCCCAACAGGTCTGTTTGAAAACCTACTTTAATAAGTCGTCTGTATTGCTTTCAGTATTAAAATGAATAGTATTTTTCTACATATGTAAATAGCACATATTGTAATGGGTGAAACCTAGAGTTGACCAGGAAACAATTTTTCGAAATTTTTTTTTCCACTGTAGTATAAAGGGAGTGCTTTAGCAACATATATCATGATCCTTTAATATTTACACTTTTTGATAAACTAATTTCCTTTCTACAATTTATACCATAGTAATAATAAGAGTAGACTTCTAAGATATTCACAGTTTTTAATTGCACTTATTAATGAAGCTGCAATTTGGGACAGTGAATAAATATTCAATAATAAGATAATTCTTAAATGATGATGTATTAAGACCATGTATTACTGTGGTTGGCAGAATTCTAAAATGAACCCTCCCCAAGATTTCCTGCCCTAATCCCCAGGACTGTGAATAAGATGAGATATCATGCCCATGATTATGTTAGGTTATATGGCAAAATAAATGTTGCACCTATTTTTAAGGTTACAAATCAGTTTATCTTGGGTTAATTAAATGGGAGATTATGTACATGGGCATGATCTAGTCAACAAATCCTTTAGAGCAGAGAGTTTTCTCAGCTAGCCAACGAGGGGAAATTAAAGAGACGCAAAGCTGGAGAAAGGTCTGTTGTGTTATGCTGGCCTTGAAAATGAAATGCAAGAACAGAAAAATGCCCTTTAGGAGCAGAGTGAGCTCCAGCCAACAGTCAGCAGGAAACCAAGTCCTTTAGTCCTCCAACTGCAAGGAAGCAAATTCTCCACAACTGGAATAATCTTCTAAGGGGATTCTCCCATGACACCCAGGTCAGAACCCAGCCTGACAGACACTTGGATTTCTCTTGTGAAAATCTCAACAAACAACTCAGTTGAATCTGCCAGACTTCTCATCTTTAAAACTGTGAGCTAGGGCTTCCCTGGTGGCGCAGTGGTTGAGAGTCCGCCTGCCGATGCAGGGGACACGGGTTCATGCCCCAGTCCAGGAAGATCCCACATGCCGCGGAGCGGCTGGGCCTGTGAGCCATGGCCACCAAGCCTGCGCGTCCGGAGCCTGTGCTCCACAACGGGAGAGGCCACAACAGGGAGAGGCCCGCGTACCGCAAAACAAAACAAAACAAAACAAAACAAACTGTGAGCTAGGGCTTCCCTGGTGGTGCAGTGGTTAAGAATCCGCCTGCCAATGCAGGGGACACGGGTTCGAGCCTTGGTCCGGGAAGATCCCACATGATACCGAGCACCTAAGCCAGTGTGCCACAACTACTGAGCCTGAGCTCTAGAGCCCACAAGCCACAACTACTGAAGCCCGCATGCCTAGAGCCCATACTCTGCAACAAGAGAAGCCATCGCAGTGAGAAGCCCGCGCACCGCAACGAAGACCCAATGCAGCCATAAATAAATAAATAAATAAACAAACAAACAAATTCATTTAAAAAAACCCTGCGAGCTAATAAATGGGTACTGTTTTAAGCCACTAAAAAATAATCATAATCATAATAATTAGCAGAATGGTGTTTGATAAATGGCATAAAATAATAGTTTATGTTTAAAATTAGACTTCATGAACACATCTAAAGAAATGTTAGGCTAAGTTATACACTTACATAACTGCTATTGTGTCTTCATTTGTTCAGAAAAACTTTCAAATTCTGTTAAATATTTTCCTGAAACAAAACCTACCTCCACTGATGACTGGTACTGAAAGGTTCTGATCACTTAGATTTTCTGTTAACATCCACGCTGGAAGGATTCTTTTCCTCTGGGAAGGGTTTGGCTGTTGCTTACTCAAGTCTCTACTTTCATCTAGGAAAGACTAAAAAGGCACTTATATATGAATTGCTAAAAATAATCCTGCATCCTTAATAAAACCATAAAAATTATTTACTTTGCAGAAAACTACCATTAAAAAAATCCATCTGGGCTTCCCTGGTGGCACAGTGGTTGAGAGTCCGCCTGCCGATGCAGGAGACACGGGTTCCTTCCCCCGTCCAGGAAGATCCCACATGCCACCGAGCAGCTGGGCCCGTGAGCCATGGCCGCTGAGCCTGCATGTCCGGAGCCTATGCTCCGCAACGGGAGAGGCCACAACAGTGAGAGGCCCGCGTACCACAAACAAAAAAAAAATCCATATGCAACTGTGGACTGAGTTGCTCAAAGTTCTCAAGGAAAGAAATTCAATATCTCTGTTAGTTGAAGTGTTGGTCTAGTGTGATATTCTCTAGAGCTTAACTTAAAAACAGCAAAAGCAGATCAATGCTAGAAATTTTGTCATGATATGTCTAATACCAGTTGTCTTTTCTTTCCTTAAGGAACATGTTATAAATGGATGAGCTCTTAAATTTCTTACCACACTATTTGCAGCGGTCTGGGTCTTTCCTATTTCTGTGCTTCTTTCCATCTGTGGGGCATCAGGTGTCTCATCAGGCAAATCAATCGAGGAAGATTTTGGCGCTTCATTCAATATATCATCTTCATCATGTATTTGACTGTTTCTATGAAATACAATTGAAATTCATTTATTAATCACTTAAATTTAAAACATTTCTATTGCCTACCATGCCATTATGTGATTCGCCCAAGTACATCTAACTAATGGGTTATGCTACTTTTCTCAGACTTAGGAAGACAAAAAAGCAGATTATAGTATGCTAGAATAAAATATATAGACTAGAATATGTTCCTCATCTTCTGCCCACTCTATCACCATAAAATACATTAATCTTTCCAAAACATGGGCCTAGAAACCACAGCTATTTATAAGATGGGCAATGGCCATCTCTATGAAGGCTTAAGAGTTATTTACTTACTATATAGTATTTGTTCAGATTGTCCATAAAAGTTAAGATCTCCTCCAAGTATCCAAAAAGAAAATGCAAACTGTAAGAACATCAGCTAAGCTAGTTAGGCTCTTGAAGAAAAAAGAAATAAAATCCTGAGGTCAGGTTCACACACAGCTGCTACTGGGGTCCTGGCCAGTGCAGCCACTTGTGAAATCTCCCCAAACTTGTAGTCCGACACAGGAGCATCCACAATCACATGTGGAACATACTAGCAGAACCAATTACCTCCTACTTGCTGCAAAGTGTGGTAAGATCATCCAAAGTTCTGGATCATTATTCTTTATGTATGCATAGAGATGATCCAACAGACTTATCTTTTTTTTGTTTTTTCTTTTTTTTGTTTTTTTTGCGGTACGCAGGTCTCTCACTGCTGTGGCCTCCCCCGCCGCGGAGCACAGGCTCCGGACGCGCAGGCTCAGCGGCCATGGCTCACGGGGCCCAGCCGCTCCGCAGCACGCGGGATCCCCCCAGGCCGGGGCATGAACCTGCATCCCCTGCGCCAGCAGGTGGACTCTCAACCACTGCGCCACCAGGGAAGCCCCAGACTTTTCTTTTCGAAAATTTGAAAATATAGATGGAAATACCACTCAGAAATAAAAAGGAAAAAAGTATGATATGTACATTAACTTGGATGAATCTCAAAGGCGGTTTGCTAAGTGAAAGAAGCCAGACACAAAAAGTACATATCGTATGAATCCATGCATATGTCATTCTGAAGAGGTAAAGCTACAAGGACAGAAATCAGATCAGAAGTCGCCAGAAACAGTGGGTGGCGGAGGGGAATGACCACAAGGAGGCAAGAGGGAATTTTCTGGGGAAATGAAAATGTTCTATATCTCACTGTGGTGGTACTTACATGACTACACAAATTTGTCAAAGTGCATTGAATTATACATTTAAAAGGGGTGAATTTTACTATTGGTAAAATGTTCCTCAGTAAACACTAACATTAAAAAACTTTGTCTAGCTGAGAAAAGAATAATTAATGGCTTGTTTTATTTGTTTTAGTGTATCTTATAGGAATAACCTCCTTCAAAGGCAGACTCGAATTCATGGCAGGAATCAGTCAAAAGGGAACAACTTACTTAGACTAAATTTCCCTGCAACACCACTGTTTTAGTTCATTCAATAAATATTTTTTAAATACCTAGGGTGTGTCAGACACTGTGCCAGGCACTGGGGACTCAGAGTTGAAAATGTATGATTGCATGAAATTGCACTCCCATCACAATATTCAAATCCATTTTACTCACAACACACAGGTGTGCTTACAAATTCTGATTTTTTTCCTCAAATTTTCTTAATATTTAATTTGAAAAATATTAAGAAACACTCCAGAGAAATGCAATGGCTTTTTACAACTTACGGTGTTACAAATTAAGCAACATCATCCATTCCATTTCTAGTTTTTCTATTCTGGCATAAATTCAAGACTAATACACACACATCCTATAGCCATAGGGAATTTTTATTAATATTTACCAAGAATAAATATAACAACAAAAAAAATCCTATCCCAGAACAAAATTCCAACATTTAGCTTCAAATAGGTCAAAGTGCAAATTATTCTCTTATACTTTTATTTAAATATAAATATTGTCACTGTGATATGGACATATTCTTATATTATCTTCAAATACTTCCTCAAGCAATCAACTATCACAGATTTATAATACAGTGTAATCAGAATTGTTAAAAAATAAAAACTTGGAATTTAATCTAAATACAATATAACAAAGGTAAATGAGTTACCCTTTTCTTTGGTAATAGCTATCAAGACATAATTCACATAATCATGAAATTCATGCTGTTAAAGTATAAAATTCAGTAGTTTTAGTATATTCCAAAGTTGTACAATGATCACCAATATCTAATTTTGGAACATATTCATCACCTCAAAAAGAAATCCCATATGCATCAGCAGTCACTTCCCATTCTCTTCTCCAGCCCCAGCAACTGCTAATCTACTTTCTGTCTCTAGAGATTTACATTTTCTGAAACTTCATATAGATGGAATCATACAAGTTGTTTGTATGCAGATGTTTTCAATTCTTTGGGGTACATTCCTAGGAGTGCAATTGCTGTGTCACATGTAATTCTGCGTTTAAAATTTTGAGAAACTGCCAGAATGTGTTCCAAAGAGGCAGTAACACTTTACAACCCACTACCAAAGCATAAGAGTTCCAATCTCTCCACAACCTCATCAACACTTGTTATTATGTCTTTTTTACCATAGCTACCCTACTGAACGTGAAATGGTATCTCATTGTGGCTCTGATTAGCATTTCACGTTGAGCATCTTTTCATGTGCTTGTTGGCCAGTCAGGTATTTTCCCTGAAGAAATGTCTACTCAAATTTAGTATGCATTTTGAAATTGGGTTGTCTTTTTATTACTGTGCTGTAAAAGTTGTTTACATATTCTAGATAGAAGTCCCCTATCAGATATATGACTTGCAAATGTTTCCTCTCCTTCTGTGGGTTGTCTTTTCACTTCCTCGATGGTATCCTTAGAAGCACAGAAGTTTTTAACTGTGATGAAGTCCAATTTATCTATTTTGTTTGCTTGTGCTTTTGTTCTTCTATCTAAGAAATCATTGCCTAATCCAAGGTCACAAAAATTTATACTTGTGTTTTTTTCTAAGCATTTCATAGTTTTAGCTCTTATATTAGGTCTCTGGTGCATTTTAAGTTTAGTTTTTCTATGTTGTGAGGTAGGAGTCTAACTTCATTCTTTTGCATTTGTCCCAGCACCACTTATTGAGAAGGCTACTCTTTTCTCCATTTAAATGTTTTGGCACTCTTGTAGAAAATTAATTGGCCATAGTGTAAGGGTTTATATCTGGACCCTCAACTGTATTCCACTGACCTGTATGTCTTTCTTCACACCAGTACTACACTGTCTTGATTACTGTAGCTTTGTAGCAGGTTTTGAAATTATGAAGTGTGAATCTTCCAACTCTTTTCTTCTTTTTAAAGACTGTTTTGGCAATTAAGTTATTCTTAACTCTTAAAGATATATTCCAAGTTATATTTAAATATAAGTTATATATTTTGTCTTTAATACAAAATGTACTGCTAATATGTACGAGCTGGATCTAAAAGTAAGTTTTAAAATAATTATAAATGAATTGTAAACATGCACACTTTCATATTACAATGGCATTTTCATCAACATTTTATTGTTTTGTCCTGTCCAAAATTAAAGTGATTAAAATTAGCTATTTATACGGAATCTAAGTATTAAGAACTTTAACAATTTGAAAGAAAAATGTAATTTGGTACAAAAGATTTACTTTCCTTTCCTCAACAGTGTTTTAAAGAAAATAATCCCTCTAGAGAGAGAATGTTATACTTCCTTATCAGCAATGAAATTCAGATAAAGAAAATGTTATACAATATTTCATTCATGTATTCAAGAAGCCAATGCCTGCTAAGCACCCACTACTGGGGAAGCAATAGGAATGCAAAATTAATGTTGGTCCTTCTATATGAAATACGTCAAAATTTAATTAGCTAAAATCTAAAACTTTTTTTTGGCTTTCTTACTTTGACTTCTCAAAAAAGTATGGATTTTAGTACTTCTCACAGAATAATTTCATAGAAACATATACAGAAAAGAGTGAAAAATGAACACACTAGAGCTGATATATATGGACCCATATGCTCTCATTGAGTTCATTATGAATGGGATTTATTATACAGAATGTAAACACTACATGAAAAGCATGTTGACATGAGTGAAGTGAGAACCTAAAGAAATGACAAGCTTTTGTACGGTTGTTTTGTTGTTCAAATCTCTTTCTTAAATTCATAACTGGTTGGAAGAAAAAATTTACAATGATATCAGGGGTCCTTACAACTGACACAAAGCACATAGGTTTTCTTTTCTGTTCTTATTCAAATTTAAAAATATTTCAACATGTAGAAATATAGAGAAAATATAATGTATGTATTCTATCTACCTATCTATTAATATAAATACTTCTGTATCCACCACCCAAATAGAAACATTTTGTCACATTTGCTCCAGATTAATTATAAATACAATCAAAGCTTCCTCTGTGTCCAGTCTCAATCTTGTTCCTCTCCCTCTCATCCCTTCTTTGAAGGAAAATTATTCTGATTTTATTATTCACATGCATGTCCTTATACTTTTACTACTATATGTATATATCCATTACTTGTGTATATATATATACACATAATGTATATATTATTCATGAAGTAATCCAAATAATCCATAATACACAGGTATAATATGTAATATATATCTATATACAAACGGTGTATGCTTTATATATATGTAATCTTTTTGGTTTTTTTTTCCTCAACATTACATTGTGGAGATTTATCCACATTTTAACCTGGAGCTCTCTCTAGTTCATTCACTTTCACTCCATTTTAAAACTACACCAAATTTATTTAGCCACTCTCCAAGTGTCTTCACTATTAGAATGATTGCTATAGTAAGCTTTCTTATACAGTCAGGGAAGTCAGTAAGAGCTATAGTCCTAGTCAGCTTGTATTTGAATTCTCTGTCACATATTAGCTATGAGACCTTGGGCAAGTCTCAAACCTTCTGCGTCTCAGTTTCCTAATCTGTAATATAGGGATTTTAACAGTACCTATTCCTTATAAAGATGGTTGTGAAGATTAAAAAGTTCATACGTGTAAATCTTACACAACAGTACAACGGTGTTTTTATGAGGTAGACACTACAAAATGGAGCTAGTTCTAAAATATATGAGAATCCCAATGGTATCAAAAAATGTCTAAAGTATACTTCAATACTTCCACAGTCTAAGACATGGTTCACTCCCCCTTGCTAGAGGATAGCAGCCTTTCTTTGTCTGGAGACCAGGCAGCTGCCTCCTAATGGTATACGTGTCATGATGATACTTGCCTTCCTCAAGACCTGCCCTCCCACCCCTCGTGGCTTCTATTCCAATAACCAAGGTCAACTCATCATTACCTGACTAGAAAAGTACTGTCCCTACTTCAACAGGAAAGCAAATATTTACTAAAGAGCTACAGGACCTGGCTAATATGTACTGACAGAAACCAGAAGACCATGCCCAAGAATAGATCTTGAAGATGCTAAAACAGGGGATGCAGAATAAAACTGGAAAAAAAAACACTGCAACCTGTCCTGCAACCTGGGATTTAAGGTACTGGCAAGGACACCTGAAGCCAGTCGTAATATACAGCTGAAATGGCTTGTTCATGCTTGGAAAAAGAATATGTTTACAGTAAATAGGGTAGAAATAGAGAATGCCCTGGCATGATACTGAAAAGGGGGTCAATAGGCTCTAAGAGGTGGGCATGCTAAAATGGACTTATTACATGAGACTAGAGAATCCCCCACCTGACCATGTTCCCCAGAAGGGCCCAGAACACTAAGCTATATACTAGTGAGGCAGTGTTGAAGAGCTCAATGGTAACTGCCTCTATAGGTCAATGTTGATGGTAGGAGAGGCTGCCAAGAACAAGGCTCTTTAGCATCAATGGAGATGACAGCATTCTAGAATTGCAGAGGCCAGGTGGTTAGCATTTAACTATCAGAGGCTAAGTGGACATTATTTGCATAACAGTCAGCAAAGTTGTAATGGCACTGATCTATAAGCACCTTTAACAATGGCTATCCACCTAGCTGGAGATTACATTGCCCAGCTTTCCTTGCAACTCCGTGTAGCCATGTGCCAAACAACCCGATCAAAACGTGGGCAGAAGACTTAAATAGGCATTTTTCCAAAGAAAACATACAGATTACTAACAGGAACATGAAAAGTTGCTTAACATCACTAATTATTAGAGAAATGCAAATCAAAACACCATGAGATATCACTTCACACCTGTCAGAATGGCTATCATCAAAACGTGTACAAATAACAAGTGTTGGTGAGGATGTGGAGAAAAGGGAACCCTTGTGCACTGTTTAAGACTATAAATTGGTGCAGCCACTACGGAAAACACTACAGAGGTTCCTCAAACAACTAAAAATAGAACTACCATATGATCCAGCAATCCCACTCCTGGCTACGTATCCTAGAAAAACAAAAACACTAATTCGAAAAGATACATGCACCCTGATGTTCATAGCAGCACTATTTACAACAGCCAAGATATGGAAGCCCAAGTGCCCATCAACAGATGAATGGCCTGTTGTTATACAAAGATACATACATACATACATATATATATATATATACACACACACACACACACACACACACACACACACACACACAATGGAATATTACTCATCCATAAAAAAGAATAAAATTCTGCCATTTGCAACAATATGCAGGGACCTAGAGAGTTTTACATTAGTGAAATAAGTCAGACAGGGAAAGACAAATACTTTACGTTATCACTTATATGTGGAATCTAAAAAATACAACAAATGAACGTATATAGCAAAACAGAAAGAGACTCACAGATATAGAAAACAAACTAGTGTATACCACTAGGGAGAGGGAAGGGAGGATGAGCAAGATAGTGTTATGGGATTAAGAGATAAAAACTACTGTGAATAAAATGGATAAGCGAAAGGATATACTGTACAGCACAGGGAATTACAGCCATCTCTCAGTAATAACTTTAAACGGAGTATAATCTATAAAAATACTGAATCACTATGCTGTACACCTGAAACTAATATAATATTATAAATCAACTATAATTTTTAAAACGACAGAGAATATATCCAGCACCCCCAAAAAGCTCCCTTGTGGCCCCCCTTCCTAGTCAATCCTCCAGAAATAAACATTGATGGATTAGTTTTCTTATAATAGAACGTAATATAAATGTAACTATACAGTAGGTATTGTTTTGTGCCTTGCTTCCTCAGGATTTTCTAAATAGACAATCATGTCATCTGCAAATAAAGACAGTTTTGCTTCTTTCTTTCCAGTATGATGCACTTTATTTCTTTTTCTTGCTTTACTGGACTGGTTAGGACCTCCAGTCAACATGGAATAGAAGTTGTGCAAATGGATATCTTTGTTTTGTTCCCAACTGTAGGGAGAGAACTTTTCAATACCTCACTACTAAGTATTTTTTTATAGGAAGGAAATTTCCTTCTTTTCCTAGTTTTCTCTAAGGTTTTTTTAACAGGTATTAAATTTTTGTCACAATTGTTTTTAGGCATCTACTGGAATGACAGTTCTTTAATCTGTTATAGTGGATTTCACTGATTGGTTTTTTTTTTTATATATATGATAAATTCACCTTGCATTTCTCAGACAAATTTCACTTGGTCATAGTGTATTAAAATCTATTTCACACATTGCTGGGTTTGACTTCTAAATATTTTGTTTTAAGGAATGTGGGTTTGTATTTACTTTTCTTGTAATGTTCTTGTCTGATTTTGGTATCAGGATTATGGAAGCTTCATAAAATGAGTGGGGAAGTGTACTGTCTTCTATTTTGGAGAAAAAAGTATAATATTGGTATTATTTATACCTTGTAAGTTTAAGAGAAATCACTAGTGAAGTTCCTTGCAGGAAATTCTTAAATCGGGAACTCAATTTCTTTAATGGACATAGGATTCATCAGATTTTCTATTTCTTCCTGTATCAGTTTTGGTAAATTGTGTTTTTCAAGGAACGCATCCATTCATTTAGGCTATCAGTTTTACTGGCATAAAGTTTTACGTAATTATTTCTTCATTATTCTTTTAAGGTCTGCAGGATCAGTAGTGATATTGCCTCTCCCATTCCTGATACTGATAATTTGTGTTTTCCAGCTTCTTTTTCTTGGTAAGCCTTGTCAATTTTATCAATTGTATTAGTCTTTTCAGAAAACTAACTTTAGGCTTTGTTGATCTTCTTTGTTATTTGTCTATGTTCTATTTCATTGATTTCTAGTCCTATTCTTCTTATTGTTTCCTTTTTTCTCTCTATTTTGGGATTAATTTACTCCTGTTTGTCTATCTTCTTAAAATAGAAGCAAAGGGCATCAGTTTTACCTCTTTCTTCTCTTCTAATATAGGCATTTAATATAAATTTCCCTCAAAGGACTACTTTAGATATATTTCACAAATGTTTTTGTTATGTTTTCAGTATTATTCTGTTCAAAATGTTTTCTAATTGCCCTTTTCTCTGGGTTCCAGAGGTTACCTAGGTATGTGCTGTTTAATTTCAAAACACTTGAAGATTTTCCTAGATATTGTATTTTTATTGATTTTTAAATTTAATACCAGTGCCGTCAAAGAACACACTCTATATAATTTTGTCCATCTACTTCTATAGGTCCAGTTTAAGTATTCTATAATTTAAAAACTAAAACAAAGGGGAATAATCTGCTAATGACTGCCTCAACAAAACTAGTGTATTAATTTCAATTTTACATCAGCTATTTATTGTAACCTCATTTCATCCATTTCCCTATTCTATATTTTCTGTTATTTTTATAAGAAATAAGAGTTATACAAGCATAATCTAAAACAGAGGTTAATACCTTAAGAAAATTTTAAAAACTAAAAAAAAAGATTAAGAAAATGTAGTCAGTTTCAAATTAACTATCCTGGTTATTGTTAGATGCGAAATATATTCTAAACACAATGGTAAAAGATACAACATATGGAAGCAATCACTATTGAAGCATAAGTTTCCAAAATCTAATGTTTTCTAGAAACACACACACACACACACACACACACACACACACACACACACACTCACCATGTAAGACCTATCGCCAATTTAGTTGAATTCTAGAGTGGTGTCTACTGAAGCTTTTGTGGATGACTGAGGAATTAGATTACAAATACCATTACTTAATTGCATTTCATCAGGCAATCTTACCTTAAAGTACATTCCACTTCCGTTTCAGAATGTGTAGACAAAACACGAAAAATGTATTTGTCAACTAATAAAGAGAAACTATCTCCAGGATTCAACCAGTGCCATAGATTTGTCTTCAATGGTAAGAGCTGGCTCTTCTCAGAAGACTGATAAAAGCACGGATTTGTATGTATCTAACAAATTAAAGAAAAAGAATACAGTGATGTAGTAACTTAAAATCATGACTAGTTAAAACTACAACTAAATACGAACTGATTCAAAATTTGTGTCAAAACAATTCTAAGTATAAACTTACACTTAAAAGTCTAATAAATCTGGCACTTCTAAGTATCATAATTATTATCTAAACATAAAAAAATAGTTGTAACATACCTCCCATTTCTCTAGGAATCAAAGAAAAAAGCAAATTTATCAATTAACTGGTTAAAAGATACTTCTATTTTGTTTGAGAGATGACTGGACATTGGAAAGAGAAACATGAAAAATAATTATCAGTATGGAAACTGAGTCCCCCAATTTTGATATCCAAAATTCACTAATCTATTGAAAATTCTCTTCTGCTTATTTTCCCCTAATAATTTCTTACTATGATTAAAAAATGAGAAACTATGGGAAGGAAATTCTTGATCAAATTTCTCAAGCAAACAACATACCTTTTTTCTTTACTCCTCACAGAGGAATCTTCTTATTTTGTTTAAATGAAATTCCCCTCTGAAGATCATCATCCATATTCAAATTGCAAGAGGTAAATATATCTCAATGTCAAAACTATTACAATATCCCCTATTTTGAATTATGTTTCCACTGATTACCTCACGTTAGCAAAGATAATGAGAGCTGCCTCCATAATTAACACCTATTGAAAGGCATCTTAAAAATTCTAACTAAAATCAAGCTGAATTTAACCATCTCCAGAATAGCCTTCTTGTCATCTAAACCACTGGGTCTTTTAATAAGCTTTAGCATATACCAAAGCAATCCACATTAATGCAGATCTTCAGTTTTTTAAAAGAATTTTACATAGAGCAACTCCCCCTACCACCCATTCATCTGTCTACTTCATCAGTATAAATGACATTTTTTTCTAGAGACATCAACCATCTCTCCATTTATAGCAAGGTAAATGTCACCCTGAGATTGGACATATGCCAAACATTCTCAGTTTTTCTATTTATACTTCATTAAAGTATCTTGAGATGCAACTAAATTTTCACACATCAAAACCTTTTCTGATCCCAACCATTTAATATATCTATAGGTGTTAAGATACGTTTTATTCACCCTGAGTTTGAACAGACTAGAAATGAGTATAAATTCAGTAGGTAAAAACTTCTGTTCCTACTGTAAAAAATATTCATTATGGAAAAATTAAGGAAGCTTATAATAGTCCTCTTTTTAATGTATTTTGAAATTCTAGAAATGCATCAGTATTTTTTTTTCTTTTTACCCCTCAAAAATTTTCTTTTCATTGGGAAACTTGGTTAAAATTTTTTATTAAATATAGTTACTTTCATTTTTTAAAAATCTTAATCATTTATGGAATATAAACTAAGTAAGATATAAACAAGTCTAGAATATTGCTATAAAACATGAAGCAAATAATGTTGTTAAGTTAGGTAGATTACTTTGCTTTATAATTTATTTTTCATTTGTTTTTATTTCTTAAAATGCCTATTTCTATGGGAAAAGAATAGGGTATTTCAAGTGTAAATACAAGATATTCTGATTTAGTTTCAATTATATATTAAAACACACCAAAATATCCACAAACTTTTACTGAACATCTACAACATTCTTTCATTCCATTCAAATGTCAAGCCCCAGATCATTTACCTCTGAAGTCCATCTCTCTTTAGCATTTGCAGTCACTGCCCTAGTTCAAGCTCTTACCCACTGCTTGCGTTTCTTGCTTGTGCTAACATCATATCAAGTCTCCCTGATTTCCTTTACTTCACTGCTTCCTAAGTTTTTTTTTTTACATTTCCCTACATAAGGCCTCTGATGCTTCTCCAATATAAGCAAAGCATAGCAGTGAAGGCTCTTCATAAAGCTACAGTGGTTTGCAACCTCATCTCTCACCTTCATACACCAAAATCTTCACCCTATACACACAATCTTTGATCCAATCATTGAGACCTACTCAAAAATGCTCTTTTGTTTACTACAGCCTCAGTAATGTCTTATCCCACCCCACCTTTCTGCTTGAACTATTGGAACCAGTCCCTATCAGTTCAAAGATAGTCATCTGATAAATCACCACTAGACTCCAAGGTCCATGGGTGCAGATAACTACCTAACACAGTTCTAACAGTCTATGATTAAAATGACTACAGAAGCCTCTAGCAGCAGGAAGAATCAATGATAGTTCAACTGTCAATCATTAGTGAATAATCTCAGGAACGGTTCCAAATAGTGTACCATAAGAAGTGAGGCTTGAAGTCTAATGTACTTAATATAAATGCTACCTGTTGAATCACTTAAATAGAGTCACCCCTAAAACTGTTTGACTGCATTCTCTATAAGATGTCATATTAAATGATTTTTTAAAATTATAATTGGTACAATTAGGTAAACTAAATTTCAAACAGAATCCACTTTCATCTGCTATAAAGCTACTGGAAGCACGCAACTCGGCACCTGAGCTTACTGGCTTTCAAAATCCCAAGAAAATCACAAAAGTAACTTTAGTTGTCACTTCACATGACTTCTTCTGATCAAATACCATAATATACTTTTTTAAAAAAATTATTTACTTATTTATTTTCATTTGATGACTTGAATAATATATATTTTTTTATACAGAAGGTTCTTATTAGTCATCCATTTTATGCACATTGGTGTATACATGTCAATCCCAATCACCCAATTCATCACACCACCACCCCCACCACCCGCCGCTTTCCCCCCTTGGTGTCCGTACGTTTGTTCTCTACATCTGTGTCTCAATTTCTGTCCTGCAAACCACTTCATCTGTACCATTTTTCTAGGTTCCACATATGTGCGTTAATATACGATATTCGTTTTTCTCTTTCTGACTTACTTCACTCTGTATGACAATCTCTAGATCCATCCACGTCTCAACAAATGACCCAATTTGTTCCTTTTTACGTCTGAGTAATATGCCATTGTATATATGTACCACATCTTCATTATCCATTCATCTGTTGATGGGCAGTTAGGTTGCTTCCACGACCTGGCTATTGTAAATAGTGCTGCAATGAACATTGGGGTGCATGTGTCTTTTTGTGTGTGTGTGTGGTATGCAGGCCTCTCACTGTTGTGGCCTCTCCCATTGCGGAGCACAGGCTCCAGACGTGCAGGCTTAGTGGCCATGGCTCACGGGCCCAGCCACTCCGCGGCATGTGGGATCTTCCCGGACCGGGGCACAAACCCGTGTCCCCTGCATCGGCAGGCGGACTCTCAACCACTGCGCCACCAGGGAAGCCCTGCATGTGTCTTTTTGAATTACGGTTTTCTCTGGGTATATGCCCAGTAGTGGGATTGCTGGGTCATGTGGTAATTCTATTTTTAGTTTTTTAAGGAACCTCTATACTGTTCTCCATAGTGGCTGTATCAATTTACATTCCCACCAACCGTGCAGGAGGGTTCCCTTTTCTCCACATCCTCTCCAGCATTTGTTGTTTGTAGATTTTTCTGATGATGCCTATTCTAACTGGTGTGAGGTGATACCTCATTGTAGTTTTGGTTTGCATTTCTCTAATAATTTGTGATGTTGAGCAGCTTTTCATGTGCTTCTTGGCCATCTGTATGTCTTCTTTGGAGAAATGTCTATTTAGGTCTTCTGCCCATTTTTGGATTGGGTTGTTTGTTTTTTTAATATTGAGCTCCATGAGCTGTTTACATATTTTGGAGATTAATCCTTTGTCCGTTGATTCATTTGCAAATATTTTCTCCCATTCGGAGGGTTGTCTTTTCGTCTTGTTTATGATTTCCTTTGCTGTGCAAAAGCTTTTAAGTTTCATTAGGTCCCATTTGTTTATTTTTGTTTTTATTTCCATTACTCTAGGAGGTGGATGAAAAAAGATCTTGCTGTGATTTATGTCAAAGAGTGTTCTTCCTATGTTTTCCTCTAAGAGTTTTATAGTGTCTGGTCTTACATTTAGGTCTCTAATCCATTTTGAGTTTATTTTTGTGTATGGTGTTAGGGAGTGTTCTAATTTCATTCTTTTACATGTAGCTGTCCAGTTTTCCCAGCACCACTTACTGAAGAGACTGTCTTCTCCATTGTATGTCCTTGCCTCCTTTGTCATAGATTAATTGACCATAGGTGCATGGGTTTATCTCTGGGCTTTCTATCTTGTTCCATTGATCTATGTTTCTGTTTTTGTGCCAGTACCATATTGTCTTGATTACTGTAGTTTTATAGTATAGTCTGAAGTCAGGGAGTCTGATTCCTCCAGCTCCGTTTTTTTCCCTCAAGACCGCTTTGGCTATTCAGGGTCTTTTGGGTCTCCATACAAATTTTAAGATTTTTTGTTCTAGTTCCGTAAAAAATGCCATTGGTAACTTGGTAGGGATTGCATTGAATCTGTAGATTGCTTTGGGTAGTATAGTCATTTTCACAATACTGATTCTTCTAATCCAAGAGCATACGATAATATACTTTTAAATTAACCACAGAATCATGGAATTTGGGGAAAGGAACCAAAAACTACTTAGCTAAATTAGGAAAGAAAATGACTACATTTTAGACGCTAAACCATCTAAACAGTACATTTAACCAAGGCCTGGGGCAGGCCGGTGAGACTAATACAGAATAGGGAATGTTAAAGCAAAAGCTGCCAGGAAAATTAGCACTGTTACCTACATGCTCAAATTAAAGAAAAAGAAAAAAAAGACAATTCTGAAAGCTGCAATGAATATAGTCTATCCAGTTCTGGCAATTAAAATTCATGAGGATCTGGTTAAGTCCTTCCTAGGTGTTTCTGCAATTGGAAACATTTCTATTTCCTTTAAGTCTGTGTTAAAAGAAAGCAGTAAAATAAAATTTGGAGAGAAAGGGTAGAAGTAGAAGTTAAAAACAGAGGCTATATACATTTGGTAGGCAATTATTTCATTTATCAGTCATTTTATAAACTAATATAAAATTTTATAAACAAGATGGCATAACATTGGAGATGCAGTGCAATTTATGCAACATCATATTCCTAAAAAGAGCTGTGAATGTTTGATTTTTTTTAAGTTATAACTGAAATGTAATGTTTAGAAACCTTTCATTATGTTATCAGCCACCCCTAATTTATCTCTCAATGTGGTTCTCTGGCATATGGCTAGAGCTTTTGAGTGTTTTTGCATGTTGCTGGGCTTGGAAATGTTCCCTGTTACTCCTCAGCCTTTAAAGTGAAGCCTCCCCTTCCTTGGGTATATGCCATGGTCACCCGTGAGGAATGGTGGGTAGCAGGAAGGACAAGAGTCAAAACAGGAATATACATATCTTCTGCCTGAACCCTGAATATTCTCTAAATGAGGTTTCCTGCTTATAAGCTAAGAGAAGACCATGTTCTTATTCATGAGTATTTTAAAGATTCAAATGAATCTCTAAACAATATTAAATAATGATATAGTCCTAAGTTTATAAAAGCTAAGATGTTCAATACAAAGGCATAAAATTGTAAGAGAAGAAAAGGTAAAATACTTAAGAAAGGAAAATGATTATGTTTCTTTAAAAACACATCACAAACCCAAAGTCAAGAAAACAGTCAGTTTGAGTATTTTTTCCTCAGCTGAAAGCACTTAATATTTAAATGATAGGTGGTTAAATATTAGGCATTTAGCAAATCATCCACAAAGAAAGTGGACCAATCTGTGTGGTCCATGATCATCTTTTTCTTTTCCTAAAAATGTTCATACAGGAGATCCCAGAACTAAGAGCAAAAATGACATACCAAGAAATCTGATGTTCGCTCCTAAAACTCACATCTAAATAACTATTACTCATTGAGTAAGCTTTTTAAAAAAATCTATATCAAACAATATACACTCCAACTAAAAAGCCACACATACAAGAAGTCCAAAAGGTTGTTTCTTAAAAGTTATAAAATGACAAAAATTTATCAATATTTATAAAAAAGGAGAAGACAGACACAACATTTTCTGCCTCTATTCAAAAAGAGTCATGTACCACAATGTTCACTGCAGCTCTATTTACAATAGCCAGGACATGGAAGCAACTTAAGTCTCCATCAACAGATGAATGGATAAAGAAGATGTGGCACATATCTACAATGGAATATTACTCAGCCATAAAAAGGAACGAAACTGAGTTATCTGTAGTGAGGTGGATGGATCTAGAATCTGTCATACAGAGTGAAGTAAGTCAGAAAGAGAAAAACAAATACCATACGCTAATACATATATAAGGAATCAAAAAAAAAAAGAAAAAAAGTGGTCAGAAGAACCTAAGGGCAAGACGGGAATAAAGATGCAGAACTACTAGAGAATGGACTTGAGGATACAGGGAGGGGGAAGGGTAAGCTAGGACAAAGTGAGAGTGTGGCATGGACATATATACACTACCAAACGTAAAATAGATAGCTAGTGGGAAGCAGCCGCATAGTACAGGGAGATCAGCTCGTTGCTTTGTGACCACCTAGAGGGGCGGGACAGGGAGGGTGGGAGGGAGGGAGATGCAAGAGGGAAGAGATATGAGGACATATGTATATGTATAACTGATTCAGTTTTTTATATAGCAGAAATTAACACACCATTGTAAAGCAATTATACTCCAATAAAGACGTTAAAAAAAAAAAAAGAAATGGTGCAAAGGATGCATTATCCCTGAAGGACTAGAACTAAAATACAAATCAATTTTCTATAGCTTTCTATTGGAATTATCATTAAATATTAAACAAAGATTGATGTATACCGAAAAAAAGCGCTCCTCTTATTTTGTGTTTTTTTAATTTGGAAAGCATTTTTTTTAAAAACAAAATGAGTTGTGGAAAAGCTATTTTAGTATTTTATAGCTATTTTACAAGTGCACCCATAATTTCATGGGAAGCAAAACAATCACAACTCAGAAATTTCATTGTGCAATAGAAAAGGTACAATCACCCAAAGCTGCATATTTTGAGAATCAATACCAAATGGCAAAAAATACATATCTTTTGCAATTTATACACTGTTTAGAACTACTCTCTCAATCATCCAAGAACCAAAGAGTAAGTTTTTATTAAAATGAAATAAAAGCATTGACAGGGCTTCCCTGGTGGCACAGTGGTTGAGAGTCCACCTGCCGATGCAGGGGACATGGGTTCATGCCCCGGTCCAGGAAGATCCCACATGCCGCGGAGCGGTTGGGCCCGTGAGCCTTGGCCACTGAGCCTGCACGTACGGAGCCTGTGCTCTGCAACGGGAGAGGCCACAACAGTGAGAGGCCCGAGTACCGCAAAAAAAAAAGAAAAAAAGCACTGACAGCTATAAATTCACCCTGATGACATAACTAACCACTGGTGATACAGTCATTTACAAAGAACATCATCATTTTGCCTTCAGAATGCATCTTCTCCCTGCTGATACCAGACTGTACATCAAATTTAAACGACACACAAAAAAGCTAGCATCATCTCCCCATGAGCTAATATTATCTCCTCATGCACTATTTCCAAGAACTGCTAAGAGCTAGAGGCTTTTCTAAAGGGAAATATTAGAGCAGGAAAAAAAGACAAATTCATCCAATTTAAAAGTCCAAATTAGTTACTCCCCTAATTGCATTCATCTATCATTGTCAAAGCTACTTTTTTATTTACTTAGATTTCTAATTTGAGGGAAAGCAAAAAAACATTTAATTACTTAAACATAAAGTGGAATATACAGCATACAGAAGGGATCATCAAAACAAAATATCTGCTATATTTATTTATATAATTTTACAACGTTTTTTAAACTAAAACTTCTCTCTCAACACTTTATTACAGTTGTATATATAATTTGCTTTAGCAGATCAAATAATTTGTGATTGACTAGAACAGAGAATAAGTGATATTTAGCACACATGATAAAATGAATAAGCTGGAAGTCATCTGTCCATCTCATACTCATTATTTCTAATCTTAAACTTCCATTAACAAAGTCAGTGTTAGAATTCCTCTAAACTTCTCTAAATTGCACCTTGAAGGTGCAGCTACAATAAGATGCTGATTAAATAAATAAATCTATTTCAAGGGGATAGGTATTTTATTGAAACTATATTAATATAAACAAGAAATCAAGCATTACATAAAGCAAAGAACCCATACGTATATCACTAAGTCCAAGAAGCAGCTTTCCTTCAACTAATATAAAGTGAATTTCGTAATTCTTGGAATAAAATTCAAAACCCAATTAAATATTTTTCTAAAAGAGCAATCAAATTCTAGTACTAGAACTGCACATTTCCTTAAAAAATCATTTTTAATGTCTTCCAATGTTTGGTAGTTTGGCATTACAGAAATAACTGCAATATACTGTACTATTCTTTACCCTTTTTTGATGTTATAAATATTCCATAATAATTTTTTAGAGACATAATACATGTAAGATATTATGTGTGGACCCACCACCCAGTTTAAGAATATTACCATTACCTTTGATGTTACCAATGAGTCTTTACCTAACCACTCTCTTCTCAGTTTCCTCAGATGTAATTATCCTGATTTTTGTGTTTATCACTTCCTTGATTTTCTTTATGGTTTCACCACCTATGTTTATGACCCTGAATATATTGTTTACTTTGTAGGATTTTTAATCTTACATAAATGAAGCCACACTGTAAATATTCTTCCAATGCTTGCTTTCATCATTCAGTATTATGTTCCTGATTTTAATCCATGCCTTTTCAGCTTTCACAGTAATGTATCTTCACTGTTGTACTACATTTCATTAAATTAATATATCACAATATATTTATTGATTTTACTGTTGGTGGAAATTTATGTTGCTTCTAGTGTTTTGCTATCACATAAACAATTTTGCTCTTCAGGCTCTTGTACATATCTATTGGTACCTGTGTGTGCGTGAGGTCTGCTTGCAGGGAATACAAGCCTTCATCTTTAGGAAATAGCGTCAAGCTATTTTCCAAAGTGGCTGCACCATCTAAGCTCCCAGCCACAGCTCATAACTATTCCACTTGTTCTACTGCTCCTCCAACACTTGAAATTGTTAGACTTTTCATTTTTGCCAATCTGTTGGGTGTGGAATCGTATCTCATTGTGGTTTCATTTATTTCTCCATCTAATAAGAAGGCTGAGCACCTGCTTTTCATGTTTACTAGCCAGTCAGGTTTCCATTTCTGCAATGTGCCACTCAAATCTTCAGCCCGTTTTTCTATTGGATTATCTTCTTCTCATTGACTGAAAGCATTTGCTATAAATTCTGGATATCATTCCTTTGTCAATTATATGTGTTTTAAGTATCTTCTCCCTGTTGTATTTTTCGTTTTCATTATAGTGTCTTTTGATCAGCAACGGTTCTTAATTTTAATGTAATTGGCTTTTTTTCAATCTTTCTTTGACAGTTTCTGCTTTTTATATCTTATTTTAAAACCGTTCCCTACTCTAAGGTCATAAAGGTTTTATCCTACGTTACCTTCTAACAGTTTTACAGTTTTGACTTTCACTTTAATCTATCTGGAATTGATTTTTGTGTATGGTTTGAGGTAGGGGTCTAATTATTTTTTTTATTTTTTTGCCCAAACAAACAACAAACTGTCCCAGTACCATTTACTGATAAAAAGTTCTCTTCTCCATTTATATGCAATGCCAGCTCTGGCCCAAATCAAATTCCCACATACAAAAGCCTGAATCTAAGATTGCTTTCAGTTCTAAAGTTCTACTCAACTGAAGGCGCTAAAACGTCTTGTGAAGATAAGTTGAAACAATTAGTTTCAACTTCAAGAATTTTTTTTAAAGAAGAGAACATAGCAAAAGAATCCTGACTTGGAAAATGTGATGAAAAAAAAAAAACTGCAGAGGGTTCAAAGAACCTGAGTTCTAATTCTCATTTAACAACTTACTGACTATGTAGAATTAGACATTCTAAGTTGTCAAAAATAATAGTACCAAGAAAAGGGTAAAAACACTTACCTTTTTCCCATGTGTATAAGGTCACTTAATAAAAGTTCATAAAATTATACTAAACAATATTTAAAAGATAAATATAAACAAAGGTATAGTTTAAATAAAATGTTACCATCCCAAATTTTAGTTTTAAAAGTCTATAATCTAATGTGGAATTTTTGCTCTAACTTCTAATTTTGTATCTACCACAGTTTGGTGCTCAAAAGACACTTGTTGACTTATATCAACACAATCTAATTAAAGACCAAGCAAGGTACAGAACGTTTTCTAAAAGGTGTCTTCTTTGTTTGAACATTGTTAAACACCCATACAGAAATCTGACCCACTTCATAAGGGATAAAGTTTAACCTGAAGAAAGAATTTTCCATTAATAAAATCACCTTTAAGTATATTTATCTTATATTATCGATACTCTTTTAAATAGTCACAGAAGTTCAAAATACACCTGAATACTTTTCATCCAAGTATAGACATGACTCCAATTAAGCATCTCTATTAAGCCAATTTGGAAAATACTCTAGGTACAGAAATCTATTGAAACAAGTCTATAACACTTAGGTGACTTTGGTTGCTAACCCATCCCCCAAAAGCCAACCATTACACAGTTATGGACTTTCTTATAGAATCTTATTTGTAATACCTACTCATGAACAAAATCATAATGTACACATGAACTGGTAGTCACCTTTCATTAAGATTCTAACTACATAAATGTAGCACTGCCCCATGGGAAAAAAAAGTAGCTTAAACAGTTTAGATCTTTATCTCCCAATTATCTTCTGGCAATAAGAAAAACATATTCCGACATTAATTCCCTATTTTCATAACCTTAAAAATAAGCCCCTCCAATCAGGAGCTGGAAACACGTGAGAGAGAAAATGTTAAAATAAATCATTAATAACATATTTACCGGTTTGATTCGAAGCTGACCACCCACCACTTCAAGAATGGCATGTCTTCTGGACACTCTCTTATCTGTTATCTACAGGAGAAAAAAAATTAAAATTTCAAACACAGCCACCTGCCTAAAAAACAATAACAACAAACCCCACAGCAACGTTTCTGAAATCAGTAGGCTAGATATGAAATCTATTATTCATTCAACAACTGTATATTGAAATGACTGTCCTCACTGAACAAATAACGAAACAACTCAGAGATTAAGGGACCTTAATCACAGAAAAATAAACAGTGAAGCAGAGACTCAAGGTTGGAAACTAACAGATCCCAAAACCTTTCATGATGGTTTCCATTCAAGACAGACATTTAGTAGGGATTCTTATCAATAAAATTCATAAAATGAGAAAAAAATCTATATAATATGTACTTATCAGGAAGCATTCCAAATACAGATAAGATAAATTATGTTATAATGACAGAAGGTCTCAAAAAGCAGCAGTCTGGTAAATGTAAAAGGTAAGACTACAAGCTTTGGTGTCAAGCAGACCCAGGTCAGGCAGACCTGCATTTGAGCTCAGGGCCATTAGCAGTAGTTAAGAGAACAGGAAGGTAGGAGAGGGAGCAGTGAAAACCAAGTATTTACAGTGAAGAAAAAAATTTTAATTATATATTTGCTTCCTGTTTTGAGCCAGCACTGTTCTACTTACTCTCACAATCACTTCTGCACACCAAAGTTTAAAAATTGAGGACCTCCCTGTGGTGCAGTGGATAAGACTCCACGCTCCCAATGCAGGGGGCCTGGGTTCGATCCCTGGTCAGGGAACTAGATCCCATATACATGCCGCAACTAAGAGTTCACATACCACAACTAAGGAGCCCGCCTGCCACAACTAAGACCTAGTGCAACCAAATAAATAAATAAATATTTAAATAATAATAATAATAAAATAAATTGCAACCTTCACTTCTGCACTTTCTATTTCCCCTCTCCACAATTAAAAAAAAAAAATTGCTTGCACTTTCAATGTTGAAATTGCCAATCAAGCCTTCCCTGCATGGCTATTAACAGAACAGTTAAGATTACCTTTGTAATTTGTGACTTTATGTAATGAAAACATTTTAATCACCAATTTTACTTAGCACCATAATTATCCGGCCTACCTCTTCATTACCTTAGTATCTATCACTTCATCTCTGACCTTATCCACATCAGGACCAAAATTATCAGTAAAAGCAGACTGTAGCAAAGCCTAAATTCAAGTAAACCCATTGGTTCTACAAAAACTTGCAAAAATATGAAACTTCCAGGAATCAGTACTCATTATTTTAGCCAACGACTAATTCCACACTTAAGGCTGTGACTATATAAAAACAGAAGCATCGCAGTGGAATAAATTCCACATAGTGAATATTCCACACAGCTACAGTTGATTTTTAGAACATTTTCTAAAATAAAATATCTTAAAGGTAGCCTATTTAAAATATATCCACTATTAGCCACAATGGCTATTTCAGACAATTAAATATAAACTAGTAGCCTATTCAATCAGAAAAGAGAGGACAGAAATTTGGAAGTTCCTATATTCTTCCCATAATATGCCTTAGTGGGCCCAAAACAGCAGTTATCTAATAATCCACTTTACCATTTGCACGAACTTTATCATTTGCATAGAACTTTCACTTAAATATTGAGCTTCACCCTAATACTGTCACAGCTATTCACATTTTACATATTTGGAAGCTGAAAGTCCAGAGAATTTAAGTTGCTTGTGTAGGTCACTCTTCAAGCAGGTAGGACTCCAAATCCATACTTATTAACAAAAATAAATACCTGAGAAAAACAGTCATATATTACTCTATGCCTACATGTAATCATTCAGAAGTAGTTTCAAGAACTGCAAATTACTGTGTGGTGAGGAGTAAGAAGTTTCTATTTATAACTTGGAGAGTAATATCTTATTGTTAACTTCAATAATACAAATTGATTTTCTAACCAACAGAGTAAGAAACTGCCCAATATAAAACCATGACATATAAGGATGGTTCCTGTAATAGTCCAGCTTGGGTTTCTTTCTTTTTCAAACCATATTTTTGCAGGAAGCTATAATATAAAAGTATAATGTGACCTCTAGTGGACACATGTTTCTACAACAATGTAATTTCATCACAAGCTGTGCATTTCTATAGTACCCACAAAAGTGTTTTAAAGAGTCTTTGAAATTAACATCATTCAGGCATTTAGCTATACCTGTCCCTTTTAAACCACACCTCTAAATAATGAGTAAGTTACAAAATAATAATTTATGCTTTTTCAATGGAAAGTTTGGAGATTTAACAAATTATCATTAAAGCTTATTTGAATTTCAGGATGTGGATGGTGAGAAGCGGGTAAGGTCACAAACAGATCCTAAAGATCTGATGGCCTGCTTTATGTAACAGCAATCACTGCTCCTTGTGCAGAGTAAATATTCATACATTCTTATTAACATACTAACTGTAATGGCAATTATTTACCAAGACCAAGGCACTGTTCCATATTTATCACATATATCTTTTTTCATCTTTTTTCATCTTCACAAAACCTGTGGAAGGTTTTGTTTTTCAGGTGAGAAATGGAAGTGCAGATAAGTTAAGCAACTACTTAAAGTTACACAGCCAATAAGCAGCAGGACCAGGATTTGTGATTCTAAAGACATCTTTGCTCTTGGTACTGTACTGCTTCCCTCATTATCATTATGTAAAATATCATTTTTAGATGATTTAACATCAGCTTGACTGTAAACTAAAACATACTAAACAACTGGAAATAAGGAAGAATGGCTATTTATTAAGCAAATAGACATTCTAAGAAAACTCAAGCCCTAGATAAAGCTCCAAGAGGCCTTCAGGCTTTCACGTGGTCCTGTTTATTCTAAGATCACACCCAAGTCTAATGAGATGAGTTATCTGAATTCCCAGCTGTCTATTCACAGCAGATAATAAAGTGCATAGGGTTTAGTAGTCAGTGCATTAACAATGATGTTGGTCTGCAGGTGGAAAGGAAAAGGCTGTAGAAAAACAAAGAAACATAAAGACTCAAAGGAGTACACTGGCTAGAGACTCCTGGGAGTAGGACGAATGGCATAACATCCTTCTCAAGGTACTAAAGGCTTATCTGAGTTAACTTACTGATTACCAAGAGTCATCAGGTTTAAACAAAAACTTCATTTGAAAGTCAGACATTTCGCATCTTAGAAAACCACAGAAGTAGTTAAAATAGAGGAATTCCAGTGTCCTACCAAATAATTGTAGCCACCTAACTTCTAATCACACCACACATTCTCCAAAAAAATCAGAGATCAACAAATACAGCAAATAAAACCACCTATTTTCCACATCTAAAGCACAACTAGGAGACAGGTTACCACTAACTTTAATTTACATGTAAGAGGGGAAAGAAATGCCAAATGCGGATGAAGCTTCAGGATCGATGCTGGAACAGAATTTAAGTGGCAGTTCGGAGGAAGAGAGAAGATGGGAGCGAGAACCACAAAAACGTCACCCCTTGAGTGGGAAAGGCTGAAAATGCATCCCACATCCAAGAGTTCAGAGATCCAGCAAAATTGAAAATAATTTGGGCATCAATATGAATAATAACAATAATGGAATATAACACACTCAATACAAAATAATCTATGAGTTCATACTGAACTCAAGAAAGGGGCTGGGGTCAGGGCTGGGAGAAAAAGCCTTTCTTTATAAAAGAATGACAGCTAACATAGAAGAAATGATGGAATGAGGAAATCACAATTTTGTAACTACTAACATTAATTGACTCAGTAAAGTAACGATGGATGTTAATTTTCAGGTGAAAGCTTGATGGGAAGCAGAATACTGCTGAAGTCTCAAAGCATCACTCAGATTACTCACAAAAAGAATAGCATCGTCTCTGGAGAAGTCTGATAGACACCACCTTCCACAAGTGATCACATTTATAACCAACAACAACAGGACAAAGAGAGAGAGACCTGGGCCTCCTGACATGCTGCTCTAAGTTCATATCACCGATGGAATGTTCTTGCCCAAAGTGTTTAACCTGAATCTAATTATGTGGAAACAATCAGACAAATCAAAATTCTGGGCATTCTATGAAACAACTGGCCTGGACTGCTAAAAGCATTAATGCCATGAAAGACAGCTCTAGATTAAAGAAGATAATATATATTTGATTGGATCCTAAATTTTTTTAATGCTGAAAAGGACATTATTTGAAAGTTGGGTAAAACTGAATATGGAATATTAAAATTTACTGCACCATTACAAATTTCTCGAGTATAATTTATATAACTTACATATATAATGTATATAGAAATGTCCTTGTTTTTAGGTGATACATGTTGGCATATTTGGGGATGAAGTGCCATGCAATGTACTTTCAAATGAGTTCAGGAGAAAGAGGAAAAAAAAATGTGTATATATATATATATATATATATATATATATATATATACACATATGAGAGATAAAGAAAAAGTAAATGGGACAAAATGTTAACCATTAACTAACCTAAGTTAAGGATACATAGGTGTTAGTTGTACTAGTCTTTCAACTTTTCTGCAGGTCTGCAATCTTTCGAAATGAAAAGTTGAGGCAAAAATAGTTAAAATTTCAAAAATGTTGGTACATTTTTGGTTGGTACTAAAAGGGTTATCATCAGGTAATGGAAAATGTAGTGTACACAACTGCTAAATAACATAACTGAAGTGTGATTTAATTTACACCTGTTCCAGTGAAATTAATAACCCTCTATTTTCTACATGCTCTTTCTATTTTCTACATTTCTACATGCTGTTTTAAAATATTCCTTTGATTTAGACTAAGCACCACAAACTGGTAGCCAACACACCACAAGTCACTCAGTATCTTTTTTAATTTTTACTTTGAAGAGTGTATGTACCCTCCACCTCCCCAGAGTGCCCAGCACTCCCTATAATCTTGCACTTAGCCAGCTTCACTCTTTATTGCATACCTGGCCTCTGCAGGCACGTGAATTTGTAAGTCATGATTTAAACTACACCTATACTTTTTAGATGCTAATTCTTCACACATGACACTGTGTACCAGATGCTACTAGTTGCTTAATCAATATCTATTCATTTCTTCTTTCATACTACTATTACTTCAATTTTGTTTAGGGTAACAATGTACCCAGTTAAAAACATCCAAATGCCCAGAATTCCTCATAGCTATGGATGGCCGAGACACAATTCTAGCCAAGCACATAAGGAAGAGTGTGTATTAACCATGCTTTATAGTTTCTGTATCTGATGCTTTGATAGCTAAGACTTTGCTGACTAGGGAAAGGCTACCCCTCCCAGGGTTACTGATTCTAAGAAACAGTAAATGACTCACCGCAAGTGCACCTTTCATATGCAAACAAATCCATCCAAAGCCACACCCCCAATGATGGCTTTACCTAGTTCTTACACTGCCCTAACCACCCTAGGACTAGGCATCAGACAACTAGGGGTGGGCCCTAAAGCCCAGAGCCCCATAAGATTATTCAAACTAGATCATCCTCTGTTTACACTGCCTTGCCCATTCACTCCAAAGAGAACCACAATAAAGGCTTTCCTGCAGTTCCCCTAGCTCTCTCTGCCTTCCACCAACCTTGTGTGGCCCTGTGTGGCATGGTGTGTCCTTACTTCTCTCCGGAGCTATGAGTATTAGTTTTTCAACAATAATCATCTCCTGGTCCATTGGCCTCACCATATCTAACAAAACAATAAGACTACATTTCAAAATATAGTGGAGCTTCTGGGAAGATTAGTGTCTTCCTGATAAAAAGGAACAGGCTCAACTGGCCTGCACCTTTTTCCCTCTGCCTTTCTCTTTTTCTTCCAGCTTATGTGTAACACCTCAAGGTACAGCAGCCATCTTATGAGTACAGATGCGAAAGCCATACGCAAAGGATGACCAAGGAGAAGCACAGAAAAGCCTGTTCCTTGAGCAGCTGCACCAGCCCTGCACCGACTGCCCAAGATTCTGTTACAGAAGAAAAATTAATTTGATTAAGCTGCCGTTTGTCACATTTCTGTTACTTGCAGCCGAAGCAATTACGATTAACACACACTACTCTAACAACTGTTATTATTGATACTGGACACCAATAGCAAATTCGTTTATGCTCAGCCAGTGAGAGAAGGAGTATTAGAAAACAGAGAAGCTAACTAAATTAAGCATTCAAATACAAGAACATTTAATATTAAAAGAACTGCACAGCATACAGCAGGAGCTTAGAAAAGAAATTCTGAAGGATATACAGACTGAAGAATTACACTGAAATCACTCCTATCTCTTGTTAGCAACAGCTAAAATGACAGTAATTTTTCTTCAGACACTATAGAAAAAACCCTTTTTTACTTGAATTCTTCAGACTGTGTCTTGAATGGGGACAGGGATCTCTGGTGTTTTTTTTTTGCGGTACGCGGGCCTCTCACTGCTGTGGCCTCTCCCATTGCGGAGCACAGGCTCCGGACGCGCAGGCCCAGCGGCCATGGCTCACTGGCCCAGCCGCTCCACGGCACGTGGGATCTTCCCGGACCGGGGCACGAACCTGTGTCCCCTGCATCGGCAGGCGGACTCTCAACCACTGCGCCACCAGGGAAGCCCGGGATCTCTGTTTTTATATGACTTTTGTATTAATACAATGTGGCTCCCTTATCTTTGATTTTCTGGTTTTGAATTGGATATTTCATGTATTATGACACATGTACAAGTTTTCTCCATTTTTAAGACATGGAGCTTGTGGTAGAAGAAAAGACATGAAAACATAAAAGAACTGTTTGTGATTTGTTTGCCAAATATTTATTTTTGGCATTTACTGAAGTCAGACAAAATGAAGATTTTCTTACACTATCAGCAGAAATGTTTAGATATTTTGAACCAAGGTCTCTGACCTATTTGTTTATTATGTCCAACATCCTAAAAGTAAAAAACAAACCTGAATAAAGTAAAAGTAGAAAAGCTACTGGACCTTTCATTTCATTTTTGTCCATATATAATATTTACTGAAAAACCAACATCAGTTCATTTTTCTGACAATGTCTTCCTAGAGAAATTTCTGAATATCACAGACAGGAATAATATATCTCAGAATTCAGTGTTCCCATTTAGCCTGGTTCCTATAAATGGAAAAACAGAGAAGAGGAAAAATTTGTTTTTTTTCAGAATAAGCTACATAACAAACCACAGGCTAAGATAATAACAATTTTCTTGTACAATACTTTATAATTTACAGTGCTATCACATAAGATTATCTGGTTTGCTCTATCAACAACAGACAAATTCAAACTTTCATAGTAGAGAAAAACAGAAAATCATCTGCTATGGGATTTAAGCCTGTATTATGAGAAAATGCCTAAACCTAAAGAAGCATGGGATCTATTTTAGGCATAATTTCCATAAAATTCTTTCCCCAAACTTATATTGTGGGGCAAGTAAGCAAAATCTAAAATTAAGACCTGAAAATCACAGCAAGATCCTTTTTGACCCACCTCCTAGAGGAATGGAAATAAATGCAAAAATAAACAAATGGGACCTAATGAAACTTCAAAGCTTTTGCACAGCAAAGGAAACCATAAAAAAGACCAAAAGACAACCCTCAGAATGGGAGAAAATATTTGCCAATGAAGCAACTGACAAAGGATTAATCTCCAAAACATACAAGCAACTCAACGCAGCTCAATATCAAAAAAAACAAACAACCCAATCCAAAAATGGGCAGAAGACCTAAACAGACATTTCTTCAAAGAAGATATACAGATTGCCAACAAACACATGAAAGAATGCTCAACATCATTAATCATTAGAGAAATGCAAATCAAAACTACAATGAGATATCATCTCACACCGGTCAGAATGGCCATCATCAAAAAATCTACAAACAATAAATGCTGGAGAGGGTGTGGAGAAAAGGGAACCCTCTTGCACTGTTGGTGGGAATGTAAATTGATACAGCCACTATGGAGAACAGTATGGAGGTTCCTTAAAAAACTACAAATAGAACTACCATATGACCCAGCAATCCCATTACTGGGCATATACCCTGAGAAAACCATAATTCAAAAAGAGTCATGTACCACAATGTTCATTGCAGCTCTATTTACAATAGCCAGGACATGGAAACAACCTAAGTGTCCATCAACACATGAATGGATAAAGAAGATGTGGCACATATATACAATGGAATATTACTCAGCCATAAAAAGGAACGAAACTGAGTTATTTGTAGTGAGGTGGATGGACCTAGAGTCTGTCATACAGAGTGAAGTAAGTCAGAAAGAGAAAAACAAATACCATATGCTAACACATATATATGGAATCTAAAAAAAAAAAAGAGAAGAAAATGGACAGGAGAACCTAAGGGCAAGACGGGAATAAAGATGCAGATCTACTAGAGAATGGACTTGAGGATACAGGGAGGGGGAAAGGTAAGCTGTGACAAAGTGAGAGAATGGCATGGACATATATACACTACCAAATGTAAAACAGCTAGTGGGAAGCAGCCGCATAGCACAGGGAGATCAGCTCGGTGCTTTGTGACCACCTAGAGGGGTGGGATAGGGAGGGTGGGAGAGAGGGAGATGCAAGAGGTAAGAGATATGGGGACATATGTATATGTATAACTGATTCACTCTGTTATAAAGCAGAAACTGACACACCATTGTAAAGCAATTATACTCTAATAAAGATGTTTAAAAAAATAAAAAAGATAAAAATAAAATTAAGACCTGAATTGAAGAGAGACTGGTTACTGTAAACCAGTTGACAAACCATAAACTTTTCTTACCTAGAGTGATCCCCAGTATTGGGTCCAGCCCACACTCCAGAGGTCAGACATCAACACTAAGGCTGCCATCATATTAGATGATAAGTAGACCTTATTTCTGAACAGAGCAAAAGCTAGTTGACACAAGCTGTTTAATATCATCCCACGTGGAATGTATCAAAGTGCAATTTCGGATACTAAGAAAAGACAAGTTTGAGGAAGTGGACTTGATTTTGACCAGAGGCTCTCTAGGCAGACTCCAATTTATGCATGATCTCTCTTTATAAGGTTATTAATATACTGGATGTGGTCTTTGAAACTTGTGAATATACTTTCTCACATGAATAATGATGTAAATAAGAGGTAGGTTATCAGACTACCTCACAAACACCCATGTAATCCACAATACTAATGAAATATGGATCATTTAGACTTTTAAAAGTAAAATCCAATACTTTCTGAGCTCCTACTTTAAGGTTGCCGAATTGTTAGCCAATATGATGAAACTGTGCTGACTCACTGCCACTGAAATTTCAACTCACTCAATCAGTTTGGCTTGCAATTCTGCTTGCACAGTGAATGCTATACAAATGTGAGAACATCATCCTCAACTTTAATATATTATGACAGAGGCAACATAGTGAGTAAAAATACAAGCAAAGCTTAGTAAGATAAAACTGGGTCTAAATCCCCACTTGGGACTTTGGTAAATGAAGCTTTCTAAATACATTTAGTTCAGGCCAGCAGACATTTCTTAAAGACTTATTCTGTGCCAAGCATTCCACTTAGTGTGTCTAAAAGTGGTTTTCAAATCTGGTTTCTCGTATTCACATTGAGTGGTACCCGGGAGATGACAATTTAAAGAGTTAAATTGGAAAATACATATGAAAAGCAATTTACTGCACACCTATTAGAATGGCCAAAATCTAAAACACTGACAACACCAAATGCCGACAAGGATGTGGAAGAACAGGAACTCTCATCCACTGACAGTGGGAATGAAAAATGGTACAGACACTTTGGAAGACAGTTGGCAGTTTCTTACAACACTGAACACCCTCTCGCCATACTATCCAGCAATTGTACTCCTTATTATTTACCCAAAAGAACTGAAAACTTATGTTCAAACAAAATCCTGCACATGGATGTTTATAACAGCTTTATTCATAATTGCCAAAATGTGCAAGTAACCTAGATATCCTTCAGTAGACACATGGATAAACTGTGGAACATCCAGACTGTGGAATATTACTCATCACTAAAAAAAACAGGAAAAGACATGGAAGAACCTTAAATACATACTATGAATGAAAAGAAGCCAATCTGAAAAAAAGTCTACATATACATACTGTATGATTCCAACTATACGATACTCTGGAAAAGGTAAAACTATGCAGATGTGGTTAAAAAGTTCAGTAGTTGCTAGGGCTTGCAGGGGAGAGGGAAGATGAACAGACAGAACAGTGAGATTTTTAGGGCAGTACTCTGTAACACTACAATGGTGGATACATGTCATTACACAGTTGTCAAAACCTATAGAATGTACACCAAGAGTGAACCCTAGTGTAAACTGTGGGCTTTGGGTGATAATGACATGCCAATACAGGTTCATCAAATATACCACTGTGGTCGGGGATGTTGATAGGGGAGGTTTTATTTTTAAGAAAAATAAGAAGCCTATTTTTAAAAAAGAAAGAAAACTAGTACATGTTGTAAAAGCAATGTCTGTAAAAGTTAAACAGAATCACTGATGTAATGTGATCATCCCACAAGTCTACTCAACGCTTATCCAATTATCCAACGTGCCTTACCCTTTCCAACCTTAGAGCCTTAAATCATTCATTTAGCCTTAAGGGCCCTTCCCTTCCTATCTACTGTCGACCTATCAAAATTCTAACTGTTCTAACATTTAAAGTCAGCTCAATATGTCAGTGAGTTCACGAAGCCTTCTCTGAGCCCTCATCTTAATTGTGGGTTCATTCCTACACCTCTCTGTATCACGTTACATCCTTCTGTTTGGCTCAAGGTATTGAAACAAAACTTTTAATGTGACCTTTTAAAAATCAGAGGTTATATCTAAAAATCTAGATTTCTTACTACTTTTGAGAAAAATGATATGACACTTACTAGGTAGGAATGGGGGTGAGTAGCAGAAACTGCATTACACAGTCCTCTCCTTGTGGCCTCAACACTGAGGCAGTTGTCATTTACGACACCGCTGTCATCTATCAGTGTGTCCCTGTGTTACTTTTTCTTACTCTCTCCCACTTCACTCACTGGAGGTGCCTGCCTAGCTCCCCTTTCTAGTTACTTGCTTCTATGTCTCTCATACCTACTAACTATAAGTTTCCTGAGAGCAAGGACTTATTTCTCCTTCATTCCTCCCATCTAACTATAGTATATATTCATTAGCTATTTTCTGAATTTACTAATTAGTCAATAAAATAGAAAAAATGCTAACACAATCCACCATGAATGTTGCTCCTTAAGCTTTAGCAGTTGGTAGCACTGCCTCGTTACTATATTTATATTCACTTTAAAACTCTACGCTCTCCTTTTTACACCTAAGTTGCAAGTAGGCTCTTTATGAGGGTTGGAAGAGTGAGGCTGAGATGCAGAAAAGGAAGAGATCATGTGTTGAAGGCCTACCATACGTCAGGAATTGTACTAGGCTTGATAACTGAGGGCAGGGCAAAGCTAGGAGTGCTTGGCACGTCCCTAGGGACAAACCTTGTCAGACCAGACAGCCGCAGCAGGTGAAGTCTGGCAACAAGTAGGAAGAGTGCAGAGTTGCCAGGCCTGGGAGTGCTTACTTTGTATAAACTTTGTGGGACACTTACAACAGTCTTAGAAGTGGTGAACTGATGCCTGGTGAAGAGTCTGCACTAGAGCCCAGGACTAACTCCATCCCCACCTGGGGGCCCTTTCTCTTTTTAATTAGAGCAGTAGCTTCAATCACATCTGCCTTTAGGAAATCGCACTAGATACCAGGTGCTGTCCTATTTCCTTGGAAGAAAATAGATCATAAAGGAATGGGTCCTATAATCCCTGCTATCAAAACAGAATAAGGAAACTTTGAAATCAGAAAGAGCAGTTTTCATTTAAGAGCAAAATCGGATTTAATTCAAGAAAAACCATAAAGCAAATAATTGGGCCTAATGGTATTCTGTTGTTTGAGATGCTGTAAAATCTTTTTTTTAACTAATTTTTTTACTTAAGATAGTTGTAGATTCATGGTTAAAAGCTACATTACAGAAAGATCTCTTGTACTGTTTACTGTTTCCCCCAGCAGTAACATCTTGCAAAACTACAGTACAGTATCACAACCAGATATCGATATTGACACAGTCAAGACACAAAACAAATCCCTCATTGTTGTTTTACAGGCATACCCAATTCCCTCCTGCTCCCCTCACCTCTTCGTTAAGCCCTGTGAACCACTAAGCTGGTCCCCATCTTTATAATTTTGTCATTTCAATAACAGTATGTAAATTAAATCATACAATATGTGACCTTTGGAATTGTTTGTTTTCACCTAGGAAAACTCCCTGGAGATTCATCCTGCTGTAAAACCTTTTAAATGGTGATCAGGAAACAGAATTACAACTTAGTTAAATAAAGACCTTGGGTTCCCTGATGACTTACACTAAAGCAAAGGGAACAAGAAAATGAAATTTCACTGTGCTCTGTTGTCTACAAGTGTTCTCTATAAGGGTTTTCCTGCCACTGTAAAGATACGAAGGCATTCCCACGGTCAAACTGTTTTACCACAAAGAATGCTTTACACATTGGAATTATAAACCTAAAGGTTGTGGCCATGAAGGTTCGTGAAACTTGTCTCCAAAAAACATGGCTAGTTAAGAGAGTTCAAAAATCATCCTGATTATTACTAATCACTTCAGATAGATATGAATTTACAGTAAACTCCCTGAGTTTACTAAGTCTGCTCTCTCACACACTACAAACAAAACAAACCAACCAACTCACTGGAATTGCTGTTGTTTGAAACAGCAGCCCTCAGGTGGAGTTTAAACCACTGCAGAGAAGAAACACCTGTCTGTCAGCTCCAAAATCTTGAGAACCACAAGGTAATTTGTTTTTCAAGGTTTTCCTTCCACACATCTAGTATCGTTCGTAACCACTTCTAATAACCTGCCTTGGCAACTTAAATCTCATCACTGAATGACTATTCAAAAAGGAAAAGCTAAATCCTGACCAGATAATTGACTTTCTATTCCTTACCATTTTTAAAAAGAGAAACCGGGCTTCCCTGGTGGCGCAGTGGTTGAGAGTCCGCCTGCCGACACAGGGAACACGGGTTCGTGCCCCGGTCCGCGGCTGGGCCCGTGAGCCATGGCCGCTGGGCCTACGCGTCCGGAGCCTGTGCTCCGCAACGGGAGAGGCCGCAACAGTGAAAGGCCCCGCGTACAGCAAAAAAAAAAAAAAAAAAAAAAAAAAAAGAGAGAAACCGAATAGGCTCCTCTCGCATTAGCAAGCCTATAACACAAAGATCAAGCTACAAATAATGAATCGGTCTGTGACCCGATGTCAAGTTTATAAAACAGAGGCCTAAAATTCATCCTTCATTTAACCGAATCCTCAGCACTCGGTGTTAGTGATACAGTATGTTAAGGAAATTAAAACTCATTAGTAATCAGACATAACATTTCTAGATGAAGCACATACTCTGTTTCTAACTGAGATAAAGTGAGAGAGAGAGAAAAATAGGGGGAGGGAGGGGAGGAGGGACGAAAAGGGGAAGGAAGGAAGAAAGGAAGGACGGAAAGAAGGGAGGAAGGGAGGGAGGAAACCTCCAGACAGTTCCACCAAACGTTTGTATAGGTTAATAAACTTTGAAGAAAAATAACAAACATTTAAGTAAAAACAAAAAACCCTACAAACAAACCAGCAAGTGAACTTGGAACTTTCTCAAAAATCTTACCACATACACATATATGTACGCACACATACACTCACACCCCTTTAGAACTGACTTCCCCATCACCACCTTGAACCACCACTCCTTTTCCTGCTTGGAGAGGAGTCCTAAGGCTAATACCTATGGTTCTATTTAGACACTGGAGGTTAACCAGGGTAACAGACAACACTCCTTACTCCCTGGTATTGGCTCACTGACACAGGTGTGTCGGGACAGTCCAAGAGAAAACTGGAGGGCAAGGACCCATTCATCCCTGTGTGCCCCGCAGTGCTAGGGTCTGCACGACATGCTGCGCAAAGCAGGCGCTAAACAAGACACGCTGAATGTTGAGAAAACAATATATATGTATTTAGGATGAGATCTACAAAATTCCAGAATGGTACAGGCAAGTTTTCTAACTCCTAAACATCCCAGAGGAAGAATACGTAGCCCAACGGCACTCTGCGTCCAAAAGCTGTGTGTGCCCTTTAAATAACCAATCCATAGCTCAATTTTCTCATCTGAACAATGAAGATAATAAGAGCACCTAATTCATAAGGTTTGGAAAGGATTAAGAAGTTGGTATAGGTAAAGTCCTTAGATCAATGCCTGGAATACTACACACTACAGAAGGGTGAGCCACTGTTGCTGAAAAAGGCTACTACAATAAAAGTAAAGCCGACACAGTACCACCAAAGGAGCCAAAGCTTAAAAGAAATTATTCTAGAAAAGCTAATATCAGAGGTTGGCAAGCCTTTTCTGTAAAGGGCCAGAAACTACTGTAAACACTGTGGCTTACCAAGCCAAGAGGCAATATCCCCAACCCTCAGAGCAATTATTCTCCCTGAAAAGCTTAACATGGATTTTTTGTTTACGTTTTACAGTTTAAAATTTGAGAATCATTCTTAGTATGTGGGTCCAAACAAAAGCACGCTGGATTTGGAGCCAGAGCCACAGTTTGCCGACCCCCGGGTAAGATTATAATGATGATAACCCAAGTCAAGTTGACTGAAAAACGTGCTGCCCCCAAACTTCTAAAATACACATAGGCCAGGCCGGCGCCGTGGGGAATAGGCGCAGGACCCCGAGTAGGGCCTCAAGAGCCGGCCAGGATCTCGCGGCTCTCCGGGGCCGCCGAGCCTCCGCCACACTTACTCCCAGCAGCGGCCCGCGGCCGACCACCGTCTCCCCCGGCGCCAGGGCCACCCGGGGGCCGCCGTCCTGCGGCTGCAGCTCGAAGACCCGGGACATGGCCGCGAGGATTAGACCCCTTCGCGAGGAGCCGGACCCCGCAGCCGTTTCCGCCTTCCATGGACGGGCGCCGGGCCTACGCAGGCCCCCGGAAAACACAGGGGGAGGTGGAGCAAAGACTGCCCCTGAGTGTGACCAGGCCGCGCGGAGCTGGGGCCCCAGCGCGGGTACGGAGTCCCGCCCCTCCACTCAGACCAGTGACTAGCTCAGGGATTTCCCCCTTCACGCCGCCTCCAAACTATTGTTTAAAAGCCCCGGTTAAACCCCCCCAGCCCTTCTCACCGCCCACCTGTCTCGGAGGACACCGGTCCTTGTAGTCCGTGGCGCCTCCACTTCTCCTCGCTTGCCGAGCTGAGACGCCCTGGGAAAACTACCAATCCCAAGAGGCAATGCGCGCTCCTCTCTGCGCCTGTGCGAAATACTAGTCAGCAAGGCGGGGCTAGAGTGGGCTGGACGTGAGGGACTTGAAGGGGCAGGGTTCGAAGTCCGGAAGGTTTAAATCCTTGAAGAAGAGGTCGCCAAGGCCCGGTAGGTAGGAGGGTCTTCGCTTCCGGCTGACTTTGGGCGGGCGTGCTTGGGGGCGCGGCCCTGGCGCTAGCACAAGCGTCCGCTTAGCCGGCCGGAGCTGCGGTGACATTTGGTGCTGACGGTTGTTATTGTTTACTTGTCAGTGCCCCGTATGGTTTGGACTCCGGCAAATGCAGTCTGGGCGGGACACGCCAGGAGGGTGGCTCAGAAAGCACGTGGGGTCATTCCTTCCGACCTGCGGGGTCCGCAGGGGGTGAGGGCTCCCCGAGAGCCGGGCGTCTGCGCTGCCTTCCGATCCCTCCCTCCGTGTGACACCCGAAAGAGGGGCGATCTGTCACCTAACTAGAGAGGTAATTCAGCAAAGTTTGGTTCAGAAAGAAGAAGGGGCAGAAGAGGATAGGTTTCTAGGCATCCAGGCAAAACTGGACTTAAAAGAAGAAAAATGCCTAGTGGGATTTTAGGAACCTCACCAAGGCACCCCCATCTGTTAAATTCAAAAGCTTTCATCTGCCTCCTGTGGTATAACTGTAAAGGCAGGACGCATTTTATCCCCAGTGAGATCTTGGGAGAAGTAACAAATGTGCATTTAAATGCACAATAACTTTTTCCTAATATGAGATAGAGTAGTTTGGCTTTGGTTTATATTAATGGGGCAGGAGGATGGGGGTGACAAAAACTTGACTCATGAACTTGTTTTTACCAGTTTGCTTTCTTACTTACCCAGACTCTCAAGAGGAAGTCCTCTGCTGAACTCAGACATTAAAATCCTAACCACCAGAGCTAATTTGGATCATAAACCACCAAATGAATGGGAGCGTCTGTGGTCTTGGCAAGTATAGAAACATATAGGTGAGTAGCACATCTGGAAAGGGGAATTTGTCATTAGCTGAGCTAGAAGAAGTATTTAGCTGTATCTGAAACCTCTCCTGTGATGCCACCCCTCATTATAAAAGGAAGTGCAAAATGGAATAATTTTAAGTAATTATGATTTTAAGTAAATATGAACTGTCTTTATAAGCCAGAATAGCTCCATGCTTTCAACTGATTTCAGAAGCCTGCACCATGCACCTTAGGTAAATTAGCTGAAACTGGACTTTAAATTTTTAGTCACGTGCTATACCCCGATGAGTTATAAACATTGTTTATAGTTGTTAGTCACTGTTGCTTGATGGCCTCAGTGACTGTTATCTTAATTCATAATTGACTATGCATGTAGTGTAGCTTCAAAAAGCCATTTCTAGGGGCTTCCCTGGTGGCGCAGTGGTTGCGAATCTGCCTGCCAATGCAGGGGACACGGGTTTGAGCCCTGGCCTGGGAAGATCCCACATGCCGCGGAGCAACTGGGCCTGTGAGTCACAACTACTGAGCCTGCGCGTCTGGAGCCTGTGCTCCGCAACAAGAGAGGCCGCGACAGTGAGAGGCCCACGCACCGCGATGAAGAGTGGCCCCCGCTCGCTGCAACTAGAGAAAACCCTCGCATAGAAACGAAGACCCAACACAGCCAAGAGTAAATAAATAAAAACCATTTCTAAAACACTACTCTTATTGAATATTTGAAATTTTGTCAGTATAACCCAGACCTCAACTTCTTGTCTATTTCAGTTAGTATTTGTGTCAAATGTGAGCACCTACCCATTAGATGTAAGTAGATAAACAATTCTTATATAAACTACTAAAAGTTGATCAAGTTTATGATTAAGTCACAAACTGTAGATGAAGAATTTAATGACAAGGCATTGGTTCCCACAGACAAATATTAATGAGTTAAATAGAATCGAATACTTTTCAAAAGTATTTTCAATCAGTACTTGGAATCGAATGTGTTCTCACAATATTTGTTTCTACTGCTAAAAATAAATTATAGTCTGACTGTGAAGAATCCCTTCTCTTTTTTAAGATAATGTTCTTTGGGAGTAAAAAAAACCCAAATATTTAGAAACAAACCCATTTACCAAAAATGTCTAAAAAGAAGAAAGGAAGTAACATGTGTTGGGTGCCTCCCACATGCAATTCAGATGTGGGGCTAGATGTTTTACACATTATCCCTGTTTATGCTTGCAAGAACACACCCCAGAGAAGCATCATTGGCCCCATTTTACAGACTGAGAAGCTCAAGTCAAGAAAGTTAAAGTTTATTAAATCACACCCAGAAAGTACCTGGCTCAGAGTAGGATCTATAGTCTGATCTAAAGGGAGTGAGTCTTTTTAACTTTTGCCTTTTAGCTTACTTATGAGGATAATTCACTAAAACATCAAGCTATGAAGAAAAACTCCAAGAGGAACCACAGTTCAAGGGTTTCTGATCTAGAATTGAACTCTGCGGATGCTGAGAAGGAAAAAAAAGAGCGTCAGAATAACTTTGTTGAACTGCTGCCTCCAGAAGTTACTTTTAAAATTTTCAGTCAGCTGGACATCTGGAGTTTGTGCAGGGCTTCAGTGACGTGCAGGAGCTGGAATCACACAATAAGACACAGCGATGCCTTGTGGAAACCTCATTGCCTGACTGTGAGAGCTGTATGCCAAAGAGAGATAGATGATGATCTAGAGAGTGGTTATCCCTGGAGGGTAAGTTTAACCTATGGAGTCTGCAGTGTTCTTGACAATATGGTGGTCAGTTTGAGCCCAAGCCTACCTTCTGCTTGGAAGAGGGAGGATTTCATATCCAGAATGACATACAGAGTTTGTTGGCTTTGGGAGTTAAAGTTGAATTTTATTATTCTTTTCCTGCAAACCACACTATCTCCCATCCATCTTTTTACATTTTGGGGGCATTTACCTCTGTTAACCACAATAGCTACTTCATTTCACTCTACCTTATCCAAAACCCCCGGGAGACTCTGTGAGTCACTCTGTTCTGTACACACACACACACTTATTAGTATATGTGTATATCGATGTAAATAATCTTTTCAGCCCTCTCAATCAGCTTCTCTAGTTTCAAACAAACTCACTCACCAACCACTGACTACCTTCTTTAACAATGGTGGTTTACCTCTTTCAGGTAATACTACTGAGGAATTACCAGAAGAGTAAAGTGAAACATGAATGGCTAAGTGGCAGATATAGCAACATATGTTCTCCTATCAGCCTACCAGAAAAAATCATGTACCCAATGGATGCAGACACATGGGGGGAAATTCTAGAAGCAGAACTGGAAAGATAAGCAGAAGAATCACACACAGATCTCCTAACTTTGAGAGTTTAAAACTAAAGTGACTCAGTTTATAAAAGGTATATCTTTAGCCGTCCATTTTTTTGTTTGCCTTTTTACTATTTAACATTTAAAAGAAAACTAAGTAGAACATATTATAAAAATATAGCTTTGATTTTATTTTGCACTTTAGTTAAAAATACGTTTCTGGTTTTATTGTAATGTGGAAAAATCATGAAATGCTATTTATGTAAAAAAACTATACTGATAGAGTGATTTCAAAATGTATTGTTTCATGTATTTGTGTTACTCTGTTGCAGTACTTTAATGATAAGAGAGTTTGATTGGTATTTTCTGCTTAATGATAATTTGAAAATTCAGGAAACCATTTGAAGAAATTGACTTAGAGATTTTTTTTTTTTTTGCGATACGCGGGCCTCTCACTGTTGTGGCCTCTCCCGTTGCGGGAGAGCGTTGCGCAGGCTCAGCGGCCATGGCTCACGGGCCCAGCCACTCCGCGGCATGTGGGATCTTCCCGGACCGGGGCACAAACCCGTGTCCTCTGCAACGGCAGGTGGACTCTCAACCACTGTGCCACCAGGGAAGCCCTAGAGATTTATTAATTAGTAGACATAACTTGACTCATGGGGAGACTCCCTAAATGAAATTAATAGCAATATGTTTAAATGTATAATAAATTTGTATTTCAATAACTTTAAAATTTCCATTTCAGTGGAATCAGATTGAATTGTCAAACACTGAAACCATTTTGTGTTAAACTTGTGGTTTAATTTAAAATGAACCTGACCAGAGGGCTAAAGCTTGTGAGATTAAGACTCCCGTTACTTGCCTACAAACCTAGAATTGCTCTCAGGGACTGAAAATATATGGAAAGTTTTCAGCACACATAACGGCCCTCAGAACCTCCACACTATTTTTCTTGGTGAAACTTACCTTCTTTTTGACAGCCTTATAGCACCATCTAGTGTACTCCTTGTAGATAACCAAGACAAAGGACCGGCTCCTTTCTGTTTTCTCCACACTGAAGAGAAAGAAAAATATTATTTTCGAGAAACCTGTATACTTTGTTGAAGTTTAGAGCTTTATAGGAGTCTTTAACTTTTATTCTCTTTTTCTTAAAAGTAGATGATATAATATTCACTATTCCAGATTCTTCATTCTGAATCTGTGATCAGCACCATAGGTAAAGTGTCTACAAAACCTTTAGTTAGCATGGGATTTTCTTCTTAAATGGTGCTCTATAGCATGAAAAAATGAGTCCAGGAAATCGGTATTCCACGAATAGGCAAATATCAGGAAGGTGCCCCACTCTATACAAATTCCCTTTGTTGGATCAAGTAGATGATGACTGATTGTCTCCTACTGTCTTCTTGGGGTTGGAAGGGGCCTTGAAGATCAGGCAGTCCAGTCCCTAGGACTATTCAGTCATCCCTGCTATAGGAATGTTCTTCTTCTCACCCACCATTACTTCTTTTCTTGGCAAATTCTTTTGTAAAATATGTCATCCCGACCTGGAAACCATCTCAAACTTCTACCATTCTGGATTAAGTGACCCTCTTAAGGTTCCCCTAGTTCTTTGCACATACCGTTCTCAAAGCTGCATACTACATTAAATTGTCTGTTTTATTTGTCTGTCTCCCCTTTTAGGCTGTGAGCTTCTTAATAGCAGGGTCCATTTATTTATTTTTGTGTTCCCAAACCTGGAACATAGTTCCATAAAGATTTGTTAAAGTATTTCTATATTATTTATTTTAATCCTACCCAGAATGTAAAATAAAAATAATTTAACATTGTTAGTGGATAAGATTGTATTGAAATGCAATGTACAACCTATAAGATATATGGGATGCTTAATATTAATGCTAATATATGAAGAATTATTCTTGTTTTCTCAAAAGCTGTAAGAGAAAAATAGGAAAAGTTGAAATATTTTTTTTAAATTCTTTGAATAAACACTTGCAAATAAGCTTCACCCAAAAGTTTCACTTATTTTTAATTATTGGGTCACCCCAATCAGTCTTAAGTATTATTTTGTTATATGAATACTCTTTAGTTTGGTTTTTGTTTTAGTATTATATCACTAAAATAATTCTATGTATAATTAAGTTATAAACTATGATCACAGTCTACACTGAAAGGAAAGTTTTGGAACTTAATGACAGATTTACAGAATGGGCTTAGAATGAATTGTACATTTATCAGACCAAGCCATTGGCATCTGAGGACATGTGTGTGTGGAGTAGAATGAAAGGAAGGAGTGCTTTCACTCAGAGATAAATAACATGTTACATATGCACAGTTTGTAAAAAGAGTTAAGGTTATTGGGGATAGAGGATTAAAGAATTTCCAATGTTGTATAATGTTTGATCAGCTCAAGACCTAGTTTCTTTGTTTGTTTGTTTGTTTTTAGAAACCTTTCCTTAGTTGCTTCTAGTTTATAACCCAATCTTAAACCAGGATAATCATTAATAAAATCTATGGGAATATAAACTTTAGACCTTAGAATAGTCATGTATAGAAGCCTAATTTGAAAAATATACCCCTAACCAGTTTAATTTCATCTTTGCTTTGACTTTACATGATATCTTCTCTCCCAAACTTCCAGTGCCCTAATAATATTAACAAAAGTAAGATGAGTATTAACACTAGGAAATGGCTTGGGAAGAATATATAAGATGGAAGATCACACATTTTTATTTAAAGTAGAGTTGAAAGAACAAAACCATCAAATGGATGAAATTAGGTCAACAATGGACACAGTTGATTAATTACAATAGCCAACATTTATTGAATGCCTACTCTGCCCCAAGCATTGTGCTTAGGTGGGGGGTACTCTAACTCTATATCCATTTTATGCATGAAGGAACTGAAAATTAGAGAATGATCTTATCTGTCTAGTTCAACCCCACTCCTCAGCACCTGTAAGAATAATACATAGTAGGTGCTCATTAAATTTTTATTTTGAACAAATAAAAACTAATCTGAGAACAAGTAACTCAAATGAAAGAGCCAAGAATGTTCCTTCAACTTTTTATTTTGAAAAATTTCAAACCCCCAGAAAAGTAATAATACATGACAAAAAAACTCTTACATGGGAGGAGCTTCAAGATAGTGGAAGAGTAAGACGTGGAGATCACCTTCCTCCCCACAGATACATCAAAAAACTCTTACATGTATATCTTCACCTAGATATACCAGTTGTTAACGTTTCCACATTTACTATTTATTTTTGCTGAAACATTTGAAAATAAGTTGCAGACATGATACTTCACTCCTAAATACTTCAGCATGCATCTCCTAAGAATAAGTACAGTTTCCTAAGTACAATTTCATTAGCACATTTTTTTTTTTTTTTTTTTTTTCAGTACGCGGGCCTCTCACTGCTGTGGCCTCTCCTGTTGCGGAGCACAGGCTCCAGACGCTCAGGCTCAGCGGCCATGGCTCCTGGGACCAGCTGCTCCGCGGCATGTGGGATCCTCCCAGACCGGGGCACGAACCCATGTCCCCGGCATCGGCAGGCGGACTCTCAACCACTGTGCCACCAGGGAAGCCCAGCACATCTATTTTTTTATATTAATTCAATAATATCATCTAATTTACAATCCCTATTTAAATTTACCCAATGGTTCCAAAAATATCTTTTATAGATTTTTTTTCCCCAATTCAAGATCCAGACAAGGTTTACATATGCATAGCATTTTTTATGTTCCTTTAATCTCTTTTAACCAGAAGCATCTCCCTGCCCTTTGATTTTTTTTTCCAGGATATTGACTTGTTTTTTGTTTTTGATTTTTTTTAAGAATTCAGACTGGTTATCTTATAGAATGTTCTGTAATTGATTTGTCTTATTCTCCCTTTATGATCTGATTCAGGTAAAACACATTCAGCAATTGGACTACATAGGTGATGTAATATACTTATTGTACTACATTAAGAAGCACATAATGTCCGATCACTTTACAATGTGAGAGGGTAATCTGATCATTTGCTTGAGATGATAATCACCAAATCTCTCTATTTAAAGTGTTATTTTTTCCCTGGAGCTAAGATTTCTTTTTTCAACAACGTGTTTCTAGATTATTCCCCCATGGCTGCCCTATGCTAAATACTTTATAATTTCATCTTCACAATTAATTAGATTTTTAAACAGCATAGGAAATCATCACCAAGTTCTTTGCCAGATAATCTAAAACATAAGTATAAAAAGAAAATGAAAACCTACTATTTAAACACAAATCTCTGATTTCAGAGAACAAGCTTTTAACCACTAGAGTAAAGTGTCTTTTATAAATTCAGCACTTTGTTCTTATGTTGAGACAACATGACGGACTAAGACTAACGTGAAGCATCTCCCATTACAAGTATAAAGAGAATCTATGGGAAATTAATATTAAATATATAGAACTTGCATTTCTACTATTGGCAGAACAGATAATTCTGACAAGATATCCTACTCAGGACAACTCGAAAACCTGGGGGGGAAATTAATCTATTTGAAGGCATCCCAGAGCTAATAAGATAGAAAAGAAATATTGGACCAGTTTCTGGGGAAAGAAAGAGAACCAAAGAGGTAAGTCAATAAGTGAGGTTAATCTTGCCATGAAGCATTTGCCAGTTTCTGCAGGAGCAGCTGAGAGATTAAGTAGATTTTGAAAGCCTGCAAGGCCACGAGGACAATGAGCGAATCCAGGATTCACTAAGAGAAAGGGAACCAGTAACCCCTCTCCTTAGTAATCTACCTTCTTGTGGTTTGGGACCCAGAAGGACAGCATCCTAGGAATGGAAGTGACCTGGAGGTACATAGTACCTCACAGGAAAACCATGCACCTTCAAAACATCTCAACCTCTGAAACTGCAATGAGAGGATCCCAGAAGAATAATGCCCTAGACACCTGGCAGAAGCAAAAAAAAAAAAAAAAGTCCTCCCTGGAGAAACATATCAACATTTTAGGCTTTATATTATCTCTATAAGCATTTTAAAAAATCAGTGCCTGATGTGCATACACACACACACACACACACACACACACACACACACACACACACACACGAGGAGACATTACAATGAATAAAATCAAAGAGAAAAACACAATGGAAAAGACCCACAGTTGGAATTATCAGATGCAGTCTCCAAAATAACAAAGCTTGAGGTAACCAATGACATAAAAAGCAAGTTGAGAATTTCATCAGAGAAATAAAAATAATAAGAAGAGCCAAATGGGAATTATACAAGTAAAAAGTAAAATGACATGCTAAGAAAGCAATAGATGGATTTAACAGCAGATTAAGCACAGCTAAGAGAGGAGAAAGTGTTAATGAATCTGAAGATAAGTACAAAGAAAATATCCAGAATGAGGCAAAAAGAAAGAAAGGATGAAAAATACAGAAAAGAGAATAGTGGAAAAACATTTATAATGAAGTGAGAAGCTCTATACCTGTGTAATTAGAGTTCAAAAAGACAAGGAGAGATAGAATGAGGTAGAAGCAATTTTGAAGCAATGACAGCTAAGAACTTCCCCAAATTTTTGAAAGACCTTAAGTCACAGATTCAAGAAGCCATACAGTCTGCAAACATGCTAAATAAAATATATACCCCCTCTTAAGCTAAATATGCTGAAAAGTAAGGACAAAGGGAAAAATGAAAGCAGTCAAAGAAAAAGGACAAACTACCATTGGATGAACAATAATTGAATGATTTCTTCTTAACAAGAACAAAAGGTTGTTATCTTCAAAAAGCTTTCCAAAGAAGAAAAGTACCAACTGAGAATTCCGTACCCAGAGGAAATACTTTTCAAGAAGAAAAGTGAAGCAAAGACATGCTCAGGAAAACAAAAACTGGGAGAGTTCTTCATGAATGGACTTGAACTAAAGTATATATTGAAAAGGTAAAAAGAATATGTTCCCAGATTTAATCTGGTTGGAATACAGGAACGAATAGAAAGCAAGAAAAGTGGTAAATATGTGGACAAATCTCAATGAATGCCAAGTATAAGGCAATAATAAAATCTGCAATGGAAAGACAAAGGTATTAGACTGGATTTTTTTTTTAACTGTGTTACCAAACTGAAGTTGGGTCTGCTTGCCTGATGCACAGCAAAGCCAATTTACTGACACCAGGTTGTGGTGAAAGAAAATACAGCATTTATTTCAGGTGCCAAGCAAGGAGTACAGGCAGCTCATGCTCAAAAGACCCAAACTCCCTGATGGCTTTCTGAGAAGCACTTTTAAAGGCAACATTTGGGGTTGAGGGTTTCAGGATGCATGAATTTCTTCAGATTCGTTTGTGGTGGGGTAACAGGGTGGTTTTCAGAAATCTTAATCATCAACTTTCTGGTTCCAACCAGTCTGGAGTACCATCCTCCACCTGAGTGAGGGAGGGGAGCCTTAGTTCCTGAAGAACAACTTAAAAATATCCATATCTATCAGATTTTGTAGGTATCTAGATATCTATAATATCTGATAGATTATGATATCTATCATATCCTTTGAGAAGGAACTAGGACTCTGTTTTATTGCTGAATTATTGTCATTGCTTTTCTTGTTTAACTGCTTTTCCTTTGTTTCTGCATTCCCTCACTTCCCTAATTAGTAACTGCCTGTGCCTGCTGTTTAGAACTCCGGGAAGACCTAGGAGACTAAAGTTTTTTTCTACAAACAAGAAACAGGGGACACAGAAGGGCTTTTGTACCCAGGAGGGCCCCAAAGTGTCCTGCTCAGTTTCATTCCCCTTTTCTTTGGTACTCCTCAATCTTGAGGGGAACAGGTGTGGGACAAGAAAGGGAGTAAAGTTTTGTATAGAGAGGTTAATCATAAACTCAGCAGAGGAACTCAGTTTTAGGGGGACTTGTTTTCAACTACATTCATTTTACAAGAGACACATCAAAACTTAAGGATATAAAAAAGTGTTAAGTAGAAGGATGGAAAACTATATGCTATGCAAACACTGACAAAAGAAAAAAGTTGATGTATCTAATATCAGACAAATTAAACTTTAAGGAAAAGTATATAACTGGAGTATTTTTCACAAAACTATACAATTATAAAAAACACAATTCACCATGAAGATTGTCTTTTCTATTTGTATGAATTTAATAATACAGCATGAAAATATAGAAATAAAAATTAACTACAAGAACAAGTAGAAGAATCCATAATCACAGTAGGACATTTTATCACACCTCTGTCAGCAATTGATAGAAAAAACACACAAAATATAATAATGATATATAAGAGCAATGCTACTGCCTCAAATAAGTAGAAAAGACAGAAAACATCAACAGAAAGGTAATGGAGAGTTGCCAAAGCAACCAGAGCTAGAGGGACCAAGATTCTGGAGAAGGATGGACCTGGAGAGGTAAGTTGATATTTTGCAGTTTTCTTTTCCCTGAAAACATTTGGCAATTCCAGGTGTGATGCAAAAAAACTGAGAATCTGGCCTTTGTTAAGGTAGAGGACCTTGGCAGAGGAGGCAGGGAATCTAGCAGAGCTGTGGGTGGTCTCAAGAGGACTGAAGAGACAAAATTGGAGACTTGAAGGCTCAACCAGAAGGGAGAGGCGGAGAGCTAAGTCTTAAGACATTTGCCAAACTCTGAAGCTCTGCAGAATTGGAGGTTAAGAAGCTAAGCAGAGAGCCTCTGAGAAACAGAGCAGAGTTTTCACACGGTCTCACACTGCCAAGGAAACGAATTAGAGTTGGGGTCCACCCGACAGAGGGGCCCAGGTGAGCATCCAGGTTCTCAGTTTAAACCCCTGGAGGGCTCCACAAAAAAGTCTGCAGCCTCAATTCAGCTAAATCTAATTTGATGAAGATGAGCAAACCCCTGGGCCTAGCAGAAGACACTTCCTCTTTAGAGGAAGATAATATCACTTGGAGCCTCTATAGGTTATAATATACAATGTCTACATACAATAAAAAGTTACCAGGCATACTAAAAGACAGAATTAAATGATGGAAAGTCAAGAGAAAGGACCCAAGTCAAAGGGAATTAGTGGAGTTTGCCAACAAGGACTTCACAATAACTATATGTAATAAGTCCAAGTAAATGGAAGAAAAGAGATAACAATGAAGAATTTTACCAGAAAATTCTAGAATAAAAAAGAACTAAATGGAAGTTCTAGAACTAAAAATTATAACAGCAGACAGGAAAACTCAGTATGTTGGTTCAATGGCAGATTAGAACACTGCAGAAAAAAGACATTTGTGAACTGAGAAATAGAACAATAGAAAAATGTTTTGAGCCAAAGCACAGAGAGAAAAATTATTTTTTAAAAAAAGGATTTAGAGATTATGAGTCAGAATACAAAACTTTAGTATATTTATAATTGGACTTCCAGAAGCAATGGAGAGAGAGAAGTAACCCTCAAGTTTCCTCAGCTCATTGGGACATGCAGGAGACCATTGAAAAGGATCCCATGCTCTATGAGAGGGCTATAGAAGTAGCTGAAAAATAAGGCAAAAGGACCCCAAAGTAGAACCCTGGGATTGACAACCGAAACCAGGAGCCAAATAGAGAATGCCACAGAGTTGTTACAGCACCATCAGTGCAGTAAGATTTGCAGTGGGCCAAAGGCAGCAGTGGGAGGACACCCATGCCCTGAGCCCTGATCACTCCCAGAGAAGAGGCTGCAAATTACAGGGACAAAGGATACAGTGTGAGGAAAAGCTACTGCCCCCAAGGAAAGAGGCCTTTCAGGAGGCTGTTAGAAGTGAAGGCCTCACTTGGCTCGCAGGGCAACCACAGGCTTTGCCCTTGACGCTGTTACTCAAGCTTCCTGCTCTGCCTGGATGCCAGGAAAGGGGAAGGAGAAAGGAAAAAGGAAAGAGGAACTCCGAATAGGATTGCCAGATTTAGCAAATAAAAACACAAGGTGCCCAGTTAAATTTTTATTTTAGATAAACAACAAATCATTTTACTCTACTGAATAGGATATACTTACACTAGAACATAAATTGTTCATTTTTTTATCTGAAATCCAAATTTAACTAGGCATCTGTTTTTTCCCTGGCAACCCTAACCCTGAAAGACGGAGTGAGGTGCTGAGCCTGAGTTAACCTGGAAATGACTGGAGAACGTTTAATAGGCAAGGTTAGGTTTCACAGCATGTCCCGTCCCCCCTCCCAACTCCACACCCCTCAATGAACACAAAATGGTTGCTGACGAAGCCATGACCCTGTAAGGTAACCCAGCCTCTCCTCAGGCCCACTCTGCCTACGGACCCGCAGCATGCCCCTTTCCACTCCCCTGCTGCTGCCTCATGCTGTTATAGGACACAGGAGTTCTCCCAGGTTTTTGGAGGAATATAGAATGTTCTGCCGTGAAATCCCTCAAACATGTCGGGGATTGGGGGTTCCACTCTCAGGGAATGTATGAGCAGGACTCTCAGAGGCGCCCCATATAGACATCCTTTAGTCTTCTCTGATTTTCTTCTTTCCACCAACTGGCAAACATCTCAATTGCTTTTTGAGTGGGAATGCTGAACTTTAGTTGTATCTTGCATCCTTCCCATTTTATGGTAGTTCACTTAGTAAACCCTGTTCTAGATTTATTTAAAGTGAATCTTTTGGAATTCAGAACACGCTTCTCAAGTGCCTGGGTCTTTGCATTGAAAGCCTGACTAAGAAAACCTTTGTTTCCTCTGTGCTTTTTTTTTTTCTTTTAGTCTTTTGAAATTCAAAGCAGCTCTGACTCCTTTGTTCTTAGCCAAATCCACTCTCCCCACAAAGCTCTGGAGGCCTGCCTTCACAGGTGGAGAGCAGCAGAGAAATAAGACTCACTGGGAGTGGAAAGTACAGTGCAAAGTGTTACCAAAAAATCAACTCATTCTATTATTACTCTACACAATAAAACAATTCGGGAAAAGGAAGAAAGATTAAGAACGACAGAGACTGAAACGAGACCAAAGAAAGTCATAGTACAAATGAAGGATGCAAGTCAGGTCTGATTAAAGCTCAGCATTTTTGTATTCAGCCCTACTATAAATAAACCCACTTTTTTAATAAACCCATTTCGCATTTTTCCAACACCTCCCTAGTCCCTGACAGTCAGGCAGAATGGATGGTAAAATAAGATAAAACTAGAGGTTTGCAAACCACACCAATTATGCTGTGTTACCATAAACATTAACTTGTCAAGGGAAATTTTTTTAATATCCATTTTCTAAGGCCTGTTTTTCAGCTATGGGTCTTCTGAGCCATGTAGAGAAGAAACCGACTGCTGGTTTCCCGATCTGCTTGTTTTGATTTAGTTTTAATAGGACAAAATTATATATTTGATCATCAGTGAAAGCCTGGGAGAAAATATTTACATAAACTCATAAAAGAAGTTTTCTAAAAATCACATTTGAAATTTTCTCAACTTAATGTGATGTCTTGTGGGTTTTGTTTCCAATAAGTAGATTAGGCAGAATTTTCTGTCTTTTCTTTGTTCTCATAAGAATAATAATAATAAAAGAATTTTTACCATTGTTTTTCCACGTGTGGCCTATTGTTTTAATCAGTTCAGCTTCTTTTTTCTCTCCTAGACTTCTTTTATTATATATTTATGAAATTTACCTTTTCCCTAAATGTTTTGTTGAAAAAATTCAAACATACAGAGAGTTGAAAGAATAAGATAATGGTACAATCACCTAGATTATCCAGTCGTTCACTTTAGCCACATCTGTTTTATCTATACCAGGTTTCAAAACCTTGGCACTATTGACATTATGGGTTCTTTAAGGGGCTGTCCTGTACTTTGTAGGATGTTTAACAGCATCTCTGGCCTCTACTCATTAGATGCCTGGAGTACCCCTTCCCAAGTAGTGACACAAAACTGTCTCCACACATTGCCAAATGTCCCTGATATAGAACTGGTCTATGATAAAAATACATACCCCTTCCACTGAGCTGAAGTATTTGAAAGCAGGTTTTCAGGCCTCATGTTTTACCCATAAATACTACAGTACGTTTTTCCTCAGGACACACACATACACACTCCTACAAAATCACAGCCCCATAATCACACCCAAGAAATTTAACTTTCATACAATAATATATCATCTAATACCCCCAGCTCAGATCCAAATTTCACTCCGTTGATCACAGAAGTATGATTTCAAGCTTTTGAACGCTCGCAATCTGTTAGTAGGAAATGATATCTTCATGTAGCTTTTTGCAATGATTTATTATGAACTTTTTCAAACATACAGTAAAGCTGAAAGAACTTTCTCACTGTAGATTCGATTTGCATTTCTCTTGTCAAAACAAAGTTCATATGTTTAAAGGTGCTTATATTTTTGGTGTGTCTGAATCTTTGCTTTTCTCGACTTCTGAGTGCTTTGTAAATAGGGAAAGTTAGCTCTTTATCTGTGGTATATGCTGCGGCTATATTTCTCCCAGTTTGTCACTTGTCTTTTGATTTTGCTTATAGTGCTTTTTCCAGAAAACTTCTTTCTATTAACACAGTCAATTTTGTTGATTCTTTCTGCTATTGCATCTGGATGATGAGTATATTTTAAAAGTTTCTCCCCACAGCAAGACTATGAATAAATTAACTTGGGGTTTTTTCCTAGTGCATTTTTGGCTCATTTTGTCATTTGAAGTATGAAATATGAAGTATCTTGTGGATCCCAAATTTTTTTTTCAAATAGCTGTGCAGTTGTCCTAACAGCATTTTTATAAAATCTGTCTTTAACCCAGTGATTTGAGATGCCACTCTACTCATTAATAAAGTTTACTTGGTTCTATTTCTGAATTTTCAGTTATGTTCCTGATCTATCCATCTATTCATGCCATATTGTTTTAGTTATAGAGGATTTATAGTGTATTTGTATTTAACAGGGTTATCTCTCCTCACTGACCCTTTTTTCCCACAGATTTTCCTATATATGTGTGTTCATTTTTCCATGCAAATTTAGAATCAATTTGTCTAGTTTCTAGAAAAATACTTGTTGGAATTTTATGGAAGTAGTGTTAAATTAAGGGTAAGTTACATCTTTTTGATGTCAAGTTATCTTATCCAAGACCAAGGAATTTGTCTTTCAGGAATGTTTTACATTTTTTCCTAGACATTTCTTTTTAAGTTTATTTTTCAAGTATTTTTATCTTTTATGCTGTTATTGTAAATGGGATTTTCTCTTATTTTATCTTCTAATTGGTTACCATTACAAACACACACACACAAACGCACATACACTATTAATTTTTGTACGTTAGTTTTGTAGCCTGCTAACTTACTGAATTCTTTTGTTTATATCAGTATTGGGTTTTCCAGATGTATTATTATATCACTTGCAAATGGAATTTTCCTTTTTTTCTGATATTTATATATATTTTTTCCCTTTAATGAGTACACTGACTAATGCATCCAGTATGTTGTTAAACAGTGAACATCTCTGCATTGTTCCTTACCTCAGTAGGAATGCTTCCAGTATTTCTCCATCATAACGTTCTCTCTCTTATCATATATATATATATATATATATATATATATGTCATACATATATAATATGTATAATCATGTTGGGGGAATATCCATTAATTTCTATTTCATCTAATACTCTCATTAGGAATGCATACTGTATTTTATTAAAGGACTTTGGGGCATCTATAATTTAAGTTATGCATTTCTCACTTGAGAATTTTTAAGAACTTTACACATGTTATGTTAATATTCTATACACTATGAGGATAGCTTCTTAGGTTGACATGACACATGTATGTTTTCTCAGATCCAGAAAACCAACAGTATTGAAGATCATATGTTACAACTTTGAAAAACTTGCTGAACAAGCTGGCTTTCTTCTCCAAAAGTGTCTTATACCTTTCATTTATTAAGTACCTTTTATGTGGCCATTTACCCATAAAACAGTCTTGAAAGGTAGTCTTTTTAACATTACTATTTTAAAGATGCAAAAATCAAGGCTCATAAAAACAAAGTAACTTGAATAGTATCAAACAGCCTTTACATGGAGGAGAGACACCCTGACCCTAGGTCTGACTCAAACTGTTTCTGCCGCACAATCCTTGAGAGCTGGTCAATGCTAACCGGCTGCCAGCAGAGGGAGCAATGTTTCTATTGAAACCTAGACAGACAAAGAACTTGAGTCAGAGAGCAAAGAGCTCATTTCAACCCTGTTTGCTGAATGGAAAATTTCGGACATCAGAATTTGTCCAAACGCTTTTAGTTGCAAATGACAGAATTAAAACTAGTCCTGCCCATCCCAGGTGAGAGGGATGGACTGAGCGTGGAGTGGAGTCTTTCCTGGAAGAGAACATTTGTCGATCCAAAAATGACAAACAGATTCTACAGCTAGAAAGTTAAGATGTCAGGAAACATAACACTCCAATGAAGAGAATTCTCATCCTAGACCATCCTCCACTCCTGGCCTGACCATCCAAAGGGTTTCTACCTTAATCTAGAAAGGCACAATTAAGAACATTTGAATCCAACTTTTTTTTTTGGTCAAAAAAAAATGTCCAAGTCATTATTCCATGTAGATGTTTTTCCATAGGGGTATTATTTCATTTTCCATGGGTTTGTTCTCCAAATCTCCAGTTCAGTGCCTCCACTGATTCTGTAGCTCTTTGAGGTTGAGCTGTAGTAGTGAGTATATTATACTGAAGTAATGAATGCAAGCTCTGAGGTTGTTGGCTCTAAGAGCTTAGAATTAAACATTCATGGTTTAACAGCCTTTAGGTGTAAAGAAATTTCTCACCATTTTACTAACATTGTGAATAAATTCCGCTCTCATATATGAAAAGACTATAAAAGGAATTCACCCAGAGGTCAAAACACTTCTAGAATCATGTTTGATTCTTTCCCTTTGAAACTTACTCGGGCAGATAGAGTGAGCCAGGGACCTTGAGGGGCTGAGCAAGGCGATCAAAATTCACATGCAAGAGTCCATTTCATTTGAAAACACACCTATCATATGTAAGTTCTGAAATTCATCTCCTGAATTACACACTTTATTATGTATACAATATCCACATCTCAAAAGGGAAAGCAAATGTGCCCAAGTATGATGCAGAATTTCGTCTCAATATGACTTAGTTTTGACTCAATATGACTACTTTCCTGACCTTGCTTAAAGCACAGTGTATTTGTGATACAAAAGTCACCACTCAAGTTTAATGCATAGATATTTATAGCTACCCTAAGGTGTGTGCTTACTATGGAGAAGGTATCCTCCCAACAACCCTTGAAGGTATTTCATTCCTGCAACTGTCCCCTATTAACTATGTGGGCAATTTGTGTATACTTCTGATTTCCATCTATAAAATGAAAATTACAAAAGTGTCCACCTCATGGAGCTGCTATGAGGGTTAGCAGGCATGTCCCATCTCCCCAAACTTCCTACTCTGCCTCAACCACTACGAATTTACTTTCTGTCTCTATAGCTTTGCCTATTCTGGACATTTCATTTCGAGTTAATTTCTTGATACAGTTGACCCTTGAACAACATGGGCTTGAACGGCAAGGCTCCACTTACACTCAAATTTTTTTACTAAATATGCACTATAGAAATGCATGATCCAAGTTGGTCAACTCCATGGATGTGGAATACAGAGGACAGACTATAAAGTTTTGTGTGGATTTTGGGCTGTGCGGAGAGGGGGCACCCCTAACCCTTTCGTTGTTCAAGGCAACTGTATAGTATGAATTAGGGGACTTCATTCTTTTGCACCTCACTCTCTGGTCGTCTGGGTGCCATTTGTTAAAAAAACTCTTTCTTCCCCATTGAGTGGTCTTGGCATCCTTGTTGAAAATCAGATGACCATAAAAGAATGGGTTCATTTCTGGACTTTCAATTCTTCTCCACTGATCTATCTATCCTTATGCTTTATCTTGATTATTGTAACTTTGTACTAAGCATTGAAATCAGGAAGTGTGAGTCCTCCAACTTTGTTCTTTTTAAAGATTGTTTTGACTATTCTGTGTCCCAGGAGGATACTTTGTTTTTGTTTTTTGTTTTTTTTAACTTCACCTTAGTTGGCTGAGTGTTTCATAAAGAGGAGAGAGAAAAACTGTCCCCCGAAAAACAAAACAAAAAAAACTTCCAAGTGACTGAGCTGTCTTTCCCGCCAATCTCAACCTCCAGTATATCTCTTTTGTAGCTGAAGTTGCAAAGTCATTAACAATTCACTGATACTCAAGGAATATTGTCCTTCTGGTATTTTCTATATTACACACTTCTGTGCAGTAATAAATAGGAGCAGAGTTAGGGCAATACAAATATTACTAACACTAGTTCGTAGTGACACTTCAGGCTGATTACTTGCTGTTGACCAATAGCTGCTGGCACTAGAGGCACTTGAGGAATCACAGACCCTGGCAATTCAGGCCATCTTGACCTTCTAGATGCTCTGCTGGAGACCCCAGCCCACGGGATTAACTTCAGCCCAGAGGTCGGTCACTCTGAGTAACTCATGTCACTTGTCATCTTTGTTGGTTTTTTTTTTTAAGTAACGGGAACTTACTTTTCCAGACCTTCATTCCACAAATACTTGGGGACTTGGAGTTAGATTTTAACAGGTTTTAACATTTCGATTTTATACTGTATACGTCTTCCTTTGGTCTTTTGTCACCTTTTTATTTTCGTTCTCTGTATTTATCATTTAACTTATTTTAGCTTTGTCATGATTTTACCCTTTTAAATCTTGGGATCTAGAATTTTTACCTTTTACTGTGTCTATTTTTGACTTTATAGTGTATATTTTATCCTGTTTATATTCTTTTTTATTTAGCCCTAATTTTTATCCTTAATCTGTGCTTCACTTTTAGTTATGTCCAATTTCATCTTTCCTTTTTATTTTTTAAAAATTTCAGCCAAGTATATTACTTTAATTTTCTGATTCATTCTGGGCTCAGACCTCTTATTTATAGTTCTTTTTTTTTAAATTCTTTTAACTTAAATTTCTGCTCACATGTTTTTCTTTTTAAATGTTTTCTCTTGTGTCCACAGTAATTTTTAAATCTTTTATTCTTTTTTTTAACTCTCAAGCTATAATGGTGGGCAGGATTTATGGGTCTAGGAATAACATAGCTGTGGCGAGGTCCACACCACAAACAGAAATGTTGAATACTCTTTTCCTTCTAGCTGTCTCTACGCTTACCTCTCTGGCTCTGCTCGGCAGATCATCTGTCTTAGTCAGTGTTTTTCTCCAAAAACAAATGTTAACTGGGTTATACCAGAAACTCAGGGACGAGAACTCCTTCACGTGCCTCTAAACTTCCTACTTAGGTAAAAAGCATATTTGAAATGCTGGAATGAGGGCCCTTTATAAGGAACCACATGTTCTAAAATCTATGGTCTATGACATATATAGCTAGTCAATATATGGGGTAGAGATTTAGGCCGAAAATACCTCTTCTTCCTCCAATTTTCCCTTGAGCAGTAAATCAGGTACCAGATGCTCAAGCCAGAACCCCGTGAGACATCCCACAGCAAATTCTATCCATTCTGCCTCCATACATCGCACATTTGTCCCCTTCTCTTCAACTTCACTGCTCACCTGGGCTACTGTCATATCATCCCAACTTTGCTTCTAAATTTGACCCCTTCTATTCATAGAGCAGCCAAAGTGATTTATTAATGTATCAAATCATATCACTCCCTGAGTAAAACCTGTCAGTATCTATTTTCCCATTGTACCTCAAATAAATCAGTACTCTTTTTTTTTTTTTTTTTTTTCTTTGCGGTACGCGGGCCTCTCACCGTTGTGGCCTCTCCCATTGCGGAGTACAGGCTCCGGACGCGCAGGCTCAGCGGCCATGGCTCACGGGCTCAGCCGCTCCGCGGCATGGGATCTTCCCGGACCGGGGCACGAACCCGCGTCCCCTGCATCGGCAGGCGGACTCTCAACCACTGCGCCACCAGGGAAGCCCTCTAAATCAGTACTCTTTACGAGAGCCTCTGCTTGGTGACCTGGTCCCTGGCTGTCTCTTCCCCCTCAGCTTGTTCCTTGAGCTTCCTCCCTGCACTGACTCTTCCCTGACTATGCCAAGCTCTTTCCCACAGCAGAGTCTTTGTACTTGTGATTCCTTCTTCCCGGAGTGCTTGTTTCCTACTCTTTGTAAAGCTGGCTCTTTCTCATCCTTCAAGCAGGGGGAGCAGCCATCCTGGTTTGCCCAGGTCTAAAGGGATTCCAGGGATGCAGGACTTTTAGCTTTAAAACCAAGAAAGTCCTGAACAAACTGTGTCCGTCAAATTGATCACTTATTTTCAAGTCTCCGCTCAAGTATCATTCCCTAGCAAAGCTTTCCAGGCCCATGATGTCCTCAGCGGGTTCCCACCCAAACGCCCATTAGTTCTCATTTCAACGTACTGTTGCCTTCACGAGGAGGACCTACTACATACACCTTGCACTTACTTTATGTATGTCTCTATTTGCTTTCTCTTTGTCTCATTCCCAAATGTCTAAGTATCATGGGGTACCAACATGCCTGTCTTACTCCCCATAATATCTCCAGTGCCCAGCACTGGCCAGGCACACATGTGTTGAATGAAAGAATGGAAAAAGGAAGGATGAAAGGAAAGAAGAGGGCGGACCCCTTAACTTAACATCAGGCTTACTTTTTTAAGGAACGGTATCATGTTTAACCTTCCCCCAAAGCCCTATGGAACCAGGCAAACCCATTCTTCACAAGCCTACTTCTGTGTATTTTAATTGGATTTGTGTCCACTTTTTAGGGAATTACTAAAAGAACCTTTCAATGTCTGAATTTAGTGTGTGGGTTTTCTTCACTCTCCGCCCTTTGAATTCCTTTCAGAGTCAAGTAGCTCCTGGAGAGTCATTTGATTTCTTTATATACAGAAATTATAAACCCCAAAAGCCCTCAGGAGCCAAACCGGCAATATACAGGAACGAAGCAGACTGAACGTAAGAAAAGTCAACTGAGGAAACACATACTCACACATATTTTGTTTTTATTCAGCTGTGGCTTAAGCACACAATCTCATACACATTTGTAAAATATTGGAAATTTTATTTGAAAAATGAAATGGAAATCCAACCCAAACAATGAAACATAGAAATGTAATTATCCTGAATACTGCCACAGGTTTTACACAACTTATATACACCTAGAATGGTGTTTTTCCTTTATTTAGCTCAGTGGCCCCCAACCTTCTTCTATGGGGGGAATGGTTCAGGTGGTAATGCGAGTGATGGTTCAGGGGGTAATCTGAGCGATGGGGAGCGATGGGGAGCGGCAGATGAAGCTTCGCTCACTCACCCGCCGCTCACGTCCTGCTGTGCAGCCTGGGTCCTAACAGTCTGCGGACCAGTACCGATCTGTGGCCCAGGGGTTGGGGACCCCTGATTTGGCTGATATAACTGTGTTCCTCGCAAACCCCTACCTCTGAGTTTCAGAAGGGGAAAGATTTACTATCCAATCCATTGTTTAAACCTTAGACCAATCCAATAACAGAAAGTATTATTAAATTTCAGACTTTTGAGAAAAATGCTCATTACCTTGTATTTCCATTGCTTTCTACCCTACTGTCATTCAAAATGGTAAAGGATTCTTGGGGACAGAGGGATTCACATGATTTTGCACCAGAAGAAGTCATGTGACATCTGTTCTCCTGTCATCTGGTCTTATGGCTGCTGAAGCATGCATAGTTGACTGGGACTGTCCAAGGGCTTTCTACTGGCATCTACTACTGACATACATCTACTGCATACATGGTCTTTTCTCTGCAGTCTCATGCTGCTCAGGTCTACCTTTGGCCATCGCTTGGCTGTAGACCTGAAAGTCTCCTCCAGGTCTTCCACACAGTCTCATAGCCAGTTGGTCTCCCACCCTCAATATCTGCTGTGGGGCAACCTGCTCCTACCAATGGCAGGCGTGATGACAAGCCCCCTAGCTCTTAGCATGGAACCAAGAGAGACTTGGTGTCTGAACTAGAGCTACTGTTGTCTTGGCCATGCCCAGCAGCTCTCTTGGACGCTTTGGTTCCCCCATATTGGCATGGAGCCTCTACACAGGAGTCTCCTCCAGAAACTGGAGGAGAAACTGGAAAAGCCACTCTCCCTTCAATTTATCTGAGTCTTGCCACTGTCCACACCAAGACCCAAAGATGGGCAATCACAACACTCTCCCTCTATCCCTCCTGATTCTTTCTCTCTGCCTTTCCGCACAATCCCAGAGCTAGAATGGGTGGGTTTCCATGACCACCAGTGCTTTCTGTGCTCTGGCTTCACCACCTCACCATCCCAGCAGTGTCTTCTTTACAGTAATGATCTCAGTGTTCAGACCTTAAAAAAACTTAAACCCTTTCTCTCTCACCTTTAACTGGATTTTAAGCCTACTGTCTGGCAGTAAGTTTCAAAGAATGTCATGAAAGGAATATTACCTTATTCTTACGCTCACATTGCTTCTGTAACAGATCAAGGTTAACCAGGGAAATGATCATATACTAGAAAAGGCACAATAATACTTTCCTCTAAATGTCACCTCTGTTAAATTACATTTTTTTAAAAATACGTTACTCCTTTAATTTGGAACTAAAATCTCACACATTTCCTTCCTCACTAAGACATCACTGTCAGGTCTGTATTTCTTGTTACAGTTTGCAATGCAGAATTTAGCCTTAAATCCTTTAAGTAAGGGAGATACTCATTTTTATTCATAATGAAATCTGCCGACCACAAAAATAGGTATTTCCAAATATGGATATAATTTTTGCCCCATGGTTTTCATATCTAGACTAACCACTCAAGAGATTTGTAAAATTCTGTTCTTCTGAAATCCCCTTATTTCTTCTTTATGATTTTGTTTAACTGCAATTTAGTAACTTCCCTTTGTAGCAATTTTCCACACTATCAATATTCAGTTAGCTGGTAAAAATAACAGTTTTAGCTCATTTTCATAAAGTTTTAAATCAGAGAACTTTTTGAAATTTAGTTCTTGGTTTCACAATTATACTTCATATGATGATTTCTATTTTTGGAGACTGAATTCAGTGTAGCAAAGTGGGTCAGATTATTATGCACCAGTTGAGTTTCCTCAAGAAAGACTTCTCCAGGAATGAGTAGATTACATAATATGTTTATGTCACCACCTAAGGATGCCCAGGCAGGATAATATTCAGTGTGGTCAGTTGAAATGTCAACTAAATGACCAAGCCTTTGATCCAATCTTGCTGGTTATTTAAGGTAGGGATTCTTTTTTAAAGGCATAAAACAAGTTGGTTTGTTTGCTTTGTTTTGTTTTACATTTTAAACAGTCTCTTCAACATTTTTCAGAACTAAATCGTTCAATTGCTGCTGTCACATTGTGCAGCTAATTTATTAAGCAGAGTAGAGAATTCTTTGGGTATTAAGCAATGGGGCCATGTTAGTTCATAGTGATGCTTTCATAATGTTTTCCATATTTTATTTTAAAGACACAGTATTCTTGATGACTCTGTAATGGACGTCCGAATGCATCAGATCCATGCAAAATATTTTGTCTCTGAATTTAAGTTTTGTAATAAGTCCAGCATTAACACCCACCTTCGCAGGAGCATAACCATTTTGATCAGCTTACATTGAAACATTTAATTCACATTAAAACATTAATTACATTAAAACATTTTCACAACACAGGATTAAGTAGATAAGGTCCAAGGATTGAGCCCTGAGACACTCCATGATTCAGAAATGAAGAGGATGAAGAGGAGACAGCAAAGGAGACTGAGAAGTGAAGTAGAGGGAAAACTAGGAAGTAAAGTGAAATACTTTAAGGAGGTAGGTGGAATCAATGAGGTCAGGTGCCACTGATAAGCCAAATAATAGGACCACTGGGACCATTGGTTTGAACAATGTGGAGGTCACTTATGTGTGTAAGAAACTGATAGGTGTAATTTATTGCATTTATAAATCTAATTGGAAATATTGTTGCTCAAGGGTTGAGAAAATGCCTGAGAACTTATAGGACACATTGCATGGAAATTTTCACTTATTTGTGGTATTTCCTAAAATGGTCCCATATGACCTGGACTCCACTGATGCTCTGACCTTAACTCCAGGACCTTTTTCTCCCCCACCTCCCACTCATATTTGCCTTTGCTGTACTGGCATCCTTGATGTTCCTCAAACATACTCCCACCTCATGGCCTTTGCACTTGCTGTTCCCTCTATCTAGAATGCTTTTCCTCCAGATCACCATGGCTCAATTTCTTCCTTTATGTTTCTGCTCCAATGCCATCTTATTGAAGAGGATTTCCCTGACTCCTTTCACTAAAAGAGTACGCCTAGCCACTGACCCCCCCCCAACCGTTTATTCCTATTAACTAACTTTTTATGTAACAATTATTGCCATATTATAATTTATCTATTTATCAAGAATATAAATTCAATGAGATCAGAAGCCAAAACAGTGCCTGACACAGTGGTTATTCAATAAATATTTTGAATGAACATTAATTAAATAAATGAAATGAATGAAAAATAACTGGCCAGGATATTTTCACAGTAACTAGATACAGCATAATTATTCATCTGCTAAGAACGGTGAAAACACCAACTTTGGTTAAGGGGCATATTTTTAGAATCTACAAGGCAAATGTCTTGCAAACATCCCCCCACACACACACTTTTATCTATCAAGATGTAAATGGCTACCTGAGAGCATTCTCTTCAAAGCTCTAGTGTGAATTCTTCCCCATTTTCTGAAGACCATCCAGTAACAAGTGTTTCTGAAGTTTTTGATTCCATTTAAAATGAATAAGAAAATATATACTATATAAGCTTTTGTTTAAACACTGGTTAATAGAAGAATTATACAATAATAATGCCTATATATTCCTTTCAATTTTCTTTCTTTTTAAATGGTAATTTGCCTAAGTTAACTCTTTAACAAACTATACATCCAATATCTTATTTCGAGGCTTCACTATAATAGCTTCCCTTTAACTTTTTACTTCACTTTTTTTTTTTTTTTTTTAATGCGTGTACGGGGGCCTCTCACTGTTGTGGCCTCTCCCGTTGCGGAGCACAGGCTCCGGATGCGCAGGCTCAGCGGCCATGGCTCACGGGCCCAGCTGCTCCGCGGCATGTGGGATCTTCCCGGACCGGGACACGAACCCGTGTCCCCTGCATCGGCAGACGGACTCTCAACCACTGCACCACCAGGGAAGCCCATACCATAAGCTCTTTTAAAAAAAGAAGTTTAAGTCAAATCCAAGCTTAGGATTTTTTCAGCCTTCATCCCATTGCCTTATTTGTGATCAAACTGCGTGTTGGTTTTCTACTTCTAAATTACACAGGATTACAAAATTACCGTCATAATAGCGGTGCTTCACCGATGGAACATTCGAGATTCTATGTAGTTAAGAGAATGAGGACCAGTCAATCTTGCTTAAAATTAAATGCAGCATAAACAACCTTAATTGTGTGCCTTATCTTACCCAGAAAATATGTTTTTTATAAGTGTTGTCTAAAAATTTGGAAACTGCCCCATATATACTGAATCATTACCATTGAAGAACTTTTGCTGGACTGTCTCACCAGGAGAATGGCATAACAGGCAAAGGGCAGAAGTCTCAGAAGACAAAGGCCCAGTCCACACCAAGGACAGAGCCAGCCTTCTGGGTTAGTCAAGGAGGTCGCTGCGTATTTGTGATGCTTCTGGAAAGGTCCTTCTCCATCCAAAGGAAAATAAAACTATTTGAGGGTTGAGTTGAACTTGGTGTTTCTTGAAATGGAAGTCACAACCGATTTTTCTTTCTTGATGTACATTTTGCCATTCTTTTCCCCACAGAAACCTCTGTTTCTTATTCTTTATAGCTGAATTTTCTCTATCATATTTCAAAGAATGGCCAGGACAAGGAGGTTGGATCGTCATGAGGCATGTTATCAACATGAGAGCACTAAGTAAGAGGACTCTTTTATCCAAGAATAATCGGTACTAGGAAAAGCCCATTTAAGGAGATGCCACTTGAAAATGGGATCAAATTTGATGGTGAATAGTTAAGAAATTTTTTTGATTGGGACTTTACCTTGAAAACTTTAATTATAAAGTAAGAAACTATCATAGGATAATAATTGTGGCAGGCAGGATAAGAGCCCCTTCAAAGACATTCATATCCTATTCCCTGGAACCTGTGAATGTATTAGGCTACTTGGTGAGACTCTGAAATAGAGAGACCACTGGATTATTCAGGTGGGCCCAATGCAATCACAAGGGTACTTAACTGGGGAAGCAGAAGACAGAAGAGTCAGAAGCAGGCAGATGGCGTCAAGTGGCCATTTTTGGCTTTGAAAATGGAAAGGGATTCTGAGCCAGAGAATGTGAGAAGCCTCCAGAAATTCGAAAAGGCAAAATAAAACACAGCTTGTCCCCCTAAAGCCTCCAGAAAGGAACGCTGCCCTGCCAACACCTCGAGTTTAGCCCAGTGAGGCTCATCTGGGGCTTCTAACCTCCAGAATTATAAGATAATAAATTTGTGCTATTTTATTTGTTTTGATTTTTTTTTTTTTTTTTTTTTTTTTTTTTTTTTTTTTTTTTGCGGTACGCGGGCCTCTCACTGTTGTGGCCTCTCCCGTTGCGGAGCACAGACTCCGGACGCGCAGGCTCAGCGGCCATGGCTCACGGGCCCAGCCGCTCCGCGGCATGTGGGATCTTCCCGCACCGGGGCACGAACCCACGTCCCCTGCATCGGCAGACGGACTTTCAACCACTGCGCCACCAGGGAAGCCCTGTGCTATTTTAAACCATTAAATTTGTGGTAATTTATTACCATAGCAACAGGAAACTAATATAATAAATTTTTATTGAAAGACAACATACAATTAAATTCAAAAAGCACATTAATCTTAAGTGTGCAGATCAAAATTTTGTCTTCCACATATTAATACACAACTCCCAGTTATAGAACGTTCCAGCATCCTATAAGATTCCGTCCTGCAATTTCCCAGATTATATACCACACCCCTAAAAGTAATCAATATTCTGACTCTCATGAACATTCATTTTGCCTGATCTTAGACTTCACATAAAGAGAATCATACAGTATATATTCTTTGGGGGCCAGTTTCTTTCATGCAACATAATATCTATGAGAGGAATCCATGCAGGGTAACAATTTGAAATATTGTCAGAGCACATTTTATTCCTGGCAATTTTTATTACTCCCTTAGGCTCTTCAGAGGGGTGAGCAGAACCCAGCTACAGAAAAGGGAAACAGTGTTCAGCCTTTAGTTCCAAACTAGGCTTTTGATACCCATTTTCGAGATAATAGTTACGAAAGCCAATGTTTTCATTAGCAAGTGCTCGGTTTTATTGGGAGAAGAAAGGAATTTTATGTTCAATTGAGTCAAAGCTGTAAGACGAGATGGAGTTCATTTAAAAGTTAACTAGACACAAGGGAAATCTCAGGGTAAGATATAGTAGGACATTTTCTGAAATGCTTTTTCAAAAATCCATATAGGTAGGCCAGATACCTTCCCCCAACTGCTGTGGTGGTGCATAGACACCACAGCCCTCACACAGGCAGATATCACCTTAGGGAGAGGTAGGGAAACAGCCCTGAGTCTGAATCTTGAATATTTAGTGCAAATGAAAAGAGAATCCAGGGATGATTCTTTTTTAAGGACCTAATTTTTGTGACTAAAGAGTATGTTTGCATAACACAAGATCCTTCTTTTCAGTTTACTTTTTCAGCATGAACTTAAGGTGTTCTGTAGAAATCTTTGTGGCCTCAACATTTTGATCTTCAAATCATTCTCTTTTGAAGTGTCTATCTCGCATCAACACCGCTGAATTTTGCATCTTCCAATATAATCTTTTTTTAACATCTTTATTAGAGTATAATTGCTTTACAATGGCGTGTCAGTTTCTGCTTTATAACAGATTGAATCAGTTATACATATACATCTGTCCCCATATCTCTTCCCTCTTGCCTCACCCTCCCTATCCCACCCCTCTAGGTGGTCACAAAGCACCGAGCTGATCTCCCAGTGCTATGTGACTGCTTCCCACTAGCTATCTATTTTACGTTTGATAGTGTATATATGTCCATGCCACTCTCTCACTTTGTCACAGCTTACCCTTCCCCCACCCCATATCCTCAAGTCCATTCTCTAGTAGGTCTGCGTCTTTATTCCCATCTTGCCCCTAGGTTCTTTACCGCTAGCTTTCACATTCTTTGAGCCACTGTTGAAACGCTTTTATTGGTTTCCTAGAACCCTGCATCCTTTGGGATTCCTGCAATTTTTTTTTCACTCTATTACCAGATATTTATCCCAGCCAACATCCTGGCTGACCAACAATACAGTCATGTGATGTGAGGCCATGGACATTAATATTAAGTGGGAAGGATGTTTGAGAGGCATTTTATAAATGGTCTGCTTTCTAGTTAAATTTTTGTGTTGTATTGGGTTTGTATCCAGTAGAACCTTCTGGATTTGGTGATTGAAATAAGCAGTGCTTGACTAACGAGGACTCCCCATAGTTCACTAGTGTTTATCACAGAGTTTAAGCAAGGGAATGGTTAGAGATGAGGCTGAGACTTGGGAAACGGGTGGGATTAAATTTTCAAGAGTCCTTCATCCTAAGTGGAGGAGTTTAGAGTTAAAATAATTGACTCTGTAGGTACAGAAAATATGTTGAAGGGAGCCAATAATAAGACAGCAAAACCAGTTAGGAGGCTCTTGACAAAATCCAGGCAAGCTAATAACAGAATTGTGAAGATGGAGAAAAGAGGGTGGCTTCAACGTACATTAAGGACTTGGCAATAGCTGGACTAGGATAGGCTCAAGAAGGACAAAAGGGGTTGGGGGAATGTGTCAGTTATCAATTTGTTCACTCTCAGCCCCAGATCCACCCTTCATTGCCTGCTCCATGAAAATGGAATGGTCCCTTTAAATGATTTTCTTTGCCAGCTGGTGTGATGCTAAACTTTATCAGCAGAAGGGAGTGGACACTTAGGTTTCCAGTGTGTTCTCTCTGCAGGTTCCTGCCACACGCACCCTATCTCCAGCATCAGGCACCTACGTGCAAGATGATCAGCAGTGCCCTTTGGCCAGCATCTTGCCCTAGAACCACCTGCAGGCCATACCCTAGCAGAATACCTCCTCTGAGACCTCCCTGTGAACAGCTTTCCCCAGCATCCTGGAGGGTGGATTTCCAGCAAGTTCTACCAGTGGGGCACCTGAGTGAGGAGTGAGGTTACTGCTCTTCCACCCCTTGGTTCTCAGACACAGCATCATATAGATGTCTCTGATTCAGTTGATATTTGGTATCCTTTTATGGACCCCATCTTTGCAGAGTATTACCTCTGAACTGTCATTTCAGCTATGTTTTAGCAGGTCATTCCAATGTTCTACCACTCCAGCAGCTTCTGGATAGTATAGCATGTTATATGACTAATGGAGCCCATGGCCATGGGCCCATTTCCTCACTTGCCCCACTGTAAAGTGGGTCTACTGGTTGGATGCTATGTTGTATAGGACCCCATGCCTCTGATCAGGTACTTTGTAAACCCTTGGATAGTGATGCTGGTTGAGGACTCCAGGGTCAGAAAAGGGAAACTCACACCCAGAATCAATGCCTGTTTGTATGAGACTAAATCATTGGTCCTTCCAAGATAGAAGGTGTCCAATTAGTCAACTTGCCCAGTGGCTGGTTGGTGTCCTTGAAGAATAGTGTCATACTGGGCACACAGCATCATTCTCTGTTGCTGACAGGTTGGGCATTCAGAGGTGACATTAGCTAGATCAGCCTTGGAAAATGGAAGTCAATACTGTTGACGCTATGCATAGCCACCATCTCTGCCACCATGGCCACCATCTCTGCCACCATGACCACTCTATTCATGTGTCAGTTATGCCAGTTCTGTAGTGACTTTAGACAAAGACAGGCAAACATCAACTGGCCAACTAATTTTAGGGTGGATGCTCTTGGGGTGTTGACATACGTACAGAAATCTTCCCACTTCGGGCCACTCCCATATGACCATACGCCACTACCCCAGAACTTCTTGTCTCTGATCTTCCAGTCTTTTTCCTTGCAGGACCCTGACTACCTGTACAGGCCATTTGCCACTGTTCACGAGCGCATATGTATCATCACCTTGGGCTGTTTCTTCTTCCACATGAAGCTCAAAGATCTGTCCATCGACCACGTCTTTCAAGGCCACCCTAGATGGATTTGCATTGCTGTCTGAAGGCTTTCCTTACCCAGCTCTGCTTTCTTCTCCTTTTATCTTTCATGAGATTCCGCCCCCTCCTCCCCAGTAAACCTCCACCACTCCTGATTCTGTCTCAGTTATCTGCTTTCCAGAGAACCCAGCTGATGCGTTAGACCTTTGGCAGCGGGGTGTGTGAGGGAATGGAGGAGGAGGAACTGTGCGCACCTGTAGGATGAGGCTGTATGTAGACAGTGAATAATAACTGCTGTATTTTAGGGGGCAGGTGATGAGACCTAAGACAGGAGAAGAACTCAGAATGAGAAGGGATGAAAGAGTGGCAGTCTTCTCCCCTACCCTTGAGAATTTTTGGAAAAATTGGTGAGGTTGCTAAAGAAAGTTATACAGGGTTAAGTCATTTTTATTTCGCTGCTAAAAGAAAGGGTAACCCTAGAGGCTAGAGAATTCCTGCTACAGTGGATGCTAAGGAAAGCGATGCGTTTGAATGACATGCCCAGGAAGAGTGTGAGGGGTAAAAAAAGAGAAAACGTAACATTGATGAAAAGTGCAAAATCTGGGTTTGAATCCCATTTCTGCTAGTCTAATCGTGTAACCTTACTTCACCCTTCTGTGCCTCAGGGTCCTCATCTGTAAAATGCGCATCATAGGAGGAACTACCTCAGAGGTTTAGAGGGAGTTTGAAATAAAACAATCCTTGCAAAGTCCTTAGCAGAGTTCCTGACCCGGGCTACATATTCTGTAAATGGCTGTTATTTTATAAAATCCTAGGAAACTCCAGTATCACATGTGTCACACCTCAAGGAAAAAAATGATAGCGTGCATTTTCCCCCAGAAGAACTGCAAGCATGTGCTTACTATAGTGCCCACCCAAATTGTACCACCTTTGCCCTTGCAAACAAATCTGCCAGTCCACAAAATAACTTCAATCCGTCATTCGTCCCCCAAGGAAGACAAAGGACGCTAAAGAAGCAAGACCAGGATCCTTCATCATTCTCTCACGCATATACACAGTATCGCTATAGCTCAGGCAGAACCTATAATCGGAGGAAATTTCAAAAAGAAGGACATATTCACTAAATGTCTTAGAAGGTATGCATTCTTTCTACCCTACATGTGCCACATGGCAATTTAAACATTTCATGTAGCCTCACACATCATTACTTTGAACACGTAACATAGTGCTTCATCAGTGCTCATTTAAATGTATGGACACGCCACCATCAGGAAATGGGAGATTTCCAAATTGCTTACCCTCTAGTCAGGGGCAGTGGAGGGCAGCTCATCCCCTTACTTCCTGATTTTTCTGGTTTTCATTTGTAACTGGGTTACTACAAAAGCGATTGCATTGCTGCTATGGGCTTATGTAACAAAAAGAAAAGATATAACAAGTAAAAAGTGGAAGAGGCCCCAGGAAAACCTTGAGTTCCATCCCAGGACCTGGGCTTTCCCTCTGTTGCTTCTAATTATCCACATCAAAATTTCCACATCTTGTTCGCCTTTGCATAGACCTCGGTTTTTGTTTCCTGACCAGCGCCTTCAGATCAGGGGTGTATCTTGTCTCCTCCAGGGTTCCAGGGTTCTCCTAAACTGGCATGGCTGGTGAGGACCTTCAAGGCAACAGTCTGTACCTGAAGTGGCCCAAAGACCTCCAAGCAGGAGCATCTGTTACATTGTGCTAAAAATTTGCTTTGCTTTAGTGATTTCTCATCCTGGTACAGTCTTATTATATAATGATAACTTTTTTTTTTTTTTTTTTTGGATTATGTGCTGGGAACTGTCCTAAGGCATTTACATGAATTTTTTTTTTTGCGGTACGCGGGCCTCTCACTGTTGTGGCCTCTCCCGTTGCGGAGCACAGGCTCCGGACGCGCAGGCCCAGAGGCCATGGCTCACGGGCCCAGCCGCTCCGCGGCATGTGGGATCCTCCCGGACCGGGGGACGAACCCGTGTCCTCTGCATCGGCAGGTGGACTCTCAACCACTGCGCCACCAGGGAAGCCCTACATGAATTTTTAATGGAATTCTTACATTTATCCTATGTGCTATTATTTGCATACCCATTTTTCTGATAAAGAAACTGAGGCTGGGGTAAGTAACTGACAGAAGGTCACCTACCAGGAAGTAGCTGCTCTGCGGCTATACCACCTTCCAGGGATACTTCTTGGGGGAGACGGAACATCTGAGAGACCCTCGCAGTTATTATTCTGTTCATTCTACTGCTGGAACAGGCCCTGAGAATGTGGCTGAACGTCCGCCTCTCCGCACATATCCATATTTCCCGCTTCTAAAACAAGAGTATGTTCTTTTTTTGTAAATTTTTATTTTATATTGGAGTATAGTTGATTTACAATGCTGTGTTAGTTTCAGGTGTACAGCAAAGTGATTCAGTTATACATATACACATATCTATTCTTTTTCAGATTCTTTTCCCATATAGGTTATTATAGAGTATCGAGTAGGGTTCCCTGTGCTATACAGTAGGTCCTTGTTGATTACCTGTTTTATATATAGTAGTGTGTATTTGTTAATCCCAACATCCTAATTTATCCCCCCCACACCTTTCCCCTTTGGTAACCATAAGCTTGTTTTCTCCATCTGTGAGTCTGTTTCTAATTTGTAAACAAATTCATATGTACTATTTTTTATATTCCACCTAGAAGTGATATCATATAATATTTGTCTTTCTCTGTCTGACTTACTTCGCTTAGTATGATCATCTCTAGGTCCACCCATGTTGCTGCAAATGGCATTATTTCATTCTTTTTTATGGCTGAGTAATATTCCAGGGTGTGTGTGTGTGTGTGTGTGTGTGTGTGTGTGTGTGTGTGTATACCACATCCTCTTTATCCATTCATCTGTCAATGGACATTTAGGTTGTTTCCATGTCTTGATTATTGTAAATAGTGCTGCAGTGAACATTGGGGTGTGTGTATCTTTTCAAATTATGGTTTTCTTCACACATATCCATATTTTCCACCTCTAAAACAAGTATACGTTCTTTTTTAAAATCAGAAAAACATAGATATATGTAAAAGTAAAATATATTAACCTATAAGAAAGATCCTCTGAACTGCAGCAGAAATACACAGATCTTATTTTTAAAAGTGTTTAACCTTTGAAAGCTCATTCCCTAGAGCAGCTCATTACAGATTGTTATATGCATAGAACATCACCTGATGAGTCTAGTTAAAACTCATGTTCTGACTCAGAGATTTGGGTTGGAACTCTAGCTTCTGCATTTCTAACAGACTTCCAGGGGTACTGATGCTGCCAGTCCGTGGACCACACTTGTAGCCACACTTTCACATCTCTACCCCACAGAGGATTCACCCAGCTTTTGCCTACATCAGGAACCTAACCGCTCAGCCCCACTCAGCACGCTAAGGCTCTTCTGGCTACTCCAGATCCCCTCCCCGGATCCCACACATGTCCTTAACCTAGTCTATCAACACACCCTTGACCTCCTTCTAGCGTCTCTACCCCAACCTGTGTGCCCAGGTCATTTCCATTGGATTCCTTGTTCTTGTTTAGGGTCACTAAGGACTTCTGAAAGATGTCAGTTGCTTTTCTCCCTCCTTGCACTACCTAGAGATTGATGCTCTTTACTCTCAACTGAGTCTCCGAAATACCTATTCCAAACCTCTCTCCTCAAGCTCCCAACAGTTCCTCTCCCTCAAATCCCCCTCTGCAGGTGACTTCCTCTCTTGCTTTAGAGAGATGGCAAGGGCAGTCAGCATAAGCTCTACCCTCTTTCTTCCTCATTTCCTCCTTTCTTTTCCCCTCCAGCATATTCCTACCCCCAGTCTACGATTTACAAATATTCAGTGTTCCTCTAAGAAAAAATTCTTTCACTTGGTTTTAACCAGTCCTTCGGACCTCACCTCTACTTTGATGACTCAGAGCATGCCGCATGTGAGCAAAATGAAACCCCTGATGCTACCACACCCCACATCTGCACTTCCCCCAGTCTTCCCATATCAGCAAATGGCTCTGCCATTTGTCCAGTCACTCAGGTCAAAGACCTAGGAGTCATCCTTCATTTGTCTTTTCCCCTTATCCTAACGTCGTTTAGCAGATCTTAATTGATCATCCTACCACCAAAACATATCTCAAATCTGACCCTTTCTCTCCATTTTCAGTGCTACCCGTCTGGTCTAAACCAACCTTACCTCTTTCCTGAACTAGCCGGCAGCTTCCCATGTCCGCAAGCTTTAATTCTTGCCTTCTGTAGTCCATTCTTGATGAAGCCAAAGAGAACTTGAAAGTTGTCAATCTGATCATGTCACTTCTGTAAAAGCCGTCAGTGATGTCCTCTTGCACTTATAATAAAACCCAAGTCCTTTCCCTGTCTCTCTGATGTCTCCTATCACTTCCCCCCTAGTTTATCAAACATCAGACACACTGGCCTTCTTTTTGTTCCTTGATCAGGCGGCGCTCAATCCTGCCTCAGGATCTATACACTTTCTCTTTCCACAGACTGGAACGTACTTATTTCTTGCCTTGTTTTATTTTCATCAATAGCACTTTCAGTATCTGAAGTTGTCTTGATTGTTTATGGACTATCCCTCCACAGTAGAATGCAAGCTCCCTGATCGTGGGGATCTTGCCTGCCTTATTTACCTAGCAGTGAACAAGCACTAGTGGACTCTAATTAATATGAGCCTGTTGAACAAATAAATGAATGAGTTACTATGAGTTACTATACTTCTGGAAGCTACAGCCCAATCCTCTACCCTGTAATGCACTGTAACGAACTTTTAGAATGAATCAGTCATCTGCAACCATTGCTTCCCCTTTTAACTACCCGCCCCATTTTCTCTGTGTTGCGACTTTTCCCCACACCATCCTTCTGAAACTTCTCCCTTGAAGGTCACCATGTGCTTTCATGACCACACCCAACTGCGTTCTGGAGGCCTCAGCCTTCTCACCCACCGTGTTTTGACGCTGTGGAAGGCATGTCACACGTGCCTTCTTACGGAATCACACTTCTCCCTAGGCTTCTGACAGTCTTCTTCTCCTGACCACACCTTGATCAACCCTTTTGCTGGCCCCTCTTCCTGCTTCTGATCTCCATCCATGGCTCTTCCCAGTTGCCCGACATAAAGCTGTGTTCATCTTAATTCTACATGTTCCCCTTTGGCGAACCCACCTCCTAGAACTGCAGGCATTCTTTGCTCATGACTCTAAGCAGACCTCTACATCTCCAGTCTCTCTCCATACAACAAACTCATGTCCCAAGCCCACCCTCATACTATGATTTTCTTTTTTCTGCTAAAGAACTGCTATTCTCAGAGGATCGAAATACTACAGTCCTCTCTGAGTACCTCTCAACTCTCACCATCTTATTCAGTCACTACCATCTGTGGATTCTTCCTTTGAAATGGTTGTGTTCATCCTTATTTCTACTGCCTACACTCTAATACCTGCCATACAGATAAAGGACGAGAGTCCACTAACTGATTTCCTGGCCCCTGAGTCACCTGACCTCAAGCTACCTCCAATCCAGGCCCCCTTGAACAAATGGCTCCCCATTGCCTCCAAAGAAAAAGGGAAAACTCTAATTCTTTAGTTATTCATTCAGTATAAACAGAGCTTCAAGCCGGTTTTCTAGACTTTTCTCAACCATTCCACTTCCTTACTTTTTATGGTATTAAATGAAAGTATAATCTCGTCACAGGGATCATCTATACAGTTCACGCATATTAAGCTTTTTATACAGATGCTGTGGCCCAGAGGGCATGACTGGGTCTTGACTCTTCCGCCCCTGCATAAGGAGATGGTCAATTAAAGTTTGTCTAGCAAGTTTCTTTTGAAGCAGAAGTCTTCTATGTCCATTTGCAAAACAGAAAAATCAGATAAGACATAGATGTGAATTATTATTATAATCATTAATAAAGATTGAAATCTCTGCAGATTTAACAACTACGTGTACAATCAACTGAAATTTTTAAGCTACATTTCTCTCACTGGCAAAAAATTTTTTTTCAAGTGTAGGCGAAATTCAACTAATTTTTCAACTACATAAAGTCTCTCTCATCCTTAAAGGGTGTTCTCTTGGTTTTCTATCCCATTTCTAATTATCAGCTATTTATCTATTTCTCTGCACCATCAAGAGTCTTGAAAGAAGAGTCTATAGTCCTGTTTGTCATTAAAGTACTGACCCAGGCAGAACTCACATTTCTTCAGTTACCACGAAGTGGGCACACAGTAAACATTGACTGTGTGAGTGAATGAATACACGGGCTCTTGTTCTCCCTGGACATTCTCATTCGTTATTACAGCTTCAAATGTACACAGACAAGCTCATGACTCCAAAACCTCAAATTCTACTTTGACCCTTCTTCTTTGCTCCTGTCCTGTAGATCCCTAACTGCTACTGGGCAGTCATTCCTAGATTCTAAGTAGGACTTTAAATTCAGTATTTTTCTATCTAAATAGAAAAATTATCCTTTCCACTAACTAGGCTGGGTTTTTTTGTATTTCTTACACTCATCAATGAAATGATCATCTTCCAGGTCACTAAGTCAGAAACTGGAAATCATCTTAGATTTCTTACCTTCCTGTTGGTTCTTCCTCCTAAGTATCTGTCAAATCTGCCTCCTACACTCTTTGCCTACTAAATCTTATCCATCCTTCAAAACTTCACTCAGTTATCACGATCTACGGGAAGTGTTCCCTAAACAGCCCATTTCCCCTTCTTTATCCGCCCATAATAGCACTCAGCAATCACAGGGTATTGAAATCATCAGCTTAGGGGCTCTCTGAGGGCAGAGAGTAAGGCTAGGCTACTTCTCATGCCAGCACAACTCCAGATATACGATGGACCTTTTGTAAATATTTGTCCAACTGTTGACTGAAATGGACTCTCACCTGCTTTACCTTCACGTGAGGCTGTGATTCAGTTACCTCTCACCTGGATTACGATAACAGGCTTGACTGCCACTGTTGTCTCAGGGATACTCAGCTCCAAATACCCTCCACACTGCGGTCAGAATGAGCTTGCAAAATGCTAATGCAAACACTTCACAGAGAGGGCCTAGAGAGCAAGAGGAATAGGAAGAAGGGCATAACAGAAAGAGTGGGCTGTTTACCCAACTGGATCACTCACTGTGGCAGGAAACAAATGACCAAACTGGGACACTGAGTCTTCTGGCCTTATGTTGACCTCATTTACTAACCCAAAGACGAGACAAGTGGAAGGTTATCTTCCTGTGCGTCAAGACACTGCCAAAAAAGAAAAATCCACACAATGTTATTGGATTTGCCATTCTCTTCTAAATGACTGCTAGACCAGAGTCCACTTCAGAAGACAAAGAAAATCCTAAAAGATTCTGACATTTCTGGTCGTTGATCATGGAGATGTGGAGTCCAAAGAAGAAAAAAAAAACTTTCATGGAAATTTGAGAGGATAGGAGAGTCAGGAAATTCACTTCTGCTGCCTTTTCTTTTCCATGTTGACCCAATCAGAACAGCTAGGTTATTAATGCTGCCATAACAAACAAACCCAAACACCAATGGTTTAAAAGAGCAAACTTTTATTTCTTGCTTATACTACTCATTCATTATGGTTTGACTGTAGGAGCTTCTCCATGTTTTTGACATCCGCACTTTAGGAATCCTCCAGGCTGATGGAGGAAACACACTATCCAATAAAAACATTATACACTTTGCTGTACAGCAGAAATTAACACAACACTGTAAATCAACTATACTTCAATAAAATAAATTTTTAAAAAACATAATGCAAGTCACATGTATATTTAAAATTTTCTCATAGCCATATTTTAAATAGTAAAAAGAAACAGATGAAATTACTTTAAGGATATTTTCATTCAACCCACTATATTCAAAATAGTATCTTTTCAACAAGTAACAAATGTAAAAATTATTAGTGAGATATTTACAAGAATTTGGGTGCTACTATGTCCTTGAAATCTGATATGTCTTTTACATTTACATCTCAGTTTGGACTGGTCACTTTCAAGTGCTCAGGGCTTCCATGTCACTACACAGTGGCTACAGGGTGGATGTGGACGTTGATAGAGAAAAGAGAACTCGGGAGGGTCTTACACCACAATGAAATGCTCCATCCAGAGCAGGTCACATGACAATACCCAACCCCGAGGGGCTGGGAAACGGCAATCCTACCAGGTTCCTGGAAAAGAGAGAGCTGGGACTATGCAGTGAACAGCCTTCAGGACTGTCACATACGCCTTCAGGAATAATATCTTCCTGTCATAACCATAGCTACTGTAACCATTATGTTGGAAAGCTGGTCTCATAAGAAGAAATCAGAATAAGTCTTTATTTTTTCTCTCCCATAACCCATTCATATCAGTTCTCTGTTTACAACAAATGCTACAGGAACTTCTCTAGGTGGGAAACACAAGAGAAAAAGACCTACAAAAACAAAGCCTAAACAATTAAGAAAATGGTAATAGGAACATACATATCCATAGTCACCTTAAATGTAAATGCTCCAACCAAGAGACACAGACTGGCTGAAGGGACCCGTATATATGCTGTTTACAAGAGATCCACTCCAGACCTAGAGACACATACAGACCGAAAGTGAGGGGATGGAAAAAGATACTCCATGCAAATGGAAATCAAAAGAAACCTGGAGTAGCAATACTCATATCAGACAAAATAGACTTTAAAATAAAAGCTGTTACAAGGGACAAGGAAGGACACTACATAATGATCAAGGGGATCAATCCAAGAAGATATAACAATTGTAAATATTTATGCACCCAACATAGGAGCACCTCAATACATAAGGCAAATGCTAACAGCCATAAAAGGGGAAATTGACAGTAACACAATCATAGTAGGGGACTTTAACACCTCACTTACACCAATGGACAGATCATCCAGGCGGAAAATTAATAAGGAAACACAAGCCTTAAATGACACATTAAACCAGATGGACTTAATTGATATTTATAGGACATTCCATCCAAAAGCAGCAGAATACACTTTCTTCTCAAGTGCACACAGAACATTCTCCAGGACAGATCACATCTTGGGTCACAAATCAAGCCTTGGTAAATTTAAGAAAATTGAAATCATATCAAGCATCTTTTCTGACCACAACGCTATGAGACTAGAAATCAATTACAGGAAAAAAACTGTAAAAAACACAAATCAGTTCTCTGGGGCGAGAACTTTCCCCACCCTGGATGGACTCTCAGGCCGGTTCCATCATATTTTCAGTCTCTGGGGTAAAGAAAAGTCCTCCAGTCACTTCAAGTCACAAAACCATCTCAAGTGGGTAATTAAAATGTAGCCTTCCGTACAATACTCTAAAACGCATTTAGAGGTAAGGAGTCTGCCTTTCACGGATGAGGCCTGGGGGCCTTGAAAACCCTGCAGGAGAAAGGGTGACAGTATGGCAAGTTCTGCTCCATTTCTCTGCCTCGTACCCCCGCCCCTGCTTCTTCCAGCTCCTCCAGAAGTAAAAAGGGTTGGGAGAGGGGTGGCGAGGAAGGCGAGGGACAGGAAAGGTTCTACTTTCCTGTTACCAACCTTATCTTGTGTTACTCTCCTCTCAACTTGTGCAAGTTCAAAGCTGCCTCTTCAGGGAGGTTTTGGTGGGTTCCCAAAGACACTGCCCCCCATCTACCCCAAGCAGCATTAAGATGCACTTCTCATGAGGCTGGCCGTGTGTGTTCCCATGGTTGGCTGCCTACATTTTCTCCTTCAGCCCCTGAGGATCCGATGGCCCATTCCATTTGTTGAGGTCATATCCTTCCTGTTCAGGCAGTCCTCTCTGGCAGAATCTTTTAAAGCCCCACGTGGCCCTCTCTCGCCTGTGACCCACACTGGGACGCACTCATTCAAACAGGCTTTGCCCCAACAATCCAGTAGAGGCTGATTCCAGAGTAGCCTCTGTTCCTTGCCTCTGCCACCAGGGCACACCAGCCACAGCCTCTGGACTTAGGCTGTTTCCAGGCGTGATCTGCCACTAGCTTCCGGGCTACATGGATTCCATCGGATACAGGTCAAGGTCAGAGACTTCTTAAAGCCTTTCATGGTCTACTTAGGCTGAAGGGAAATACCCTCACGCCACCCCCATGGAGTCAAAAGGAAAATTCCATTGCATTGCAAGTGCTTTCCCCAAAGAAGCAGTCTCCCTGATTTCCAACTGATCTCTCCAAATTCTTCTCATTTAGGTCTTCCAGATGGGAGAAGAGCAAAGTGTCGTACATCTGGCTTTCATCCTTCCTTTGCAAGTCCCATGTTGTTGTTTTTTTTTGTTTGTTTGTTTCTGCGGTATGAGGGCCTCTCACTGTTGTGGCCTCTCCCGTTGCGGAGCACAGGCTCCTGACGCGCAGGCTCAGCGGCCATGGCTCACGGGCCCAGCCGCTCCGCGGCATGTGGGATCTTCCCGGACCGGGACACGAACCCGTATCCCCTGCATCGGCGGGCGGACTCTCAACCACTGCGCCACCAGGGAAGCCCCCTATGTTATTTTGATGTGGGAGTACCTGGACTTTTTAAGGGCATCAGCCAAATAGAGCAAAAAAGAATCCCATTTTAACATCTTGCTAAACTATTGTATGTTGACCATCCATGCCCGCCTAAATCATTTTACTTCCATGATCTCATTTAATCCTCAGGTCAACGGTGCAGTGTTGGTGCCAGCCTCCCTATATTACAGATGCATATGCAAGGCTCCCTATATTACAGATGTATATGCAAGGAACTTGTGAAGGAGGTCTGGCATTTGATCTGCCTACTGACTAGGAGATAAAACTCCCTTCTGTAGTAGGGGTAGAAAAATTCACAGTCATTTAAAATTATTCGACTTCAGTGGGTTGATCTTCTGTCAAAAGTGCCCTGTTAGAAGGAACTACAGTCTTCCTTGTCTGAACGTGAAGCCAACCACACTTCAATTTTAATGTGAGCTCATCAGCTAACCCATCATTTTTTCTGTCATTCTGGCCTTTCTTGGAAATGTGTTCAGCTTCACAGATTTGCACACATCAGACAATCTATTTCCTCTGAGCTGCCATTCAAAGGGAAATTTGATTATGGGAATTATAGGAAACACTTGACTGGACGAGACCCAACTGATCAGCACTCCAAAATAACAGGAACTTTCTTCTATATTACAGTTTAAAATAAAGACACAAGTCACAAGACAGCAGGTCAATGTGAGAGATTGGGGGCGGAGAGGGGGCATGGGGTGTTTCAGAGAAAGCTTCCTAGTGGTGCCCTGACTCTGTCCAGTTGCAACCACTTCCTTCCGCATTTGCCCATTCCCTTCTCCTGCCCCCACCCCCGGCAACGGTAGCTGAAGCCCAGAAGGCCCACCTCCAGTAAGGCAAGCTCCAGAGTCAGCAAAGAGAATCTCAGGCAGCTTCACTGCACTTCTTAGGAAGGCAGGAGCCTGGCCTTACAGCTTTAGGAAGGTTATCAAGTTAAACACTAGATATTAGGAAGCTGCCCGCTTAATATGCAAAGAGCAAGAAATCTGCGTTCGCTGGAACACTCCCAAAGCATTCTGGGTATCCAGATTGTACTCTCAGCTGCTCCTCGTTCCACTAGGAAAGGAAACAAGGGAAGGTGCTTTAAATTCCGCTGACTTCTGAACTAGCCCCTCAGGAGTGCTGAGAGCAGGGGGGTCCAGCTAAAAAAGTCACGAGCAGCTACTCATGCTACAGGACACTTGTGTCTGCCAAACCCCAAATATGAAGCCTCTCGTGTGCGAAGCATGGCTTTATTGAGATAAAACTGACATACCAGGAGCTGCGTACATGTAAAGTACACAGCTTGGTAAGTTTTGACCTGTGTGTGTGCCTGCGAAACCATCACCACAATCAAGATAAATGGACACATCCGTCGCTCTCAAAAATGTCCTTTTCCCTTTGAAATTCTTATCCACCTCCACTCCTCTCTGCCCTCCTCCGCGTCCCCAGGCCACCACTGTTCTCTGTCACTGTAGATTCATTTGCATTTTGTAGAACTTTATATCAATACAGTAGGTACTCTTTTTTGTCTGGCTTTTTTCACTCACCACACTTATTTGGAGATTCATCCATGTTGAATACTCATTTCTTTTTATTGCTGAGTAATATTCCCTTGTATAAATATACATCATTTGTCTCTTTATTAACCTTTTATTGTGTATCTGGGTTGTTTCCAGGTTTTGATTATTACAGGTAAAGCTGCTATGAACATTCCTGTATACGTTTTACATAGTCATATGCTTTCATTTCTCTTGAAATATATCCAGGAGTGGAATGGCTGGCATATGTTTAAGTTTCTTAGAAACTCTCAAACTGTTCTCCAAAGTGGTTGCAAATATTTTATTTTGCCACCAGCAGCCTACGAGAGTTTCAGTTCCTCTGCACTTTTGCCCACACCCGGAGTGGTCAGTCTTTGTAATTCTGGACATCCTACTAGGCCTGCCTTGGCATCTCATTGCAGTTTTAATTTGCGTTTCCCTCATGACTAATGACGCTGAGCACCTTTCCATGTGCTTATCTGTCAACCACATGCCTTCAGTAAAATGTCCCCCTTTTTATTATGTTTTGTTTTCTTATTATTGACAAAACATGGCTTTTGACCACATAGCAGTTTTTCCGGTGATACACCCGGTGATATCAGTACAGTTAGGTTAAAAAAGTTTAAATACATGTTTATGTATGACTGATTCACTTTGTTATAAAGCAGAAACTAACACACCATTGTAAAGCAATTATACCCCAATAAAGATGTTAAAAAAAAAAAGTTTAAATACACAAATAAGCGCACAAGTATATATGTGTGTGTATATACAGTAATCAACTCAGGAAAATGTTTCGCCACATTAGAGGATAAAATCCTCAGAAGCCTCAAAACCAACATCAAGAGGGCAGAGCTATTTGCATAGCTGTATCTAACCACAGAGGTTTCCCTTTAGATAAAGAAAAGCCTAGAGGGTGGCCCTGGCCTAACGGGAAATGTTACTGCAGCTGACAGAGCATGCGTGGTGGGTGTAGTAAGCTGGGTGTTCCCATGGCAACAAGATAGAGAGTCAAATGGTGGTCAGAGCCAGATATATCCACGACAGAGCAGAGCACTTGAGCACCAGGATTCAGAAGCCAGGCTGACCTGTGTTTGAATCTCACTGGGCGACCAGCTTGGGGCCCTTGAGCAATATGATTAACCTCGTTTCCTTCATTTGCAAACTGGGGACGCAGCCCAACAAATGTCTACCCCATTTCCAATTGTTCCTCCACTCTCTGCCAATGGCATCACTTCTATAGCATGCAACTTCTCTCTTTCCCTGCCGCCCTTCTTTCCAATCAAAATAATGCCCTTGGGCTTCCCTGGTGGCGCAGTGGTTGAGAGTCCGCCTGCCGATGCAGGGGACACGGGTTCGTGCCCCGGCCCGGGAGGATCCCACATGCCGCGGAGCAGCTGGGCCCGTGAGCCATGGCCGATGAGCCTGCGCGTCCGGAGCCTGTGCTCCGCAACGGGAGAGGCCACAACAGTGAGAGGCCCGCGTACCGCCAAGAAAACAAAACAACAACAAAAACAACAAAAATAATAATAATAATGCTCTCCATTACCTGTAGATTAAGTATAAGGAAGCTAATATTTATCAAGAGTTTAGCAGATTAATTCGGAAAAGATGATGCAAAATAGCCTTCATCTAGACAAAGGCAGATATGGAATCACAACATGGTTGGGTTAATTCTAAGTGGGGTCATTCTACCATAAACTGCTACTAACTGTAGTGAAATGATGCAAGTTAAAATCAGAACCTGGACTCAAATATATCTCCCAGTTTTTTAAAAAAAATTGATTGTTGTACAAATTAAGTGAAAAACTTGTGTGGTATGTAGCCAAGTTCCTAGCACTCATAGTCAGCACTAATTAAACTTCAGCTCTTATGAAGGGGAAGTCTGAAGTAGGGGTTAAAAGCATGAACTCTGGGGTCAACCAGAGCTGGCTAGAAGTTCAACTCTGACAATTTCTAGCTGTGTGTCCTTGGACAAGTCCCTTCACCTCTCTGGGCCACAATTTTCTCATCCGTAAAATGGGAATAATGTGGGATAAATGTCCTAGAGTTATTATGAACATTAACTGAGTTCATGTCTGCAAAGTCCTTAGAATGGCGGTAGCAGACAGGAATTGTTTGCTCTTACAGCTTCAGTGATCTCCCTAAGCTCAAGGCGATGTATCAGGAGCCTCCTGACTGTGACTAGTGATTACTTCATTCACATTACTTAACCAACAGCTATTTATAGTGTGCCTGCTATGCAAACCACTCAACTAGGTATTAGGAGGGATTGAAAGAGTTGTAAGACACAGGTACGTTTCTTACCCCAAAGAACACAAACCCTAAATCAGGAACCATGGTTGGTAACTTCAAGCAACACAGTATGCAACTGTTCCTAAATGCTTGATTCAAAAGATGATGGAGAATTTCAGAGGTGAAAGGTCTACCATAGACTTGGAGAGAAGGACAAGGGAGAGGCGTGGGGAGCTAAGGCACGGCATCGAGCTGGATCTTGAAGGAGGAATAAGAATGAGAGAGCCGGACTTCCCTGGTGGCGCAGTGGTTGAGAGTCCGCCTGCCGATGCAGGGAACGCGGGTTCGTGCCCCGGTCCGGGAGGATCCCACATGCCGCGGAGCGGCTGGACCCGTGAGCCATGGCCGCTGAGCCTGTGCGTCCGGAGCCTGTGCTCCGCAACGGGAGAGGCCACAACAGTGAGAGGCCCACGTACCGCAAAAAAAAAAAAAAGAAAAAAAAATGAGAGAGACAGGGAGCAGGGTGCTCTATGCCTCAGGGGTGCCCTTGGGGGTGCTGGTCTCCCAAGGACCAGAGAGAGGGCAGGTGGAGATTAGGGGGCAAAGGAGCAATCAGTTAGGAAAGGTAGGTGGAGGCCGGTTCTTGAAAAGTCTTTAAAGCTAGGCTATTGCTTCAATGTCTACACTAGAAGCAGTGGGGATTGAAGGACTTTACTGGTAGTTTTTAACTTTAATGTTGATTAAAATTACACGTCTCGTTTTTGTTGAAAAGTAGAAGTGCAAACTTATAGATCCCACTGCACACTTAGGAAATCAGAATCCCTGACACTGAGGCTCAGACAAAGAATTCCACAGGCTGTTCTGACATTATTCGAAAGTTGAAAGCCGTTGCTACAGAGCCTTGAAAACCTGGATTACCACGAACAGCTTCTATGGCAGAAAGGTCAGAAGGAAGGAAACTAGGATTTGCTGAGTACCCACACGTGCCAGGGGACTGACAGGTATTCTTTCACTGAGTCCTAACAACAGTCCTATTAGGGGGACGTTATGATTCTCATTTTAGGGATAAAGAAGCCAATAGTTGGACGTGTTGCAAACACAGTAAGCCGCAGACAGGGCTTTCAAACCCAGGTCCCAGGCTCCAGGATGACTGTACTTCCCACTGTATCACCTGATTGCCCCAGAAACACCCGTGTGCGTCTTTCTCCTGAAACTTAGTGCAGGTCAAACAAAGTCCAGTAGCAAATGTGGCGTCATAAGCACTCTTCTCCCATCCTCATTTCTCTCCTCCAGTGAAATCTGAATTTACCTTCCCTTTGCCCTGAAGCTGGGCCAGAATCACTGAGGGCCATCATTTCAAGTGGAGTTTATTCTTGTAACCGAGCTTCTTCTAACTTTCTTTTTCCTCCACCCTTTCCTTTGTGGTATCTCCTAATTCACCCTATGCAGTTTTGTTTTCTTTTATAAGTTTCAGGTGTACAGCATTACAGTGTAAAGTAAAACTCTGGAGAACATCAAAGGAAAATGGCCATGCATTTGCTCTTTAATGTTTTCCTACGATATATTAAAATAAAAACAAAGTATCAGTCTCTTCACAAGTAGTAATTTATATTCTCTGGATTTTTTCAGCCCACAACAACTGGATTCTCTTTTCTCTATACCCTACAGAGTGATCACCATGAGTCTAGTTAACATCCATCACCACACAGTTGACCCTCTTCACCCATTTTGCCCATCTCATAACCCCCTTCCCCTCTGGTAACGGCTAATCAGATCTCTGTATGTAAGAGTTTGTTTCTGTTTTATTTTGCTTGTTCATTTTTTTTTTTGGTTCCACATATGAGTGAGATCAGACAGTATTTGTCTTTCTCTGACTTATTTCAATCAGCATAATATCTTCAGTGTGTATCCATGTTGTCGCAAATGACAAGATTTCATTCCTTTTTATGTCTGAGTAGTATTTCACTATATATATACACACATACGTACATATACACACACCATATCTTTATTCATCCATCAGTGGGCACTTAGGTTGCTTCCATATCTTGGTTATCGTAAATAATGCTGCAGTAAACATGGGGGCCAGCACCCTATGCAGTTCTGAAACTCCTCATTCATAGCAGAACACACAATGAAATCTTAAATAATTCCTTTTGTGGTTTCCTTTTTACCCTAAGGGTGACGTGGGGTGGCAGCTGGCGGTGGAGGAGGGTTTGTCCATAGGAGGCTTCCCTTGAAATCCACAGGAAATGATGGGGATGTGCTGTTTAGCGTTCTCGAACGTCTACAAACAAGCTCTGGGACACTGGTTGTTATTTTCAGCTAAGCAAGTTCCTCATTCTGCTTTCGAAAGCCGTCTCCCTTTGGTAGGATTTTAGTCACTGTATGTGTGTCTGTGAGACACTTAACGTCTTTCCTTAAATTAGTACTCTGTTCTCCACCTGAGTGGAAGATTCTCACCTTACAAGGCCTCCTTCTACTTTTTTTTTCCCAAAAGGATGTTAGATTTATCGATCTATCAGATTTAATGCTTTATTTTTCTGACTTGCTATCAGTCACATGACGCAAGAAGCCATTTCCCCCCTTTATATATTCTTTCCTAATTCTCCCATAAATGATTCTCTTCCAATTTATTTTTCTCCCCACTCTAAATTGGAACCCTGGGTAAATGCTGAGCAGCCCTTTTTCCAGCTTCTAATGTTCTTCAAATGGAATTGACAGGTAGTACTTTCCTTGACCCATATCACTGAGGGCAATCTCTGTCTCTCTGGGGCTCAGCCCCGTGTGGGTTTGCTTATTTCTGTGCTGAAGGGGCCTGAATATGATTTCTAAGCCAAAGGGGTTCAGACATAATATGTATACCTATACTCTAAGTATTTACTTTGGCAAGTGACACTTTCATTCCAGTTGCCCCTGTTAGGAAGCCATAATGATGCTTTGAATTCTCTGCAGACCACAATATATAAATGTGCAGATTGTACAATGCAATTCCCAAGAGGTGACAATCACCTAGACCACAGTGTGACTAATACTCCCTGGAGTTAAGCAGTGCACACCCTGCACAACCATACTTAGAAACTTCTTTTCCTCTAATGTAAATCATTTTCTGCATTCTTAAAAATAATGGTCATTTATAGACTCTTTTGCTTGCCTAAACATTATAATCAAGGTCTCATAAATTTTAAATTACTGATAAAGACTTAGGGAATAGGAAGATATACTGTCTGTATATCTTCCTTTTCCCTATGCCTTATCTTTATTTTCCCCATATTTTATTTTCCCTATCATCTTGCTCCCTAGAATACACCTTGTTTTTTAAAAAATTACAAAGTCATTGGGATAACTTGAGAGATGACAGATGGTGTTATCCTCAGTAAGGGAAAGTAGGTGGTAAAAAGGGGGAGTCACTAATGTCAGGCAAAACATCAGAGTCATGGTACCAAGAAGACGCTAAACATGGTAACATTTATTTCAAAACTCAATACTGATTCCATATTAATAAATACTTTTAACACTGAATATAGGAAAACTACTATGCATGTTCTAATACAGTTTACTAAAGAATCAGAGAAAAGGTAGTCTTCCATCTCTCGGCCATTGAGAAAACAGTCTGGAGGTAGGAATAGCTTCAAGGATATTGTGTAGAATTGGGGGAGGGAAAGAGAGGAGCTGATAAAACCAGGAAGAATTTTCTACTCTCCTTTCCTTACTAGGGCCTTAAAATTAAAAATCTGAAGTTGGAAAATACACCTGCACAACATACCAGATTTCCTTCTCAATTTTGGTTTAGAATCACTAGTTGGTGGACGGGGTCAAAAATTGGAAGCAGGTACCCAATTTGAATCTAGGTCAGATCCCGCTGGCTGATGATGGGTCCATGAGGCCCCTCAGAGGCCAAGCAGGAGACCGGACAGCTTGTCCTTAAAGCATCTGCTTTAAGGCACAACCACAGTATCTTTAACTCAAGAATTGAAGGCATGGCACAATGTGACGGCCACCTCCACGTGCTGTCTAGATGTAAGTCCTTTCAGAGCTGTCTTTGTATAAACTCATCAGCCAATCAGCCGGCCTGTGATCCAGCCCCTCCACCCTCTGGAGCTGGGGGGACACTTCAGGCGGGCAGCTGTCCAGCCCCTTCACCCATGGAGAGACCCCATAGAGAAAACCCCTCTGGCCACTTTTTTCTGTAAACACTCAAATGAAACAGAATCTTGCAGATTTGGAGTTCCTGCTCCTAATTAGAAAAAATGGTAGAGAAATGCTCTGGAAAGGGACAAAGATAGCCCCGAGTCAGATCAGTCTCCAGTGCGAGTGGAACACGTCTGCTTTGGGCAGTTTCAGGACGTGGAGAGGACCCTGGTTTCCTCGGGTCTTTTTCTCAGAAGACATAATTTTCCAGGCTGTCGTCACAAGGCTTCAAGCTAAAGCCACCACTGTGGCGCTGGCTCTCAGGAAGTTTCTGGGCAGGGCAAGGAAGGAAGAGGGTTCTCCTTGACCGTGATACATGATCCTGTGGCCAAGAGCAAGGGAAGGCAGCAAAAGGGAAAAAAAGAGGTTTGTACCTAGTGCTCTTAGTACAGATGGGCAACAGTTTCAAAGGGAAGAGTTGTTTCGGGTTCTGAAGGCCACAGAGGGACTCCGGCTGCACTGCCATGGGTCCTAGAATCGTGGGGCTTTTGAAGCTAGGGAGGACCTCAGGGCTCTCCTAGTTCAACTCCTTCATTTTCCAGAGGAGGAACCTGAGGCCTGGAGAGGGTAAGCAACGTCCCCAGGCCACACGGCTTGTTATATCTGCCTGGGGGACACAGAGAGCGGCAGAGAGGCTTCAGTGAGCAATGCGGTCGGTGTAGGCGAACATCACGCAGCACGTGGTTAGTTAAATTCAGGACCCCCGAAGATGATAATGTCCCACCCCTGGGCCCTTTCTCGCTGATCTGTCGCAGAAGTGGCCAGGTCCTGGACCGAGCTTATCCATGAGGTTCCCTCGGGAAGCGGGGTGGTGCAGGTCGCAGGCGTGTCCTCACTTCCCCGTCCGGAAGGCCACCTGGATGGCTTTGATCCACTCGGTACGCTCCTTGGGGGTGGCCGCTTGCAAGAAATAGTGAACTTCATCAGCCGTGATGATCTCAAAGAGGTTCTCGTCTTCACTCTTCTTGCCTGGTGAGAGAAAAAGTGACGGTGGGCATGGGCACCAGAAAGGCCCCTAGTTCACCCTCCTTCTGCAAGCAATGAAGTCCTCATTTTTCAAGCGTTCCAAAAAAATTAAATATGTGATTTTCAAACTTACTATCACTGTATGATCATACATATTCATGATATGATTATCTATATAGTGCTTATATATACAGGTGTGTAGTATGATTTTGTGCTTGTGTGTGTATGTGTGTTTAAGAAGTAAAACCTTCAAGGAGAAACATTTTATAGTTTATAAGCAAACTAAATTTCTCACTTTTGCACACAAATAGTGTTTAACCCTGTAATAGTGTCCAGTGAGTATCTTTCCTCCACTCACAACATAAACCAAGAGCTGACCTCAATATATTTTTTTAAAACATCAAAAAACCCCCAGATTCACCACCAGTGCCATCAGTATAGCCTGAACTGGTTTTTTTCTTTCTTTTTTTTTTTTTTTTTTTTTTTTTTTTTGTGGTACACGGGCCTCTCACTGCTGTGGCCTCTTCCTTTAAGGAGCACAGGCTCCGGACGCTCAGGCCCAGCAGGCATGGCTCACGGGCCCAGCTGTTCCGCGGCACGTGGGATCTTCCTGGTCCAGGGCACGAACCCGTGTCCCCTGCATCGGCAGGCGGATTCTCAACCACTGCGCCACCAGGGAAGCCCCCTGAACTGGTTTTTATCAAGGGCTAAGTGAGACTCTTCGCTGAAAGATCGGAAGGCAGCACGCTCTCCACCCCAACCCTAAGGAAGACCCTACGGGGAGAGGCGAGTGAGCAGATCCAGGAATAGTAAAAATCTCAGCTTTTGCAGCTGCAGTGTTTTCCTGTCAGCCTCCATAACCTCATAAACCCAAAATGACAAGGAGAAACCAGGGTCTGGATGTCTGAACCACATCTTCCCACTGACACCACTCCTCCCTACACCTGAGGAGACACGGTCATTTCATCACCAAATCATAGACTTGTGATCAGGACCCAAGGGTCATCTGGTACGACTCCATCATTCTCGGAGGAGACGGGAGAGCCCAGATGAGTTACGCAACTCAACGCAAAGTTGTGCCACTCACTAACTAGCCTAGACCTAACTATAACCCAGGAGCAGTTCCTGCTCCCCACACTGCCTCACGGCGCAAATGTTCCTTTTGTTGTGGGATATTTCCTGGTCTGTAAAAGGTCCCCTTTAAGGAACGTCATGGCTCAGCCTCAGGCATCAGGAGGGAACAAATGTCTCCATCTAAGCCGGTTCTGAGGTGATGGATTTTTCTCAGCATTGCACTAGGATTTATTCAAGGCATCCACAAAACCACTCCAAGTCCCCGAAGCCCGGAGAGCCAGTGCAGCAGTTGGGAGAGAATAGCTTTGGGTCTCTCTAAAGTTTTCAGACAGTAAAGTCATTCATGCCTGAGTGAGGGAGTGATGGAGTGAGTGCTGTTGACTCAGGGTGCCCAGGTGTGGGAAGGGAGCCTGGGTAGACACACCTCTCTCCCACAAAAATTCATTCTTACCATCTGGGTTGCTCTCCACTGAGGTCACCACACAGCCTCTCAGGCGAATCGCTCCCAAGGGATCTTCCCCCTAAAGGAGAGAGGAGTCCTTCATTATGTTTCCAAAGTAAAATGTATGGGTATTCTTTATGCTGTTGGTGCAAAAGCCACACAGACTCACTGTGGTGTAGATAAGAGCAGAAAGAGATGAAAGAGAACCCCTTCTGGAGCCTCCATCCCTCAGTTCACACAGCAGGGGGGTGTGGAAGCTGGAAGACGAGACACAAGTCGATCTGAGCTTCACATCCGGAGGAAAGTGGCAGGCAGAGGAGGCAGTGAGGCTGAACCATCACGTCCCATGAGAGAAGGACCACACGTTTCCGGAGCCCTTTGGCCCCAGGCAACAGGCATAGTAGTATAACCTCCACAGGAGGGAATCGAAGAGCCCTGCCCTGCAAGCAGAGGCTGAGGACCCGGTCCAGATAGACATGTTCATTGTATTGAGGAAAAAGCCCTCTTCTGAATAATCAACAGCCCAAATGGCTGGACTCAAACAATGTTCTCACTGAAGTAGGCCTAGAAGAGGAATTATCACTTTTTTGCATATCAAGCCAAGAGCACAGTGTTGGATTGGTTGAGTTCCTCTGAAAATATCAGATTGGGGCAAACAAAGAAAATTCTGTTGAGTTGACCAAATAAATGACCATAGAGTGATATTTTCTTCCATCCCTGTGATTCTGCTGGCCTCAAAGCCTACGATCTCAGATCTTTGCAATAAGAAGGGGTAGGACAAGGTAGAGGAGGGTGAGGAAAAAGAAGAGGGGATCGTGAAGAGGAAAGGGGCTTCAGCAGAGCAGAAAGGGGCCTGGGAAGCCCAGCGGATAGAAGCAGCAGAGGCTTCTAGTGGGATGGGTTTATCGAGCACAGCCTCTCACCCCAGCAGGGTCATAGTAGTGCAGATACGCAGGGTCTTCTCTCAGAATGAATTTCCTCACTTTCCAGTTCTTCCGCCTATGCCCCTGTATCCAAGATCAACACAGAAAAAGAAAGGATGAGTTCTTCGCATCAGTCAGTACACCTAGTACCTACGTGATAAGTCTTGTTGAGTTGAAATAAGAAAAAAATAAAGATGAAATCCTAACTCCAGGAGAAACCAGGCTACAACCCAGACCTTTGTCAGAGAGATAGCAGTAGATAGATGTTATTAAATCATGGATTAAGTTATTTCTAAGATTGTCTTACAGCTTTAGAATTATATAAGACAGTACTATGTACAGTGTATTGTGTTAGGTAATGGGGCGCTATCAAGAGATTTAAGACATGGCCCTGTGCTTCCAAGAGTTTATACCCTATGTGGAAATATAAAATAGCAAATGTCCAAATCAAATAACATGTATAGGTAATGAGTTTCAAAGAATTCTTTAAATATTTATTGTTTATTATTTGGAAAGTTAATTTGGGTTTTTTTTTGGTTTTTTGGGTTTTTAAAATTTTTACTGAAATACAGTTGATTTACAATGTTGTGTCAGTTTCAGGTATACAGCAAATTGATTCGGTTATGTACACACACGTATATATATTCTTTTTTAGATTCTTTTCCATTATAGGTTATCACAAGATATTGAGTATAGTTCCCTGTGCTATACAGTAGGTCCTGGTTTCAAAGGATTTAAATGAAGGGTATGTAATTGTGGGTTTGGGATGTCAAAGAGAGCCTCATAAAAACCTACGTTTATCCACGTGGTACACACAGGAGTTATATAGGTGAGAAAGAGGTGGGTGGGAAGACCACTGACAACAAAAAAAGCAGCGGTGGGAATGTCCAAGGCATATTCAGACCCTGATGAGTAAGACCAGTCAGGCTAGAAGGCAGGGCTCATGAGGAACAGCAGAGGCAAGTTTGGAAAAGTGGAAGCAAACAGTAAAAACTGAAACATGGGGGTATTTTCATTGGTGGCTTTTGAGTTGGAAGCGAAAAGATTACAGTGACATTTTAGGAAGATTAATATGGTGACAACATACAGGATGGACCAGCTGGCTAGATGAAAGATAAGCCAGGGGTAAGATAATATGGTAATAAGAAGATCATCAAGAAATGATTGCAACAATCCTGGCATAAAATCATTAGGGACTAACAATGGGTAGCAGCAATGGAAATTGGAAGCAATAGTGGTTGTGACAGACATGATGAAGAATAGGACTTGGCCCTTCCCCATAGAATTAACCATTGACACCATCTAGACTGTGGGTTCTGAGGCGGGATTTGTGTCTGTTTATCTTTGTTTCTCCCACACCCAGCACCGTGCCTGGCACACGGGAGCCCCTTCATATCTGTTTGTAATTGCCTTGAATTACCCAGTTATTTCAATTCGCTGATAGCAGTTGTTTAAAATGTTATGTTAAAGCTGATCCTATGATTTCCCACAGTAAATTCAAATGACAACTCCAGAAGCTAAAAAAGTTAGATTAGAAAATACATAGTTTCTATGTTGCCAATATGAAGAATATTGTCCGCTATTTCTGAAGCACCACATGTTAAGAGGCACATATACAAATTTTCCAAAATTTTTCACTGCGCTTGTGTAGAAAGTGATGAAACGTTTGTGATTTTAGCAAACTGTGCCTCCTTCATAATGCCAGGTCAGAAGAGTCTAAAGAGAGCTTTCAGGAATGGGTCTAAGGTATTTGGCAGGTCGTCTGGTCAAGGAGCTCAGCTCCAAAGAACCTTTTACTTGCCTGAAGCATGGAGCGAGGAACGCTGTAGAGTCATATGGGAGAACAGAGAACATTTCTATCTGCAGTATCACATACAGAATGGCTTTTGTAAAGCGTCAGTTTCTAGAATTCTTGTTATGAGTGCCTGCTCTTTGCCTTAGCTGATGCTGCCCACGGGCTGAGGACACTAAGGCTTCTGCCCCACGCCGTTTCCTCCAGATCCACGGATACACAAGTCCAGTCCAGCTGGGACTTTGTCTACCCCTTTTCAACCTTCATGTTCAGTTTCCTCCGGGCTCCGCTCTAAATTAAGCCTCGTCAGATCAACTAACTCAAGAAAAGTCCTTCATGGCTGATAACGATCTAGAACTATAGAAGACATCAACAAAAAGGAAACAATGAAATTCCCCCCCCCCAAGTGATTCCTGCTTTAACAGCCACCTTTCAGCACCTGTAATGAAAGAGCCAGATAACGTAGGAACGTTTGTCAGACAAATGAGAAATCAGGTGATGGACAAGCTCTGCCTATGGGCAGCAGCCAGATCCTTCCCTGTATAAGGCTGGCCCTGCTCCTATGCTCTTCCTTTAATCTAGTCAGTGAGCACCCTGTCATAAAAGTTATTAGAATCGTCTAGAATCCTTTCTAAACCGTGGCTGTATTATTCCCTAGGACCTCGTTCTCTCAAAACCTGATGTGAAGGTAAGTTTTCCACACCAATGCCCTACTTCCCCTAGTGAAACTCAAATCCATATCAACGTTCTCTTTTCTAAGTATAAATATACGTTCAACTTTGGTTCTTCTCTCTTCACCCTGGAAGTTCAGGGTCCTATTATAAGTCAAGTCTCTCAGTCCCACGGGACCTATAGACAATACATGGAAATCTCCTTACAGCAACCAGATTCTCTCTGCTACGTACTGAGAAGTGCCTTTAAGACAGCTCACGGCACAGCCACGAGGGCAAGACCTTGGCCTTAAAAAGCGGCTTTGGCTTCTCGACAACATATACTAGCCTCAGTTGTTTCACCCTGAATATTCGCATATTTTCCTGTAGAGGTGCTGGCCTTGAGTTCTTCACTCAGCTCCAGCCCTTGTGTTCTCTTACCTCTTGGCATCCCGTGCCTTGGAGCCCGGTAACTAACCAGAGCTCTTCAGCTCACCCCAGCCCCTGCCTTGCAGACTGACAGTGGCCAGTACTGGTGGACACCTGGTCATGACTGAGTCTGTGCCCTCTGAGCAGATTTGACCTTTGTCTGCTGCTGCTCTTGCAGAGCTTGTCTGGATTTGGTCTCACCGTGACCCACCCACAGTCTGAAATGGTACTTCCGTGCTCTCAGTGGTTTATGATGTTCCTCTTCCAGGTATGGCCTGTTCCTATTTCCTGGTTACTTTGAAGGGAGGAGGGATAGGCCAATGGAAGTACTTTTACCATGAAACATCCCTGTCTTTTGAAGGCATCTCTTAGCCAGCTGATATCCTCCAGCTAATGAAAGGGTCAGCATTTTCTTGAAACATTGATAGAAGAAGAATTTCCCTATTTTATTTATTTATTTTTAATTTTTTGGGCTGCGCCGCACAGCATGTGGGATCTTAGTTCCCCAACCAGGGATCAAACCCACGCCCCCTGCAGTGGAAGCGCGGCGTCTTAACCACTGGACTGTCAGGGACGTCCCGAATTTCCCTATTTTCAGGTGCTTCTGCCCTGTCTGCCTCAGTCCTCCTGACCTAATGCCACGTTGATCATCTACTTAACTATCTATCTATCTTTCACTAGGTGGGTGTCATTTTCTAATTGACTATTGACCAAACAAACAAAATCCCATTTGGTGCTTTAGAATACAAAGGACTTGGTAAGGGAGAAAGGTTAGAATGGAAGAGTAGTGACCACTCACCTGCTTCAGTAAACATCCCTGCTTGATAATGACCCCTCTGAACTCTTCTTTCAGAATCACATCATCATCACTAGAATTCTCTTCACAGAAGAACCCACTGTCTGGCTGTTGGGGAACCAAAGAGCAAGTTTATTTTCCAGTCTTAGGCATATTGCTACGTATACCATCTCCATCTCCCTCTCCCCTCCAGCCACTCCTTCCCCCTGTGGTTTATTGGTTTATTCCAACTTGAACTTTAAAGTTTCTGGGTTTTTTTTTTTTTTTTGGCCTTGCAGCGTGGCATGTGGGATCTTAGTTTCCTGATCAGGGATTGAACCGGCGCCCCCTGCAGTGGAAGCTCAGAGTCTTAACCACTGGACTGCCAGGAAAGTCCCATCTAGATGCTTATATCTTGTTGCTAGATGCTCTCTTGTCTCCGCTCAAGTGTGGTTTTTATCAATATCCTTTCATTTTCTTGGGTTCCCCAAGCTATATTGGAAGTCTAGCTCAGCACATCTTTTTTTAAAGTCTTTCTTCTCTTGGGATCTTATGGCCAAATCCCTGAAAGCAGAGTTGGCTAGTTTATAAGACACTGTGCACATGACACAATCTCCACAACGCCCTCTGCCACTCAGCTCCTCCACTTTGAGAAGACCAAGAGCACGTGTCCAGCCACATCCTCTGAGGTCAGGAGGGAACTGGGCCTTGCTCAGCTATAAGAGAGCAATGAATCACACGGAGGAAGAGGAGCCACTGTGCTGGGTATTTTTAGAGTCCCACATTTAAATGGCTATAAACAACCAGATCAAAATTCTGAAAAAAAGAAAATTCTGACAGGGGAATGTCCCCAAAGTGAAATGAAACTCTCTCTGTGACAGTCACTTCATTTTTATAAGCAGCTTCCTTACTTCTGTGCTCTGACCCCAAATAGAAACAAAATTGCCAGAATCCCCCTAGAAATCCACTTTGCCAGATTTCTCATGTAACCCAAGATTAAGTCCGTATTGTGCAATAGAGTGTTTCCCAATCTGTGGTAAGCATGCCCCCGGGGATACGCATGGTGCAGGGGGAAGGAACCCGGATGAACACATTTTGTATTGAGTCACATATTTTAATGTTTATTTGGAAATATAAAACTGGCCCATTGGGATTTTACACATCTCCCTCTAGAAAGGAAGCTCCCAGAGGGCCATAATTTTTGCCTGTTATTTTTCTTTCCACTACTGTATCTCCTTTGTCTAGGTGGGTGCCTGTCATGTACTTGGGCCTAATAAGTTGTTGTTTTTTTTTGTGGTACGCGGGCCTTTCACTGTTGTGGCCTCTCCCGCGGCAAAGCACAGGCTCCGGACGCGCAGGCTCAGTGGCCATGGCTCACAGGCCCAGCTGCTCCGCGGCATGTGGGATCCTCCCGGACCGGGGCACGAACCCGTGTCCCCTGCATCGGCAGGCGGACTCTCAACCACTGCGCCACCAGGGAAGCCCCTGGGCCTAATAAGTTTTTATAAAAGAATTCTTGCTTAGAATAAGAATAGATATAGCAAATTTTTAAAAGTAAATAAAGAAAACTATTCAAGTGAACAATATTTTCCTTTAAACAATCTCACTGGATGTGACAGGCATGGTGGAGGGGGACAGCTGTCAAGTCAGGGACATGGATCAACGCTGTAGGGCTGGGCTCTTTCTTTCACGGTGGATATGAACTGAGACCAACCCAGAACCCGCCCAGAGCAGCCCCCAAGCCAGGAGGAGTAGGTGGGGAGCTCTCTCACTCACAAAGTAGTAGAAGGCGTCGGGGTTGTCGAGGAAAGGGTTCTCAGCAGTTCCGTCCACCGAGTATTTGGAGAGGTCTCCAGCAGGCTGCAGGTACCCTTCGTTGAGCAAGGAGGAGGCTACCACCAGGCCCTCCTGGCGATTCCGAACAGATTTATTGGAAACCAGCCAGTCGATGACACAGTTACCTGGATGGGACCATCAGAGGGTATGTTAGCTCTCTTTACCAAAGAACAAGCCACTGACAGTTGCCCCTGGAGAGCTCCGGATGACCCAAGTGTCAGACTTGTCTCATCTTCCCTGTTACTCCAAGAAGGAAAAATGAAATCCGCGGGACAGATACCTGGAAACAAAAGGAACCATGTAAAATGTTTTGAAAACACTTACATGCTCCTCAAGGAACAAGGCGTGCATAAAGAAATGGTTTTTACTAACCCACTCATTTATTCCATTAATGACCTAGAACTTCTGCTAGGAGCTAAGTTCTGTGATGGGTACTGGGGAGGCTTCCTCAGGGAATCTAAAAAGGGGATCTGCGTGATAAGTGTTGTGACAAGTGCTTTGCTGTGGATGGATACAGGGAGCTGCTGGGTCAAATCTGCAGGAAGGCGTGGAGGGGTGGGTGGGGGAAGGGCTACCGCGTGCGTGCGCGCCATCAGGAAAAGTTTCACAGAGGAAGTGACACTGACTGGATGCTTGCCAACCATCTACTCAGGCAGGGGCCGAGAGGAACCAGCAGGGGCTGAGGGAGCTGCAGTGTGAACAGATTCACACAGGCATGAAGCAGCCCCGCTGGTGGGTGGGGGGAGGAGTTGGTGGAAAGAAGGCAAACAATGACGAGAGAGAGAGGAGGCCCAGTGTGAGTGGGGAGAGCTTTGATGGTACATTAGGATATTTGGCAGTGAAGAGCTATTGCAAGTTTTTAAGCAGAAAACACCCTGACAGTACGTGTATGTCCTAAATTCGAATTTGGCGATGTCCCTTGCACCGAATGTCACACCTTAGACAAGGGTCTAGCAGAGACCTTGAGAAGCCATTCAAACAGCCTTCTGCCTCAAGAGAGGATTGCAAGGAGCCATCAACTGGATTATTAGCAGGTTATAATGAAACTTTTTATGAAAAATATTCTGTACAACCAACAAGGTCCTACCACATAGTGCAGGGCACTATACCCAATATTTTGTAATGACCTATAAGGGAAAAGAATCTAAAGAAGAATATATATATATATATATATATATGTAGGTATAACTGAATCACTGTGCTGTACACCTGAAACTAACACACACACACACACACACACATGTAGTCTGTACAAATGTAGCCAACCAGGGAGCCAACATAACAGGTCCCAGGTCATCAAAGCAAGAGCAGTAGGATATGCCATCCTTGAAACAAGAGTGAAAGCAGTTGATTAGTGTACCTTCCATGAATTTCATATACAAAATGCTTTGCCCACTTTTCTTTCTCTAGAAGGATAAACTAATTAATACTGCATTTCTGACTTTAATCCTTGTAGTGACCCTGTAAAAGAGGTAGGGCGGTAATTACAGACCTCTTTTAAGAATGAGAAAATTAAGACTCAGAGGGTTTAAGTGACCTTAGGCCCAAGTTAACACCTGCCATGGGCCTTCACTTACGTGTTCTAATCCTAGATTCCATATGTGTTCAGCTAGGCATGCCGAAGCTCAAAAGACAATTTCGGTCTAATCTCCCCATCACCTGACATTCAAGGTCCTCCATCACATGTCATCAGTGCCTGGGTCCCAGTCTCTGCTACAGACTTGTCTCTCCGCTGAGACCACCCGAGTCCCACAGGAAGGCTCAAGCCACCTGAATTTCTAGAATCCAGTCTGACCTTCAATGGAGAGAACTTAAGTAGTTCAAGCCCAGGACTCTGGGACTCAGTAAGACATTTCACAGGAAATAAGTCTGACCGGGACCTTGTGCCCAGATCTATACCAGAACTTCCCCTTGGTTTCTTTTTCCAGAGGCTTTGTCTTAGTGACCTCGGTCCTACTTGAGTTAGGGCCCTGCCTTATTCTTGGTATCTGGATTCCAAATCTCAACCCTGGCTTTCCTCATGCTAATGGACCACTGCCTTGACTCTCTGAGGCTGAATTCCCCTGGGATACTACCCACCCCCTCTCCCCATTTCCCCAGATCACACCCTTTATCCTCCACCTTCAGAACATTGACCTCTACCGTTTTTGTGCATTATCTATTGATTGGACAGCCCTTCGGATTCCATCTGTTGTATCTTCTCAGTGTTCTCCTCTCTTGACCTCTATTGCCACCATAAGTCAGCCATGTCTGACATCTGACAACCTAGTCCCGAACTGTACTCCTCATTTTTTTTCCCCTAAGGAACCATCAGTCCTACCAGGCTGGTCATTTTCTTTCCCTGATGAATATTCTGGAAATCTCAGCCCCATAACTTTGTCCTCACCATCTGCTCAGCCTAACTATCCTCATCAGAATTCCTTCCCACAAACACTTAAAGAAACTCTACCCATCTTTCAGAGTAGAATTTAGGCACCATCTTCTATTCATCCCAACTACCCCTGAGTTCTTTCTCTTTTCTGAACACACAGAATTGATAGTCTGTGCAGACGTGTGACTCCTTAACCATAATAACTGCATTGAGAGCCTGTACCATATAGTACTTAGAGTGTGTTCTAAACACATTACAGTTACAGCAAGCCTTAATGTAGGTGCACTACGATTATCCCTATTTGATAGACAAGGAAAGTGAAGAGAGGCTAAATTGTTGGCCTAAGCTTTTACAGCTAGTACGCTGAAGAGCTAGAATTTGAACCAAGGAAGTCTGCCTCCAAAGAACATGTTTTAAACCACTACACCACCTCCCTAAACCCATAATGCATAATGCCTCACCCCGTGCAGCCTCAGACATCCCGAATGTTTCCACCTAAATTTTACATTGGGTATCTTGATTCCTGTTTATCACCTTATTCACCTCTGTGTCTATTTCAACATCCTGCCATTTATTGGAAAACAAAACATGACCCTTTGATTGATATAGCTGGAACTTCTGAGATTTTTATCTTGAACGACAAAGTTTTGTTTCACCCTTCTTTCTCCTTCCACGCTGGGGAAGTTCAGTGATCATGTCCACCAGCCTGCATTCCATGACCCCACTCCCCGCCCCCATGCTCTACATCCATCACCCACACGTGAGGCTGAGCGAGGCCTCCATACCGCCTGCCCCAGAAGCCCCACTTCAGACTCACAAGGCCTTTTACCTGTGAAGCAGTGATTGAAAATCTTCTTGTCCTTCTCTAGGTTCAGCTCTTTTACTCCTTTTTCAGTGTCTTTCATGGACAAATACAAGGCACTGCACAGAGGAAAACACATGGGTGAGTAAGAGCTTTTCAGAATGGCCGGTCCTCTCTGGGATTTGCCGCCTCGAAGGGGCTGCTTCTGAGTACAAGCCTCCCCCTCCCCAGGTGAACCCTGAGCCTAATCTCTCCAGTAGATCGTAAGTACATCATTAGACGGCAGAGTTCATAATTGCATAACTTTGTGGCCTGAGCAACATTCAGCAAAACATACTGGGAAGGTACTTAACGTCTCTTAAATTCACTAAACTCTGCTGGTTTAATTTTTAGCGTCTGAGATGGAGAGTTGCCCCCAGTTAGGTGCCCAAGATGAAATGTTCTTGGGGCTCAATCTTCATGTCCCATTTCTTTGTGTCCTTCAAGAGACCATCTGGTATAGACATTTGCCTCCCAGAAAGTGAATGTCTTGACTAAGCGTATCCCTTTATCCTAAAAATTAGGAGATAAAGCAAAACAGCGAGACATTCTCATTTTTGTCCTTGAAGTAATGAACTAAAGATAGCCTTATCAGAGAAATTGCAAGCAACAAAACCCAAGGCCACGTTCATGGATCTCGTGGCTCCACGTAGCACAAGCATCATTCGCACTTAGCTCTGACAGCTGTGGTTAGAAATGTGGTCACTTGACCACCCCACCCAGCAGCTACAGCTAGACTAGGCAACTCCTCTTGGGTCTTTACCAGAAAGCTTTCTTGGTGAGAGAAAGTGCTCATTCTCTCTAAGCTCAATGCACCAATTTCATCAGACTCCTGTGACCTGCCACGTCCTGCAGGAGGCATGCAGAGGACTTTTTTCAGTCCCCTCCTAAGGACTCCCCTCACCCATTTTGTAAACCAATACGGAATTTAAGTAGCCAATATGGAATTCTTCTTGGCAGGGCTCCTGTTACAGGATATGTTCCACATAAAAGCAAAAACCAGCAAAAAGTAAAAAGACTCCTAGAGAAAGGGGCTCATGTGATATCCACCTTTAGGCAACAACCATCACCTGCAATTCCAGGCCAGTCAACATCAGAGGTCATTAATCTAGGCCAAGGAACAAATGGCTTCCGGCTAGGAGAGGTGTTCACCCTTGCTGAATGTGTGAACTTGAACTTGAAACCTTACCTGCTAGGACACACAGCCCGTGCCTTTTCCTACCTACCTATAGACCCTGAAGCTTTCTTTTAAGAGTAACTTATTATGGCTACTTCATATATACAATGATGCATCTCTCTCTCTCTATCTCTCTCTTTCTCTCTCTCTCTGCCAAGATTACCCAAAATGAGGGAACTTAAATTCCACTGCCCCCTCTCCTCAGCTGCTAGACCTTAGAGAAGCCACAATCACTCCTTCAGACCCAGGTAAACATCTTAGTAAACCAAGGGCCAGTACTATGGACCTGGAAGGGTGGATACAGCCTTCAGAGGTGACCAAAGCAGGCCTTGGAGCAGGATCTGTTGTGAGATTTCCTCAAGAAGCAGGGTGGGAGGAGGGAAGAGTGAAGGGAAGCAAACATAGAAAATCACCCTATGGAATGAAGTGAGAGAGTGGCATGGACATATATACACTACCAAACGTAAAATAGATAGCTAGCGGGAAGCAGCCGCAGAGCACAGGGAGATCAGCTCGGTGCTTTGTGACCACCTAGAGGGGTGGGATAGGGAGGGTGGGAGGGAGGGAGATGCAAGAGGGAGGAGATATGGGGATATATGTATATGTATAGCTGATTCACTTTGTTATACAGCAGAAACTGACACAACATTGTAAAGCAATTATACTCCAATAAAGATGTTAAAAAATAATTTTTTAAAAAAGAAAATCACCCTAAGTCAATGGTTTCTGGCAGTCGGATGGACCTCCTGGTAGATTTCCTGGCAAACTTCTGACCTCCTTCAATGCATTTAATGGCCTTCTTGATGTCCCGAACCCAGCCATCTCTCTCCTCCAGGAAGGCTGCCTGGAAGAAGTGGTCCTGCTGTTTGGTCGTAGTGATCTTAAACACAAACTGAAATCAAAACACATCCCATTAGGAATGACTCCTTTCAAGGGGCTGAGGTCTCTTATGAAGCACAGCAGTTGAGCCAACCCTGTTCTGGAAGTGCTTGGCCAAGAAAGACCCAAATGCCCAGGGTAGAGGGTGGGTGGTGTGGAGAGGGACTGGCCCAGGAAACTCCATTCACATTGCAGGCTATGCATGGTCTCAAGGGTCAGCCCCTGACAAGGTATTCATGGTGGTTAACGACATCAACTCACCATCCTTTTGCCAAAGTCCTGGCAAGGGCTAGTCAGAGTGCTTCCTTTCAGGGGAATCATTCCTTTGGGGCTGTTATCACTTTTCTTCTTATAGAATTCAACTCCATCTTCTAACAACACAACCCACATGGGTTTCCAGGTGTTGAACATGCTCCCCTGTAATGACAACAGAAAGAGCTGGGTAATGATGTTTTCTAAAACTCTTCTATAGGTGGCAAAGGGCTTGATAAATAGCCTAGCTTTGGCCAGTGTGGACACAGGCGACCCGCATTTGTAACTCAGAGCACAGCCTTGTGTACAGGCATGGCTAAGAGGTATGAGAATCACCTGCAGAACCGTCTCTAATGCCAGCATGATGCTGTCATGTCAGTGTAGCCTTTAGGAATATCCTTACTTAAAGTTTTCAGTTTGGATTAATGCCAACTGTCCCTTTATCAACAGATAACCGTTCTGACTACATCAAGGAAGTCTCTCTTTTTTATCTATATTTTGGGAGGGTTTTGGAAAAGGAAGAGAACAGGGTTCTATGCCTCTTATCTTTGAACCCACGATGTCACCCTGTCATGACTACCACAAAATGGGGTTATCATCCAGTTCCCAGAAGATCCTGCTGGTTATCTTAAAATACAAACAGCCTCTATATAAAGGTCCAGTTTCCCAAAAGGAAGACTATTTATGCAAAGAAGATAAATACTTGTGGGACTATCATTTTGCTTGTCCAAGTGTTTCCTTTGTTTTAGTGGCTGAAAAAAAAAGTGTTAAATTAATACACACTATCTCTTTTCTGAACATGCAGAATAATTATTCATGCTAGCACTGAATTATTTCCCTTTTTGAAAAAATGGGCAAGGTCAGACACTATGCCAACACATGAAATAATTTCAATCAAATGTCCTTCTGTTTTACATCTATCAGAGAGAAACTCAGAATATAAAGAGTTCCTGCAAATCAATAAGAAAAAATACAAATAATCTATTTTTTTTAATGGGCAAAAGACTGGAAGAGGCACTACATTAAAAAAAAAATCTCTGAAAAAGTGTTTAACATCATTATCCATCAGGGAAATGCAGATTAAAACCACAATGAAATACCTCTGCACACCCACTAGAGCATCTAAAATTTTGAAAGCTTGAGAAGAGCAAGACTTGGCAAGGACGTAACTGGAACTCCCATACGTGGCTGGCAGGAGTGCAAAATGGTACATCCAATTTGGAAAACTGTGGAGAATGTTCTAATTCTCAGAAGATATATTTTGACATATTTAGGCATGAGGGAGCATGATAAGCTGACTTATTCTCAAATATCTCAGATAAAAATATGTGTGTATATTTATATAGAAATACAGAGATAAGACAAATGTAGCCATGCGTTAACAATTCATAAACCTAGGGAAAGAGTATATAGGTAGTCATACTATTTTCTCCACTTCTCTGTGGGTTTGAAAATGTTCAAAATAATTGGGAAAAATTAATAAATAAATGAACAACACATGATACTACTACATACTAAAATTTGGGATGTGCTTTTAGGGAAATCTATAGACAAGTCTAAAAACTTTTAAATAAATGAAATTAATAAAAGATCTATTCACAGAGCTAGGAGTAAGAAGTTGGACTAGATGACTGCTGAAATGCCTTTCAAGTCTCAAATTTTATATTCCACTTCTGACCTATCAAAGATTTATAACTGCCAGAGTCACTCAGGGCTTTTGACCTTGGAACCGGGATAAAATTAGGAGACGTCAGCCAGCACTACATTCCTTCCGTAGACCATTAAAATAAAACTACTCCCGGGCTTCCCTGGTGGTGCAGTGGTTGAGAGTCTGCCTGCCGATGCAGGGGACACAGGTTCGTGCCCCGGTCCTGGAAGATCCCACAGGCCGCGGAGCGGCTGGGCCCGTGAGCCATGGCCGCTGAGCCTGCGCGTCCGGAGCCTGTGCTCTGCAGCGGGAGAGGCCACAACAGTGAGAGGCCCGCGTACCGCAAAAATAAATAAATAAATAAAATAAAAATAAAATAAAACTACTCCGGAGCCAACTATTCAAAATGAGTTTGTGCTTTACTAATTCAAATGCAGCCTCAGGGTCTGACAGCTCACTGGGTGGAGGATGTGTCATTTGGGATTCAGGGGCATTGAGGAGGCTGATACTTGGTAAAACAAGGGAAATCGGACAGCTTATAAAGTGGGACTTTGTTCCAGTCTTGGTAGCGGTTAGTTAGGTTAGGATGATGGAATTCTGGGTCATCTCTCTCCTCTGCACCTGCTGGCTTCTCCCTGGATAACCTGACAGCACCTCCTCTCCATGACCGCTATATTTACCCTTCTCTGTCCTTAACCTTCCTGGTGGTCACCCAAGAGCAAACCCAGAAGTGTGATCACGGACTGCCCATGCCAGAAAGGCATTTAGGATCATCTACCAACAGCCTCATCATACACGTAAGAAAGCTGAGGCCACTTTAAGTGACTGGGCCTAGTACACCTGACCAGTTAATGTGGGACTGAGATTAGAATCCAGGCCTCCTGATTCCTAATTTTATGTTCTTTCCATTCCCCTTAGATGCCATCTTCATTTTGGTTCTCACTGAGTCATTCTTGAATCTAAATCAATTTTTAGGCCACTTAGCCAGCTATATATATAACCTCATATATGTGTATATGTGTGTACATGAAATCATAAAACATCTAAATTGTAAATCACATCATAATATGATCCTATATAATAATATGTTTTATGATACTATAAATATATAAGGTTTATATATGTAAGTAAATATATATGTGGCATATGCCTGCTTTCCTCCATTATAGGACAAAACCTATACAATTACATGTCAGAATGGGCAGGTTTTAAATGTTGAGTCAAATTTAAAGTTTCCAAGTGAGTCACTGTACATCATCATGGAAGTGGTTAGTTTAGTGCATAAGAGTCTGACGTTGCATGATACCAAAAGAAGAAATCTTAAAGCTCAAGATATTTGACCACTTAAAAAAATTGAATTTCTGTACAGTAAAAAAACAAATGAACAAACAACAACAACAAAAAAAACCCTGAACAACTGAAAAGCAAATTAAAAGGTATGAATATTTATAATATAGTATCATATAATTAAAGGTTAATATCCTTAATATATATATTTTTTGGGGGGGGTTACGCGGGCCTCTCACTGTTGTGGCCTCTCCCGTTGCGGAGCACAGGTTCCGGACGTGCAGGCTCAGCGGCCATGGCTCATGGGCCCAGCCGCTCTGCGGCATGTGGGATCCTCCCAGACCAGGGCACGAACCCGTGTCCCCTGCATCGGCAGGCGGACTCTCAACCACTGTGCCACCAGGGAAGCCCCTTAATATACTTTTTAACCCTTTAGAATTAATAATAAATATACAAACCCTCTCAATGTTTTTTTAAATGGACAAACAATAGAAACAGCCAGTTCTCAAAAGAAGAAATGCTTGGGTCCAATAAACATAAAAATGTACTGCTTCAACAGCATTTAAACAAATGCATATTAAACAAAATATAAACTTATTCTTCAATACATTTTTTTAAAAGATTTATAAAATGTATTGGTGAAGATTTGGGAAAATGGGCGCGTGGGGAAAAAAAAGGAGCTCTATTGGTCAGCAGTTTGATGTGGGCTATCAAAAAAACTAAAGTCATTTGTAGGCTATATAAATAGAAGCATAGAAAAGCAACGTTCTAACTTTAAATGGAGCATCACCGGTAGGTGACCATGGAGCTGGGTGGCCCAGGCTTTTTTTTTTTTTTTTTTTTTTTTTTTTGCAGTACGCGGGCCTCTCACTGCTGTGGCCTCTCCCCTTGTGGAGCACAGGCTCCGGACGCACAGGCTCAGCGGCCATGGCTCACGGGCTCAGCCGCTCCGCGGCATGTGGGATCTTCCCGGACCGGGGCACGAACCCGTGTCCCCTGCATCGGCAGGCAGACTCTCAACCACTGCGCCACCAGGGAAGCCCCTAAACCTCGTTTTCTACATCTGGCAAATGAGGATAATGCTATCACCTATTTCTTAGGATGATTGGGAGATTAAATAAAATAATCCACGAACATTGCTTAGGGCAATATCCAGAACATAGGGAGCACCCAATAAATAGTATCTAGTCCCTGTAATTCTGTACTTATGGTTGCACCTGGAGAATGAACTTGACCTCAGGAAACCTCAAAGCTACAGATAAAGTGAAGGCTGTTCAAAAGAGAGTGACAGGATGGCATCTCTCTTGGGGAAATTGTTGGAACTGGTAGGTTTTAGCCCAGAAAGGGACAGGCAGGGTAGATAAGGACTGTCTTCAAGGGTGTGAAACATTTCGATTGTTTTGAAGTCTCAGTAGGTGAAAGTTTCAGAAGAAAACAGTTTGCTGCATAACTTAAGGGAGAAAGTTAAATTAGTGAGTTCCCTGGCACAAGAGGTCTTCTAGCACGCTTGTGAACAGAGTAGTAAAAGAAATTCAGGCCACAGATGAGAAGTTCAGTTAAATGCTTATCAAAATATGTTACATTCCTTTCAATCCTCAGATTCTACACGTCTGTTCTAAAAACGTGTTATTACTATTATGCCTTTAGTCTTCTAATTCCAGATGCCCTTGCCTTCATCTGAACACTTGGGCTTCACCTGCAAGCAAAAACAAAACAAAACTGCAAAAAAATCCCCTCAAAAACATATTTAACATGAATACCTAAAAATGACCCCATTAGAAATTATTTTTTTAAGTTACTATAATATGAACCCCCGAGGTTTTTTTGGTTTCTCTACAAATAATGAAAGATAAAGCAGCTCCCATGCTTCAGACACTGGCCTGGGTGTTGGGGTATAAACATGAACAAGACGCCATCTTTGCTCTCAAGATGTTCACAATCTAACAGGGGAGAGAGTGACCTGGACCTGCAACTCCAGGGCGGTGTGATGAATGCACAAACTGAGACAGGCCTTCCTGCGCATGTGTGGCTTCACAGAAAGAAGCCATGACTCATTGCCGAGGGAGGGGACAGCTTGATTGTGGTGCCGAGCCCCTCCCAGACATCTCCTACCAAGTGAAGACACCTCCTTTCACTTCTCCTTTTCTTCAAACTTCTCTTTTCCTATGTTGACATATAGCTAGAATTTAAAGGAAAACTATATGATGGTCAAAATGACATATTGAACAAAAGCAGAACTGTGAGTGAGTATCATCTATGCTCCCACACTCATGGGACATGTTATTTTAAGTTGATGTTGCTTCTATGAAGTCCTTATTTCTGCTACATCATAAATTGCTTCATCTAGTTGTCCAACCTGATCTATGACATCACTTGTATAACATCCCAGATCAATGGTCATTTTGTGCCAGTTTGAATACTTTGAAGGCAAGGAAACGAATCTGTTCAGTAGAATATTTTTTACATAAAAAAACTCCTCCAGGTTGGACAATTTCTCAATAAAAACATATTAGGTTAGCAATAGAAAAATGACACAAAGTGTCTTAACAGCATGTTTTCTGGAGTCTTAGGGATTTCGGTTCAAATTTCAACTTTGCCTCTTCTAAGCTGTGTGACCTTAGGCAAGCTACTTCATTTTTCCAAAACTTAGTCTCCTCACTTATAAAATGAAAATAATAATACTACCAATTTCCCATTGTTCTAAAGATTAAATAAGATAATACACTTAAAGGGCTGATCACTATGCCTAGCTTGTAGTAGGTGCTCAAAAAATGGTAACCATATAGGCAGATAAGATGACACAGTTTTGTAGGCAATACTATGAAGTCATTCTGGCCTAAGGTTCTCCTGGGCACCACGCATCACAGCAACGGTGCTTTGGAAGAGAAAATCACTGCAATCTGAGCCCATGAGGGCCACGTATAACACGGTTAGGCACAGCTCTCTGTGACACTGGGACCACACTGCTGGGTTCCAGTCAATCTCGGCCACTGAATAGCTGTGTGACCTTAGGCAAGGCCCTTTGCCTCTCTGTACCTAACTTTCCTCCACTGTAAAGTAAGGGTAATAGTTGTACCCACTATATATATATTGCATTAATGCATTAAATGCTTAGATCTGTCCCTGCTGCAGGGTAAGCTCTACATATGTTGGCTACTCTGATGACAATGAATCAACGTGTGCGAATCAAGAGGGATTATTTCATGGTGTCTGGAAGACAAGGTAGCCGTTCGAAAGAATTGCTGGGCAGAGACCCCTGAGTCCTGCTCTCTGTTTTGCCCCAGGCTTTCCTCCTTCTATCAGAACATCAGCTTTTTTGCAGCCCTTTTCTTTCCTGACCAAGCCTCTTGTCCTTCTCTTTCTCACCACCCCGATTTCTGTGCTTTCCCCCAGCCTCACAGGCCACCTAAATTCCTAAAACACTCCTTGGGTCAGCCCTGCCACTCAACATGCTGGCTGTTGTCATAGAAACGACAGTTGGCTGCATAAACCTCTAGGAATGAGACTGGTTGGTGACGTGACTTGGTGGAGTCTAGGTTATTGGTTGCGTGTAATCTGCCCCTCTCCCTCTTTTTAAGCTATGATTATAAACATATCCAAATCAGTAGTATATTTTCAAGGACCTCCAAAATATGCTTATTAGCTGGAAGTAACCCCCTAATCAGAGGAAAAGGGAGGTTGAGGTCACTACACACACTCTTGCCCACAGTACAGTTTGTCCAGGCCCCACTCTGGCTCTGCAAAGTTCATCTCACCTCCCTTTTGCTGGCTTGGGAAGCCTGCTTTTCAGAAGGCTTCCTGGGATCAACGAGATGGTGGGCTTTGTGGTTGGACAAGCCTGGGTTTGAATCCCAGGCTGTCCTCTTACTGGCAAGCCACCTATTCTCTCTGAGCCTCAGTTTCTCATCTGTAAGATGGGGATAGGGGTATAGGGTGGATAGGATTGAATGAGATGGAGTTCATACAGTGGCTAGCTGCTACATGGCAGGCTCTAAGTGCTCTTTTTTTTTGAAGTCAAAGTGGCAAGACTTTGAGGCAAGAAAATCCGGGTCTTCTTTAGAATGAAAAAGCTGCAAAATGACAGAATCATGTATTTTCCCTCCTGCTCTTAACCATCAACTCTATTTAAAGATCTCAGGAGGGAGGCAAAGGAGGAAACCTGAATTGTGAAATGTGGACAGTTATCTTGCACAGAAGAAAAGCAGAAACATTATATAGTCGATACCATTGACTACTGACCCCAAGATTACTGACTTGATAAAATCCTTGTACTAGCATATTCTAATGTTATATTTTTTCCACCCAAAACATCTTTATATCCAATAAAATTATTTCATAAAACAAGAATAAGGAGAAATATATTCTCTATTACCACCCAGATATCTTAAACGGCGTAAGAAAAAAAGGTGAACCGAGGGAGACATATATTATCGCCTGTCGTGCTTTAACATCAATGACTATAGTCAAGGCATCTCCCAGCCTTGTCAGAGAAAGATCTTCATGCTCTTTTCTTCACTATTAACTTGGCAACCAATCCAGGAAGCAGGGCATATGACCAATAGCGTCTAAGAAGGACTGCCTATCTACTGAAGTATACAGCAATACTGATATTAATAATCATTGTGACTTAGGTACCATCTACTGTGTGCTAGGTTCCTGACAAATACTTTTTAACCCATGTATATGAAGTATCTGAAAGAAAAAAAAAATGACGTCTAAAGAAGTTAGGAAGTTTAGCACCTTACTGGGAAATTCTGACTTCAGTTCTGCAGCTGACAAAGGGAATCTCTGAATCAAGTATTTCTTTAAAATAACAAATTAGAGAATCCTAACACATTATAACAGAGAGTGTTCAAAAGGCCCCAGAGAAAAATGCAAAAAGTATGAAGATGTAAATTGTAGACATGAAAATTATGGGAGATATAAACTGGAAAAATAAATATGAAATTTCACCATGTTTTTTTTCTAGGTACTTTTTCTAGACTGACTTTTACAGGCTATGATCTGAGAGAATTACTCTCACTGATTTAAAAATTTATTAATTTAAGTCCATATGCTTGCCAACCCTAACTCTTTCATCATCATATTCTAGTGGGGCAGATTCACTTATTAGAGATTGAGTCTTTTAATCATTTGTAATTTATAGAGTTTAAAATGTAAGTATACAATATAACAGCAATTTTAATTACAAAATGCTTAAATTGTTTTTTTAAAAAAACAAACAAACAAAAAACCTTTGCAGAAAATGTTTCCATTCACCTGTTCTTCTCAGGATACTAGCCTAAGTGACCAGGAAAGAAATGTCAACATTAATTACTGTTGGCTCTCAAGAGAGTATTAGTGCCTATTGCAAAGAGTCTGCATACACCTCTGTGTATATACATGTGTCTTTTCCAAAGGATGTTTCAAAATATGGCTAGCTAGAAAGAATACCAGCTGAAGGCTCATTTATTCTCTGGCATCTACTCGTAAATCTCACGACCATAGACACATTACAAACCCTAACTTAGATTGAATTTACTCAATGAAAATCCCAGTGTACTGGACAGAGCTCAGTGCCAGGAGTCAGGGAGTGAGTTTCTGGTCCCAAATCTGTCACAGCCATGTGACTTGGAGCAGTCACCCAGCTTCTGGGTCTCCGCTTACTCTTGTGGAAATGAGGGAATGAGGTCAGACGGTCTAAGGCCCCTTCCAGATTTAAATCAAAACAGAATCAGGCAGCACTGTGAGCAGTTTAACCTCCTCTTAGTAGAATTTTCAGGTTAAAATGTTAAAGCATGGATGGCCTAAAACAGAGTACCATTATGCTCTCATTCAATTAAAAACTGGAACGTACTGAGTTCAGTTCACTTCTAATACCCTGAACTCACTTGGGTGGGTGTGAGTTACATGTTCCTATAGGTGTTGTCCACAGGATGCCAACGAGCCCTATGTGTGAACTCACCCTCTTGGGGAGTATCACAGTGACACAGCATACACCCACCATCAGGAGAAAAACCAGCAGTGCTAATGAAATTCAATTTCCTGATGCCACACCAGTGAAACCAAGCATTTTTGAGTAAACTTGTGTCTCTGTTTTCTAATCTTTAAAATGGTTAATCTACCTACCACCTTAACAGCACGTTATACAAATTCACTAAGAACTGTGAGTGAAGAGATTTCAGTCCAATAAAAAAAGGATGAATAAGCTACCATGACTGTATCATTATATCCGCTCATCTTTAATATTTTCTTCTTCCTCTTTTCCACAACAAAAAAAGAGGGGAAGAAGAATTTAAATAACAAATGAATAGTTTCTCCTAGTAACCTCTATAGAAGAAGAGTTTCAGTCTTCTAGCATAACACACATGTGTGACTCTTGAAAAGGATGCTTTAGATCCTGAAGGATTTCCAGACCCTGTCGTCTGGAATTCTCAGCCCCACAAAATCAAGCTGTGCTGACGCCTGAGCTGGATTCATTCACTTTTAAGAACCACAAGGCAATGGAACGCGTACTGGCTTCTCCGCACCATTCCAACCTTCTACAGGCTGCGATGCTCTCCCGTTTCAGCCCAATAGGTTCAGCAGGTAGAGAGTGCAAAGCTGGATTCCAATCCTCCCCCACCCTATCTCCAGGGACACCCTTTTAGGTGGCACTTTGCTTACCCTCTTCACAAGGTAGCCCTCCCTGATCCGCTTTGGTTCCATGTCGGACGGACAAAGAGATGGCCGAGTCCCGCCGCAGAAGTCGCCTCAGAAGCTCGCCCTCCTCTGAGAGCTGGGGCTGTTGTGGGCTGCTTTTCTAGAGCGAGGGCCCTTTCACAGTTTCCCCTCTGCTGGCAATCACGTGATCACATCCTCTTCCCCTCACCGGGGTGGAAGATTAGAATAAGGAACTGCAGAGTGAAACAACCCATTTTTTGCTAACATTGGAGATTTGTCAAAAGTACAGTTGGGTCGAATATTTACCTAAGGTCAATTTTTATTATCATAAAGGAAATAATTCTCCTAAAGAGAAAAAAATGGTGAAAGGAAAAGGAAAATGAACAAGAAAACCCTACTGGTGGAAATTTTCCTGGCTTAGGAGTTATATCCGAGAGTCTAGAAAGGCTGAATCAAAATGCCCAGAAATTCAGAACTGTCTGGTTAGCATAACAAAGGCAACTACTATTAAGTGAATGTCTACTTCTGTCCCAGGTGTTCTCCTAGGGGTGTTTCAGCCTACCTCATTTAGCATAGTTCTTATAAGAAACCCACAGGGGAAAGGATATTGTTGCCTCTATCTTAGACATAAGGAAACTCATGCTCAGAGAAGAAAGCAGTTGTCTTAAGGACCAGAAGAGTAGGGAGGGTCCTTAACAGGGTGCTGCTACCTCGCATCGGGCCTGTGATCTGTGTCACACACACCACTAACCCCACAGTAGAAAGAAGTTCATACCCAAACATGTTTGAGAAATTGTGTGTTACAGTCCCAGTTTGCTGGCTCCCTTTCAGCTTAACAAATTAAAGACCCTCCCAAAGCACTACAGCCGAGAATCCTACTGTAATGGTGGTTAATCCTGTGTTTTTCAAATTTATTTGACCACATAATTCTTTTTTTGAGCAATTGCTATCAACATTCTTGTGACGAGTTAAAGTGGAAAAAAACCCCTCAAAAACATGTTTAACATGAATATCTAAAAATGACCGACCCCCAAAATAAGTCCTAACCCCCAGTACCTTAGAATGTGACCTTATTTGGGAATAAATGTATTGCAGATGTAATCAGTTAGGATGAGGTCATACTGGAGTAGGTGGACCCTTAATCCAATATGACTAGTGTCCTTAGGAGAAGAGGAGTGAGACACACAGAGAGAAACAGAGGCATAGATGGGAGGAATACCTCTACATGCCAAGGAATGCCAAGGATTGCCGGCAAATACCAGAAGCTAGAAGAGGCAGGCCGGGATTCTCCTCTAAAGCAGCCATAGCGAACATGGCCCTGCCAGTTGATTTCAGACTTCTAGCCTTCAGAACTGTGAGACAATACATTTCTATTGTTTTAAGTCACCCTGTTTGTGGTGCTTTGTTATAGCAGCCCTAGGAAACTAATACACGTCTGAAAAACTTGTATTCTACAGAATAAACTTTGAGAATGTGAACCTGGCCATGTGAAAATGGGCAGGTTATTTCATCATCTGTGCCTCAGTTTTCTCATCTGTAAAATGGGAAAAAATAACATTTATTCAATGGGGTCATTCTTAGGTAAGTATTCTTAAATAAGAATACTTGTAAATGTTTAGAAAAGTGTCTAGAACATAATGTGTCTATAAACGTTAGTAATGCCTCATTTTCAAGGAGTCTCCATTTCCTTACAGCTAGTTCTTTTCAATGATAAGTTCAACTGAGATTATAGAAGTAACATAGGACTAGGTTTTTGACTAGTTTCCTTCTCCCATTACATCAGTCAGCATTCTTTGGCTGCAGTCACGAAGAAACAAACTCTGGCTTATATAGGCAAATAGGAATTTACTAGATGAATGTGGGGTGGCTATGGACTTGAAGGAAAAAATAAAGACTCAGGTCTTTGAAAGGATGGAAAACAGCACAGCGGTGGGATTCTGCAAAGCAAGAAGTAATGGACGGTCTCTTTGAGACACCAAGTTGAAAGAAGTCCGGTGGTTTTCAGGCTCTACAAGAGTTTCCAGTGACCGGGTCTTTGGTTGGCCTAGCTTGCTTAGTGCTTACCCCTCAGCCATCTGATGGGGGGAGCACATGAACCAACAGCCCCGTCCAGTCGGGGAGGGGCTCATCCCCCCAGGGTAAAATCAAGGCACTCTTAACAGTAGAAGAGGGAAGGGCCCCTAGGCAGGCAAAAACAACAGATGTCCACAGAAGGCGTGTCAGGAGCCAGAAAGTCAAGGGCAGGGAGAAGATCTGTTCCTGGGGTTTTCTAAGAGCCTCCTGATTCGCTCTCCTCCTTCCTTCCAGCTGTGGATCTAACCCCTAGTCATTGCCCCTCTATTTTTCACTTTTCATCTTATCCTAATCGATTCCTTAGAATTATAGATGACTTGCCATCAGTTTCTCATTGCACCAAAATCAGTAAGAAATTAGAAAGTTTGGGGGGATAGGAGTGGAAGAATCAACATTTGATGGCATCTGAGCAAAACAGAAACAAAGAAAAGGAGGACGGCCAGGTCCGCACTGAAACAAGTATTTTGCTGCATTGGTGTTTGTACAGGCAATGGAAACTGTTCACAGATTTACCAAGTCTAATTTCATGGCTAAATGTATCTCTTTTTGTTTAATTAACCTAGTGACTTCTAATTTATAATGTTTTCTCCTTTTGTCCTAATATGACCAGAAGTCTTAACGAATCCTTACTCTGAAATATCGTATCTCTTAGATGCCTACAGTGTAAAAACACCCCCTGCATCCTGAATAATTCTTTTCAAGAAATATGTATTGAATACTTACTATGTGCCAGGCCCTGGACTAGGGAAAAATCTCTTGCCACCAATGAGCTTCCCAGATGTGTTAAGCAGGTGAGCATTACCACGGCTGGATTAAACGCTGCCACCCCTGCCTCTCCGGTCAGGGGTCCAAATGCCTGCTTAGCGACCCCTAGTGGTCACTAGAGGGAACTGTCTGAATCAATGACATATTAGGACTTCCTTCTCTTACTGGACGGAGTCTGAGCAAATGCTCTTCTGCTCTGATGGATTCTATTCCCAGATCAGATAATTAGAACCTCTTCCAATATCTTTTTTATGTGTATATTTCTAGGCTTACTTTTAAAACTCTATTTCTGTCCTCCTTTTAATTCTCTCACATTGGATCAATACCTTGGAAACAATTCTTACAGTACATTTTATTGGTGTAAAGAATATTTAAGACTTTGGAATAAGCAAAAAAGATTAGTGCATGTCTCCAGTGGAAAACTAGGCATCATTTACAGCACACCTTTCCAGGTTATCTGATTCTATGGAGTTTGTGCTTTCCATGTATTTGAATTGTTGTACAACTCTATAAATTGTGGATACCTGATAACAATGCAAATAATTCTTGTCTATGGACATGCAAATAAATTCTGTCTGGTGGAGGTTCAAGCCCACCCTACTCCCCGTGGAAAAAGCCAGTTTTTTGTCCATTTGTAAATTGATTTTACCATTCCTTTACTCCATATCAATTTGTCTTTGACTTCTCCTTTGAACCAGTTGTGACAGCTGGCTGGCTCCCACTTTAATTCATGAGCTAAATAAAATTTTCCTTTTATTGTATGTGAGTGATGATTTTATTTTGAAACGTTTTAAATGTTTTTAATTTAAAATTTTAAAAACTTATTCTTCAGCATTGGTAACTCCAAAAAAGGCTTACCTCTAGCTGAGAAATATCGGAATACTGTTAGTACTCAACCTAAATGAAGGTGTCAGAACCAGAGAAAAGTCTGAGGTGTACCTATGTGCAAGCTTACAACTAGTCTGCACAGTTTTGTGGAAGCCGCTGGAAGACACCAGACTTCCGGACCTTACAATGTGACAAAGGACTTTGTTACTCACAACACAGTAGGCAGGATAGGCTTCGTGTTTGTGTCATTCCTCTTGTCCCCAGTTGCTGTGAGAAAAGACGGAGCAGCCTAGAGGGATGCTGCACATACAGGAGCTTACTGAGCCCCAATCTTTGACCATGGGCTGCAAGCAAACCTGCCCAAACTTTGCCTCAGAAGGAGACATTATCCTCATTACACTGGACAGTAAACAAATCTGCCCTTGCTCTGCAGAGAGATCCTATCTCCATCTCCCAAGGTTACTGTTCACTGTACAAACATCCTTGAAAAGATAGTGTCTCTCCTTGCCAATTGTGAGGAAGCACAAGAGATCCAAAGAGAATTATCTCCCAATGAAAGAAAAGCCTTAAGTTGTTGATTTCTTTAAACCCATTAGAGAATATCTAGTTGCTGCCCAATGGGCCTCCAGCTCAAAATGCATAACTGAGAGCACATATTAAGCAATTCTTCCCAACAGACACAGAATTCATGCGGCAATGAGAAAAGAAATATAAAAGTATATATATGCATATACCCATTTGCTTCACATGTATTTCCTTGCTCTGTCAACTGAGAGCCTAGAAGCAACAACACCCTGGTAGCAGCGTTCACAGTGCTGTGGACTAAGTGTTTATATGTCTCCAAAATTCTAATCCCCAATGTGATGGTATTAGGAGATGGGGCCTTTGGGAGGTAATTACTCCATGAAGGTAGAGCGCTCATGAATGGGATTAGTGACCTAATAAAAAGATACAAGAGAGCTTGCTTTCTCTCTCTCTGATCTTCTGCCATGTGGGGGTAAAATGAGGAGACAGCAGTCTGCAACATGGGAGAAGGCCCTCATCGTAACCCAACTACAGTGACAACCTGATCTTGGATGTCTAGCCTCCAGAACTGTGAGAAATAAATCTCTGTTGTTTATCAGACACTCAGTCTGCAGTAGTTTGTCACAGCAACCTAAACTGATCAAGACACTAGTGCCCAGATCTTGATACACTATCTCCAATGAAAGGAACTAGGGGTCCTTGGAGAAACAGATGATTCTAGGACTGGGACAGGAAATATACAAGATGAGCCTGGAGCATCTTGTAGTGTCAGAAAGCAAGGAAGTGCTAAAAGTTTTTTAAATAAATAAATAAAACCACAATGATGGGTTACGTCAAAGGGACACAGGAGCCAACGGAAAGAGATCCCAATGGCCAAAGCTGGAACAATTCAAACAACAAAATAGATAAAGCACTATTGGACTATAGCCCAAAGAATAAAATAGATAAATAAATGATTGAACAGGTAAATAAATGAGGGAGAAAAGGCAGATCTATCCCAAGAATTCCAACTAATTTGTGTAAATACTCCACCCTCAAGAAGATGGAGGCTAAATCCCCACTCCTTAATCATGGGCCGCTTATAATAACTTCCTTCCAAAGAGTACAGCATGGAAAGAGGAAAAAAAGAGTAAGTTTATGGTGGAGAAAACTGACAGACACAGCCTCAGCCTGGTGATCAAGGTCAACATCAATGGTGTTAAGTCAGGTTGAAAGTATGCACTCTTGATATCTGATCATGTGGCAAGCCTCAATTGAGGAACATTCTGCAAAATACTTGACCAGCATTCCTCAAAACTGTCAAGGTCATCAAAAAACAAGGAAGTTCTGAGAAATTACCACAGCTAAGAGGAGCTTATGGAGACATGAGGACTAAATGTAACATGGGATGGGATCCAGGACAGAGAAAGGACATTAAGGGAAAACCAAGTAAATCTAAACAAAGTATCGACTTTAGTTAGTAATAATGTATCAATATCAGTTAATGAATAGTGACAAATATGCCGTATTAATGTAAATGTTAATAATAGAGGAAACTGGGTAGAGGGCATTTAGGAACTCTCTGTACTGTCTAAATTTTTCTGTAAATCTATAACTATTCTAAAATGTATTCAATACTGTGATAAAAAGAAAGCATTTCCGATTTATCTTCACCTTCTTAATTTTTATCCCATTCAGATGGAGATTCTGACGGGAAAATTTCCGTATTGTTAGGTTTACATCCTATTTGTTCAGAAAGGCTTTAAATTCATTCAGGACTGTTTTGCAGTGGAAACTTCATTTTGTCAGTTCTTCCTCTCCCTGTAAAGATCATGGAGGTAGAGAACACTGCTTTTTAAAAGAGTGTACCTTTGTGATCTCAAGATTTTAATGCAGTGTGTAAGTCTCTAATTGTCTAAAGATGGAAAGCACTCAAATTTCAGATTTTTAGAGATATCATTAAATAAAGGTCTTACACCAACAATGACAACCAAAAACTAAGAAGATAGGTCCCCAGAAGAATCCCACTAATACAGCCAAGCTGAGAGGACTAGCTATTGGAAGTATGGACTGCTGAAGGTCGATGCCAACCAAATCCCAGTCCTGCCAGCACATTCGGAGAAGTGCAGGAAAACAAGCACCGTGGAACAGCGCTGCTGGGCACTTACTGTCAGCTCACTCCTTGTACAGAGAGTGGATCTGAAGGAGGAGAAGGGGCAATGCTACTGCTGCCTGTAGATAGGGGCAATTGTTGGATGAAAGGGTGGGCGAGCGGGAGCTGCAGGCTCATAGAACACGCGCACAGTTTGCCACAGCCGCGAGATTCAAGGTGTCTGACAAGACCTCCAGCAGTGCTGCCCTGGGGAAGGGATGCCTTTTTCTTGTATGCAATAGTATCCTCCTCCAATTAAGCACCGTGATCCTGAGGTTGCTAGGCCCAGAGGGGGTGCCTTTTGCCATGAACAATAGACCCTTCACAGGCTAGCTGCAGCCCAAAGGAGTTCCCCAAACGACTACCAAGCGGCAACTCAAACAGAAGCTTGCAGAAGCTCCTCGCTTCCATTTCCTTGCCTATATCCCAAGCAAGTAGGCTTCTGGTCTTTTAAAACAAAACACTAGTAAATCTAACATTTTTTCTACTTCCTTGAAATGGGCTTGAAAGATATGAACAGGGATAGAGCTCATTTCAACTCTGACACTGAAAGATATAGAGCTCTCTCTTAAAGAACAACGAGCAAACAAAAAAATCAGCACATTTGAAAAGATTTGATAGTGCCAACTGTAACATGTTCCTGAAGGAGCTAGACCCAGTAGGGTACAATCACAAAGTACCTATTCTTTTTCTCAAAGCTCCACTCTGACAATCAGTTAGTTCCTTCTCGGCCCCTTGGGTGAAATCTTGGGCAGTTTCCACGTATTTCCCAAGAACTCTTAGCTTTTAAAACAAACAACCCAAATCAGCCTATCGTATTAACTTGATTAATAAATCGTATTAACTATAGTCCAGTCTAATATTAAACACTCCAAACATTTTTGTTTAACTTACAGTTTCCCCAGCCCCAATTTGAACCCTGGAGTGAAGAGGGAAGTTTCTGCTCAGCTTCTTCGCCCTATCCTTCTCCAATCTTATTTGCTAGGTCAGGTTTTTCTGGACTCTCCGGGATCTAAGGGGGAGGTAGATATGGCGAAAGATACATCATCAGGCCTGACCCTGGGTCAAACATCTCGGACATCTGCCTTAGCTCCTGGGCTTAGGGGGAGGGGAGAGACTGTTAGGCACTGTGCCTTAATTCCTCAGTTTTGTACATCATTAAAACTATTTGAAAAACTCTGCTTTTCATGATAACCTAAAGGGCATGAAAGATGCCCTACGGTGCAGATTCCTTTCCAGTGGACTCACTCACCATGAGCAGCGCTGCTCACTCATTCAGTTGCATTGAGCTCATTTGTGTCAGCCCTGGACTGGGTCCTGCCTGACTGGCACAGCTACCAGCTGGCACTGGCGCTCGGCAGATGCACTGTGCCTGGCTCCTTCTCTCCCAAGATGTACATCCTGGTTCCGCCATTGCTGATGATGGCAACAATCCCGTCCATGTGGACAAGGTCTCCCTCCTGGATGTTCCCCGCCATCACCCCGCAGCCTCTGGAGTTTCACCAGATAAGCTGTCCTTAAAGGGTCCCTTCATCCTTCCTGTTGGTCTCTGTGGAAAGGATCCTTCTTAAGCTACCCCAGGCAGGCTTCCCCTCAAGGAGTCTGCATCTGGCCCCAGAATCCAAGCTCTTGGGCCTCCAGGCAGAGAGACTGCAGCTTTGCTCCAGTGCATTTCTTTCATCTCTGCCTCCTAGTGAGAAGTACTCCACCCAAGGGCTCCCTTCTTTAAACACTTCCAGTTTGGAGCACTCTGAAAGTACCCCTGAATCCTCTCCACTTGGTCCAAGGGGAAGGGAGCATGTCCTCCCTTTCCAAATGGGGGATGGGGAAGTGGGATGGGAGTACAGCACACGGACGGCTCTCCAAGGAAATCTCCCCAACCTTTCCAATCTCAATACTCAGGCAGGAGCCGGGCGATCACTGATGGGAGTAGAGCTTGTTTGCCTCTTTTACAAGCGCTCTGTCAATAGTCTAGCGCAGGGGTCAGCAGACTACAGCCTGTAGGCCATAGCCCCCTCACGACTTGCTTTTTGTAGGGCCTATCAGCTGAGAACGGTTTTTCCATTTTTAAATGGTTGGAAAAAAAAAGGAAGATTTTTGTGACACATGAAAATTTTATGAAATTCACATTTCAGGGTCATAAATAGGTTTTACTGGAACGGAGCCACTTATTCATCCCTGCCTTGTTTACGGCCACTTTTACATTAAAAGGTAGAGTTTGGCAGTTGTGACAGAGAGCATGTGACCCACAAAACCTAAAATATTTACTCTATTGCCTCTGACAGATAATGTATGCTGGGCTTCCCCGGTGGCACAGTGGTTGAGAGTCCGCCTGCCGATGCAGGGGGCACGGGTTCGTGCCCTGTCCGGGAAGATCCCACATGCCGCAGAGCGGCTGGGCCCGTGAGCCATGGCCGCTGAGCCTGCGCGTCCGGAGCCTCTGCTCCGCAACGGGAGAGGCCGCAGCAGTGAGAGGCTCGCATACCGCCAAAAAATAAATAAATAAATAAAGCAAATAAAACAGAGGCTTAAACAAGATACATTTATTCGTCTCTCATACGACAAGCTGAACCTAAACAATCCAGTGTCTCAATACAGCTCTGGGGGGTTGGGATCCAGACCCCCTTTGATCTGGTTGTTCTACGTCCTTGACACATGATTTCCATCCCATGGCCTGACATGCCTGCTCCAGCTCTCACCATAAGGTGACTGTTTTTGAAGGCTGCCCATAACACAGACCCTGAAATCTCCTTTCACACAGATGGTGTATTCAAGCACCACCCACGCGCTCTCACATTAATTTTTGTTTCCAAAAACAAGAGTAGGTAGGAGGCAGGATGTGGTCCAGAACAAGGAGAAAGGGGCCTTGTGAGATACAAGTGTCCTACAGACTCAAGGGTCCCATTAGAGACTGACCAGCGCGTAAATGCCATATCCCACTGTGATGCATGGGCAAGTTTAGGACGGAGGAAGGGAGTTTTCTAAATAAGCAAGGTCAGAAAACTGGGCGGGGCTTAATGGAGCTCAGGAGGCCTGAACACAAAGCCTTGTGACTCCTGCAGTTCCTAGCAAGGTCTTCCCAAGCCCTTCTGAGCTCAGCCAACCCTGCTGAGAGCTCCTCCATTTGGGAAAGGTCCTCAAAGTGGGAGATGCTGGGAAACTGTAAGAACACAGACTTTGGAGACAGATTCACTTTCAGATTCCAGCTCTACCTCTCACCTTGGGCAAATGGCCTGACCTCTCTGAGCCTCCATTTCCTCATCTGTAAAATGCAGATAGCAACGGCACCCACCTCTAGGACTATTGTGAAGATGACAGGAGATGTTGGGTGATGCCTGCAAAGAAGGCCGTATGGACGAGTGGCGAAGATTATGGCACAAGACCCAGCTGTCTGGGTTCTAATCCCAGCTCGACTATTCCCTAGCCATGTGGTCTAAGACTCTGTTTCCTTGTTTTTAACACTAGGGTGATAATAGTCCCTGCCTCAGTTAGAAGATGCCAACTATTATATATAGAGTGGACGAACAACAAGGTCCTGCTATATAGCACAGGGAATTATAGTCAATATCCTGTGATAAACCATAATGGAAAAGAATATGAAAAAGAATGTATATATAAATGGATCGCTTTGCTGTACAGCAGAAATTAACACAACATTGGAAATCAACTATACTTCAATAAAATAAATTCCTAAAAAATAAATAAATAAATAAAATAATAGTCTCCACCTCATAAACTTGCTATGGGAAGTAAATGAGGTAATGTACGAACAGCTCTTAGGTGAGTATCTGGTATGTATTGAATAGTAAGTGCTTAGTAAATACTAGGGTTTTTTTTTTTTTAAGTGAAAGCATAAATGACAGCCTGGAAAAATATTTGAAATAAGTATGAAATACAAAAAGTTACTCTTCATAATACAGGAAGGACTCCTACCAATCTAGTAGAAAAAAACCCAAGAGAAAAAAAGGGTCAAAAGATATGAAAAAGCATTTCACAAAATAAGTATAAATGACCAATAAAGATGAAAAAATTCCCACTTCAGTAGTAATTTTAAAAATGCAACTTAAGAAACAGCAAGGTTTTACTGTATAGCACAGGGAACTACATGCAATATCTTTTGAAACTATAATTGAAAAGAATCAGAAAAATAAAAGAAGAATATAGATATATACATATATATGTATAACCGAATCACTTTGCTGTACACCTGAAACTAACACGATACTGTAAATGAACTATACTTCAATTAAAAAATAAAATGCAACTTCAAACAATTAGGATGTACCATTTTTTGCCCATCAGACTTAAATTTTTTTTTATAATGGTGAGAGCATGAGTGCACTTCCATATACTGTTAGTGAAAATATAAATTAGTAAAAATCTCTTTGGGGAACAATGTGGTTGGTACCTCTCAAAATTTAAATGCGCAAAAGTCACCATTGACAATATGTGAATGAATGAATGAGTGCAGCTATGTGCCAGTGAAATTTTCTGTGTGGACTCTGAAATTGAGTTTCATACCATGTTCGTGTATCACTAAATATTAATCTTCTTTTGATTTTTCTATTTAAAATGTCTTAGCTTGCAGGCCACTTAAAAGCAGGTGGCAAGCTCAGTTTAGCCCATGTGCCTGCCATTTTGTCCTCTCCTAATCTGAGGGAGGGAACGCCTGCTTTTTGCAGGTTAGGGGAACAGGCTACAGTATGATCCTTTGTCCTTAACTCTGGACAGCAACAGAAAACCCCTCAACTAAATTTCGAACAGTTTTCTCAGCACTCTGTCATATGCATACACTATAATAAATATAACAAATTTCTTTTTTATAGTTTTGGGGAACAGGTGACATCCCTTAGAGGTCATCCCAATTCTAACATATTTGTAAATATACTCATGGATTTTTTTTGATTATCAAAATAGTACAAACCAGTAAACATTTTAAACAGTACAGAAAGGAATGAAATAAATATGGAAATGAAAGAGGGTGAATTGATATTTTAAGTGTTTTCCATTAAAAGCAGTGATTTTATATTTCAACAGGGTCTTTTTCATCACATCAGAGCAGGTAAATGCCAAAGTCTCAGAACTGCCTTCTTCTAGGTGCACTGCTCAGGAAAGTGGAAGGAAACACACAAAACTGTTAACCTTGGGAATTCCCAGGCGGTCCAGTGGTTAGGACCCTGTGCTTTCACTGCAAAAAACTAAAAACTAAAAAACCAACCAACCAAACAAACAAACAAAAACTGTTAACATAACCCCAAATGTTTTAGGAAGTCGGGGAAGTCAGAAGGCTTTCACCTTCCACTTCAATCACTTATGATTTGAACTTGTTACAGTGTGCATGTATTCTTGCAGTAATTACATATAAATGAAGTAAGCATTTATTTTAATGATTTACTCAGAGTTGTCAAGAGCATGGTAGGAGTGTAAAACAGTCCCACCATTGCAGAGGGCAACTAGATCGTGTATAGCAAAAGCCTTAAAAAAATACAACTCCTTTGACTCAGCAATCAGGAATTTTCCCCCTTAAGGAAATAATTATAGTTGTGAGGGGGAAATACAGCCATGAGGATGTTCTGTGCAGTGTGGTTTATAATATGGCCCTCCATATCCACAGGTTCCAAATCCAAGGATTCAACCAACCGCAGATAGAAAATACTCAGAAAAAAAAATTCCAGAAAGTTCCAAAAAGTAAAACTTGAATTTTCTAAGCACCAGCAACTATTTACATAACATTTACTTTGTATTAGGCATTATAAGTAATCTAGAGATGATTCAAAGTATACATGAAGGGCTTCCCTGGTGGCGCAGTGGTTAAGAATCCCCCTGCCAATGCAGGGGACACCGGTTCGAGCCCTGGTCCGGGAAGATCCCACATGACGTGAGGCAACTAAGCCTGTGCGCCACAACTACTGAGCCTTCGCTCTAGAGCCCATGAGGCACAACTGCTGAGCCCGTGTGCCACAACTACTGAAGCCCGCGTGCCTAGAGCCCGTGCTCCACAGCAAGAGAAGCCACCCTAATGAGAGGCCTGCGTACCGCAATGAAGAGTAGCCCCTGCTCACTGCAACTAAAAAGAAAGCCCGCGATCAGCAACGAAGACTTAACGCAGCCAAAAATAAATAAATAAATGTATTAAAAAAAATAAAGTATAGAGGAAGATGTGCATAGGTTATGTGCAAATACTATGCCATTTTATATAAGGGATTTGAGTGTCTGCCAATTTTTGGTATCTGAGAGGGGTCCCTGGAACCAATTCCCCACGGGTACCAAGGGACCACTGTAATGAGAAGTTAGGGGGACATCTAAATGTGCAAGAATAAAATGTTGGTTAAATGAATTACAAAGCATGTATAGACTGAAATAAAGGCATTCAATAGAAATAAGTGGGGAAAAAACAGGACGTGAACCAGTTCAAAACTTTATGTGCTAATTTTTGCAGAACAAACTTGGAATTTTTTTTTAAAGGGAACTTTATTTTAATTTTTTTTTTTATTTATTTTTGTCTGTGTTGGGTCTTCGTTGTTGTGCGGGCTTTCTTTAGTTGCAGCGAGCAGAGCGCTACTCTTCATTGTGGTGCGTGAACTTCTCATTGTGGTGGCTCCCCTTGTTGCAGAGCATGGGTTCTAGGCATGTGGGCTCAGTAGTTGTGCGCACAGGCTTAGTTGCTCCCCGGTATGTGGGATCTTCCCAGACCAGGGCTTGAACCCGTGCCCTCTGAATTGGCAAGAGGATTCTTAACCACTGCGCCACCAGGGAAGCCCCAAACTTGGAATTTTTATTAGGCTGAAAAGTTGTTGAGTTCTGTGATGATCTAGGTGCTGTGGAATCAACTGTCGATTTTTTAATAAGAGCATGTTTAATAATGGTCTATAAAAATTTTAATAGTAACGGGTATAGATTGCTGGAGATTTGGGGGTATAGCTTTGGTGTCCAATGAACAGATAAATATGCCCTCTGGTTTGGAGTTGCTTCAGCTACACTGAAGGCTCCAGAAGACTAAGCACAGCTTGTCAGGGACTGGCAGTGGCACCCTCTGCAAGTGGCTATGCAAGTGGGGGACGTGCTCTCAGTGCAGACATCAGCACCTTTGGCATTACGAATCCTCAGCCTGGATGCAGCAGACCTAGGGAGGCATGGCCTGCTGCGGTGGCAGCCTGAGCTGCAGGAGAGAATGCTAAGAAGGGCCAACGGGGGAAACACACGGTAACTGATAGAGCTGTCCATGAGTCCCCATGAATCATTTTCTGCAGAATTTCCAAAACACACAGGGGACCAGAGAAGGGAGCCAGAGCTCCCATCACAGAAGGTATGTGCAGAGCTTGAGAAATACCATGTACAACTGTTGTTGTATAGCTAGACTTTCCCCAGACTTGCAGGGCTGGGGATACACAAGTTCTATATCTACATCACAGTCACTTGATACCAAGTGTATCTTCAATCTTCAACTTGCTCAGACAAGTTCTTTCCTAAAATGGGCTTCTGAAGATATAGCTGCTTGGAGTTCCAGTTGTCACCTATCCTTCTTACATTTCCTGCCCATGTCTAGATGAGCTAAGTGGCATTAAGTATAGCTGAGGTCACGGAAGAGATTTTTAAATAAGCTATTTTAAAAGTTACTGACATCATCAACTCAGAGCTGTTATTCCCGGGTCAGCACAACGTCCTCTCTGCAGCAGCGGCAGTGGTTGCTGATTACTGCCTGGTTGTGCAGGACCACAGTGGGTACCAGATCTGAGTGGGTGCCAGGAGCGCTGTGAGATCTCCCACCCGCTAGCAGCTAACCTCCCATGAAAGATGGAGGAAATTGTTTCCCAAAAGAATTAAACCAAGTGAAATATCAGATCCTGATTTGGTTCTGTAAATATTTGACAAATTAGAAATAATAAATACACATTTCGTTCCGATTCAAACTGACTTCCCATTTCTTTCAAAAGACACCGTAGGGCTTCCCTGGTGGCGCAGTGGTTGAGAGTCCACCTGCCGATGAAGGGGACGCGGGTTCGTGCCCCGGTCCGGGAAGATCCCACATGCCGCGGAGTGGCTGGGCCCGTGAGCCATGGCCACTGAGCCTGCGCGTCCGGAGCCTGTGCTCCGCAACGGGAGAGGCCACAACAGTGAGAGGCCCGCGTACCGCCAAAAAAAAGACACCTTAGTGTCATTTATAGGGGAAAAAAGTTAAAATTGGGGTTTATTTAAATATTTAGCAAATAACTCTGGGAAGGGAAACTGGACCAAATAACATCTAAATTCCTTTCTGACACCTAGATTCTATGATTCTATGAAATGAACAGGATTCACTCACATTTGCTTTGTTTGTTTGTTTTTTGACAGTTTGATCTTTTTCAAGCCCCTGGTTTCTAGGATGTTAAGGACAATAGCAAAAGAGAAATAATTCAGCTCCTCCTGGGAAGGACAGATGTCAATGCATCTAAGACTTACGTTAATCTTCCAAATGCTATAAACCATTTTTAAAATGGCATACTTCTTAACACTTTGATCAACACGAATCAATAATAATAATAAGCTAAGATTTATTGAACGCTTACTATGTTTTGGCATTGTGCTAACCCTTCATTTATTTTAACCTCATCTAATCCTCCCAATCTAACGAGGCAACTGGTTATTATACCTGGCTTGCGGGTGAGGCAGTGAGCACAGAAAAGTTATGTGACTTGCCTAAGGACCTAGAGATTATCATATTAAGTGAAGTCAGTCAGACAGAGGAAGACAAATATAATATGATATCACTTATATGTGGAATCTAAAAAATGATACAAATGAATTTATTTACAAAACAGACTCAGACACAGAAAACAAACTTATAGTTACCAAAGGGGAAAGGAGGAAGAGTTATAAATTAGGAATTCAGGATTAACGGATACACAGTATTATATATAAAATAGATAAATCACAAGGACCTAATGTATAGCACAGGCAACCATATTCAATATCCAGTAATAATCTATAATGGAAAAAAATCTATATGTATGTATAACTGAATCACTTTGCTGTACACCTGAAACATTGTAAATCAACTATCGTTCAATTAAAAAATTATTTAAAGGACAAACATTATTCATAAAAATAAATGAGAACACTCAGATAATAAATAAATAAACAAATAAATAAATAAATGGCTTGCCCAAGGCAGCTCAGCTCATAAGGACAATTGGATGGGATTTGATCCAGATCTGTCTCATTCCAGAGCCTACAAGCTCCACACAATACCTGGCATACCGTCCCTCAGGCGCTTGGCAGCCAAGAGAAATCCATCATTAAATTCACATCAACCCCACCCCAAAAAGAGTCACCATTTCAAAAGAAGAAACAAAGCTTCATTGACTCTTCATTTTTTAAAAAAAAAACGCTTACTGTGTTTTCTATACAGAAGTCACTGAATAAAATATCTCTACGATAAATGCAATCTTGGATTCTGTATAGCAATTTCTTAAAATCTCTCAACAAATCTGAGGTAAGGAAATAAATGCTCACCTTCAAAGGGCTCACCTTCTTAGGGCTTCCCTGGTGGCGCAGTGGTTGAGAGTCCGCCTGCTGATGCAGGGGACACGGGTTCGTGCCCCAGTCCGGGAAGATCCCACATGCCGCGGAGGGGCCCATGAGCCATGGCCGCTGAGCCTGCGCGTCCGGAGCCTGTGCTCCACAACGGGAGAGGCCACAACAGTGAGAGGCCCGCATACCGCAAAAAAAAAAAAAAAAAAAAAAACCAATAGGAGTTATATATAAAACTCTCTGTCTTAATGCAGAAATAAAACTTGAACACACACACACCTATATAAAATCTCAGAAGAATATCCTTTAAACAATCTTCCATGTAAATCATCTTTCATCAAAGTGCTTAAGATAAAAGTTTAGCAGTAAAAATTTGAGGTTATAATCTTTGGCAAAGGCCTAAAGCGTGCATATTCTAGGTGGCCAATTAAGAGCAGATGTATATGCTCTGAAATTATATCAAGTTGTTATTCGATACATCAAAGTGATGATAGACATATAGAAAAAGCAGATATATATATTCTACAGATATATATATATTCTACATTTCACACCTTATGTCAAAATAAATTCCAGAGATGGATCAAAATATAAATACTAAAAATGATATCTGGAAATTCCTCTCAGAAAACATGAGATAAAATTATTTTTATAATCCCACAGTGCTGATGCCATAAGAGGTTGATAGATTAAATTACATAAAAGTTAAAAAAAAAAACTATGTATGAAAAAAGCAAAAAATGTGTCAAATCGAAAAAAATATTTTATTACATATCCCAGGCAAAAGAATTATTTCCTTGATGTACTAAACATTCATACAAAGAAATAAGGTAAAGACAATAGAAAATGGTTAGAGAACATGAACAGGTCATGGGAAAGGAAGTTCAAATGATTCTTAAACTTATGAAAAATGTGTGAACCCGAAAAAAGATGAGATGCAATTCTTTACATATCAGATGGCTCAGAGTCAAAAGTTAGATGGCATCCTGTGTTGCTGAAGATGTAGGGAAATAGGCACGTGGCTGGTAGGAGTATAAAGGAGAGCAAACGCTACAGAAGGAAATTTGGCTAAATCAAAATTCCAAAAAGCTCATATTCTTTGACCCGGCAAATCTGCTTCTGAGCAAAAATCCTACGGATATACTTACCGGTGTGCGAATAACAAGTATACAAGGACTCCCCTCCTCAAAGTATAAAGTAGCACCTTGCATCATCCTCTATTTCTTTCTCCTTCTTGGTCATCATAGCACCTACCGATACACAATTTGTTTTGTCTGTCTCCCCCTCGAGTGCATGTGTGTAAGTAAAGGGTGAGTAGCAGACTTGCTTGGGGAGCTGATCCTGGGTTTGCTTCCTCACAGCTCTACTTCCTTGCATAAACGTGGACCACTACATACTACTTTTTTGTTATCTGTCTTGTTTACTGAGAGAGTAGCAAATGGGCACTCAAGCCTTGGGCTGACATAACTGGAATCATATAAAGAGACAGGAGGGGAACTAGGGCAGAAAGGTCTCTTTTTCAAGATGAATCACACATACCCTGACCTTGTTCATGGAAACTATGTTTGGACTCCCTACTGGATCACTGATGAGCCCAAAGAAGTTTGTGTGCTGCTTTCCATGACCTGTTTCCATCAACAGAGTAACCTTACTGCTAGACTCAGTCCCATTGAGTCCTGCCAATTGGATTGCCAGGAGCTACTCTTGTGGCAAGACAAACATCAAAAGGCAGGCTGCATGCCCAGCATCTAGAACAGGACCTGACACTTATTAAGAACTCTATAAATAATATTTAAATGATAAATGAATGGATGAATGAGTATGTTGCTAAGTGGAAAAGAGCAGGGTACACAACTATGACACTGCATATTATCCTTTGTGTAAAAAGATTAATATTGCTTCCCTCTTCACAGGCTAACTCCAGTCAAATGCACAAATAATTCACACCTTACAGATGAATATACCACTTCTGCATTTGGTGGTTGCAGGGTTTTTTTATGCCAGGACAGAGATTCTTCTTGGAAAACAGTTGGTGGTCCACTCTAAAATTTATATATATATAAATTTGTGAATGATTAATCAAGGTTGTATATCATAGGCAATAGTGATTTTGAACTAGAAGAGTACAAAAGCAGACATTACTAGGATAGCTCTATTATCTGCTTCCCGAAGTATAGTGTTCTAGATGCTCTTAGGGACATGAACATGCCACAGTAAGAAAAAAAAGGCCCTGAACAAAGCTGGGAGTGGGATGCAGTAGATAGGCGGATGTTAAACAACACAGAATCATAGTGATCCCACTAAGACAGAAGATTGAAAAGTAATATACCAAAAGTAATTAATCATCTTGGTCTTCCCTATGAAGTTGTTGAATACCAATCAATAATTTTGAGTGGAAGGATGCTGATAAAAAATAACGGCTTTTAAGGTGTTTGTATTAAGCTTTCTGATCATAGTTAGATAACAGCTAAAAGTACATATAGTGAAGCAGAGAAAGACATATTTTTTTCTATTTCCTATATAACAAATGGACAGATGAGGAGAAGCTTACAGCTGATCCAAAAATGGTTAAAATTCATTGAGAAATAAACTTAAAAGATAGGGTTACAGCATTGCCTATCTTTATATCACTCAGAATGATGAGATTTAATAGAAGACGGTTCCTGCTAACCGGTTATCATAGGGTGGGCTCTGTATCAGGGCTCTAATTCAGACAATACTTATCTACATAAGTTTTTTTTTTTTTATAGACTTTGGCCCATTAACTGCTTATTTTCACCAAATCAAAGGTAATGTACAACAAAGGAGCTGCAACTATTACAAGGTCTTTCCACTCTGGTTGCTAGCAATGCAAACCATTCCCAGCTTTGTGTGAGTTCCAGGAATTATTCAACCTAGTGCTTTCTGGTGGTTCTTTCCTCATCTCATGGAATTTCACTCCACACGATCAGTTAGCCAAAGATTCTCAGCGACTGCCCTGCAGATATCCAGAGCATCCTCATTCTCTCTCTCTCTCCCCACCACCGGTCCCCCTGCCAATCCCCCCCTCACTGATATTCTGCCCTGCAAATTCTAGCCAGTCTCCAATAATTCTGATCTCTGCTCCTCAATCCAGTGTGTCCACTAGGCTCTGTTTACATTCTCCTTCCTGCACCACAGCCTGGAAGTGGCCACAGACGGCAAGCTGGGACTCTACCATAGGGCTCCCCTTGTGTATTTCACAGTCCTATGCTGCCTGCCATCCACTGTCTAGCAATAGTTGTCACATATATTTTGTTTAATTTTCTAGATTTTTATTACAGGAAAGAAATTCTTGTTTCAGTTAAACCTTCATGAGAAGAAACACAAGTCAATAATTTTATTCTTCATAATTTCTCCAAGAGTGATGAAGGGTATCTCCAAGGTCATTGTAAATGGTATTGTGGTCCTGTTTTACACACACACACACACACACACACACACACACACACACACACACACACCGATTCTTATCTTTTTTTTTTTTTTTTTACCGATTCTTATCTTTTAGGGATTCTATTGAATTATTTATGGACTAAGTGATACAATTTCTGGGATTTGCTTCAAAAATATGGGTGAGGGTGAAATTGCAAAGAGGTAAACATTGGCCAAGAATTGATAATTACTGAGGTTGGGTGATGAGTGGTGTCTACTTTTTAATGTTTGAAATTTTCCATAATAAAAAGTTTTCTGAAACCAATTCTAAGAAATCTCTAAGTTTAAGGCCCACTACATGACTTCTACTATGTCAGCTGAGTAAGAACAAATGAGCTAAGAGCAGGCCTTTGATGGTAGAAAGGGCGGAACACGAAGGCATGTGATGTAAAAAAGAAACTGAAGGAAAGTGAAACAAAAGCTAATGGCAATCTTCAACTGCTATATCTTATCAGTCCAGAAGACAGCCCCTCCTAAAAAGGGTACAAATGAACTTATCTACAAAACAGAAATAGAGTTATAGATGTAGAACACAACCTTATGGTTACCAGGGGATAAGGGTGGGACAGAGATAAATTGGGAGATTGGGATTGACGTATACACACTACTACATATAAAATAGATAACTAATAAAGACCTACTGTATAGCACAGGGAACTCTACTCAATACTCTGTAATGGCCTATATGGGAAAAGAATCTAAAAAAGAGTGGATATATGTAAATGTATAACTGATTCACTTTGCTGTATACCTGAAACTAACACAACATTGTACATCAACTATACTCCAATAAAAATTAAAAAAAAAAATAAGAAGACAGCACCGGGACTTCCCTGGTGGCGCAGTGGATAAGAATCTGCCTGCCAATGCAGGGGACACGGGTTCAATCCCTGGTACGGGAAGGTCCCACATGCCGTGGAGCAACTAAGCCCGAGCACCACAACTACTGAGCCCACGCACCACAACTACTGAAGCCTGTGCGCCTAGAGCCCGTGCTCTGCAACAAGAGAAGCCACCGCAGTGAGAAGCCTATGCACCACAACGAAGAGTAGCCCCCACTCGTCGCAGCTAGAGAAAAGCCCACGCGCAGCAACAAAGACCCAACGCAACCAAAAAAATATATATTAAAAAGAAGACAGCACCAACCCAGGCTGACAATAGCTTCTCCACTTACTGTGTGACTGAGAGGTTGCAGAAGCTCTACCCAACACCATGTTGTTACTGCTGCCGTGACTGCCTGGTCCTTATTTTAGAGAGTGAGATTTCACAAATCGCGAAACCAATCTGTCCTGTCACAAACTCTGGCTAAATGGAACCTGGATCACCATGGTAACAGCAAAGGCAGGCAGTGGAGGAGGGATGCTACTTTTTCACAGAGACGAAGAAGCTGGTGAAAAGCAAAAGTCAGAGAAAGCATCCCATCCATCCCTCAAGATCCAGCCCCGAATTCTGCCTCCTCTCAAGCCCCATGGCCTCCTCCAAATAACTAGGTTTATAAAGCACCTAGTCTGTGCATCCAAGGAAGGTATAATTTTCTCCATTTAGCAGAAGGGAAATCTGAGGCTCAGCAAGACTAAGAAACTCTCTAAAGTCTGATAAGCACCAAAGCTGGGATTGAAGCCAGGACCTACCTAGTGCCAGGACCCATGTTCTCCCATCTCTGATCCTGTAGCATTTAGCATTTGAGAGTGCTCGTTTAGAAATTATCTGTATTTGCTTTATACTATTTGTATAAAGCAAACACAGTGGACAACATCAAAAAGGCAGACGTAGACATAAAAATAATTTTTAAGCATTTAAAGGTCCAGAGTGTTTTGAGAACTCCTATTTCACTTCCCTCCTCTCCCAAATTTCAACCAAATAAGATCAAAATATTAGAATATAATAATAAGGGGGAAATCTCTTTCCATCATGGAAACCTGAGAAGAGACACATAAACAAAGAGATGCATTAAGGGACCAGCCAAACAAGCAATATTCTAAGACATCGATTTAAATATCACCGGGATAGAAAAAAGTATACTGTTCAGTTCAGGTCTCCTTAGCTAACTCCTCAAACAATGAGTACAATGTAAGTTGGTCTTATTCTTGTTCAGTGTCTGTAATAAAACCTTTATTTAAACATTTTAAAATGTGGTAGAGAAAAGAATATTTATCATCACAAACTGGTTTCTAAGGAAGGTGTTTTTGTTTGTTGTTATTTTGGGACATTGTTTAGGGATTTTTTATGTTTTGTTGAACACAAATATAATTTTCATCTTCAGTATAGTTGTCATACTTGAAGACAGAAACCTAGGTGTTCTGGAAGGAATACTATGGCCAAGAGGCTGCTAGTATAGAGCATCCAATACTAACCACCCCTGCAGCTGATAAATTCTCACTATATTTTGGTCTTTGCATCATTCATTCAAGATTTAAATTTTTATTTTTAAAATGTATTTTATTGAAGTATTGTTGATTTACAATGTTGCATTAATTACTGCTGTACAGCAAAGTGATTCAGTTATACATATATATTCTTTTTCATATTCTTTTCCATTATGATTTAGCACAGGATATTGAATATGGTTCCCTGTGCTATACAGTAGGACCTTGTGGTTTATCCATTCTATATATAATAGTTTCCATCTGCTAACCCCAAGCTCCCAATCCATCCCTCCCTCACCTCTACCTTTCCCCTTGGCAACCACAAGTCTGTTCTCTATGTCTGTGAGTCTGTTTCTGTTTCGTAGATAAGGTGATTTGTGTCATATTTTAGATTCCACATATAAATGATACCATATGGTTAAACCTTAAAATTTTTAAGACCTATGACTCACACCTTATATAAAAATTAACTCAAAATAGATAATAACTCTAAATGTAAAGCTTAAAACTAAAAAACTTGCTGGGCTTCCCGGGTGGCACAGTGGTTAAGAATCTGCCTGCCAATGCAGGGGACACAGGTTCGAGCCCTGGTCCAGGAAGATCTCACGTGCCACAGAGCAACTAAGCCTGTGCGCCACAACTACTGAGCCTGCGCTCTAGAGCCCGCGAGCCACAACTACTGAAGCCCGTGTGCCTAGAGCCCGTGCTCTACAAGAGAAGCCACCACAGTAAGAAGCCTGCGCACCACAACGAAGAGTAGCCCCTGCTCGCCGCAACTAGAGAAAGCCGCGCACAGCAACAAAGACCCAAGGCAGCCAAAAAGAAATAAATAAATTAATTTAAAAAAAGAAACTTGCAGAAGAAAAATAGGAAAAAATTTTGTTGAGATCTTAGATTAGGCAAAGATTTCTTAGATATGACAGCAAATCATGATCCAGAAGAAAAACGAATTGGAATTCTTCAAAATTAACAACTGAGGTCCTCAAAAGGCACCACTAAGAAAATGAAAAGACAAGGCATATATCCGGAGAAAACATTCACAGATCACTTCTGTATTAAGACTAAAACAGATAAAGAAATCTCAAAACTTAATAAAAAATACAAAAATTGACCCCCCAAAATTAAACACTTTGCAGTAAGCTGAACAATGGCTTCCCAAAGATGTCCACAGCCTAATCCCTGGAATTTGTGAATATGATCCTATTACCTTACATGGCAAGAGAACCCCTGCAAGTGTGATTAAATTAAGGATCTTGAAATGGGAGATTATCCTGATTATTCAGTTGGGCCCAGTGTAACCACAAGGGTCCTTGTAAGAGGGAGGCATGAGGGTCAGAATCAGGAAAAGGCGATGTGATGACAGAAGCAGAGAGAGACATTGGAAGATGCTACGTTGCTGGTTTCGAAGATAGATGATGGAGCCACGAGCCAAGAGTACAAGTGGCCTCTAGAAGCTAGAAAAGGCAGGGAAAGGGATCGCCCAGAGCCATCAGAAGAAACATTTTGAGCTCCAAACTGTAAGATAAATTTATGTTGTTTTAAGCCACTAACTTCGTTGTAATTTGTTACAGAAGGAAAAAGAAATAAACTCATACGTATACATAGATATGTATATATACATATGCATATACATATATACATGCATATACATATATACACACACATTCACTTTGTAATTTTTCTTTAAACTGTTTCTATGTTTTATTCACTACTGTGTATATATACACATATGTATGTGTAAATGTATACACACGTTTTAAAGAAAAACATTAAAACTTTTATATATATGAATAAAACATAGGAACAGTTTAAAGAAAAATTACAAAGTGAATGTGTGTGTAACCATCACCCAAGTCAAGAAATAGGATATTCTCAGCAGCCTAGAAACCACATACGCCCTTCCATAGCATAAACGTCTCCCTCTTCCTGGAGATGACCATTATCTTGACTGTTTGATAATAACTGTGCTTTCCTTTGTAATTTATATGCACGTGTTAATGCACACACAGAAGTGTATCTCTAACCACTATAGTTTTGTCCGTGTTTATGCCCAAGAGTGGGATCGCTGGATCATATGGTAGTTCTATTTTCAGTTTTCTGTGGAACTTGCCTACTGTTTTCCACAGTGGCTGCACCTTATTGGCCATTTTTATATCTTCTTTAAAGAAATGTCTATTCACGTCATTTGCCCATTTTTAAATAGTTATTTGAGTTTTTGTTGTTGAGTTGTAGAAATTCTTTATATATTCTGAAATATTAACCTTTATCAGGTATATGATTTACAAATATTTACTCCAATTCTATGGGTTGCCTTTTCACTTTGTTGATTGTGTCCTTTGACACAGAGAAGTTTTTAATTTTGATGTAGTCAAATTAATCTATTTTTACTTTTATTTCCTGAGCTGTTGGTGTTATATTCAAGAAATCATTGCCAAATCTAATGTCACAGAGATTTTGCCCTATGTTTTGTTCTAAGAGTTCTACAGTTTTAGGTCTTACATTTAAGGCTTTGATTCATTTTTAGTTAATTTTTTATGGCGTTAGTTAAGAGTTCAACTTCATTCTATTGCATGTGGATATTCAGTTTTCCCAACACGGTTTGTTGAAAAGACTATACTTTGCCCCACTGAAAATCATTTGAGCATATATGCAAGAGTTTATTTCTGGGCTCTCTATTCTCTTCTATCGTCTATATGTCTGTCTTTATGCCAGTACCATACGGTTTTGATTACTGTAGCTTAATTTTGCTTGTTTTAGAACTATATGGAATCCTATTATTTGTATTTCTTGAGGATCTTGTTTCTTTTGTTTGGCATTGAGAGATGCATTTATATTATTGCATATAGCTCTAGTTTTTATTGAAGTATGGTATTTTATTGTCCAAAACCTATCCATTCTACTGCTGGTGAATATTTGATTCTATCCCCAAATATTTTTTGGAAAGGGATTGTTGCTACTTGGTCTCATTGACTCTAAACTTCTTTTTCATAGCCACCTGAGTCTATTTTATAGTCTCTTTTGACCTACGACATCATCGTGATTTCATCTTTTGTTTCTTTAGACATTTCATCCATAGCTATTTTATAGTTGCTGTCTGATATTCTAATATCTGGAGTTCTTGGTAGTCTAAATTTATTGTTTATTGTTTGTATGGAATCTCATTCTTTTCTTTTATCTAGATGGCTTTGGTGATCTTTGATTGTAAGCTGACATTGGGTTGATATTCATCTGTTTAAAATCTGTGGCCCAAGTTGAGGATGCTTCCTCCAGATATGATTTTTATTCACGTCTTCCAGGAGCTTGGGATTGCTGCGAACCTGCAACCACTTTTAACCCATATTTGGACCATCAGGAGTCCTGGGCTCATCCCTCCCTTCCTCTCCCTCCTCCGTCTTGCCACTGACCTTAACAGCTTAGTTTCTGGATTGCAGGGCTGATATTGTAATTTCATTTCCCTCCTGTTCAACTCTGTCTTCTCAGAGGCACGAGAGTCACTGAGGTTTTGTTTTTTCCTTTGGAAAGTTCTCTGTTTGCTGTGATACAAGCAATATAATAAAAATTGTGCTTTTTGTAAGTTCTGGTTTTTTTGTAAGAGGAGATATCTGGTCCACCATCATGTCAAAAGCAGAAGACTTTCAGATCTCATTTCTTGGTAGGTTGGTAAGGCATTAAGGGTCTTGCTTGAGAACAACAAATGGAAATTATTCCACTAACCAAACTAGGCTTTTGTCTTATTGAACAAGACAGACAAGAGCTGGATTGTCTTCAACTGAGGACAAAAGCTAAACCTGGAACACAGAGAGTATTTGTAGTAATCTGGGGAAGAGAAAGGACAAAATGGAGTAACTGGAAAGAGGAACAAACTCTACTGGATGAGTTTGATTAAGTTCTTGCTGTTTGGTGAGGGATGTGAATCACAAACCAACCACAAATATGTCCATTTTTTATAATAATGTGAATTTGGATCTACTTTGGAAGAAGCAATGAAATTCTGAATTTGGCTCTGAGGTAGGTGAGAGTGGGAGCCAGGGCCTATTACTTGTATCGGGTAATATCTGGAGAGTGAAACTTACTTCGATCTTATTATTTTGGTCTCTGGCAGAAATGTTTCCACCATATTAAGATGTCTCATAATTTTTACAGCATGCTAATCTAAAAAAATCATCTTAAGAACATTCTGTCTTTTGCAAAAACACATCTTAAGATATCTATTAGATTACTCAGTGTACCTTAAACAAGAACCCACACATACAAAATCCATCCTCAAGTTCAGTGCCAGGAAAAACCTTGTCTTCTTAGAAAAATATGTGTCCTTCTTTTTATCAGACTAAATAACCCATGTGTTTCCTGTCTCAACTTTTTTCCTTAACTCCCGAAAAGGTCAGATCTAAATTAAAATCACTTGTGGTCACCAATGCATCCCAGCTGCCCGGCCCCATCTCTGTCTCTGATCCCAATTGTAAAAGTAGTTTGATTATCTTTTCATATTGTATCATAAAAGCAATACATTAATACAATATTCATTATTCATTGTGGGAAATATAGACACAACAAATGAAGAAAAATAGCAACTGTTACTTCTGAAACATTAGTGTACATTCCCTGGTTAGACCATCCCCACACCCATCCACACTTTATTATTATTTGGTTGCCAGTAAGAAAAACTGACTCTGACCTATGCAGGGGAGGAAATTTTCATTTTCTTCTACTCATCTTAGGTTCATTGACTGGGATCCTGCAAATTAGACAGACAAAGATAGGTTAGCAAGGGAAAAACAAACAGAGGCTTATTGACAGGCATATCACATTTGTACCTGGGAATACACAGAGAGCTTATATAGCATCTTAGCAAAGAACAATAATTTTCTAGTAAAGTGACAAGATTAAAGAAAAAGACTTTGAGTTTCTAGGGGCAGGCAGCAGATTATGGGAAGGCAAACATATGGGAAAGTCAATAGTGGATAAGAGCTAATTTCAGCTAGGTTCGTTGTGTAGATTCTTCTGGTGCCTTCTCTGGGTTGATAAGGGTCTAGAATAGTCTCGGTGGTTAACTTCTGACCTTCCTGATAGAGAGAGGAGTGGGGTACATCTTTATAAACTTATGTCCTACTTTTAGGCAAATAGGGGAGAGCAGAGAGCTTTTCTCGTATCAGTTCTTCTCAGATGCCTTCGGCTCAAGTTAATCATTATGCCAAAATGCCATATCTGGGGGTGGCAAATCCTGCTACCCTTCAGTTATTTAAATAATAAAAAGTATTTATTAGGAGGACACTAGTAAGTTCCCATAGTTCAAGTAGAATGCTCAGGCCTCAAAAAGCACGGGAACCTTGGTGGCCCTCAGCCCGCAGCAGTGAAAATCACCATCTCCCTAGGACTCATCTCCAAACTGCTTTTTTTCCCTGCATGTTGGCCAGCACGGAGCACTGTATTTGGCAACCCCACTAAGACTGCAGGGAATCAGGCAGGGCCTGAGAGCCCGTGCAAATGGATGTGCGGTGGTTCTGTTACAGTCAAAGCAGAGTGGATAAAAAGGAGTGTTTCAAACCACTGGGCCACCTGTTTTTCCTCCTTTGTGTGGTCACAGTCAAATGTTCATGAATTTATGTTGCCCCACACCTATCGCCACTGCTGTGAGAAAGAAACCCTGGGCTGACTCTCATTCTGGTGGATTTCCTGATTGGGTATCAGTTGCTTAGGACTGTGGTTTTCTGCTGCCTCCATGCCCTTCCTGCCTCTCATCCCACCAAAGAGAGCTGGGTGACCCAGAGGAGAGAAGAGGAGTCCACACTGGACGGGAGGCCACAGTCCCCCTAAGTACATTACACATAATTAAAGCGAAATAGAGGTTGATTCTATTTATTTAAAACTTACTAGTAGATGATGTGAGTCTATTCTAGACCCTCAACAAATGACACTTAAAAGAGAACATCCCCAGATGTGTATCCAACACAGTATCTCTCAATACTTATGGGAACACTCATTTATAGAACACTAGTGCACTCGGTGATATTAATATTAATTTTGAGGAAAGAGTTTTGGCAGTCAAACTACATTTGGGAAACACTGTATACTATATGATATTTTTGGATATGTAAAATGTACTGTATCAAACTAAAGGATCTAGGAAATGTTATAATTTCTGTCCTAATATATAAATATATACACTAAAATATACAGTGATTATATTCCACAGGGTAAGTGAAACTGTAGACATTTTTTCTTTGTTTTGCTTTTATTATATTCTGATTTTGATATTATACTCTGATTTTTCTGTAATACATATATTTAAAAAGTTAACAACTTATACAAAATAGATGACAATTTAAAGATTATTTTTTAAAAAATAAAGATTAAATCGATGTTAAATACAACAAATAAGGAGAATTTGTTCTCATCAAACACCAGAAGTGTTTAAAAATGCCTCCCATTATCTATTGAAGTATAGCACATTGTCCATTAAATATCTGAATTGGATATATGCCGAATGAACGTAGAAATATCAGAGTGCCTATAAGAGTTAATATATTATTCCTATGTCATTACACAAATATTAATCCCTAAGATATACTCTACTATCAATTTTTAAAGTTCTTCATATTCTTTTGCCAATATGAGTAACAAGGACATTATTTTAAATGTTTTTTTAAATCAGGGATTGGCAAACTTTTTATGCAAAGAGCCAGATGGTAAATCTTTTAGAATTTGCAGGCCATACAGCCTTGGTTGCAATTACTCAACTCTGCTATTTCAGAGTGAGAGCAGCCGTAGACAATACCTAAACAAGTGAGTATAGCTGTGTTCCAGGAAAGTGTATTTATGGACACTAAAATTTGAATCACGTCCTTCTCACATGTCATTAAATATAATTATTCTTTTTATTTTTTTTCCAACCATTTGAAAATGTAAAATCATTCTTAGTTCATGGGCCATGTGTAGTCCCTTCCCATATCACAATAGCATGTGGGAGAAGTGATGTTAAGCGTATTTCTAAGATGAAGTTATAAAGACTATAAATTTCTGTCTCGGATGCATGCTCTCTCTCTCAGATCTCTGCCATGTTGTGTGGTGAGGCCCATATGGCAAGGAACTGAAGCCTCCAGCCAACATCAGAGAGGAACTGGGGCCTCCTGACAACACCCGTGTGAGTGAGCTTGGAAGCAGATTTTCCTCTTCCAGTCGAGCCTTCAGATGACTGCAGCCTCAGCTAACAGCTTGCATGCAACCTTATGGGAGAGGAGACTCTGCAATAAAATCACCCTAGAATCCTAACCCCACAGAAATTGTAAAATAATCAGTATGTATTGTTTTTAGCTGCTCAGTTTGGGGGTAATTTTTTATGCATGCATATTAATTAATACAGCACCTATGTTAGACCAAGATCTGTTGGGCTCCTAACACTAACCCTTCACGTATTGCTGCTCTCAAGACTCCTCTGCTCTGACTCAAAACCCAACCCCTTGTCTGGGTGCCCAGCCTACGAACCCTGCTGTACTAAGACACTCCCTGAAACCAAGACTTAACTCCAGCCTTTGGAATGTCTGTGTGTCACATATGGAACTAGTAAAAGAAGAGGGGGAATTTTTTCCTGCACATTATTTTCCATAAAACACTGGTCAGATTTTCTGAATTTTGTGGTTTAAAGCATCTTTCCCTCTCAAGAAAAAAAAGTTTATTCACTGCTTCTTAACCTGCTGTGTAACTCTCCAGTTCTCCTCAATCACTCTTTTCAGTATCTTTGCAGACAGTATATGGTGCTTTAAGTGACAATGCACAATCTATCCCACTGTTTATTGCTTCTTACTTGTCAGTATTAAAGGTCCTGTGATTGTTCAAGATGACATTTTGAAAAACATAAGGCAGGAAAAGCAAGAAAATAATGATCACTCTGCCAAGTCAATCACATGATCCTAACAGAAGCTTGGAGTCAGGCCAGCCATTAGCAGGAAATCATCGCATTGTATTCTGTGGTTTCAGGGCACTGGAACTTCTTTATGTCCACAAACACGTCCTATACATTTAGAAAGTGACTGGGACTGTGCATTCCATTCCAGTGTGAAGGGGTTTCAGTCACCTGAGCGTGTGGGCACATGTGTGCAGGAGGAGAAGAGAGACGAGGGGTGGGAAGTGGGAAACACCCAGTTGTTCTAACTTCCCTTATTCAATTTGTTTCTTAATTAATCAGAGAACTCTAAATGCAGAATAAACTTCAAGAGATCATCAAAAATTCCCATTTGGTCTTTGAACTCCATCGTCGTATTTTCTACAAAGTTAGGCAGGGTCAAGGGAGCTGAATCTGACTAACTTGACAAGGGCTATCCATGATGACAGGGTTACCAGGCACTAGGCTCAGAGTTTGGGCACCAGACTTAGACCCTCTCAGCTCAAATACCCCTCCATCATTTATTTTTGTTCTTGTATTTGTTTTCTTTTTCCTGCCCATCACCTTCACTGGGCCTTCTTTGGGAAACAGCACCCCTTATTTTGGGAAATGATTCTCTCTCTCCAAACATTTGGTTCTAAAAATTCTAGTTCCAGTTATTCCTGAGGTCCAGTTGACCCTTTCCCTCTGCTATATATTGCTTCATCCACTCTGCCTTTTGTTACATAATATACCCAGACAGTCTTTCCCTAAACTGGTTAGAATTGAGTTACCTTACTTGCAACCACTTGCAAATGAATCCCATCCAATTCAGGTGTAGTATTGTGGTGTAAGTAAAAGAATAGGAAACATAAGTCATACTAAAAAGAAAAAAGTACAGAATTATGTAAGAGTCTGCAAATATAATTATTATAGTAATCAATTATCTGGTGGTGCACTATGTGGTTTTCAGCTAAAGTGCATTTAAAAATACATTATTGCATTTGTGAAAAAAATTATTAAAATTGCCATAACACCTGCATGTTAAAAGACATCTGTTAGTTATTATCATGTGCCTAGTATTAAACACCTCACCAATCAGATACAACCTATAATACTGTGTTACAGCCAGACATTCTGCCACTGTTCTGAGCATTCACTGAGTAAGAAAGTAAGTTTGAACTGGGGAAGATGAAAACATTCTGGAGATGGATGTTGGTGATGGTTGCACAACAGTGATTGTGCTTAATGCCACGGAACTGTAAACTTTAAACCTGGTGGCGCAGTGGTTGAGAGTCCGCCTGCCGATGCAGGGGACACGGGCTCGTGCCCCGGCCCGGGAAGATCCCACATGCCGCGGAGCGGCTGGGCCCGTGAGCCATGGCCGCTGAGCCTGCGCGTCCGGAGCCTGTGCTCCGCAACGGGAGAGGCCAAAACAGTGAGGGGCCCGCGTACCGCAGAAAAAAAAAAACAAGGACAGAAATTCAATTCAACAAATATTTACAGAGCACCTACTATGTGCCAGGCACTACTCTGTGTATTCTAGGGATCCAGCAATGAATGACACAGGCACAAATGCCTGCCCTCAGGCTTCCACAGTTTGCCACTGTGTAGCTGCCCCAATTTTATCATTAATAGTTTTAAATATACATGTTTGCCAATAGAACATACAACTTATTTTTAACAGTGGCATAAATCCTATAGTATGGGTGTATGAGAACTGTTCCAGCCATTTATTCATTGGTTAGCATTCAGTTTATGCTTGGTTTTGATTTTCACAATCAATGCTGCAATAAACACCCATATTACAATTACATATATCCAATTATATACAATGTAATGATGCCTTTATTTCTTTTGAAGGGCAGGTTTTTTTAAAGTAGGATTTCTGACTCAAGATATATAGATAGACAGATATAGATATATACACATATATATGGTTTAATTTAATAAATTCATCGGATTACTTCTAAGAGGGCTGATTTCCCTACATCTTTACCAACATTGAATTTTAAGTCTTTTAAAATGTTTCCAAGCTGATAGGCCAAATAGTTTGATATTACTGATTCAATTTGCTTTCCTCTGGCTCTTCTGCTAGCGATGGTGAGCATCCTTACATATGCTTATCGACCATTTGCATTTCCACCTAATAATAATTGCAAATATTAGAGTCAGGCACTGGAATGTGCATTCTCTCATTTGATTCTCACAACAACCCTACCAAAAAAGATAGCATCTGCTTCCCTCCCTCCATTTTACAGATGAGAAAACCATTTCCAAGAGACAAATCACACCTTCGAGATGGTGCTATTTCTAAAGAAAAGTGGTACTACCTTGAGTAAACAAAAACCACCAAATAGACGCATCCCTACCCGTTCGTCCTCACTAACCCGTTTCTCCATTCCCCAGGTGTGCTCACCGGCCCTGGTACTATCCACCAGGCGGTGCTGAAGCAGGTGACCACGGTCCACTATCCGAAGTCATTCCCAGTGGAGCCATAACACCCTTGGTTTCCCCTTGTCTCCAAAATCGCGAGCTGTCAACTGACTTCATGCTTAATATGCAAACCTAAACCCTGCGGGTGTCGCACCGGGTGCCCTGCCATTAATCTTTTGACCGATCCCTCCCCTTGGCCACTGTCACCACCTATGTATGCCTTAGAGACATGCCAGTTACCTGTGACAGGATTAATAGCTCATCCTACAAGATCTGTGTAAATATATGTGATTCATTACACGGTGTCATTCTTGAGACAAGGACATGCATAATGGAAATAAACACCCATGAGAAGATGTAGCCCCTTGAATATATATTGGTTATTTTCTTTTTCTTGCACACATTCCTAGTTCAGCATGGCGTGCAGTCCACATTAGATGGAATTGCGCCTTCCCTCAGCCATGTCCCCTAAGCTTTGGAAAGACATGTTTCCTGAGATTAAAATCACTGGCTAACGGTTTCCAGCCCCGCTTCCCGGCTCCCTTTCGCCTCTCAGCCTCCTCCTGCCTGGTTGGGGCTCGATCTGCAAGCAATGGTATCCGCAGTCCTTCGCTGACAGAGGGGGTGTCCAGATTCCGAGGTGTCGCCCTTTGGTGTAGTGCCACTTAAACCCAGGACCTACCCACTCCCTCCCAATCCTCTCCTCCCCCCGCCCCGCGCCGCTCTAGGAGGAGCCAAAATGTCCTCTTCCCCAGCTGGAGGGGATTGTAGTGCGTAAACAGGATTAACTCTCTCCCACCCAGCTGCGCTGAGCAGCCCGCGGCCTGCGGGCCGGAGCGAGCCCCTTGGTGCGCGGAGGGCGAGGCACGGGAAGCGGGGGATGGTGGAGCTCGGGACTTCGGAGCTGTCCCTGGGGCGCGCTTCCTCGCCAAGGGGGGCGGGGGGTCACATCCTCGGGAGCTGCTCCTCGGAAGCCGGGGCTGACGGCCGCGACGGCTCGGGCTCCTAGCCGCAGCCTCTCTCCACCACCTCCCTCTCCCTCCGCTCGCTTCCTCTCCGCCCACCGCGCTCTAGCCGCCGGGTCGCAGCCAGCGCAGTCCTCCGCCCCCCCTGAGCCGCCGCGCCCGCCCTCCCGCGCCCAGCCATGGGGGACCTGCCGGGCCTTGTGCGCCTCTCCATCGCGCTGCGCATCCAGCCTAACGACGGCCCGGTCTTCTACAAGGTGGACGGGCAGCGCTTCGGCCAGAACCGCACCATCAAACTGCTCACGGGCTCCTCCTACAAGGTGGAGGTGAAGATTAAGCCCACCACGCTGCAGGTCGAGTGAGTGCGGGCGCGCGCAGCGGCTGACCGGCCCCACTTGGGGTACGCGGGGTGGACCGAGGCCCCCGGGACAGCCTGAGCCTCTCCTGGGCACCTCTTGCCTCGCACCGCGCCCAGCGGGCCCAGGAGGTTGGCGGGGAGGAAGTGGGGGGGCGGGTATAAGGTCAGCTCCCTGCACCCTAGGTCCCGTCCTCTGCCTTACACTACTGTCTCCGCTGTTCTCGCTTCCCTCCACGCCTCGCGGGGTGGGATGTTTAAAACAGCGACAGGAAGCCAGGGGTTGGGGGCTTTTTCTTTCCTTGTAGAATTTTCATCCCTTCTGTGCAGCCATCGGCGCGGACCCGCAGGCGGCCGGGGTGGGGCAGAGGGGAGAAGCTCGCCGCGGAGTTCACTTACCGCAATCTCGGTCCTCTGCCCCGTTCTGTGAGGCTGAAGGAAGGAGAAAGGCTGAGGAATGAGGTGTAAAGTCGGGGGCGGGTGATTATTGGGGCTCCCTGAGGGATGCTCCCCACTCCTCCATCAACCCTTATGAGCCTGGGACCCCGGAACTGGAAGAGCAAGACGGAAGGCAGCCTCCTCTGCTTAGGCCTAGTTTCCCGGTTTTCCTTGCCTGGTGTTTTTCTTTTTCTCCCGAATTGTCTGTTCAGCCTGGTGATTAGCAACATCCTGACAACAAAAGGATGGTTTTTTTATACTTATTTATTCGTGGCAGGTTTATCTCTTCTCTGCTACCAGAGGTTGATGCATCCAGTAGGCTCTGGCTGGCAAGTCAGTGTAGGAGGGTGCAGTAGCTTATGGGGAAGTATCCAGGACTGGAACCCTTTACCTCTCAGCTTCCACGTAAGCATGGTGTAAAGTCCAGTGTGGAAAGAGGAAATAAACCATCCTATACTGTATCTACCTTTGGCTGAGCTTGGGAGGTGGGGTGGAGAGGGCTTTGACTCCACCTGGCACCTTTTATAGCTTAAGTGTCCTCCAGTAGTTCTTAATTCAACAAACTTGTATTGGCCTTCTAGATGCCAGGCTCCAACTGAATGACCTAGAGCCAAACCTGAGGTGTGTCTAATGCTCTTGGTCCATTTACTTGTCCCCATCACTGATAGCTCCAAGCACCCATTATCCTCACATTCCCCAGTGTTCTGTGCATCTGGTTATAATGCAGACTTTTTCTTTCCCTTCTTTCCTGGCAAAACCCCTTCTACCAAGTTATCTGTTCTATTTCGTTCAAGATAGTTCTCTATTTTTCAAGTGAATGTAAAAACAAATTTGTGTTAATGATAAAACTATTTTTTTGGGTTACACTTTAATTTTATCAAAGTTTTTCAGTGCCCTAACCCAGTGGTTCTCAAACTTGAGTCTACGTCGGAATCACCTGGAGGGCTCGTTAAAACACATGTGGCTGAGCCCCATCCTAGATGTAGTAAACTCTAGTTTACTATATCTAGAGTGGAGCTTAAGAATTTGCTTTCTGATGGTTGGCAGGTGATACTGATACTGCTGGTCCAGGGATGACACTTTGAGAACCATTACCCTAACATGAAGAAATGATGCCAGTGAGAATTTTTGGTGTGTGGCTGGCTTGAGGAAGAGTACCCCAAATTATGGGACCCCTGATTGTTGGAACAGAAGAAAAAACCATTAGAGAACTAGTTCAGTGATTCTCAATCCTACCTGTGCATTAGAATCACCTATGCAACCTTAAAATAAATTTTCTAGTGCCCAAACCACACCCCAGACCAACTGAATCCTATTCTCTGGGGTTTGAGATGGGGTGGGTATAGGTAGGTTTTTAATAGCTCCACAGATGAGAAACTAAAGAGGAAGACCATTGACAGAGTATAACTCAGCCTTGTGCAAGTACTTTGGATGAGAATACCGATGTCAGTCCAGAGAGATTAAGTAGTTGACCTAGGGTCACATGACTGGTTAGCTGGGGAAGTCAAGCCCCCTAAACTCTCAGAACTTTCTGCCACACCACAGTGTCTTTGTTAGCCACACCCTATGGGGTTTTTGCCTGGAGTTGTGGTCCAGACCAGGACAGGGCGCCTAAGCTAATTCCTACCATATGTGGTCAACTCAAGTCCGTTGCAGGAACATTTCCATTGGTGGTGTGCTTGTCCCGCTGGAACTGAAGTCTAAAGAGCCTGATGGGGACAGAATCGTATATACAGGAACATATGAAACAGAAGGTGTGGCCCCAACCAAGAGTGGAGAACGGCAGCCCATCCAGATCACCATGCCGGTAAGGCCTGCCTGGGATTGTGGAGTGTGGTGCCAAGGCAAGTGGAAACCATGGAAAAGAAAATACGAAACATTATTTCAATTCATGGTTTCATGTTCGAATATATTTGTTCATAATGTCCAAGTACAATTAATTAAATGATCCATGCTTCTCCAGTGATCGGTTTCATAGTAATTTCTTATGTGGCAAAAATTTAAGTCTCTCCCTACATTTTTGTAATCTGTTCCATTGATCTGTCTACACTTACGCCAAAGCTGCATTGTTTTAAATACATTGCTTTGACAGTACGTGTTTGTGTATTTTGTAATTGGTCACCTTACTGAACTTGCTTACTAAAATTCTTCATTCGACGATCTTGGGTTTTTCAGATAGACAGTCATAATCTACATATAATTGTGTCATTTTTTGATTTTTTTTTCTGGCCTTCCTGCGTTGGCTAATGTTTCTAGAATAATGTTGCCTACTAATAGTGGTAATCCTTGTCTCCAGGGTTTCACTGTTAGATACAACGTTAGTTTCAAATATTTATTATGTTAAAGCATCCTGTTTCTAGTTCACTAAGAGGTATTTTTTTTAAATTGGGAGGTGTGTGAATTTCTTCTAATTCCTTTTCCCATCTACGGAGATAGTTTTTCTTCTTTGATATATTAATGGAATAAATATAAAATATACTTTGAAATACTAAACTTCCATTTATTTCTTAAAATAAACACTACTTAATGTCATTTATTATTTGTAATATATTACTACATTCAATATGCTAATATTTCATTTAGGGTTTTAAAATTTTTGTTTGTTTGGTTGATTTATCAGCAAATATATAAGGATTTCCTATATATGTCAGGCACTGGGAGAAGAGTGGTGAACAAAATAGATATCCCTGGCTTCATGGGGCTTCTTATCTAGAGGAGGAAAACATACTTTATACATGATTGTCAATAATAAAGTAGATAATTGTTATTAGACAAAATGTACTGAAACAGTAGTGGTACCCTTGGGATATATACCAGGGGTCTTAGTCTAGCTCAAGATTTAGGGGATGGCTTTCTTGAGAAAGAACTAAAGACATGTAAGAGTTGAGGGAAGAGGGAGCATTTGAGGAAAAAGGAGGTACAAGGATCAACAGCTGGGGGAGAGCAGAATGTGTTTCAGTGAATGAGTAGAAGCCCTGTATAGCTGGAGCAGACAGTGAGGCAGAGACTGACTCAAGATTAAGACAGAGTTAACACAACAGTGTAAATCAACTATACTCCAATAAAAATTTTAAAAATTAAAAAAAATAAAGATTAAGCTGGAGAGGAAAGTAGGGTTTAGATGTTACAGGACCTTCTTTCCTTATTGAATTTATCTTAATGCCTGTGGGAATTCATTGAAGGTTTGTAAGTCAACTTTGATAAGCAATTTACATACAAATTGTATGTAAATACATTAATACACCAATTTAAAGTATTCAGTTACATAGATTTTAACTACTGTATAATCACCACCCCAACAAAAATATAGAACATTTCTGTCATCCCCAAAAATTCCTCCAGGCCCATCTGTAATCGATGGCCCCAGGCTTAGCCCTCTCTGACCTTTTTGTCTCAATAACTTAGTTTTAACAGTTCTAGAATTTCATGTAAATAGAATCGTAGCATCGTGTCTGACTTCTTTCACTTAGCATAATGTTCTTGTATAACGTCATTGTAGCATAATGTTGTCACATAAATAGTTGGTTCCTTTTATCACTGAGTAGTATTCCATGGGAAGGATATACGACAGTTGATTTGTTCCTTCACCAATAAATGAACAGCTGGGGTGTTTTCAGCTTTTGAGGTTATGACTAAAGTTGCTATGAATATTTGAGTATGAGTTTTAGAGTGAGGATGTTTTCATTTCTGTTGAGTAAATACCTAAGAGGAGATTCGATGAGTCACATGGTAAGTACATGTTTAACCATATAAGAAATATCCAGACTGCTGTACCATTTCATATTTCAACCAGCAATGTATGAGAATTCCAGTTACGTTACATACTTAATTATATATCAGTCTTTTAAATTTGGAAATGCAAAAGACCTAGAAGAGCCCAAAAAGTTTTGTTTCATGGTCTATAATGTAGTCTTTAAATCAGATAGCCTAAATCTTCCCTCTTTGTTTACTCAGTTATTTTGACTATTCTAGGCCCTTTGCATTGTTATATAGATTTTAGAATGAGCTTGTCAATTTCTCCAAAAAATGGGGTATTAATTGGGTTTGCATTAAATCTAAATGCCAGTTTGGAAAGATTTGACACTTTACTGTTGAACCTCCTGATACATGAATATATCTGCCTATTTAGGTTTTCTTTCATTCATCTCCATAATGTATTACAGTGTTCCCTGTACAGATTTTATACGTACTTTGTTAAATTTACCATTAGGTATTTCATATTTAAATGCTACTATAAATGGTGGTTATTACTAGTATGTAGAAATAAAATTGATTTTTTTCTATACTCATCTAGAATCCTGAGGCCTTGCTGATTTCACTTATTAGTCCTAATAGTTGTTCGGGATTTTTTTTGTAGAATCCCTAAGCTTTTCTATGTATGATACATTTTTTTTTTCATTTTTTAAAAAATATTTATTTATTTTTTTTTGGCTTTATCGGGTCTTAGTTGTGGCACGTGGGCTCTTCGTTGCGGCCGGGCTCTGTAGTTGTGGCACACGGACTTAGTTGCCCCATGGCATGTGGGATCTTAGTTCCCCGACCAGAGATCAAACCCGCGTCCCCTGCAATGGAAGGCAGATTCTTAACCACTGGACCACCAGGGAAATCCCTCATTAACATTTTATTGAGGATTTTATATCTGTGTTCCTGAGGAATATTGGTCTATGGTTTTCTTTTCTTGTCATTGTCTGGTTTTTGGTATCAGAGTAATAATACTAGCTGCATAAAATTATTTGGAAAGTTGTTCACTCTACTGTTTTCTGGAAGAGTTTGTATAGAATTAATATTATTCTTATTTAATGTTGGATAGAATTCACCAATAAAAGCATGCATTTCACTTTGTCTAAAGGTTTTTAGTTACAAATTCAATTTCCTTAATTGATATTGGGCTATTCAGGTTTTATTTCTTGAGTTAATTTTTTTTTTTTTTTCTTTACGGTACGCGGGCCTCTCACTGTTGGGGCCTCTCACTGTTGTGGCCTCTCCCGTTGCGGAGCAGAGGCTCCGTACGCGCAGGCTCAGCGGCGGTGGCTCACGGGCCCAGCCGTTCCGCGGCATGCGGGATCTTCCCGGACCGGGGCACGAACCCGTGTTCCCTGCATCGGCAGGCGGACTCTCAACCACTGCGCCACCAGGGAAGCCCTGAGTTAATTTTTTTTTATAAATTTATTTATTTTTGGCTGCATTGGGTCTTCGTTGCTGCACGCAGGCTTTCTCAGTTGCAGCGAGCGGGGGCTACTCTTCGTTGCGGTGCACCGGCTTCTCATAGCGGTGGCTTCTCTTGTTGCGGAGCACGGACTCTAGGCGTGAGGGCTTCAGTAGTTGTGGCACGCAGGCTCAGTAGTTGTGGCTCGTGGGCTCTAGAGTGCAGGCTCAGTAGTTGTGGCACACGGGCTTAGTTGCTCTGTGCCATATGGGATCTTCCTGGACCAGGGCTCGAACCCGTGTCCCCTGCATCGGCAGGCAGATTCTTAACCACTGCACCACCAGGGAAGTCCCTTGAGTTAATTTTTGTAATTGGTCTTTGATATCATTCATTTATTTCAATTAAATTGTCAAATTGTTGGCACAAAATTGTTGGTAATAATCCTCCACCATTCTTTGATGTCTTAGGATCTCTAATGATGTCCACTCTTTCATTCTTGATATTAATAATTTGCCATGCCCCCCCCCACCAACCAGTCTAGCTAGAGATTTATCAATTTTATTGGCTTTTTCAAAAACCCAGCTTTGTTTTCATATGCTCCACTGGCCCATTTTTCTGTTTCATTGATTTCTGATCCTATCTTTTTTTTAAAGTTAGTTTTTATTTGTATGTTTGTTTGTTTATTTATGGCTGTGCTGTGTCTTTGTTGCAGCCCATGGGCTTAGTTGTGGTATGTGGGATCTTAGTTCCCCGACCAGGGATCGAACCCAGCTCCCCTGCATTGGGAGCCTGGAGTCTTAACCACTGGACCATCAGGGAAGTCCCCTGATCCTATCTTAATTATTTATTTCCTTCTTTTGTTTGCATTAAGGTATTTTAATTGAGGCTATACACACACACACACACATATACACACAGAGTAAAATGATCTCTTTGTATATTGTACAGTTCGGTTTTCCATAGTTGGACTATATGCACCAAAGTGTGCATTTCTTTGAATCTTTTCTTCTTGGGGCTCACTGAATTTCTTGAATCTGTAAGTTAGTGTTCTTCCAAATTTGGGTATTTTTAACTGTTATTTTGTTTCAGATTTCTTTTCAACTTTATTCTTTTCTTGTAGTTCCTCAATTACACATTGGACAGCTTGGTATTATCCCACAGATCTTTACAGTCCTGTCCAGTTTTCTAAAAGAAAAGAAAATTGGTTGTTCAAATTAGATCATTTCTATTGATGTATACTCAAGCTCAGTGATTTTTTTTCTTCTGCCATTCCCAGGCTACTCTTGTGTTTATTTTCTGAAATTTTTTCTGTCGTTGTACTTTTCAGCTCTAGAGTTTTTTAGTTGTATTTTCTATAGTTTGCATCACTCAAGATTCCCTAGGTTTGCTCATTGAGACCATGTGCCCCTTTACTTCTTTGAGCACATTTATAATTGCTGGTTTGAAATACTCGTTCGGTAGATCCAGTATCTGGCCCCATTTAGAGTAGGAATGACTTTTTTTCCTGAATGTGGGTCATGCTTTCCTGTGTTGTTACATGTTTGATAATATTTGATTAGAAACTAAACATTGTAGATAATATATTATTGATTCTAGTTTCTTTTATTCTTCTGAGGATTAGTCTCTTTTTAAATTCTAGCATGCGGTAACATTGCTGGACTCAAACTACAAATTCTGTCTTCTCAGCAGGGTAGCAGCTGATATCTCTGCTTAATTTTTTTCAACTTCCAGTTGCTGCTTTTCTAGCCTGGTTCCCTTGTTCCAGTGGAGTTTAGCAGTCAGCCAAGGAATTGGACAGTTTATACTAAGATTTTGGGATCCATCCACCCTGAGGTTTCTCTAAATTTCCAGCTGCTCTGCCAGTCCTGAGCCCTTTGCTTTGATACTTTCAAACCAGTAAGACTCCAACTTCTCAGGTTTGGGAATGCATTCAATTAAAAAACCAAAACAAACAAACAAAAAAGTGAACTTACAAATCTTATTCAACATAATTTTCTCTTTCAAGAATAAAGTCTTCTCTTAGACGAAACCAACCCTGCTGACACCTTGATCTGGGACATCTAACCTCTCAAACTGTGAGACAATAAACTTCTGTTGTTTGGAAAAGAAAGAAAAAAAAGACTCTACTGGTTTGTCCGCTTTTTCAAGCAGAAAAAGCCCCCTCCCACCAGCCCATACAAGCAGTTAGGGAAGAATTACGGCAGAGTTATAGTCAGATTTTGGGTCTCACCTCTTCCGTAGCTCTCTTGTTTCCAGGATTTTCTCCCTAAATTTCCAGCTGCTCTGCCATCCCTGAACACTGTCTTCTGCCACTTCTCGCAGATAAAGGTGCCGTTTACTTGGGCCAGAACTGCCGGGGGATTGGGGAGTAACCTCAAGCAAAAAAGCCGCACGGACAATTCTTAACTGTTATAGTTGAGATCTTTCAAGGGTAACTCTGGTTTCTGTCCTGCTTTGAGTTGCTTTTTAAAGCCTTCAAATAGTTTTTGTTTATATTTTGTCAGATTTTCTAATTCTCTACGTAAGTTTCACCCACCAACTCCCCATTTTTAAAAACATTTCAATGTAGGGCTTCCAGTTCCTGATAATGTGACAAGATTTGCATGTTGTTAAAATCGGTCTAGTAGCAATATGTAGGAGATAGGCAAAGGACAATTGGAAGGTTCTTCACCATTTAAGATGTGGTGTGAGGGTTAATAACTTAATAAAATGAATTGGGCATATTTTCATAGTTTGTGCTCTGAAACAATTTGCATAGCATAGAATTTAGCTGTTACTTGAAAGTCTGACAGAATTTCCCCATAAAAGTCAGGATCCAAAATAATGGTATTTGGAAGGAATATCCCTAACTTTCAACTTAGTCCATAATGTTTGCCGTTGGGGGGCTTTGAAGATTTTACTGAGTCAATTTTAGTTGTTTTTCTGAGGAAATCATCCATTTCTACAGAAACACATTTTAAAAGGTATTTTTAGACTTCTAGGAAAATATTTGAAGATCACACATCCAACAAAGGGCTGGTGGATCAAAATAAATCTCTTTTAAATCAAATAAGTGTCCTTCTACCATAGTGTATCGAGAATAGCATATGTAATTAGAGTTGAAAGGAAACATTAACTCGAAGCAGAACTGCAAATACTAAAGTTATTAGAGGGCTTCCCTGGTGGCGCAGTGGTTGAGAATCTGCCTGCTAATGCAGGGGACACGGGTTCGAGCCCCGGTCTGGGAGGATCCCACATGCCGCGGAGAAACTAGGCCTGTGAGCCACAACTACTGAGCCTGCGCGTCTGGAGCCTGCGCTTCGCAACAAGAAAGGCTGCAATAGTGAGAGGCCCGCGCACCGCGATGAAGAGTGGCCCCCGCTTGCCACAACTAAAGAAAGCCCTCACACAGAAATGAAGACCCAACACAGCAAAGATAAATTAATTAATAAAAAAATAAAGTTATTAGAATTTTATTTTTGTTTATTTTTTAAAATTTTGTTGAAGTATAGTTGATTTACAATGTTGTGTTGATTTCTTCTGTACAGCTAAGTGACTCAGTTATACATATATATAGATATATATATTCTTTTCATATTCTTTTCCATTATGGTTTGTCACAAAATATTGAATATAGTTCCCCATGCTATACAGTATGACCTTGTTGTTTTTCCATCCTATATATAATAGTTTGCCTCTGCTAATCCCAAACCCCTATTCCTTTCCTCCCCTACTCTCCCTCCCGCTTGGCAACAACAAGTCTGTTCTCTATACCTGTGAGTCTGCAGTTTCATAGATGTGTTGATTTGTATAGTATTTTAGACTCCACGTATAAGTGACATCGTATGGTATTTGTCTTTCTCTTTCTGACTTATTTCACTTAGTATGATAACCTCTAGGTCCATCCATGTTGCTGCAAATGGCATTATTTCATTCTTTTTGATGGCTAATATTCCATTGTGTGTGTGTGTGTATGTATGTGTGTGTGTGTGTGTATATATATATATATATATATCTATCTATCTCACATCTTCTTTATCCATTCACTGTCAATGGACATTTAGGTTATTTCCATGTCTTGGCTATTGTAAATAGTGCTGCTATGAACATAGGGGTGCATTTATAATTTTCAAATTATAGTTTTGTCTGGGTATATGCCCAGGAGTGGGATTGCTGGATCATGTGGTAGTTTTATTTTCAGTTTTTTGAGGAACCTCCATACCATTTTCCATAGTGGCTGCACCAATTTACATTCTCACCAACCGTACAGAGGTTCCCTTTTCTCCACACCCTCTCCAGCATTTGTTATTTGTAGACTTTTTAATGATGGCTATTCTGACTGGTATGAAGTGGTCCTCATTATAGTTTTGATTTGCGTTTCTCTAATAGTTAGTGATGTTGAGCATCTTTTCATGTGCCTGTTGGCCATCTGTCAGAATTTTAATGAGAGCCCAAGGGCCAGTGAGCTAACTTTAAGTTGTTCATTCTTTCACTGAGCTGGTACTGAGCACTGGGTCAAGTGCAGGAGTGGTCACCATAGATGAGACTGTACCCCATCTGTGGTCACAGAGCAGGAGAGCAGACCTCCCCACCTTCTCCCTGGAACCAGTATGGGCTGAGGGGACCAGAGGTATAACTTGCTCTGGTTTTAGAAGGGTGGAGTCATACTTCTTTTGCTATAGGTGTAAACAGAACCCTAGGGAGGAAGATTAACTTATTTTAGAAAGAACTCAATTAAACACTTCTTAATTGGATCTGTAAAGTGAGAACTTCTACATAATTTTGAATGAGAATGAAACAAAGGTATTTTTTTAATGTGAGAATGATTTAGACCGAGTCATGAAACGAAAGATTTTCTTACTCACCGTAAGTCTGGATTGCCTGTCCAGGCACGGCTAAAAGGATTGCCTGTCCAGGCACGGCTAAAAGGTTTAGATGCTTTGGAGGATGTTGTACTGACAAGAATCTCTATGCTGTAACTAATGAATCCTGAGTCCCAACAGTAAAACCTAGATTCGTCCATATAATTTCCACTCTAGAAGAAGCAGGTGATTGATAGTTGATTGTTCCAACAATGATCGCACATCATTTGGTTTGAGCATTGGCCATGCATTTGTATCTTATTTGTAATAGGCTGATTCTAAGGAAAACAATTGAAATTAGAGGTTTCCTGATCATGTCAGCAGCTCTTATGTTAAATTCAAATGTTCATTCTAGTGGTGAAGCTTTCAGCTAGCCTTCATCATTATCCTACAATGTTTTTAAGTTACCAATATTTCAAACTTAAGTTTTAAAAAGTATGGACATACCCCACTCTCACAGACAACACCAAAACATTGAAATATCCAGGTAAATGCAATCAATTAAGCAGGAAGTTCCTGGATTATTAAATTTGCATTCTTCACCAAGGGAAACATCAGTGCTATGGGTGCCTGAGGAAACGTCTAGAATGTCAGAATTAGACCTGGAAGTTATGAAGGTATTGGGATGCCATCTACTTCTGTAATTAACTGTGATTCCAGGCAAACCTTCATTCAATGGGCCTGTTTCCTCAATGCAAATAGGTGGATTCCGCTATCTGATCACTAAGACCACTGTCAGCCCTAACATGGTGTGAAAATTACAAACTTACCTTTAGGGGTGTGGTACTAATTATTTGCTGAAGAAAGTCAGATTCTCAAATACTGTCATTTAGGATCACACCAAATAGGACTGAAATCCCACAAATTTATGTAGGATTCCTTTCTGGTTGGGCACAGACTCACAGAGAAGTGTGGGGACGCATCCCAGCATTTCAAGGGCTTTGCATGATTTTCTTAAAAAATTGTAAAATATCATGACAAGGTTCAGAAATGTGCATAAACTTTTAAAGCACCAGTAATCCCTACATTTTGATATGGCTCATTTTCAGATTACCTTCCACATATATACATTCTGTAGTTGCAATAGCTTTTAATACATATTTTGTACAACTTCCTACATATTCATTTTTATAATTTTAAGGGTGACATAAGACTCTATCACAATATATCATAATGATTACACTCTTACCCAGATATTAGATATATTGATTGTCCCTTCATAAAAAGTGCTATAATGTAAAGTTTTGTGCATATAGTTACCTCAATCTGAGTAAAAATACTTGGTCAAAAGAACTGAATCTTTATGGCTGTTCCCACATATGGCCTTTTTGGTGGTTTTTTTTTTTTTTTTTTAAGATGTACATACTATTTTACAATGTTACTAGCAATAAAGTCTACTGGCTTTGTTAAAATTATGACATCATTGAGAATTACTTTAAAAAATAGATTTTCTATTCTACGTTTCACTATCACAAGAATGAACATTTCTACTTGTTAATTTAATTTTGTTTCTTCTTGTGTATATTATTCTTTCATGTTTCATCAATACTTCTGTTGGAAATTATTTTTTAAAAAACTCAGACTCCTAATAAAGGTAACCAATCTGTCATATCTGTCATATTTCTCTCACTATCGCTTTATTTTTATTTTCCATTGTGTAGAAATATAATTACATTAAAAATTTTCATTTTCTGTTATGATTTCTTCTTTTAAAATGAAGACGGTTATTTTTCCCATAGAGTTGACAGTCTATTTTGGTTTTCCCATAGTTTTGGATTTTATGAGATTTAACTTTCCTTTTATTCAAACTTGATTTATATGTTTATACTGTACATCATTTTCCAAAAGATTTAAGCTGGTATTTAGCATTTTATGAGTCCCAGCAGCAAAGCCTAGGCTCTTAAATATAATTTCCACTCTAGAAGAAGCAGGTGAATGATTGTTCCAACAGTGATGGCACAGCTTTTGGTGTGAGCATTGGCCATGCATTTGTATTTTATCTGTAATACGTGATTCTATTCCAATTGAAATTAGTATTATTTTTAAAACTTTTTATTCATTTATTTTTTGGCTGCCTTGGGTCTTTGTTGTGGTGCACGGGCTTCTGATTGCGGTGGCTTCTCTTGTTGTGGAGCATGGGCTCCAGGTGCACGGGCTTCAATAGTTGTGGTGTGCGGGCTCAGTAGTTGCGGCTCGCAGGCTCTAGAGCGCAGGCTCAGTAGTTGTGGCGCACGGGCTTAGTTGCTCTGCAACATGTGTGATCTTCCTGGACCAGGGCTCGAACCCGTGTCCCCTGCATTGGCAGGCGGATTCTTAACCACGGCACCACCAGGGAAGTCCTAGAATTATTATTAATTGAAATTAGAGAAGGTTTCCTGATCAAGTCAGCGGCTATAATGTTAATTGAAAATTTCATTCTAGTGATGAAAGCCTTACATATGTTTTAACACTATTTTATGACTTTTGTCAAGCTTAAGTATTGTAAATTACAGACACAACCACTTTCACAGGTAATAAGGAAGTCTTGAGATCCCCAAGTAAATGCAGTTAATCAAGTAGGTGAGTCCAGCAAGGGAAGCTGAATTAAAGGTGCACCAAAGCAACTTCTTATGAGTCTAAGTTTACCTCAGAGTCATTTGTCAGATTTTTATAAATCATTGGCTAAATGATGCTAGGGTAATTGGCTATTTGGGGGAAACATCACTGCTGTTCTTTCTGGATGCCATGCGTCAAAAAGATATTTCAGATGGATCCCAGGGTTATCTGTAAAAAGTCAACTTTGTAAAAAATCAAAATGAACAGAATTAATCTAAAACCTTAAAGAAATGGAAGAAATCCAAAGGTGAAAATGGAAAGCTTTGATTACATAAATGTAAAATTCCTGTTAAACATTGTAAACAAAGTTAAATTTTCCTTAAAAGGCAATTTAAATTAAAAGGCAAACGATGGTTGGTGAAAAACTTATTTGTAACATGGATGGTTAAGCTGTGTTGCCTCGATTTGCCACTGCGCCACTAGGGAAGCCCCAAGATGCTTATTTATACTGATTTTATTTACTAAGGAAATAACATCATGTCTCTATCAATATAATCTCATTCTGTGCTCCCAAGTCAGTGGATTTCTAAGTGACTCTATTCTTGGTGAATTTCACATGTCTCCAGTGGATTTGGGTGGAATGGTGAGTAGAGAGAAGTACTCTGGGGATTCTAGGGCATCTGGTTGTAAGACCACCATGGAAATTGTTTAAAACGAGTTCTTCAGATTCCTCATTTGTTACTGAACACAACAAATGAGTCTCCTCTCTTTGGAAGCTGATGGGTTCTCTCTCACATTGGTTGTGAAATAAAAGTGTACCAAGCCTTGCAACTTATAAGAACACTAAGGCAAATAAAATGTCCAGATACGTAGTAGAGTGTCAGTGTCAGAATAGACTGGGTGGCTTAAACAGCAAATATTTATTTTTCACAGTTCTGGAGGCTGGAAGTCCAAGATCAAGGCGCCAGCAGACCTGGTATCTGGTGAGAACAAGCTTTCTGATTCACAGACAGCTGCTTTCTTGCTGTGTTCTCACATGAAGGAAAGCAGAGAAAGAGAGAGATCATCCCTCTCATGTCTATTTTTATAGGGAACACTAATCCGATTCATGAGGGCTCCATCTTCACACCCTAATTACTTCTGGAAGGCCCCACTTCCAGATACCATCACGTTGGGGATTTAGGCTTCAACATACGAATTTTGGGGAGCTACACACATTCAGTCCATAGTAGTGTCCTAAAGCACTCTACACACGGCAGTTCATAGATGTTCTTCTCACTCAGGGAGAAAAAAGAAAAACCGTTCAGTACCTTTTAGCTTATTTGCTTATATAAATAATTTGGTACATTGATTATAGTGTCTAGATGGGAATTAGGAAACCTAGCTTCTTGACCTGCCTCTAGCATTAGCTGGCTGCACAGTGTAGACCTAGGCCAACTCACTTAACCTCTCTGAATATTAGTTCTTTCATCCTTAAAATGGAGATGTTACAACCAGTCACAACACCAATGTGCAATGACATATGTGAAAGTAATTGTATTAAAAAAAAAAAGAACTATTAAATGCACAGAATTATACCATGTATAATTGCATAACCTGGGAGCCTGCCCGGGTAAATTTGCCTTGGAAGGCACAGATGGGTTGGGAGGGAATGGAGAGCTTGTAGTTGCTTCCTCTGTTCTTCAAGAGTAATGTCAGCTTTGGATAGCACATCTGTTCTTAGCCAGAAGAGAAGAAATCCTGAGTTAGGTAGAGAGATGCCCAGGAAATAGAACTCTAGAAGGAAGAATAGGAAGGTTAATGGGAAGTTAAAACAACTAAGGTGTGGGAGAGAGGAAGACATATGCCTATTTAGCAGTTAAGTTTACTTTAATAAGACCTTGGGTCCAACATTAATAACAGAAACAAAGTAGAAGCACCTAAACATCCCATATCTTTAGCTGTGACTTGCTGTCAACAGACTTCTATTTTGGTCTCCTGTGTTACTGAGAACTCTTAGATTGAGACTTTATTAATTTTAAGGTCATTCAGGTATAAGTGTAGTGCCTTAAGCCTTTTTGTTTTGTTTTGTTTTGTTTTTGCCTGTGGTCGTGATCATCTTTGTTTGTTTTTGTGACCAACTTTTATTTATATCTGTTTCAGAAAAGGTATTGTCTTTCCCACTTACCTAGCCTGATATCAAACTGCTCCCTCAAAAGTTTAGCTGGTGTTTGTAAAATATTTTTATAACTTAATTTAATTCAGTTGCACTTAAAATGTACAGTGTCCTGTGCTGGTCAAAAATAATCATAAGTCATCTTGGTGATTTGTAAAATGAGATATCGGTTTGTTATTACCACCATTACCCTATTGTAAACAAAGTTGTAATATTTTCATTAGCATATATGTATCCTTAATAGAATTTATTAAATCCCTAGGGTTCAAGGGATATATATGTTCATTTTTCAGGGGTGATAGATTCATTTCACCACTTAAAATATTCTTTCTGATTATAAAAGTAACTATTTATTGCAGAAAACCTAAGTAGAAAAGATATAAAAACAATTTCTTAGAGAGCTATTGTTAATATTTTTTCATTTTCTTTTCTCTATACATCTTATTTTGTGTATTTGAACTCATAATGTATATAAAGTGTTTTAATCTTTTTTCTGTTAAAATTGTAATCATTTTCTTTCATCATTAAAACTAAATTCCTGTTTAGTGATTACATAAATTCATAGTACAGATATTCCACCATTTTCATAATAATTTCCTAAAGTTGGATGCTTAAATTGCTTCCAGTATTTGGAAATGTTTGCTAAGTTGATAGGTGAATAATATCTCTGTAAAGTATGTATTTCTTTAATTACTAATAATATTACATTTGAATATTTTTCAGATGTTAGCCAAGTTTTTAATGAACTGTCCAGTTTTATCCAAATGTTCTTAGTAGTTCTTACTAGTTAATTCATATAATATTTTATATTAAGGATATTAGCTATTTGGTAATACTTGTAAATACTTACAATTTGCCTTAACATGTTTTCTGATTATAAAAGTACAATTCAATCATTAAATTTTTAAAGTACAAATAAGTACATAGAAGAAAATAAAACTTATTCCATCAGCATTCACATGTATAATTTTAATGGAATTAACACTAGACAGTCTTGTTGGTACTCTGCTTAGTTCAGGTGACAATATAGAATATACTAGAAAAATTTTAGTAAATATTTACATTTAGAATTGTTATATAGTATTCCACTATACACATATGCCATAATTAATTAAGGATGGAAAGTTAGTGTTCAATTTTTCACTACTCGAAACCCTGTGGTATTCTTAAGGTAAATTATAAGTGAAATTACTGGACCCAAGTATGTTCACACCTTTACTTGATACAAATCACCCTTCCGGAAGGCTATGTAATTCAGTTCCCACTGGCAGTGTTCAGAATACCTGTTTCCTTGGTGCTCACTAAAAATCCATAGTTCTAATTTTTAATCAACTTTGTTGTATAGTTTACATATAACAAATGTACCCATTTTAAGTGTACTGATCAATGAGTTTTAACAAACACATACGTATACTCTTGTAACCACCACCCCAATCAAGATGTAGAATGTTTCCATTACCCCAGAAAGTTCCCTCTTGCACATTTTCATCTATCATCAATTCCCTCCTCCTACCCCAGGTAACTTGGGTAACCACAGATGTTTCCTGTCAGCATAGATGATATTCTATCACTATAAATTATATGGAGATATAAAATATATGGATGTAAATGGAATCATATAGTACATGTATTCTTTGGGGTCTAGATTCTTTTGCTCAGCATGTCTTTGAGATCCATCACTGTTGCTGCCTGAATCAGTATGTTCTCTTATTGAGAAGAAAGCCATTTTACTGATGTACCAAAATGTGTCTATCACCAGGTGAATGATGAAACATTTGGGTTGATCCCAGGCTGGGGCTTTTGTGAATAAAGCTGCATATATGTACACAGGTCTTTAAGCTACGACTCTCTAAAAAGAGATCCTTCATTTTCTTACCTGGGAGAAGATTTGTGGACTCTAGGTACATCACCTACTGTTTCAGGTCAAGCAGATTTCTCAAAGGCAAGCCATACCTTGTTTTAGAGTCCGATTAGCAGGATGAGGCAATGGGGCAGGCTATGATTTTGAGAGCATCTTGGAAGGCTATCTGGGGAGCACCTGATCGCCCTCCTCCTGTAGCAGCCGCAAGCATAAGGCTCCTATTGCTCACAGCCCTCCCCCACGATGTCTTCTGGCTCCTGACAAGTCTAAGAACCCTGCTAAGTCAGGCCTGGCCTCTTCCCATGACGGGGGGTGGGTCAGAGGAGAAAATAACGACAGGCATCATGCTGTTTACTGCCACATCCCCTAAATAGCTCCAGGAGGCAGTGGCAGGGTCAGGCTACCCTACAGGCCACTTGAGCCCCTGCCCAATGGCCTCTAGGGTATTCTGTGCCCTCTTCTCAGCTGCATGAGAATTGTGTGCTCAGGACTCCGTAGAATTCCGTGCAGTGTTTGCAGGGCCTACCTTCTGGAAGTAGAATGCAAACTTCTTGAGAGCAAAGGATCATGCCTTATACAAATTTTCCTATGTACGAGGCACACAGTAGGTACTCACATAGGGTGTTGGGTGATGTAAAATCAGAACCTGAGACATGGGCGTGGCTTATAAACACTCAATAGTATTTGAAAGTCCAAGTAGGGTCTTTAACAAACAAATGCTTCCGATAACATAGTTTTCCCTGGAATTGAAATTAGCGATGGAGGGCAGTTGTAGCTTTTGTTTCGTGTCGTTGTGCACATGTTATTTTGTACAGCTATTTTTCGTAAAAGAAACCAAAGACAATCATTAAACACCATTCCCTCTCTTCTCTTCCCAATCTCCCTTCTGTGGCAACCTCTGAAATTCTGAGATTCTGAGAGAAGTTTCCAGAACCTAAATATGGGAAACAGATACATTTGGGGAGTTATTTGTATTAAAGGCAATATGATAACAAATGCCATGAGTGGGATGGGAATAAGATTTTATAGAGAAATAAATGGTTTACAGACAGCTTTTCAGGAAAATCTCTCTCACAATAAAGGAAGATAGTTCATTAGAGTAAGGGCCTAAGCTTTCAGACCACAAGAGCCTGGAGTGATTACACAGATTACACCTCATTACACAGTACATCTGTTACTAAGTCTAAAGTCACTATGCTCGCTGCATGACAGGCAGTAAGTCGGGAGACAAGTTATTGGGGGAACTTTATTTGGAAAACCAGCAGACTGAGAAGGTGGCCGACTAATGTCCTAGAGAACCATCTTACCCCAGTCAGAATTCAGGCTTCGTTTATACTAACAGGTGAGGGGCAGGGGTGAAGGGGGAGTTGGTTGGTGTAAACTTCTTGGTGCAGGAATCCTTTGTTCTTGCAGCTGTCCATGTAGGTCAGGTCACGATGTTCCTGTAAACCTCCAACAAGACAAATGTTATTCTCTGTTCCGCACTTTTTATCTTTATATGAATGGGAAAGTGTTGTACTCTTAACGGTCAGAGCCTTGAGAATGGGCCGTCCTGTATATTGCAGGCCATAGGCAACATTCTTAACTCGAAGCAAAAGCAATAGAATACAAAGGTTGAAGTAAAAGAAACAGATCTAATATGGAGTCAGATTTGTTCTTCCCCATTATATCTCTTTCACGAACGTCAACTCTTACGTTTGCTCATGGCAGAATGAGGTTTTGATGGGGCATGTCTCTCTTCCCTCAGTTCACTGACATTGGGACCTTCGAGACGGTGTGGCAGGTCAAGTTTTACAATTACCACAAGCGAGATCACTGCCAGTGGGGAAGCCCCTTCTCCGTCATTGAGTACGAATGCAAGCCCAATGAGACCCGCAGTCTCATGTGGGTGAACAAGGAGTCCTTCCTCTAAAGATGGCGCTTTCTGATGCTGTTGGACAGTCTCTTCAAAGATCCACTTTTAGATAACCCAGCACAAGCCTTCACCAAGGCACACCACTCCGTTGCTGTCTCCCATTGGGTGCCAATTATCTACCAGCCCTGATTATTCTGAATGTGTAATTCCCCTCTGATGCAATGTCCCTGACATAAAAGGTCATGATGTACCCTGCCCAAGAGACTCCCTTTCTGTATTCTGTGTTGGTGTTCCTGCCTCCAGTTGCCCTTGCTCATGCTGGTGGCCACTTGGAGGAGCTCCGTGGAATCCGCAGGCTGTGTCCCACACTTAACTTTTCCACTGAATGACTGTGCTCTTCCGTTTCCAAGTTGAGTGCTTCCCTCTTTTTTGTTAAATGTTAAATAAAAAATAACAGTGTGCTTGGGTTCCATCCCAAGTGTGCAAGGGTAACATGTAACTTGGGATGTTTTCCATCTGTGTCAAAGTAGCCTTTGTGAAAATGTGATGCAAACAGCAGTCCATGGGACTCGAGTGTTGTGCTTTCTATAAACAGCTCGGCTATTTCAGGGAAGAATAATGACGAAAGAAAAGGACAAATATTTAAGAAGTGTTTATAACGTATTACAACTCAAATAATGTAAGGTATTGTGCTGTGGCCTAGTGGAAGTGGGAACGAGCCTTGTGTGGACCACTGTTACACAAGGTGACCAAAGTGACAGGGTTAACTCTTTGGCAAGTGACTGTGGTGTCCAAACAGGCATGCTGATGGCCTCCCTACATTCCCCTCCACTTGAACTTTGTAAAACTGTGTATGGAACTATAATCAACTTTTGATATTTCTTAATAAAGGCATTGAAAATCATCCCTGACTTGCCTTCTTAATTTGGGCAATATCTGTCTAGCAGGTGGACCTCTGCTCCAGGCCAGCTCTACTAAGATTGCTACTGAATCCAGGCAGGTACCGCTCACCACACGACAGGTCAGTAAATCAAGAGATGAGGTGGAGGGGCACAGAATAATGACTTTATTCGGAAAGCCAGCAGACCAGGTAGATGGTGGACTACTGTCCCAAAGATTAGAATTCAGGCATCTTTTATATTGAAAGAGGAGGCGGTGTGGCTGTTTGTTGCAAACTTCTTGGTGCCGGAATCCTTTGTTCTTGAAGCTGTCCATGTAGGTCAGGTCACGATGTTCCTGTAAACCTCCAACAAAACAATGTTATTTTCTCTTCTGCAACTTTTTAATCTCTCTATGATTGGGAAAGTGTTACACTTTTAAAGGTCAGAGCCTTGAGAATGGGCTATCCTGTATATTTCAGACTATAGGCAACATTCTTTTACCAAAGGTGCAGAACCAGCATGACCAAGCACAGGCAACAGAGCACAAGGATTAGGGCTAAAGGAATAGATCCAATACGGAGTCAGGTTTGTTCTTCTCTGTTACAAGACCGCCATCTGTGTTGCAGGGTGAGGGGGATATACCTGGAGTAGAAATAGCACACTTAACTCATAGATCAATTCTGACCATTAAACAGGGAATACTCTACCGGCTGCAACAAAGCTAGCACAGGCTTGGGCTCTTGGTGGACAATCAAAAAAATGCTTGTTCCTATCCTCTCTCCATTCCTCCTTCCAGGGTGACCACACCCCTATCAGCCAGCTATATAGCTGGGCAGCTTTAGGATGTGGTGCTGTAACAGTGCATGTGCATCAGGATGGAGACCTCCTTGCCTGCTCCCAGGCACTGCAAGGTACCTGGCACAAAGCCTGTACTCCATGTAGATTGAGGATGAATTCCCTAAGAAGCAAAGAAACATTCTCTTGAAAGGTAACAATATTGTAATGTTCACTTGGGAAGCACAAATCCTATTGGGTTGGAAAAAGTCAGTTGGGGATTTGTTTTTTTGTTGCCTTGTGAACCTTCCATGTAAGAATATGCAAGGTTAATGGGACTATTGCAAAGAATCCGTTTCTTGTGGAAATGAATTTGGAAGGCTGGCCCCAAACCCTCTGCACCTGTGTTACTTACCTGCAATGAGGCTCTGCTGCCAGCAGGGCACAGTAATGCCTTGGATTTGGGCTAATCACGAGCGGTGTTAAAAGAGAGGAGTATGCTTCTCAATTCGCTTGTTTTTCAAAAACGATAGTGTCTATTAACTGTTGCTAAATATAAGCGCTAATCCGCTCCTAATTACTGTATTTTAAAAGCCAACACTCTTCAAACACTGAGATATTTAAAGCAATGGGTTTACCATAGACAGAGGCTTAAGTTTTACTCCAGAATATCCAGTGGAAATGCAGTTATTAGAAGGTGGGCAAATGTGAAAACTACATATCTTAGCCTATTGAAACATTTGATGAGTAAATATTTTCATTTGGGAAACAAGGACTCTCAAGCTAGTGACTCATCCATCAGAGTCTTAGTATTTGCCTTGAGGGGTGGAAGCAATATTGCGGCTTTTGCCCATTTCCATTTTTGAGTTGGGAATGACTTAAGGCAGGGCTGGGGGAAACATGGCCCATGTCACTGGACACACCCTCCCACCGAAGAGCCCCAGCCCAGAAGCTGGAGCATCGAAGTCCCGGAGACACACTGGGTGAGTTCAACTGCTCACCATCATTCTTCTTGTGGCTAAGATGAGTTCGGCTAGTAGACTTCTAAAGCACATTAAGATTTATGGTTTGTACCTCTACTGTATTCTCCTTATTTTGTTTAAATGTGTGTGTGTGCGCATGTGTGTATGTTTCCCTTGAGGCTAAGAGGTAAGGTTGAATCAAGGGAGGTGGGGAGGGGATGGAGATGAAGTAAACAGGAAATCTTAACAGCTAATCTGCCACCTTAAGTGATCTCTCCTGGCATCTACTGTTCTACTTATGATTGGACTCAAGCCCAGTCTCTCTGGCTACTTCTCAGCATAGCTCTCCTCCTACTTCCAGATTCAAGTGCTCAGCTATATCAAGCTGCTGAGTTGTAACTTTGCCCCTCAGCCATCTGGAAGGCTATTTTTATACAAGTTGTAGCCATGTCTCTCTACTTCTAAGCATCGGGTGGCTACCCAGAAGCTTGAGGAACTAGGCCATCCTTCTAATTATTATGATGACTGAAACACTTTGGAACAGGTGGGAGAGTAGAAATGCCTTGAATTTCTATTTTGTGACACCTTGCTTATTGAGAAGTCACTTATCCAACCATCTAAGCCATCCAGATCCCAGTGGAGAACAGAAAACATGCCAAAAAGTAAAGATCTCTGTCACAGATGTCACCAAGTCCATCCACTAAAGGCTTGGGTCTTCACTCAAAGCCTCATGACTCGTATTTTAAAGACGGTTCTAACTTATAAGGTGATCTAGTGTCTGGCTCTTAGGAAATTGGATGCAGAATAATTAGAGGAAAGAAGGCAATTTGTAGAGACAGATATACTGAAAATAAATTTTTTTCACAGAGAGAGGACCAAGAAAAAATGTTGAAAGAAGATAAAATAAGTCAAAAACTATAATAGATAGGGACATAATCCTGAATTAAACCACAATAGTTTCTGTGGATATCAAATAAAAATTGATATACATCATCATGACTCTTATTTAGGAAGATTATCCATTATTTTCACAAATGTTTCATCATGACCCAGTGTTTAAGAGTTCAGATTCTGGAGCCAAGATGCCGCAATTCAAATCCTTATTAACTGTGTGACCTTAGACAAGTCACTTAATATCTCTGCGCTTACATTTTTTAAACTAATTAATTATTTTTGGCTGCGTTGGGTCTTCGTTGCTGCGTGCTGGCTTTCTCTAGCTGCGGGGAGAGGGGGCTACTCTTTGCTGCGGCGCGCGGGCTTCTCATTGCGGTGGCTTCTCTTGTGGTGGAGCACGGGCTCTAGGCGCACGGGCTTCACTAGTTGTGGCACGCGGGCTCTAGAGCGCAGGCTCAGTAGTTGTGGCGCACGGGCTTTGTTGCTCCGTGGCATGTGGGAATCTTCCCAGACCAGGGCTCGAACCCTTGTCCCCTGCGTTGTCGGGTGGATTCTTAACCACTGCACCACCAGGGAAGTTCTGTGTTTAAAGTTTTTCATTTGGAAAATGGAGATAATAAAAATATTTACTTTAAAGAGTGGTTGTGAGGATTAAATACGTTAATGTAGATAAAATTGTGACTGGCACATAACATTATTACTTGGTACATTTTATTTAAAAAGTCAGAGAGGACAAAATACATTTTTAAACAAAAGTATTAAAAATGCAAAGAGGAAAACTGAAGGTGTTTAAAAGAATATTCCATGCATGGGTGATGGTCAAAGCTTGTGCTCTGGTCTTATACAAAAAATGAAGAAGAAGAAGAAGATGATGAAGGAGAAGGAGGAAGAGGAAGATGAGGGGGAGGAGGGGAAGGAAGGAGAGGAGGAGGAGAAAGAGAAGGAAAAGAAGGAAAGAGGAGGGGGAGGGGGAAGAGAAGGAGAATGTATGTAGAGACAATATTTTTAATTATTTAAAAATAAATAGTTTGAAGTAATGTATTTTAAGGTATGTTAGGGAAAGACTTTCTCCACAAACAGGTTTCATACGCGCAGGCTCAGCAGCCATGGCTCACGGGCCCAGCCGCTCCGCGGCATGTGGGATCCTCCCAGACCGGGGCACGAACCCGTGTCCCCTGCATCGGCAGGCGGACTCTCAACCACTGCGCGCCACCAGGGCGTCTCTTTTACAAAGACCCAGTTCTTAATAATATGCAAACATCCGGACAGAATCAGAGAACTTAAAATCTGAGAAATGTCAAGAGTGATGTCATAAGTTCTATTTGTTATTTCTTCAAAATCTGATAAATGTCAAGAGTGATGTCAAAAGTTCTATTTGTTATTTCTTCTTTTTTTAAAAATAAATTTATTTATTTTTGGCTGTGTTAGGTCTTTGTTGCTGCACACCGGCTTTTTCTAGTTGCAGCGACGGGGGGCTACTCTTCATTGCGGTGCACGGGCTTCTCATTGCGGCGGTTCCTCTTGTGGAGCACGGGCTCTAGGTGCACGGGCTCAGTAGTTATGGCTCACCAGTTCTAGAGCACAGGCTCAGTGGTTGTGGCGCACGGGCTTAGTTGCTCCGCGGCATGTGGGATCTTCCTGGACCCGGGATCGAACCGTGTTCCCTGAATTGGCAAGCAGATTCTTAACCACTGCGCCACCAGGGAAGTCCCTATTTGTTATGTCTTTTAATCCTCCCAACAGCTCTGTGAGGTAGGCAACGCATGTCATATGTCCGTTTTACAGAAGAAAAATGTCTCAGATTTTGAAAAATAAGGCTCAAGTTTAAACAGCTGATTTTACAAGAAATGACTTTATTTGACCCTCAGTTTTCTCGTTTGTGAAATGGTGACAATACTATCCACTTCAGAGTGTGTTAGGATTAAATAATGTCACAAGCAAAACACCTTCCTTCTCTTCTCCTCATCACCCTCCTTCTGATGCATTTTATTTGAAATGACTTCATCCTGTGCCCACACTCCCGCCGTGTTTGTTTTTTTAACCGGTGGTTTTGCCTTCCTTTATTTGCAGTCTACTAGATCAATGCCTTCCCCTCCCCCAAAATTACTGTGAATCGATTAAGTCTATATAGATGACTCTAAATTATTGTCAATAAATAAAAGCATTCCATTTCTAGAAACTCTGTATTCAGTTAGAAACCTATAGCTCTCTGCACAGCAAATTACTTGAAGAGGACCTTGACTACTTGAAGTCATAGGAACTAGTGTTCGAGCACTAGATAAGACTAATTCTGTTTTTTTTTTTAGCAAGTATGGTATTTTATTCCCCATTTACTGACCAATGAAAAATATGACAATATTTTTGGCCTCACTCTTGTGCTGGAATAGTAATCCTGACAGGCACTCTAGCCTCTGCCCACAGTGGATTTCTGATTCTCCTTCAGGTATTCAGAGCTGGGACAGCCTCCTCGACACTGCACAGCCTGTACCCTCTGCTTGGAATGCCCTGCTCCATTTTCTTCCTAGCAGATGCCTTCAAGTGCCAACTTAAATGTCACATCAGCTATGAAGTCTTTCCTGACTCCTCTAAAGTGTCGAGTCAAGAATAATTTTGAAATCGTGTTTATTCAGATATTTTCTTTGATGACCCCGTTTCTGAAAAGCGTCACCAGCTTCCATCTAACTTCTGCCTTTCTGGAGTTCTCTGGATGGCTTCCACGTTTTCTGACTGACTCAGTGAGAATGAGCTGACTCAGTAAAAAAAGTGATGAGATTCTAGAAAGAGCTAGCTGGATGGCTGACTGGCTGGGAAAAAAAAAAAAAAAAGTCAAGGAGTTTGGAATATATTAGCCTTTAATGGGTTAGTCCTGCTCCCTTTAAAGGAGACTGAAAGAAGGCAGGTAGATGAGTAAGAAAAAGCATCTGAGTTTTCTCTCTGATGTTTCTTGAAGTGAATATGCCTTTTCATGTTAGTATTATTAATGATGACGGGGTTAAGGTGTGCGGTGCTTTGAAGGAGTCTATTTATGTCAGGGTCGTCATTTTGTGCTACCCATAAAATGTTTCCAGCCCTCCCCTGCCTAGGCACATGACAGGACTGCACTCTCATGACTGGGGTAGGGCCATGTGAGAGGAGCTCAGGCCAATGAGTTGTGAGCTGAAACGATGTATGTTGCTTCCAGGCTGAAACAGCCAACCGCCTGTGCAATACCCAGCAGAGCTCGCTTTCCCTTTGCCATGGCAACCGTCCGCTTTCAAGATGATCCATCATCCCGCATCCTGGAGTGAGAAGACATGAAGCAGAACCCTAGCCAAACTTTACTGGACCTAGAGCATAAGTGAGAAGTAAACTTTTCTCCCTAAACTTTTATTGTGAAAAATGTTGAAATAGGCAGAAAAATTGAAAGAAGTGTACAACCGAAATCCACAACCCATCACCTGGATTTTATAGTTAACATTTTGCTATCATTGCTTTATCACTTATCTATCCATCCATCCATTCCTCTAAGCTACATCAATCCCTCTTTTTGGAGGGGGGAAGAATGAGAAACTATTGTAAAACACTACTGAGATTTGGGGGGTGTGTATTATCACAACGTAATCCAGCCTTTTCTTCTCTACAGCATCTGAGTTGCCCCGGCCAGCTACTCTCTTTTTCTGCTGAGGACTCTATAGTGGAACTACTCCAAAAAGAAAAAGTGTTTTAAGTTGGTTTTAATTGTTTTAAGTTAGTTCTAAGAAATCATTTCCTGCCAGGGAAAGTTAAAAATCCTGGGATGAGTTAGGAGAAAGATTAAGCCATCTTTTTTCTCTTATGGGCTTAAAAATAAGATAAACGCTGACTGAGCTAGTTTGGATAGGATTCTGTTTAGAGGCGGGTTGGGGGGGATGGATTAAATGGGGAAAAGAAACGCAAAAAATCACATTCACTGTGCGCCTGGTTTGTGGCAGATGTTCTATGTATAGGATCTTGTGACATCCTTCAAACCACCCCATAATATACATAAGATTTTCATTGTTGACATGAGGATATTAAGCTCAGAGAGGTTAATATCACAGCTAGTGTGAGTGGAAGAGGCAGAATGAAAACCCAAATGATTCCAATACATTTATCCTCCACTAGAAGTCAAGGAGGTATGGGGATATATGTATATGTATAGCTGATTCACTTTGTTATACAGCAGAAACTAACACACCATTGTAAAGCAATTACACTCCAATAAAGATGTTAAAAAAAAAGAAGTCTACGAACCCTTGATCTCTGACAGCCCCAGAAGCTGACATTTCCCTCCCACTGAAAAGGCTGTCCACAGAGAGACATGGCCCATGAGCTAAGTAGCTCTTGCTTGTCTGAGTAGGAAGGGAGAGCTGAGCCAACTTCCTTGGGAAGACAACCTAAGAACCCATTTAGAACTTGGGATTGTGAGAATCTGTCCTCATCCTGTAGAAGTACCTCAGTCCTGAATGACCATTCCCTTCAAATATTGAACACAGGTTATCTTCTTTAACTTTGCTATGGAGCTTAACCTTTCCCTAGTGATCTTTATGAGATCTAAGGCCTTAAAATAAAACTTGGATACTCAAAGGGACAGCATGAGGGAGTTTCCTAGGGGATGGAATTGTTCTGTATCCTGGTAGTGGTGGTATTTGCATGAATCTATAAAGGTGTTAAAACTCATAGAAACGGACGCAACACACACATACACACACAGAGTTCATTTTACTGTATGTTTACTTTTTCAAAACCTGAAGACACTGATGCAGAAGGGCCTCTGAGACTAGAAATCAAGCTGTTGGGGTCAAACCATCTCCACAAAGCATCAGGGAATACAATTCCAGAGGGCAGACCACTGAACAGACTTCCAAGGGGTAGATGCCAGTGCAGTCCTCTCCTCTTTCCTTCATTTATATAAATCCTTCCGGAAAACTGACAAGTCAGATGTTCCTCATAAACAATCAGAGAAGAGTTCAGTGTTTTCCACAGACGGTCTGCTGATCCTCTGTGTGTCTTCATCAAGGCTGGAGTCATGAGGCTGAAGACCAGGCAGGCCAAGGAGGCCACGCCTGAGAAGGCAGGACCTAGCAAATGTGGGTCAGAGAAGAACCTAAATCAGAAACTGGGTTAATTCAACTGGGTTAACCTCAGTGGATCTGAGGAAATCAGAGTCTGTAGAGCTGAGAGGCGTTTACCAGAAGGAAAGTCACAGGAATGAGAAGTCAGGGCAAGTCTAGGCAGATCCACGTGGCCGAGGCTGGAGCGCCTGGACCCCGGAGAACTGGAGCTCTGCCCCCGGTGGACATTGGCTGCCTGAAAGTCCCACCTCTGTACAGGAGCCTAAGCTGTGTCCACCTCTGTCTCTGCAAGAGCCCTTTGCTTAGTGGTTTCGAGCCTTCACTTTGGCCAGATACATGTGGTTCTTGGCAGTCCCGCACCGTCTAGAGCCCGTGAATCTTTTCGGAGCTCATTTATCTCAGGAGGGAAATTGCCTGAGCAGACTTGAAGGCAGGGGTGGGAGCCACCTGCTGAAGACACCAGGGAGCATTTGGCAGGGTGGGTGGGGAAAGGAGATGGAACAGAGGAGAGGGGGCTGGGAGCTATCCCACTCTTTCCCTCCCTCCTGCATCTGGTGCCCCAGGAGCTGCTCTGAGCAATGCCTCTCGAATGCGTTGGCGTGAACTTGTACTTGTTCCTCCCTCAGGGAATGAGAGAAGACAGGCTGAAAGCTGCTAAAATGCTTGGAGAACATCCAGGGAGAGGCTTGTCAGAAATGCAATATATTAATGATTAAGCCAGCTTGGGCCTGGCTAAATAGTGACTCTTGGAACAAAACAAACAGATGGGAGTTGACGACAATTGGTCTGAAAAAGAAAGAGTCCAGGCCTTGTATACATAGAGCCTGGTGCATCGTGAGAGTCTTCACGGAGTTCACTGCACCGTGGTCTCTTCAGCTTAGGCTAGTATCCATTTATTCTCAGGAGCGCCAACAACCACTACATCAAGGCATCCCTTATGGGCATAAGCACATTCTCCAGTGTCTGCCAGCTCCAGGAACAAAGGTTCTTTTCTTTTTTTTTTTTCAGATTATTTGCTTTGCATTAATAATCTGCAAGGGCCTCTCACAGGCCATCGGAGTGATCTCAGATGCTTGTTAAAATGTAGATTCCTGAGCTCTACATTTTCACACCTGACAAATTAGGTGGACTCTCTGAGAGTAATTCCAAAGCATCTGCATGGTGGTTACCAAGGGGGAGGGGGTTGAGGGAGGGATAGAGTAGGAGATTGGGGTTAGCAGATGTAAGATATTATGTATGCAATGGATAAACAGCAAGGTCCTAGCACAGAGAACTATATTCATATCCTATGATAAACAATAAAGGAAAAGAATATTTAAAAAAAGAATGTGTATATATATATATATATGTAACCGAATCACTTTGCTGTACAGCAGAAATTAACCCAACATTGTAAATCAGCTATACTTCAATAAGAAAAAAAAGCATCTGCATTTTAACAAGCACCGTCATGATCCTTACCACAGTAAAGTTTAGAAACCACTGCCCTAAGGTCTATTGACTGTAGTCCTTCTCTTTAATGTTCATTTACTTGTTCAATAAACATTCGTGTGCCATCTACTCTGTGGGACAGGAAATGGTGAGGGTACTACGATAAATATTCCAGTTGCTCATCGCCAAATAGTTATAATTAAATGTGGTAAACGCTCGGCTAGAAGGGGATACAAAATACATGAAAGGATAGAGGAGGAGCCTGCAGGAGATGAAGGTGGCTTCGTAGATGGTATTGGAGCTGCATCTTGACAAATGATTCTCTTCAGGAGGATGAGAGAAAGCACATCTGGGGCATAGAAGGGGTGTGACAGGGTATCGCAGGTGAAGGCATATGGTCCGCTCCAGAAGAAGGGATTCTGGAGCACAGGGGATGGTGGAGGAGGAAGGAGGCAGAGCCTTGACCATGGGGAGCTTTGCACAGAGGCTGAGCAGCTTTGGCTTTGCCCGATAGAAAATGGAAGCTGCAGGAGTATTTGAAGCACAAAGTGACCAGATGCTGTGTGTGGTATAGAGTGATCTCCCTGTTTGGAGCAGGGAGAGGAGAAGAGAAGCATCTGCCACGGTGAGGGGTGAGGAGGCCAAACCCAGACAACTGCACGTGGGGGCAGAGAGGTCTCTGAGGAGAATACGGAGAGAGCTCAGGCCACGGGATGGAGAGGTAGAGCGGCTGGAGCTCAGGACAGGGAACGAGGCTGGTACACATCCAGCAGGGGACGTGATAAGGGCCATTCTGAGTCAAGAAGCTCATCCAAGGGAAGGTACTTTCAATGCTCACATACCTCCTCCAGCTCAGAATTTGAAAGCCAACCTGACATTGGAGCTTGTGAGCATATTGTCATGTCTGGGCCCTTTGGTGATAGCTTCTGCTGTGCTAGGGAATAGGTTTAAAGATATCTGGTAAGTCAGACAACAAGGTCCCACTGTATAGCACAGGGAACTATAGTCAATATCCTGAGATAAGCCATAATGGAAAAGACTATGAAGAAGAATGTACATATATATGTACAACGGAGTCACTTTGCTGTACAGCAGAATTTAACACAACATTGTAAATCAACTATACTTCAATTAAAAAAGATATCTGGGAAGTGGAAAAAATCACCCCATAATATTTAGTTTGATTCCATTTCTTTTTTTTTTTTTTTTGCGGTACGCGGGCCCCTCACCGCTGTGGCCTCTCCCACTGCGGAGCACAGGCTCCGGACGCGCAGGCTCAGCGGCCATGGCTCACGGGCCCAGCCGCTCCGCGGCATGTGGGATTTTCGCGGACAGGGGCACGAACCCGTGTCCCCTGCATCGGCAGGCAGACTCCCAACCACTGCGCCACCAGGGAAGCCCCTCCATTTCTGTTTTTAAAAACTAAGTGCAGGGAGACAGATTGGGAAAGAGACAGAGAGAAGGAGAAAGAGAGAGAGACAGAGAGAGAGGTCGGGATTTGAGGAAATACATAGCAAAGGCAGGTTACTATTAAGAATAATAAGGAAGAGCAGTGGGGTTGGGAGAGGGAACAGAAGAACCCTTGACAATTTACTCTAAATTCTCGCGCGTTTTTAAACTGGTCTTAACAATGAGTTCTACTGATGTATGCTTTTTGTAAGTTTTTACAGCAATTTTTAAAAAGATACTTACACATATTCCTGGCTGCCACTAGGTGGTACCGGCGGCAGGACAGACTGGACGACCTTGAAGCTTCTTGGGCTCCTCCATGACACCTGAATGTGGGTCTAACTTCCTAACTTCAAAGAGTGAAACAAATTAATGCACCAACTATTAGAGCTCAGGGCTCCAAGCCGCAGACTTCCCTCTTATTCCTCTTTAGATGGGAGAAGAGGATTTTCTATTTAATTGGTATAAAAATATATTCAAGTAAAAAAAAAGTTCTTTCCGTATCAATCTAAGTTGTACAGTTTGGTTCACATATATTCAGTTCATCTCAAGATCTCCACCTTACAATGATATTCCAAAGTCAAATCTTAATCAGATGCATAAAAATAATCGAACTCTTCTCTGTGATGCAACCTCATCACCCGAGGTTCCCTAATTCCAGGACCAGGCCTTTCTTTCCATCCACTTACCCTTAATTCTCTTGGGCAGTCACATCTTCCATCACCTCAGTTGATGTGGGCAGAAGACAGAAATGTTACACTTATCTTCTTTCTCCATCCCACGATAATGCAGCATTTGTGATTTCAACAGGGCTCTTCAGCAGGGCTTATCTCCTCTCCTATCCTGGACTGGTCTAAACTAGCTAATGTTTTGTTCTTTCTTCTAAAGCAATATTTCATTCCAAAATCACGTGCCTAAGATTCCCAATCCCCAAGATAGCATAGCCTAGCAGGAAGCAGTGAAAATACGTGCTCTCTTCAGGACACCAATGTGGCCAGCCTGGCACACAGAAGCTACTCAGTCCCCATGGGTGGAATGCCAAGAGGTGTCTGCAGTGGCTCTCGCTTGGCTAAGGCACGCTTCTCATCGTAATCCCCACTGCACCTGGCATGAGTTTTCACCTTTTTATCCCCAACTCCCACCCCATCCTTTCCGCAGGGGCATTGTGCTGAGTTGCTCTCTGGATAAAACCCAAGAAGGGCACCAAGGTTACAGAGCTGTATTTGACACTCCCTGTGTGGCCAGTTGAGCCACAGATAAACACCAGAGGGGAGGGTCAGGAACATTCCATGCAAAGGACACTAGATATTAAATGAGTATTAGCCACTATCCATCATTAATAATAGCAAAGACTACTGTTCATTCGAGTTCTTGCTATTTGCCAAACCCTGTGCTAAGTATTTCATACATTTCATCTTATTTGATTTCCTCAACCACCCTGTGGTTGAGCATCATTGCTCCATTTTACAGATATGGGAACAGAGACTTGGAAACTTTCAAGTGACAGGCTCAGGTTTATCTATTTTCAAAGCTTGTCTTCTTAATCCTTATCCTGTTCTGAAGCTAGTGAAGGGCTCTGATTGTTCAGAGATCTGTTTACACCCCATTTGAGAGACTACTGAGAAGCCCAAGTCTTCCTCCTCCCGACCCTGTAGTTTATTATCCTCTCCAAGGGGAGAGAAAATGTCAAGGCGAGAAAGTGAATGCAAACATCCACATGCTTTGTACTAATATTTAGACTTCATCATACACTTTTTTCTTTTTTTTTGCGGTACGCGGGCCTCTCACTGTTGTGGCCTCTCCCGTTGCGGAGCACAGGCTCCGGATGCGCAGGCTCAGTAGCCATGGCTCACGGGCCCAGCCGCTCCGCGGCGTGTGGGATCTTCCCGGACCGGGACACGAACCCGTGTCCCCTGCATCGGCAGGCGGACTCTCAACCACTGCGCCACCAGGGAAGCCCCGTCATACACTTTTTAAAGGTAAGAACTATGCTTTTCCGTGACTTCTTGTCTCCCCTCAGCACCTCCCAATATGCTCCACCCACAACGGTTTTTTAATACTGTATTGCCTCAGTGACTGGCTGGCCTCTTGTTCACATCTGGGGTCAAGAAGGTTAGTGATAGGATATACCCAAGGTTTGTGATTTTCTGTGGCTCAAGATTATTTTTCCCATCTGTTTTCCCTTACCATGAATCCTTGAAAATGAAATGTCATTTGGTTTCCAAATTGAAATATTTCATCTAATCAGATGAGTCTAATTTCATTATTTTAAGAAAACCTTTTCAAGTGTGGTTGGTTGAAAGGAGTAAACAAGAATAAATCTACCACTACCTTCTCTTTCCTAGGAACTTGGAGCTTGTTTTCATGATATAATTAGGCAGGGACTTCTGTGACTCAATTTAAAAGCCTGAAGTATAATCACCTTTCTTTCTTTTTTTTTTTTTTTTTTTTTTGTTTCAAAACAGTTTTCTTCTCTGCTACCCCCGGGTGAACCTGGCTCTGCTTTTCCAAATTCAGTGATGCCAGGTCAGCAGGGAGCAAATGTGAGACTGTACAATTCCCATCAGCTATTAGCTGGGGACATCTTTCTGTCCCTAAGGTCTAAGTTAGTTCTAAAGGACAGGTTTTCTTTTCAACAAACATGGTTATCCCTATTAATGGTAATGGGTGTTTCACGTGAATGGGCAGAAGACTCCGTACCCCTAAGTTTTTCCCAAGCATGAATTACGTGAGTCCAAATTAAACACAGTTTGAATCTTTGGCTCCGTCCTCCTTTGTGTTCAGATAAACATTGATACTCGAATAAGATTCTAAGTAATGAAATGCCAATACATGTGGCTTCTGCATCTGTCATCTAAAGGATGTGCCTTTAAAAATGGATTCCTTTCTTCTCTGTTTAATTCTTGGCCTGGTAAACCACTATAACCCTGCGAGGGAGGCAAGGAGACATTTCTGAACAGTTTTTTTCTGCTCCAACATCAAAAAGCTTGTGCCAGTGAGTGAGATATACCCAGTACTGCATTAACATCCTATTCTGAAATGCTTGTACCCTAGGCTACCTCCATTGATTTGATCAGTATCAGATACCCTGACGTCATGAAGTGAAAAAGAGGCATGAAAAAAAAAGCGACTGAAATATGAATAACAAACTGTTCAAGAGGAGACAGCCAGTTCTAGAGGACTGGCTCCACTCACTTAGAGGTGTGTACCAACGCCAAATAAGACGAAATAAGAGGCAGCCTTGTTTGTGTAGTAGTTAATAGGCCCCAGAGGGGAAAGGGACAGCTCAATGAAACAATCTTGCCTAATTTTTTCTTAGGTTCTTTACTCTATTTCATGTAACTCATGATTTCGAAAGGTCTCTAAAATATGACGGTTGTAAGAACATCAGTCGGCCAAGGCTCTTGAAATGTATGTTAACAGCTTTGATCTCATTGTCTATGAAGCTATCTATCGAAGCAATGGCATTTCACATGTATTTAAACTCAGTAACTTCTACAAAGGAAGGCCTTTACTGGCATTTATAAACTCTTCACCGGAAAAAAAATGGGAAATAATATGATTAATAGTGAGCTGAAGACTTTCATTTCTTCTGAAATTATTTTTAAGGATATAAACAACTCACCCCCTTCTTTGCTGGTATTAACCTACAAAACACAAAAAGTCAAATTGTGGTTATTTTTTCGTGACGGTTGACCTCAATTCCTGGCTCAGGAGACAATATAAAGCAGTTCAACTGGTTTTGTCTTGTTTGAGAAACTAAAATTAAAATCTCAGGCGTTATTTATTTTAATCGACAAACAGGAAGGAAAGTGGTCTGTGAGAAAAAGTCATAAAGACAATTTCCCAAATGTGTGGATCTTTTTAACTTAGTACCAATCTAAAAAAAAAAAAAGGTGCTTTTTAAAAATATTTTTAATGTGGGTTTTTTATGGCTCTCTCTAGTTGCAACTGGACACTTTAGGTTTTATTCTCATCTTTCAGCTACTGGCATGTCATAATCTACTCTAGGGAATGACTGCCTAAATTACTATATCCATAAATATTCTAGTGGAAAACATTTGCAAGGCTTATTTTCAGAAGTATGCTGCAGTACCTCGACGCTGAATCCTAGCTCATAAGACCAAATTCAATAAATGAGGAGAAAAAAAAAAAAAGACCAAATTCAATTCTATTTTTCTGTATTATAGTCAACAATTTCCAGGTGTTACTTTGAACACGGCAACTCCAAAAGTATAACAGAAAAGAGTTATATGGATGCTACATAAACCAATATTGTAGTTTATTATGGAAAAAAACCTACCCAGTGATGGTGATTTCCATCTTTCATACTACCCAATACTGATGATCAAGGACCCTCTGTTATTTACTCTTGGCTAGGATAAGTGATTTTTTGGAAAACAAAATTTGGACAATGTATGTTTTTCTGACTCTTGACACATTCAATCTCTTTCTGTTTTTTAAAAGTTATACATCAGACTCCTGTTGTCAAAGTTTGATCTTTTGAAGAAGAAATCACACGAGGTGTTTATTTATCAAAGTTAACTGAGTTGAAGTCATAATGGCTAATTCTGGCTCTTTCTTCTAATCACAACTTACTTGGTTAAACCAGTAAATGTGCTTTATTAACTGAATATTTGAATAAGTAGCTGTGTATACACTGTGTTATCAATTATAAAACTTTCTATACTAGTCACTGGTCGATCTATAACTGGGAGGGGTATCTGTGTTTCAACCAGTAAGTCTTTACTGAGTGCCCTTTAAACACTCAGAAGAGGAGATTGTAAAATAATCTGTGGGTTACCTTACAAGTTACAATGTTGAGACAAATATCTAAAAGTAAAACCACAATAAACATGTAAATCACTTATCTGCTTAGGGAGAAAATCTTTTATTTTCTTTGTTGCTTTTGATTTTTATTGTTTTTATTAAATTCCATTTTTAATCCATTTATAGGAACAATCTGAAATTTACTAAATAAATTTAGATCTCAAAGTTGGAAGGGTTAGTACTACCAACACATGATTTGTGATTGCAGGTCCTGGAAACAAATAGCTAACATTTTTGAGAGTCTCAGGAGGACACATAAACCACTTTCCCTCAACTATATCAATCTGAAGAGAAGCAGAAATGTTTTTATACATAAGGAACGAGTCTCTTCTTAAGTTGGAAACACACAGGGCTCTGATTCCAACCTTCTCTGATTCCCTTTTCTGGCTGGGCAACTTCTTCCTCATATCCCCAGGGTAAGGTGCTTGGCCTCATGGAATCTTCGTTTCCTTGCCTGTTAAAAGGGGAGGAGGGGTAATAAAGCTGTTACCACAGGGTGTTGGTAAAAACTAATTAATATTTATAACGTGCTCCATTAACGTCCTCAGATAATTCATAACTCAGAATTACATGGCACTTGATCACTGCTTAAAGTTTTTCAAACCGTCCTTGGTTTTTCGATTCAGGCAAAAAAATATAACAAATCCTTATACTTCAAACAGTAGGGTTAAGCGTAGGAACACTTGTCTTTCCTAGGAACAATTATTTTCCTGAGGTGAAAATATTAGCATGTTACAAAAGCTTATTTCCTCGGCTTTAGACTATGAATAGAGTAGCTTTCATTTATAGTTGATAAAAGCCAAAGGAAGAAGGGTTTTTTTTCTTTATAAAACCCATTTTAATAGCTTATTCTGCCATCTTTGGGGATGTTTTCAACTACTCACTATTGAAAGGGAATTGGTTCATCTATTTTACAGTGATTTAAGTCTAGCATTTAAAGGACATCCAAGGGGTCGTTTCGTTGATGTCTCCTGCCTGCAGTAATGGTATTGAGCACTTACTCTGCAAAGCCACATTCTCGTATTAGAGATGAGGAAACCGAGGCTCGGTGAGCTTAAATAACAGAGCAGAGATTGAAACCCGCACAACTGGACAGTCCACGCTCTTTTCACCACCTGAAACAGCCACTTCCAAGAAGTTATACCAAAAGTTCCCCTGCTCTGTACAGACATGCGTTTCTTCTCTGTCCCCATCTTCTCTCAGAACTTAAAAATTAAACTAAGATATTCTAACAGAACTTCAATCCCATCCCCAGAGAGCCCAAGAGCACCTCCAAATCATGTGGTAAAACTTATTTTGAAGGATAGACAGTTTATGACTTTAAAAAAGACACTTTGGGGCTTCCCTGGTGGCACAGTAGTTGAGAGTCCACCTGCCGATGCAGGGGACACGGGTTCATGCCCCGGTCCGGGAAGATCCCACATGCCGCGGAGCGGCTGGGCCCGTAAGCCATGGCCGCTGAGCCTGCGCGTCCGGAGCCTGTGGTCCTCAACGGGAGAGGCCACAACAGTGAGAGGCCCGCGTACCGCCAAAAAAAATTTAAAAAGACACTTTTATAAATTTTTATTGAAGGAAAAATAAAAGCTACCTATATCCTTTCTTGAGAATTGACTTAGCCCACTCAGTCTTAGTAATTTCTGATACCGAATCAAAATGCATGTTATATTATCAAAGTCTTTAAACTTTGTATTGAAGTATAATACACATATAGAAATAAAGTATACTTAATTTTTGAGATGTCTAAAATCCATCCCATCTTCATCTTGTGAAGACAAGATGCCATTTCACATCTCAGAAAAATGTATATAAGGAATAATGAGCTCTAATGATGTATAAATTAGCTCATATACCTAAGAGTGCTTTGAAAGGTTAAGCTCATTATTTATATTAAAGCATTATTGGTAAAGCATTATTATAATTGTGATTATCACTTACATGATAATAATATATTTTCTTATGTCTTTGGACAGCAGGCAAGACAAGATAAAGATAATTAAACAGTTGTAGGCACACTATCACTATCTTTAAACAGTGATTAACAACCTATACAATGTATAAATATGCACAAAATTTACCTCCACGTAAATGGAATAAATCATCTTCATTGCCTATTATTGGAATGATATGGTCTTAAAGTGCAGAAGTACCTAAGAATTTGAATAGCAATTGAGAGAAGTCAGTCTTAAGTAGATATTCATCTTTGTCCTTTCATTTTGACTCATATTCCTGTTTAATATTCACTCACAATTAAATGGGTGGAGAGCCTTTATCAAACTCACATCACTGTTGTAGGCTGGTAAATATCAGACCCCCAATTATGGAGACTCAGTGATGCTCCTGGACTGGGAACACATATTTATTGAAATATTACCCATAAGCAGAGGTCTTTTATTATAGTTGGTTGCACTCCTCTTTTCTCTAGACAATGAATCAACTCAACCCTACCTTTAACTTAGGTAGAAGGACATAGGCCACCAAATATCCTGCCCTATGCCAAGACTCAAATTAAATGAAAACAAAGTAGCCATTCCCCATATACTACCTTGAAAGGTTGGCTTGGACTTAATCCCTATTCTCAGTGTCTATTGTGGCAGGTACAACAGCTAAGCGGCCCTCTGGGTACCATGTCTCAGCTGTGCAGCTCCCTTCTGGTCATGGGGCTCTGGCACCATTAGCAGAAAACACCCCGAGGAGATCCTCTGAGGGCCTGAATTCATCTTTTGTCTGCCTGGTGAAAAACATAATTCTTCTCCAACAATTCCCTTAGGGTTTTCCCCAGGGAGTAACATATAACACTAAACCAACTTAATTTGAAGGACAAGTTAGCTAGATGAGAAAAAAAACAATGTTCCATAAACTTACTGACTGAAACCTCAGTAGTTTGAATTTAACCTGCTATTAGAAGTTGATTAATTATACTCATAGCACTGAATCCTGGCTGTAAGATTTCAGGGAAAAAATCATATTTTTAAAGAGTATTAAATATAAATGCAGGTATTTAAAAGATCATAAAAACTTTTTTATTTAAGAGCTTTGTTGGGAGTAACTTATTTATGAAATTTATAGTCCAATATAATGACTTATTTAAATCATTTGATTTTCTAACTTCTCTTTAGAGTTGAAATTTTTACACTGTTTCAGTTCCCCCCCAAATTTATTTATATAGAAATAAGTTTGGGACTTCCCTGGTGGTGCAGTGGTTAAGAATCCGCCTGCCAACTCAGGGGACACGGGTTCGAGCCCTGGTCTGGGAAGATCCCACATGCCGCAGAGCAACTAAGCCGGCGCGCCACAATTACTGAGCCTGTGCTCTAGAGCCTGCGAGCCACAACTACTGAGCCCACGCACCACAACTACTGAAGCCCACGCGCCTAAAGCCCGTGCTCCGCAACAAGAGAGAAACCACAGCAAGGAGAAGCCCGCGCACCGCAACAAAGCAACAAAGAGTAGCCCCCGCTCACAGCAATGAGAGAAAGCCCGCGCGCAGCAACGAAGACCCAGTGCAGCCAAAAATAAATAAATAAAAGAAAAAGAAATAGGTTTAAAGGTCTTCATTTTGTAAACATTATATGGTCGCAGAATTTAAAAAATAAAACAAATAACCAATTTAAAAAAGAAGTTACGGGGTGAGGGTTGGAGAGGAATTAGAATTAATCCATTGGTCATATAATACGTCCTCCTGCTAAATCAGACAGAGGAATTCTGGGTCAGTGGATAAAAAACTATTCCAATTTCCCTTATAAATGCTTGCTATCACTTTAACAAATCCCGTGGTGGGAAAGTGCTTTCAAGTATCCAAAATCAATGATCAAGAATGAGGGGTCATTATCTGCATAGAAACACTGTATTTTTGGTACAATTAACTCAAAAATGAAATTCATAAAGAAACTAAAAATAAGTAAACAAAGTCTTTATGAATCTATTTCAGAGACAAGTCTTTTGACTAATTCAGAAAGTATTGGCCTTCCAACACTCACTTGATTTCCTTAACTCATCTAGTTACATAACTGATTCTAAGACTTGTAAACAAACAGCCCCATTGCTTGACAATTCTGGATCTGTGGGTTTGTACTGCTGTTTCCCTGTGGAGGTTGAGAGCTGTGTAATGATTTATTCTTTCCCCGCCCCTGCTTTCTTTTCCTATTTTGCTCCTTTTTTTTTTTTTTTTGTCAAAGTAGGTTTAAAAAAAAAATCCAGGGGAACTAAGTAAGTGTGAAAACAAACCCTGGTGCTACAGGATTGAGGCCACCAATTTAAACACCCTAGGTGCAAGGAATGCAAAATGTGAGGGTCTCATACTCAGATGAGCTCCCCAGAAGGAGACTACTAATATGTAGTAATTTTCAGCATCCCCTGGACTCCAAATCATATGCTTTTGTATAAGGCAGCTTAAATCCCCTGATTTCCCACGCATGAAGCTCTTACAGCTTCAAAGAGATCTCTGCATGCAAAAGGCACATGGGGGTGTAGTTCAGGAGGAGAATGGGGCTAGTAGGCAGAACGTGGGTGAATTAACATTCAGGTCTATGCTTTAATTCCAGTGCTACCTTCCAGTGGTGTACCCCAGTTATAACACTGACTGCTGGCAAATTAGAAGTTTTCTATTTCGGTAATTAGACCTAATCAATTACCTGGAATTAAAACACACCTAATTCCACCACAGAGAAGTTAGATTCCAGATTGGTTCTTAGGTTGTGGATTCGATTTATTTTTGATGGCATCGATTAAGAACAATTTGTACTATGGCGTGTGTGCCATGCACACACTGTGTCGCTGATGGAATCTTCAGGAAACATTTTCATTGCGTAATAATTGAATACAGATAAAATAAATACAGAATAAATTAAGTATTTTGAGTTTTTAAAACTCTAGAAATTTATGCGGGCTTAAGTGAAGGAAGACAACAGAGCCTTTAAATACCTTAAGTGATTACATGAAATTTTAACTAATTCTCCTTTTGTGTGTGTGCTTTTTTAGGAGACCTTTATTTATAAAGATTTTCAAACTGTTTTCTCTCCCATTTATCACCTACTCTTCTAGTAGTATGGGCATTGTAAATTATTTCTACGCCAAAGATTCTCTTGGAATATTAGAGTCTAATCTACTAGTAGACTTCCTTCTTTAAAAAAGCTCCAGGGGACTTCCCTGGTGGTGCAGTGGTTAAGAATCCGCCCACCAGTTCAGGGGGCCCAGCTTCGATCCCTAGTCATGGAACTAGATCCCACACGCCACAGCTAAGAATTGGTGCAGCCAAATAAATAAATATTTTTTAAAAAAATTATTTTGTCATGGGAACTTTTTTCTATCAGTATATTCCCTAGCTTTCGTTTTTAAATTTATTTTCAGGTGTATATCCTGAATAAGAATGCCCGATTCTCTCTGACTTTGATCCATGTGATCCTGGTTGAAATGAAAGTGGCAGGTCCCAGTTTTGCAGCCACTAAAATGAGATTCTGAAGTGAAATAGTTACTGAGCCCAGGAAATAAAGAGGAGCCTCTTTGTTCTCTCCGAGGCTGCAGTTGGAGTTTGCTGGGTTTTGTTCTGGCAGGTTCACAAGGTCTGTTAGAAACAATGGAAGCATAGACCTTTAGAGCTGGAAGGAATGAGGCTTAGTCCTCATTTATTCTAAATCCTTCATGTTAGGGATGTGAAAATGCATCCCAGGTAGGGATTGTGATCTTGAGAGGCATGTTTTCTATTTTTATTTTTCTAAAGCCATTTTTAAAATTGCGGTTCATTTCAACAATATTTATACCCTACTAACACACAGGGACCCCCAAATTTGTTGTGATTACTCCATCCACATGGTGGAGGAATTGGAGGGAAGGACTATTTTGCTCCCCTGAAAAAAGCGAGCAAATGCAGAGCAAAACTCTGGACAAAACTTAAGGACCTGGATCTGATTCACCAACTTCCATATTAATAAAATACACTCTCTGATGTACTTTATATAATCACAAACTCCAAACATGAAATATAAAAATAAAACAGTATTATGGAGGGCTACGTGTTCAAGCAAGGAAACCATAGCTGGGTTTAAAATGAAAAAAAGATAGTTTAAAAATTCACTTTCTTCATATATCTGCTTCCTGTGTATCTTGGAAACACATTTATTTACTGTATAAACAAAGTTGTGATTTTTTTAAAGTTTACTGTTACATATGATTATCTACTAGGTAGAAACACTAGTTGAGAAGACAGAGGAGAAGATTCTATTTCTGCTATTTCTACATAATACCCCATTCCAAATAAGAAAAAAATTCCAAATGAGAAAAAGTTGGTGAGTCTGTGGTCATGAATGTTCCCAAATGTATCCATGATTTGGCTGTTTTTACAAAGTCAGAGAAGTTGGACCATTGTCTTTTCCCTCATCTCAACTTCTGGGCTTGCTATCTGACAGACTAAAGGCTCAAGTCATTGGTAGCTTTAGTATGGCCTTCTGGGATGATTCTTTATGGAGGGAATTGACCTTTGTTTAAATATGCTTCTTAGGCTTAGGGTTGGGGCCCTGGAACCATTGTTACCAGAGCTCTCCAAAGCCTAGTGTGTTACATGAACAAAAGAGTTACAAGACAGAGTGACCTTATTTTATTTGATTATTAGTTTTTAACTTTTTTATTGGGGTATAGTTGATTTACAATGTTGTGCTAGTTTCTGCTGTACAGCAAAGTGATTCAGTTATACATCTACATATATCCACTCTTTTTAGATTCTTTTCCCATATAGGTCATTACAGGTATTGAGTAGAGTTCCCTGTGTTATATAGTAGGTCCTTATTAGTTATCTGTTTTATATAAAGTAGTGTGTAAATATAAATCCCAATCTCCCAATTTATCCCTCCCCTCCTTTCCCCCCTGGTAACCATAACTTTGCTTTCTATATCTGTGACTCTATTTCTGTTTTGTAAATAAGTTCATTTGTACCATTTTTTAGATTCCACATATAAGTGATATCATAGGATATGTTTTTCTCTGTCTGAATAACTTCACTTAGTATGATAATCTCTAGGTCCATCCATGTTGCTGCAAATGGCATTATTTCATTCTTTTTATGGCTGACCATTGTGTGTGTGTGTGTGTGTGTGTGTGTGTGTGTGTGTGTGTGTGTATACACCGCATCTTCTTTATCAATTCATTTGTCAATGGACATTTAGGTTACTTCCATGTCTTGGCTATTGTAAACACTCCTGCAATGAACATTGCGGTGCATGTATCCTTTCAGATTACGGTTTTCTCGGATATATGCCCAGGAGTGGGATTGCTGGATCATATGGTATTTCTATATTTAGTTTTTTAAGGAACCTCTGTACTGTTCTCCATAGTGGCTGTACCAATTTACATTCACACCAACAGTGCAAGAGGGTTCCCTTTTCTCCACACCCTCTCCAGCATTTAGATCCTATTTTATTTTATTTTTTTGATAAATTTATTTATTTATTTATCTATTTATGGCTGCGTTGGGTCTTTGTTGCTGCGCGTAGGCTTTCTTTAGTTGCGGTGAGCGGGGGCTGCTCTTCGTTGCGGTGCACGGGCTTCTCATAGCGGTGGCTTCTCTTGTTGTGAAGCACAGGCTCTAGGGTTGCGGGCTTCAGTAGTTGTGGATCGTGGGCTCGGTAGCTATGGCTCACGAGCTCTAGAGCACAGGCTCCGTAGTTGTGGCGCACGGGCTTAGTTGCTCCGCGGCATGTGGGATCTTCCCGGACCAGGGATCAAACCCGTGTCCCCTGCATTGGCAGGTGGATTCTTAACCGCTGTGCCACTAGGGAAGCCTAGTTATTATTTTATTTTAAAGGAAAATCAAACACATAAAAACGGTGAATGTGTGCATACACACACACACACACACACACACACACACACACAGACACACACTCACACAGGCATACACCATGGTTATGCACCAAACAGCAGTATAACATAGTGGTGAAAAGCTTGAGTTTTGGCGTCACACAGACCTGAGTTCTACTTCCAGGCCCAGAACTTAACCTCCACTCTTCTTAGATCCACAAAATTATTTTCAGTCAACTAAAAAGATTAAAAATATGGTACGAGTTTCAAAGTGCTTAAGTTTGTATCTTTACAAATTGTTCATACTCACTCCCATGCCCTTCCAGTAACACCTATGATTCTCTATACCCTGCTCGACAGCCAAGCTCAGATCCCTCCTTGCTTCACCAACGCTTGGTACTGGAGCACTCTTTTGGGGTTCACAGTTCTTAAACTCAGTCTTTATAGGGCCTAATTCTTCCACCCACCACTGTGTAAACATCCTGCAGACCCTGCCTGTCCAACGCCTATTCATTCTATGACAGGAACATGCGCACTTCAGCCACTAGTTGATTTGAGTCTGCTGAGCCCCCTTTCCTGATCTCAACCCTCTAAGTCCTTACTCTTAAACACACACCCTTTGAGCACCAGGACCACTTTGTCTTTGTCCTCCAAAGACCAGTCTTTTCCTCAAGGCATCTGCTAAAGGCAAATGATGAATTTCAACATCTCTGGTGTCCCGATTAATGAGGTTTTAGTCTACACTGAAAATATCCATTACTAATCAGATCTTGACATATTTAGTTAACTTAAAATGACTACTATTATGCAAAAAGTTTTCATTTTATCAAACCCTTCTTTATCCTATATCATTAAGAAGAGTTTCCTGTATTGCTGCATAACTTAGAAAAGGTAAAAATGAGAGATATAGTCACAGTTTAAAAGGACCATAGGGTTTCAGCCTTCTCTGTTAGAAGAAAGTCTTTCTTCTATAGCATCAAGATTGTTTTGTAGTGAATAGCAGATTAAAATATATCATGGTGGGTTGTGCTCTTACTTTGCAATTTATTCAACTGCATGACGGACAGGTTCTGTTCAGTCATAGCCAAGTATTTCCCCAGCATTTAGACATCGCAATCAATTTTAAAGAAATTTCTGTAACCTGCTTTCTGCAAATAAAACCATCCTTTGGCTCTTGGGTGGATACATCCTAATTGCTAATTTTAGTGTTTTATAGAATCCCATAAAAGGAAACAAGGAAACAGGGAGACCCAGGGACTGGGTCTCCAACTGGTCTTCCAACTGTGGGTTGGAAGAGAGTGTAAGTTGAGGATATCAAAGCTCAGAGCTTGAGATTAGCGTAGGGGCGAGAAAGGAGGAGGTGGTGAACAGGAAGAGTACAGTTAGAATCTGGATTTCTGGGTGGACATGGATGCAGTTGTTATGCTGGACCGGAGGCTCTACTGTTTCCTCCTTCTATTACTCTTCACTGTTCCCCACTGCCTTTTGCAGAGTCCTTTTGTTTCTTGGCAAACTGTGCTTCTAAGGCTACTGATGCTGACGCTGGAAGAGGACAAAGATCCTGCTAATTGTAAATGCTTTGATAGTGAAAGAGAGAGTCTTGTCTGCTGAGACGAAGTAATTAATGATTATAGTAGTGTCTTGGAACTAATATGAGCAGCTATTTAAGAAAAAAAATGGAAAAAGCTAATAGAGACTAAGCACAATCATCATTGACAAAATTTGTGTCTAGGGTGGAATGGGTCCTGAAACTCAATTGCTTCCGGGCAAAGGTGATCTGCTTGTATGTTAACATCTCTCTTCTTTTTGATTTGTCACTCAGAGTAGTTAAGAGAATGTTATCTGATTTTATGAAGACCTGAAGATGCTCTTTAAAATCACAGAAAACAGAATCCACTGGACGAAACTTATTTACCAAACATTTCAGCCTTACTCAAAAATATACAACTTTTTAATTAAAACACTTTCCTAGAAATACAGTCAACTTCCCCAATCTGACAAAATGCATAAAATATATCTACACTGCAATTTCAAGCTATGACCTTGAGAATTTTAACACTAGTTTAATTTGCCAATTTTATGGAACAAGTTCTATTTTATAGTATTATAAATTTTTTGTATCTCATATATGTTCATAAATTCTTTTCAAAAGAGGAAATTACTTTTTAAAAAGCATACTCAATTTTAATGATACAGTCTTGAATATGCAGGCATGGTTCATTTACTGAATATTCTTAATTTACAACATTACATTGTATATTTTTATTTCTTTAAAATATGCCTTTTTTGGGCTTTCCTGGTGGCGCAGTGGTTGAGAGTCCGCCTGCCGATGCAGAGGACACGTGTTCGTGGCCCGGTCCGGGAAGATCCCACATACCGCAGAGCGGCTAGGCCCGTGAGCCATGGCCACTGAGCCTGCGCATCCGGAGCCTGTGCTCCGCAAGGGGAGAGGCCGCAACAGTGAGAGGCCCGCATAACGCAAAAAAATTAAAAAATGAAATATGCCTTTTTGTTTACTCTTACATTTTCTGGAAGAACAGCATTATAGAGAATATGCTAGTGAAAAATTCAAATTTTTGTTCCAACCAGTTTGTCCTGAAAAAGCGAATTCCTATGATAAATTAATCATTACAAGGAAAACTGATATAACTAGTCAATTCTTTTTTTATAAAAAAGATATTTCTTTTAAAAAATTTTATTTATTTATTTGCCTGCATTGGGTCTTAGTTGTGGCACGCGGGATCTTTCATTGGGGCGCGTGGGCTTCTCTCTAGTTGTGGTGCATGGGCTTTAGAGATTAGTTGCGCCGCGGTATGTGGGATCTTAGTTCCCCGACCAGGGATCGAACCCATGTCCCTGCATTGGAAGGAGGATTCTTAACCACTGGACCACCAGGGAAGTCCCCAGAAGATATTTCTAATTTAAAATATTGCACAAGGAAGAACCCATTCCAGCAGAAAAACGGAATGCGAATTAACTACCCAGAATGGATCTTGGGCTTATGACTATATTTAGTTATGATGTTACTTTTGTTGAAGCAGATTGTTTTCATGTATTCATAAAATATAAATGTAGAGGAACTATGTTGCAGTTACATTTATGTACAAATAATAGGCTGGTTTAATTTTCTGTAATTTACCTTACTTAGGATACCATGGAGAGAAAGAAAAATACGATATACAATTTTGTGTAATTTTTTGAGTAGTGTATGTACTTGATAGAGAAAAAACATAAAGTAATGTGTATCCCACATACCATTTTATAACCATATACATTGTATAGGCTATGTGTGCAACTGATACAAAATTATGACAAAATAATGCACACAGTTGACCCTAGGTCATTGACAATTTCAGAAGGTATCTTCAGCTATTTTCAGTCTCTGAAGATTTAATTTTTGGTTGCATGTATAGTTCATTACGTGGCTTTGATGCAACATTTTCATACGTTACTTTCCTCTTCATTGAAGAATATGATTGACAGATCAGTTTTGCTTCTCCTTAAGGTCAAATGAAGTTTTGAATGAATTGGATTCGCTATTCCATAGAAAACAGAGTTAGTAGCCACTGTCAAGTCAGCCTTAATTAACACATACTCTGTAAGTAAATAGTGGTTGGTAATTTACTAGTCTACCTTCCAGTTTAACCATTGAATATATATTCTATAATGTTCAGCATAGGAAAGATAGATTAATTATATGAAAAAAGTTCTTACTTAACTAGAAGGATATTTATATATTAAAGGTATGAACATTTTAATTGTCATCCATACGTTATTTCCCCCTCATATGCAGAATGGAAAAATAATCTTTAAAAATGCCACAAATAGAATCAAAAGTCAAACTACAAGCTTGGGGGGAATCATCCTAACACATGATAAGGGGATCATATCCTTCATATACAAAAAGTTTTTATAAATCACTAAAAATGACAAATTTCCCCAAGAAAAGTGAGCAATGAACAGGTATGTCACAGGAATATATTCTCAGCAGTTGAGTTAAAAGATCAAAACTTAAGAAAAATGTTCAATATTACCAGTAAACTAAGAAATGCAAATTATGATGAGGTGCCAGTTTTTTAAAAACCTACATTTAAAAGAAATCTCAGGGCTTCCCTGGTGGTGCAGTGGTTGAGAGTCCGCCTGCCGATGCAGGGGACACGGGTTCGTGCCCCGGTCTGGGAAGATCCCACATGCCACAGAGCGGCTGGGCCCGTGAGCCATGGCTGCTGAGCCTGCGCGTCCGGAGCCTGTGCTCCTCAATGGGAGAGGCCACAACAGTGAGAGGCCTGCATACCGCAAAAAAAAAAAAAAAAAGAAATCTCAATACATAGTTTGTACAGTTGTTGGGAAATGTGCACTGCTGGTGGGAGTCTACAATGGGTACAAACTTTCTTGAGAGTAATCTGAGACTCTGTCTCTCTGTCTCTCTCTCTCTATATATATGATACAAAACCTTTAAAATGTTTACACCCTTTCGTTCTATAATTCCACTACTATGAATGTATCCTAAAAAAACAATCAGAGATGTGCACAGAGATTTACAAAAATGTTTAATATACTGTTGTCTGTAATAGGAAAAACTGAAAACAACCAAAATCAAAATTAAGTTTTGGAGTCATTAAATAAATTATGGCATACATTAACATTAATGAATATATAAAAATTAAAAATCACATTCTTGAAGAATATGTATAGGTGTGGGAAACATTTCCAAAATAGTAAGTAGAAAAATATAAGACAGTAGGTCCCAATTTTTAACATATATATAATATACTTATATATCATATACATTTATATATTATACATACATAATTTTTTTCCTGTGTATATACATAGAAAAAAGATTGGATACACATTCAAATATAAATAATGATATCTCCTGCTAACATGATTACAGATGGTTTTTTTTTTGTAATTTTCTGTATGTAAAACGTTTTCCATAATAACCATGTTACTGATCCAATGGTTTTCCCCCAGGGGCCCTTTCGAATTAAGCTCTTCCATTTATGTCACTAAACAATTACCCAGGGTCCAGTGGCACGCAAAAGCGAGAACCAGGCTTGCTCAAAAGTGGACCATTCAGAGTAGTTCCCTCTAGTGGAAACAATGGAGGTAAAGGACAGGTTACTAATGCCTCGTATTGAGCTTCAGAGTTCCCCACTCTCCACACATCCGTCTAGGAAATGCCATCCTAAGCTATGCCCCAGGTATGGTTTACCATACCGTAAGGGCATGGTTTTCCCTTAATGGCACTGCAATGGCATTGCATTGCCTCCTCACTCCCAGGAAAAGTCTGGGGGCACTTCTGAGATCTGCCATCTAAAATGAGTAATCCCTAGTACCTGTGGGTTATAATCTGCAAAACACTCTTCCCTTTTCTAGGGCTTAGCCTGATCCTTGTGTGCCTACCTTTTCATATATCAGCTGGGTTAAGTCAGTGAATGGATATTCTATGCCAAACCAATCTTGTTTTGCCAGCTTACTCCTTTCCTTTCCTTTGGAAGCCAAGGCCTACCTTGAAAATTCCCTGAGAAAAACCCCGGTCATTGAAAGAAGAGGATTCAGTATGCTGTATGCTCAAAGTCCTGATTCAGCACTAAGGAATGTTATTTTTAGATGGACTATAAAACTGAAACCCTGATCCCTTATTTACTAAAGATCTCTTAGGAATCTCTGTGAGATGACAGGTTTCATACTTTATCCCTTATACATTTGCTTTGCATTTTAAAACTTCTCTATAGTGTCCTGATTGCTACCTGAAATCTGTATTAATGCTGTGGGTAAAATATGGAGATCAGATTACAGTAAAAAATAAAACTCTTTTGGGCTTCCCTGGTGGCGCAGTGGTTAAGAATCCGCCTGCCAGTGCAGGAGACACGGGTTCAAGCCCTGGTCCGGGAAGATCCCACGTGCCGCGGAGCAACTAAGCTCATGCACCACAACCACTGAGCCTGCGCTCTAGAGCCCGTGAGCCACAACTACTGAGCCCATGAGCCACAACTACTGAGCCCATGAGCCAAAACTACTGAAGCCCGCGTGCCTAGAGCCCGTGCTCTGCAACAAGAGAAGCCACCGCAATGAGAAGCCCGCGCACCGCAATGAGAAGCCCGCGCACCGCAATGAAGAGTAGCCCCCGCTTGCCACAACTAGAGAAAGCCCACACGCAGCAACTTAGACCCAACTCAGCCAAAAATAAATAAATAAATAAATTTTAAAAAATGTCTGTAATGAAAACAAAGTAAATTAACTATTAATTCTATGCAGTTGCTAAAAATATTTTTATAACTTTAAATTTTTTATGTTTGTTGCAATACAGTTAGATGTTGAAAAAGCTATGTTAAACATTTTAATATAGAATATATGCATTTTTTGTCAGTATAAGTACTGACAATAATCTTTAAATTTTTAATTTTTCAGTCTCTCTCTTTTTCTAATATATCCACATTGCAGTTTTTTCCTGAGATTAGTACACTTTCATTTGTCCAGATATACTTTTCTGTTGTGTGTGTGTGTGTGTGTGTGTGTGTGTGTGTGTCTATTACATGTTTGTTCAAATGCCAAGGGCACCTAAGCTAGTTTCAATTAACTTGTATTTGAAATTTGCTTACCCTCCTAATAAACAAACATTATTTACTGGTTGGTGATGAATATTTTTAGGTAAAGGATTTCGATGAGTGCTGTTCGATAGGACTTTTTGTGATGGCCAGTATGATACCCATTAGATATACAGCTATCAAGAACTTGAAATGTAGCTAATGAGACAGAAGAACTGAATTTTATTCAATTTTAATTAACTTAAATGTAAACAGCCACAAGTGGCTGGAGGCTACCACACTACACAACACAGACTTAGATTTAAACAACTATCCAAAATTCATAAACGGAAAATTCATAATTCATTCAGAAGTGGACTGAGCCAGAGGTGGGATCAGAAGTAGGGTCTTGTGTGGAGCATGTGGGGATAATGTGAGTGTGCAAGTATATATGAGAGTTAACAAGTACGACAAACAGGTTTTCTCTAGTGTTATATCTGTTTTTCATTTAAATCATATTTTCTGTTATGTTTAGGTAAATACTGTTTGGGTAAATGCTATAAGGTAAATACTCTTCGTAAACTAGTAAAATGGAAATACTATCAGAGTCCAAATAAATGGCTTTTTCTTGGTCCTCATTTTTATGTGTAAGAGAGCAAAGAAATAAGTGAGAATTCTAATTCGAAAAACTATTTCAAGACACACTCTAGGACATCTCAATGGATATGTATGAATGTAAACCAGTTCCCTGCGCTACCCCATCTGTCTTGGTCCTCTTTGACAACACTGCTGGACCACCCCTTTCTCTCGAACCCCTCTCCTTCGGCTTCCTGAGCATCCTTGCTGGGTCTCCTGCCCTTCTGCCTAGTCCATTTTCTTTTCTGTCACTTCTTTCTCTTTCAGCCACTTAAATGTAGATGTTACCTTTGGTTCTGCCCTTGGTCTGGCCCTATTGCTTCTATGCTTTCTGATTTCTGTCCTCTTTCTCATGGTTTCAACTGTCATCTTTATGCATATAATTACTCAACTGTAATGTACTTATCATATAGAAAAATAATCAGTATAGAAATATAATAAAGTGCATCATGTAAAAGGTGTTAACGTATTGCCTTTAAAAACACTGTGGATTTTTTGTTCAGCACGTGGAATTAGATGTGGATTTAAGAGGTTCAGGAATCAATCCCTGGAAGCTCCTTCACCCCCTTTCCTTTTTTGTCCAGTATATAATACAGGAATAACTTATACAGCCAATTTACCACATAATTTTTGGAAACTTTTCCTAATTAAGAAATATTTCTAATCTGGCTTTCATCTGAAAAGTAAATGATAGAGAAGATTTTATTTTGAACAGATTCAATATTATTAATTCTCTTTAAAGTTGCATATGCTCCATAATTTAAAAAGTAGTTATGCTTAAAATTGAAAAAAAAAATTCCATCCAGCACTTGGTATACATTTCCCTTAAACTCATTAATTCATAAAGCTATATATTTTTAACAGCACTGTTTTCTATCATTGTGTTTTTAATAGCAAATACAGAGTTTCAGCTACATTATAATTTAAGTAGGCTTTTGTTAAGAAGGCCATTGTTTATAGAACTCTCTGTGAAATGGTTTCTATGGAGAAATGAGTTTCCCAGATGGAACTCAGAATCCTTGGCTCAAACCTCTGCTGCTTAGCAAGAGGGGAGCTAGCCACTTCCCTGCCATCTCAGGTGCCAAGGAACCTTTGCTCAACCACACCTTGGAGCAGGGGACTAGCTGGCATCCCTGCTTTCTTCTCAGTATAAAAAGGGATTCTGGGAAGGAAGGTGATTTCTTCCCCATGCAACCTTGGTGCCCACAGCAAAGAGAATTGTGTGTGAAACTAGGTGGCAGAAGGGTACAAAATATTCTTAAATCTTGGCTTCTTGAGCTGGGACATATATATTTTATCTAGGAGGAGAGGTAGACGTTTCCTCTAAATGTATGTTAACATGTATGTTATGTGTACTAAAAAGGAACAGACATTACTGATAAGTTGTTTTAATTGAGTCTCTTTTTCAATTGGCATTTTCTTCCCATGTACGTGTATAAAATTAAATGTGGTTTCTCGTTGACATTAGTCAATATAATCATGAATGAAAGTGGGTATTTTAGGGTAATACTGCACTGGAATGTCTTAAATAACTACAGAAGTGGTAATTTAGCTCCTCTGCCACTCTTATATATGATATATAAGTAAATAACAGCAATCAGACCTTTATTATTAGGCAGATTTCTGGATATCACAACGATCTGGATAAAATTACCTGTGACATATCTAACTTCTTAAAGATAACCATGGAGATACTGAAGCCTAAAGCTGCTGTGGTCAAATATGACTGTAAACATTACTCTCTCTCTTCCTTAAAACTTAAAAAAAATTTTTTTCTACTTAGCAACTTTATTACGATCTTGGGGTCCTTTCTTTTTCTTATCACTAAGTGAGGGGACATTTGAAGATTTCAATTACAATCTCTATTTTTCAGTTGATTCCCACATCTCTCTCCCTTTCTACCCTGCACCTCCGGCTTCTTTCTACTTGGGTGCTTCCACAAAGATATCTCACCAGCAACACAGATTTAGCATTTAAAATCCAATCTCATCTCTTTCACTCAGCAATCAAACTTCTCCTGATTTCTTTCTTTTTCTCAACGGTAACACTATTTTCTGTCATCCAAACTAAAACTAGTCATCTTATATTTCTCCCTCTTCTTGTTCCCTACACCTGCTAAGTTGCATAGTCAGTCCATTTTTACTCCATGTCTTTCCTGTTGACCCCTTCCTTTGTCCACCATTGGTACGTCTCATTACTGCATGCCTAGCTGTTACCATTCTTGTAACTGGTAACTCTATCTTAAGTGTCTCTCCTTCCAACTCACCTCCATAATGCTTCCCAAGAATCATCTTTTGGTTGCTAAGTTTTCTAGGAATAACAATCCACTTATTAGATACGTCCTTTGCCTCTTCACTTTTCTAATTATTTAAAAACATGTGCGTTTTTGGCAGGGCTATTTGGTACCTGTTGCCTTAGTGGAAAATGACAAAAGTTGAGTGATTATTTATCATACTTTCTTTTTTGACCTCAGGGGAAAAACAAGGGTATTAAAGGTGCATTTTGGATTTACCTCTCTTAATGGATTCCGAATAATTTGTTTCAGTGTCAGAGATGTTACCTGCTATGTGTCTGTATTTTATGCAGTATACACAAAGCTGGGAGAATGTAAGTGGTGAACTCTGGTACCTTTGCAGGATGGGAAGAAACAAGTGAACTGGCCTTGTGTCTCTTGCTTTCATCAGTCACAGAGGCTAACCAACCTTTCACAGTGCTGAGCTCCTGAATTCCTGATTTAGGTTCACAATAGATATCTGTTAAATGATTATACTCTGAATTGGCTCAAATCATGACAAAATTATGGGTTACTCTAAACCTACTGCATCCCATATAGCTCAAATTCCTTCTTAGTATTTAATCCTCAGTCAAAATGATAAATTTGATTTTCACTAAATATGTCTGAGGGACACACAAACGCAGTTACAGTGATTATATTATCTCTGAGATGTGGAGCTGAGGGGGAGGAATGCTTAAAATATTGCACTTTAAAAAAAATGAGCCTGTCTTAATTATATGATGAAAAACTAATGAAAAATAATATACCTAGAAAACGTAAATGACAATTTGCCTTAGGGATTTCCCCGTTTTGGAATACATTTTAGAATCTAAATTGCAATATATCTAAGTCAAGACTCTTAAACGGTGGAAGAAACAGGGTCATTTCTTGGCCTTTCCTTGATACATTCACTGTGTGATACAGCTTGTCATCAAAGTTACTTTTCCTTATTTATTCTGACACGGAAACAAAGTAGTTCTTAAAGAAACGGGGGTGGGGTGGGGAGACCTAGCGCACATCACTGAGCTTCTGTTACAAAAGATGAGTGCTTATCACAGCGCATAAGAATAAAACTCTCACGTAAGGAGCTTTAACAGACTGCCTTTAAAAACACTATAGCTTTTTATAAAACTACTCAAAAGGATTTGTCGATAAGGAGTTTCTGACCACTCAGTAAACATCTCTTGCTCTATTTCACTCACACACACGCGCGCGCACACACACACACACACACACACACACACACACGCAGGAGATTATCCAGACTTGAAAAGAAGTGGTTAAAACTGTTGCAAAATGTTTTCTTCATTATGTTTATCACACCTCTCCTGGCAGCTTTTTCATAACTTTCCTCCTTATGCTTTTCTGTACTCCATTTCCCACCGCTGTCTGAATTTTCCGGGAATGCTAATTGCCACCACAGTGGATACAGCACGACTAAAGGGACAAGTGGTCAATCTGTTTTATAGCGTTTTTCCAAAACAAACACTGCCTCCCCGTGTCAAAAGGTAGCCTGGAGGGTTTAAGGAAAATCCAGAGCTGGGTGACAAGGGCTTTGCGGCAGTGGGAAGCAGCCCCTCTACTCGGTTGTCCTGTGACTCCCCGCGCCTCAAGCTGCGGCCAACTCTGGCTCTTCTCCTGTCTTTCCAACCCGGCTCCTGACTGCCAACCCATATTGGAGTGTGGGCCTGCGGGTGCTGCACCGGGGTGACAACTGTCTAGATGCGACATGCATTCTGTAGGGGGTCCAAGCCATCACATTGGTGCAAAGATACCTGTCTTCGAGTGCAAACTGATTCCCTCTAGCCCCAGGACCGGGATTGCCTTTTTTTTTTTTGGTGAGGAACCTGGGTGGTTCCGACCTTAAGGCCGCTCATCTGCTCCTCCTCCCCAACGAGGCTCCCACTCCAGGGTCCAGGGCTCCCTTCGCCCGATGCTCGCGCACCCCTTGCATTTCCTCCCTCCCCGGGCACCCTCGTATTTCCTCTTTCTGCTCCCAGCCCTGCGTCTCTCCCCTTCACCCTCCCACCCCGCCCGCCTGCAGCCACATGACAGGAAGGGCTCCGCCACACGACGTCACCAACGTCCGCGCCCCCGCCCCCGCGCTCCCCCCGCCCCGCACGCAGGGGGCGACCGGCGGAGGGGCGAACGTGGTCGGCGCGCTCCGAGCTCCCCAACCAGAGCTCGCCAGAGCGCCGCCACGGCGGCCGCCGCCGAGCCGGCGCGCGGGTTCCCGGATGTGCGGCGCTCGCAGAAGCCCCGCCCCCGCTGCCGGCTCCGCGCGCGCCCCCGCCCTCCGCCCAGAGCGCCGCTGCGCTCCGCTTTCCCCTCCCTGTCCCGCCCTCCCCCTTTTTCGTGCCTTGAGGTTGCGGGTCAGCGCGAGCCACTGCAGTGAGTCCGTTACGGCTCCTGCGCGGGCGCGAGCACGAGCGCGAGGCTGCAGCCCCCGAGCCTCCTGGCCCCCTTTCCCCCCCGTTTCTGTCTCTCCCCCTTCTCGCCGTCTCTCCTCCCGCGCTCTCCTTCTCTGAATCTCGACCTTAATTTCTCTTTTCCTTGCCCGATCCCGCGTGTGCCCAGTCACCCGGCCGGCGCGGTCTCCGCGGCGCCGCCTCCCCTCCCCCAGCCCGCACCCCCTCCCCCGCGGGCGTCCCGAGGGCCGCAGCCGCCCCAGCCGACCGTAGTTGGGCCGCCGCCGCCGCCGCCGCCGCCGCCGCAGCTTCCTGCGGGAGCCAGTCTGAGCGCCGACACTCCTCCGCGCGAGCGAGCCGCCGACCGCCCAGCAAAATGGTGAGCCTTTGGCTTCCCCACGCACCATCGCTCCCCGCCCGCCGCTTCCAGGGGCGGGGGCGAGTCCGGACGCCCCGGGGCGGCTTCCCCCGGTGGAAAATTCGAGAGACCCGAGAGAGCCCCAGCGGCCCGGGGGCGGCGGGCGGCCTATTGACAGAACGGCGGGGCCCCGCCGCCCGCCCCCGGGCCTCCGCGGGGCGCCCCTCCGCACCACCACCCCCCCGCGCCCCCGGGATTCCGCCCCGGCCTCGACACCCCGCTGCCCGGGCCGTCCGCTCCGGACAGCCCTCAGATCGGCCTGCCTTCCCTTTCTCCGGACCCTCTTCCACGTGGAGCCCCCCCCTCACCCCCAGACTCACTCTCTCAAGTTCGGGGAGATTCCGGAATCCTGTGGAAATCATGTGTGGCAAATGGCCCTTTATATAAGACCCACTTTCTCTCCAGGGCTGCTCTTTCTCCCACTCATACTCTGTTTTCAAGCAACGAGCCTTGGAAGGAATTCTGCCTTACTTCCCCCTCTCCAGTTCGTGTTTATTTCACTGCTGTTTGCAAACGTACGAGGTTTTTTGTTTTTTGGTTGTTTTTCGCTGCTGCTTTACTCTGCAGTGGCGAACCGGAGAGGTCTAAGGTGTAGATTCATGAAAACAAGTCTAAATTCGGTTTGTGATAAACGGAGATACTTATTTTTTAGTGCTTACTTACTGCCAAGGGTTTTTCGTTTTCTTTGTTACCTTCGTAAGTCTCTCCTGTGCTGATTGTTTTTGAATCATGGCGATTTAAATTTGTCTTTCCTTAGCCTCACATTAATCCCTAGGTAGAATTCACTGCTGTAGTGTTTCCGACCGACGCTAGGGGTGTGTCTCCCGCCTCTGTCACTGTAGCCAAGAAATCAACGACGCCCTTTTAGCCTGTTACCCTACCGGTTTTCTCGCTCCGGCTAGCCGGTGCAGTTTCCTCTTTGTAATCAAGAATTGCATGCATAGTAGAAAAAGTTTGCAGTGCTTTTTCATCTATATCAGATATCCGAACAGTTGATTTGGTCGTTAGGCTTTTTCTACAAGTCTTTGAACAGTTGTCCGAAGATTTTTCGACGGATTGCTTGGCGTAATGTCTTGCACCTTGTAATTGCATTTATTTCACCTTGTATGTAGATATTAAGCATTTCAAAATAGAGCGGTGGGTGAGTGAAGAGAGAAATTCTGTGGACTGCAACTTGGGATCAATTTGTGTGATTGGGGGGGAAGAAAGTGACATTAGTCAAGTAAGTCAGCTTTTATTTAAAACAGGACAAATGATTAAGCGCACCTATTAGTGTCCTTAAAATTCAGATTAGGAGCAGACTTAATAAATGATTAGTGGTTTTGATATGTAGAGGAAGTTTTACCCTGCCAACTTCGGAGGCAGCTCAGAGACGATTTTGGCCTTCCGAGTCAAAACTTAGGCTTTTCGAGACCTACAGAAAACAAGTTAGAGCGGAGCCATTCATAGTGCAGCCTTTTTTTTTTTTTTTTTTTGCATAATCTTTTGGAGTTATGAATTGAACTTTAGTGCTTTAATACAACTTCTCTATACATGTATTTTACCTGAAGGTCCAGATCTTGAAGATCTTTGTCCAGTGTTTTTACCTTTATTTATAAATGATACGTTTTGAGGAACAGTGACCTAGTCTTGTTGTTTATGCAGTGTATAGCAGAATGATCTGCTTTCCAAATAGTTTTTTTTTCTTGAACAACACGCTGAATTTTGAAAATTCTCTTTTAGGTCTTAAATTTATCTTCCTGATACTCAGTGTTTCCTTATTTTTCAAAAATATTTTAAAATCACCGTATGAGATTTTTTTCTTCCAGGTCATTATTTCTCTCTTCTTTACAGTTTCCTTTTTAGTATTTATTTTCTGATTCACTCTTGGCTTTTTTTCCTGCCGTCCTCTCAATAACATTTCAGGACATAATTTGTTGTGACAGTGGCCCCTCAACTTTTAGGATTATGTTGGTCTGCTGAATATAGCACTGGTTCGAAAGTGTCAGGACTGTAGCTCAACTCTGCCATATGGAATATTGATTAATTCAAATAAATTGGACTTTGGAGTGATCTGGTTCATTTATCTTGTTAATTGGGCATACAGTTCTGAAAACTTTCATTCCCTTTGGAAAATCTTTATAACTTTTACTGAGTGTTATGGACATACATTTTTGTCAGCAGATTTTAATTTATGAATATCAGTGATTAATTCAAGTAAGGGGAAAGTAAAAAGGTTTAGAGATTGAATTGAGCCTATCAAGAATCTTTTTTGACAGGTATTAATTTTACTTGCTACCTTAAAAGTAGCCTACTTCTTTTTTTCCTGTTATATCCCTTCATCTCTATTTGGGTCATATTAAACTGTTGAGCAGATGGGCTGAAAATTATGCATATGCATATAAAAATGTGAGTACTGAGCTCCAAAGAATTTTTCTTGAACCATTACTGGTCAGTTGTCTATGATTAAATAAATGGATGTTTATTTATTGAAATAAATATATCATCAATATTTTCTCTAGGTAGGTATGTATAGATTTAGATAGAGTACTTAAGTGTTACACACAGAGGTAAAATAAGAATAAAATAATCAAGTAGAATGTTTAGATCGGTGTGATTGAAAACAGCCTCTCAGTAATTTTTGAAGGAGTAAATCTTGTAGGGGCATTTTTAGAAACAGTTAACTTTTTATGTATCAGATGTAGTTTTTACTGTGTCATTAGTGTAACTCAGAAATATGACCAGGTGTTTTGGTATCTTTTTTTCGTTGGAATAGGTAATACAAATTTTGTTTTGGATGCATATGTGAACATAGTGCATAAATAATTAGTTATTCTTTTAAGTTTTGTTTCTTAGGCCAACCTTACATATCATAAGTGACCTTCTTTATGTTTTTGTGTTTTTAAACTTTGTATTACAATTATCTCCACCATCTGTAAATAGAACCTAAAACACATTTATTGCTGTCTACAATAACTGCACTTGGAGTTGTACACAGCATATTTTAGTTTGAATTCTCTGACCAAGAAAGGCTACTTCAGAAAAAAGCAAGCAACCTGTCTTATGGCCAGCAGAATTAAAATTCAGATCAATCATAAAGAGAAAATTTCTCCATTTACTATGTCCCGTAGTGGTTAAGAAAATAAAAGCGTTCAGAGTACAAGGCAAAGAAACTGACTAAGGGTCAGTCAGCAATGAGAGAGGGACAGACAAGTGTGCGAGGATCAGGCATCTGTCATAGGTTGTAAGGCAAGCAAAAGTACAAGGCAGTGTAAGAAGTCAGCTTGGGCCAGGAGGATTAAGCCAGTCAGACAGACCTGTGGGCCCAGAGTCGGGGCAGTCTGCAGGGATTCGTTCAGATGAACAAATACTTGTAGGTTTCGTCTGCATTTCACTGGTTACTCTGCCAGGCTGTGGAGGATATCAAAATGATTAAGGCAGGTTTCCTGCCTTCATTTAAGTAGAGAACATGAGACAACTGCCAATAGGTGTGAAAGAAAGTTAGCATGTTACCATATGAATAATATACACAAAGCTGGACAGAAATTGAGGAAAGAGCAAAATCAGTTTCTTTGGGGATTAGGGGAAGTTTTATGAAGGAGGTGACAATTGAGCTGGGTCTAAAAAGATTAGCATTGCAGTAGGCAGAGTTGGAGGTAGCTAGGAAAAGACTCTAAATCCTGGAGCTAGGAAGAGAGAACATAGATTTGGAGCACTGACACTCAAACTGTGATGCCTGGACAGCATCAGCATCATCTGGGAACCTGTTACGTCCCACCCTGAACCAGCTGAATCTATAACTCCGGGGCTGGGGCCAAGCAGTCTAGATTTATATACCTCTGGGTAGCTCTGATCTATGCTAAATTTTGAGAGCCACTGTTTAGAGAATAGCATGGAATGTATTTATTTAAATTTTAGTTGAGTGTCTGTTAATATACCTAGCATTGACTATACAAACAGGAGACATAATTATAGTTTCCAAGGAACTTAATCAACTAGGTGAACAAGACAATTATTATGCAGTGTGATATGTGCTATTAACAGACTAAACATGGGGTGCTGTAAGAGCACATGGCAGCGGAGAGGTGTAATCCAAGCTGAGGTGGGGATTGGATGGAGAGATGAAGGAATGTCACTCAAAGAAAGCTTCATGGAAGAGACGGTGCCTGAGCTGAGGCTTAAAAGGATGAATATTTAGCCAGTGGGAAAGACACTCTAGGTAGAAAGCTTTATGTTTAAAGCCACTGAGGAATGAATATATAAGCCAGTTCAGCATGGCTGGAGGGTAGGGGGGTAGGGTGGAATGGAGAGACAGAGTGGTCAGGTAGATTGATGCAGGATCCTAGAAGGGTTTGCATATCACATGAGGGAATTAATATTTTTTTCCTTAAAGCCTGTGGGAAGTTATTGTTTTTAAGCAGGAGAATGACATCGTCTCATTTACTGTTTTAGAGGGATCAATCTTATGGTCATGTGGATAAAATAGGGTAGCTGAATGTAGACATGGGGACCAATTAAAAAATTATTACTGTAAAGTGAGATATTAAGGACCTGAAAGAACATAATAACAGTGCAGATGGAGAGGAGGGACCAGGTATGAGACACATTTAGGAGGCAGAAGATAGGACTTGGTGACTTGGATTATGGGGAAGGAGGGGGTGAATCTTGCTGTGGCTTCTGGCTTGGGTGACTGGATAGATAATACTGCCATCCACTCAGCAAATATTTATCAAGAGCCTATGTACTTGGGTAAGATTTGATTCGAGGGATACCCTAGAATGCTATTCCGCCCTCAAGAAACATCCAGCTTTCTAGGTTGACTGTTGTTTCATCTCTAGTCTTCTCTCATCATTTGGTAATTACTGCTTAGAATGCTATGTTGCACGAGTCTAAGTTCAATAAGATAGAGTGTTGTGAAATATTAACAGTGCCTGCTGCATAGATACCATGGTCTAGGAGCTAGCAGAAGGAGCCTGACGGCCTGGAGGCAGGAAGGGGCAGCATGTCCGAGCAGTGACTCTCAGAATGTGGGAACCTGACGGCCTGGAGGTAGGAAGGGGCAGCATGTTCGAGCAGTGACTCTCAGAATGTGGGAACCTGACGGCCTGGAGGTAGGAAGGGGCAGCATGTTCGAGCAGTGACTCTCAGAATGTGGGAACCTGATGGCCTGGAGGTAGGAAGGGGCAGCATGTTCGAGCAGTGACTCTCAGAATGTGGGAACCTGACGGCCTGGAGGTAGGAAGGGGCAGCATGTTCGAGCAGTGACTCTCAGAATGTGGATCCTGAACTGGCAGCATCAGCATCATCTGGAACCTTGTTAGAAATGCACATTCTCTGTCTAGGAGATACAGGAGAAGTAGATTTGGAGGAGTGGTGATGATTTCTACCTTGGACATGGTGAATTTAAAGTAGTCATGGGGGGACTTCCCTGGTTGCGCAGTGATTGGGAGTCCACCTGCCAATGCGGGGGAAAAGGGTTCAGGCCCTGGTCCGGGAGGGCCCCACGTGCGGTGGAGCGGCTAGGCCCGTGCGGCATGACTGCTGAGGCCCGCGCGCCTGGAGCCCGTGCTCCGCAGCAGGAGAGGCCGCGGCGGTGGGAGGCCCGTGCACCGCGGCGAGGAGTGGCCCCCGCTTGCCACAGCTGGAGAGAGCCCGCGTGCACCAATGGAGACCCAACGCAGCCGAAAATAAAAATAAAAAAATTTATATAAAATAAATAAATAAAGTAGTCATGGGTCACCTAGGTGGATATGACCAACAGGTAATTGGCTATATCTGGATCTGGAAGAGAAATGTGGGCTTATATTAAAGATTTGAGTGTTGTGTGTATTTGTTCTAGGTAGTAATTGAAGTCATGAAGCTGAATGAAATCCCATAGAGAAAGAATATAAAACGATAAGAGAAGAGGACAAACCCTAAAGAACACTGCATTTAAGAGGCAGGTAGGAGATGAGGAACCTGTCAGTGTTGTCTGAGAATAAATAGGTAGTTGGAAAATTAGCAGAGTGATGTCATATTTGAAGGAGTCAGCAGTGTCTAGATTTTGCAGAGATCAGGAAAGAGAAGAACTTAAAAGTGTCTTTTGGGGACTTCCCTGGTGGCGCAGTGGTTAAGAATCCGCCTGCCAATGCAGGGGACATGGATTCGAGCCCCGGTCCAGGAAGATCCCACATGCTGCAGAGCAACTAAGCCCGTGCGCCACAACTACAGAGCCCGCGCATCTAGAGCCCGTGCTCTGCAACAAGAGAAGACACGGCAACGAGAAGCCCACGCACCGCAACAAAGAGTAGCCCCCGCTCTCTGCAACTAGAGAAAGCCCACGCGCAGCAACAAAGACCCAATGCCACCAAATAAATAAATAAATAGTGACTGTACCAGTTTACATCCCCGCTAACAGTGTACTAGGGTTCCCTTTTTTTAAAAAAAAAAAGTGTCTTTTGGAGGGATCAGAAGAGTTCTGGTGACTTTGGCAATAGTACAGAAAAACACCATTTTGTACTGGTAGCAAGGAAAGCCAGGATGCTGTGAGTTGAGTAATAAATGGGTGGCCAGAGATTGAGTAGAGACTGTTCTTTAATGCTTTGACTTACGGAGAGATGATGAAATTTAGAAAATTTAGGTTTGAGGAAGAATTTATTTTGGGGGTTAAGAGAACAAGCCAGGAAGGAGGGAGCAGTTGAAGACTCAAAGAGAAAAGATGGAATTCTTAATAGTTTGAGGGCCCCAGGGAGGTAGGAGGGTATAATGAGTCTCCTTAGACAAGAAGAGAGATTTTTCTCATCCATTGACATGGGAGAGAGGAGATAAAAATGAAAACTATTATAGAGGTTATAATCTTTGAGACAGCAACTTCAATTAAGCCCTAGGTAATGAAAATAAAATTGCAAAGAAATGTAAACTGAGAATGCAGAGGCCTTGTCTTTGTCTTTTCATTGTTATATTCCAAATACTTGATATATGATAGATAATTAAGTAGCGTTTGAAGAAGGAACATGTGGACAAATAAGTAGAATAAAGGAGTAAGTGCTGATGAGACAGTGGAGGCAGTGAGCGTCAGTTTTGAGACATTTATGGAAAAATGGACAAAGAAAAGTTAACTCTAGTCGTTTACAGTTGAGGTAATTCTTTGCAGGATAGGAGATGTCAGTATTTTTATTTTTATTTTTATTTTTTGGCTGCGTTCGGTCTTCGTTGCTGCGTATGGGCTTTCTCTAGTTGTGGTGAGTGAGGGCTACTCTTCATTGCGGTGCACGGGCTTCTCATTGTGGTGGCTTCTCTTGTTGCAGAGCACGGGCTCTAGGCACATGGGCTTCAGTAGCTGTGGCACACAAGCTCAGTAGTTGTGGCTTGCAGGCTCTAGAGCGCAGGCTCAGTAGTTGTGGCACACGGGCTTTGTTGCTCCGTGGCATGTGGGATCTTCCCGGACCAGGGCTCGAACCCGTGTCCCCTGCATTGGCAGGCAGATTCTTAACCACTGAGCCACCAGGAAAGTCCCAATGTCAGTATTCTTTAGAGTTAGAAGAGAAGCAGGGAGAGGGATCTGTGAGGAAGAGGATGATTAGTGGAATGAGCCCTAGAAGTGGTAGAAAGAAGATGGGTAAAAGGAAAGGAGGGACATCAAAAAAGAGGGAAAAAAACAAGGTGAGGAGAGTAGGCCATGATGACAGGTATGTTTTAATAATGGAGTTCAAACTAGGTGACCTAAAATCACCTCAGCAACTGGGGCTAGTTTGAGGCAAGATCATCTGCTGAAGTTGAGAATGAGGCTGAGGTGAATGGGGTGAGGTTGAGGGTGAGGAGTATGGAAAACAAACGATTACAGTATAGATTTTGAAAGATTTGATAGGCAGTTAACAGGGTATTAAGTAAACCTTATTAAATAGTAGGTGGACCCAGGACTTAGGAAATTAATCTAGGAAACAGGAATTTTAACAAGAAAATAGCTTAATACTTTGTCAGTCTTTGCGTTAGTAATTTCTGATCAAATTACAGTTCTAAAAGGAACTGTTTTCTGAGTTCAGGTTTTATGGTAAGGGGAACATCTAGTTGAAGGTTAATACTCTTAAAACTTTTTTAAAGTTCTAAGCACACAATACATTTGCTTAAAAAATAATACCACACTGAAAGGTATACAGTGGAAAGTCTTTCCTGGCCATCCATTCTCCTTGTGTTGATCATTGTTAGGTTTCTCGTATATTCTTACAAGAAGTTTATTTTGGTGTGTTCCCCCCATCCTTTTTTTTTAAGCTATGCCAGTGTGTGGATTTATTAATCTTTTATAATTTAGCTTTTATTAAGATTAAAAAGGTCAGACTTAAAGAGATTTTTAATGATGTCATGCTGTAGTTTACAGATTACAGGCAGTTTTATTCCAAGGTAAGCATTGAGTCAAAAACAACTCAGCATAATTTTTTAAATTAGTTAGCAGTTTCATAATGGTTGAGGTTGGTACTTCAGCTAGGGTCTGAACTATGTCAATATTCTTATGAAATTACTCTAGGGAAAATACTATTTTACTAGAACATTTTTTGTACTTACTTTTCCACTTAGCACCTTATTAACAACATGGATAACAATTTTTTAAATTAAAAAGAGAAAATGATCTCTGAAGTGTAGTGGAGAAAGCATCTATTTTATTTCAAGCTTGCCAGATTAAAATTTCTTCCTCACTTTTGCCCTTCCAAATAAACTTTTTATTCAACAGTCCATATTCACTTTCTCCCTTTCCTGATTTTTCCTTGGACTCCCATATCCACTTTGTGGTCATGGGTTGACAGTAATTATAGCTAATGTATAGATCTGGTGCAGGAATGAAATTTTGAAATGAAATGTGACTAATTAATGTTTCTGGGTTTGTCTTTGGTTTTTATAGTCTTGTACTATAAAAATATTTAAAACATTTGAAGATTTCTATAGGAAATCCTTTAAAGTTTAGTACAGGTAATTCAGCAAGTCATAGGTTCTTATAGGTTACTTTCTCAGAGTTTTGTTTTGTTAGTTAAAGCCGTTTCTTACCAGTATCATCAGGAGGGCCACGTGGTAGCCCCATTGCTATCCCAGAAAACATTTCTGTAAATGAGATAGCACTTTGACTTGTGTTCTGGGAGCATTATTAAATTCAACTGTGCTCTAGCCAGGTCTCTCTTGACTTTTGTGAACAATACAGAGAATTCACTTTTACTTGTATGTTAGAATTAGGTATGCAGGACTTCCCTGGTGATGCAGTGGTTAAGAATCCGCCTGCCAATGCAGGGGACGCAGGTTCAAGCCCTGGTCCAGGAAGATCCCACATGCCACGGAGCAACTAAGCCCATGCGCCACAACTACTGAGCCTGTGCTCTAGAGCCCACGAGCCACAACTACTGAGGCTGCATGCCACAACTACTGAAGCCCGTGCACCTAGAACCCGCGCACCGCAACGAAGAGTAGCCCCCACTCGCCGTAGCTAGCGAAAGCCCGCATGCAACAGCGAAGGCCCAATGCAGCCAAACATGTATACATACATACACACATACATACATACATTTATTAATTAAAAAAAAAGAATTAGGTATGCAGTTTAAAACCTAGGGATGAGAGTGTGAAGCGCAGCCACCTACAAAAAGAGTCAGACCTTTACCATTGGCATTGTTAGAGCTGTCTGTTAGCACTTTTATTTATTTATACTTTATCTAGTTTCAGGGATGGTTTTCTTTCATATGCTCCTGAGTGCAGTGCCACAAGCAACCTCCTATTATAGGCATGCAGTAAGCTGGCATCCAGCTTATTGCATGCCAGATTGTAAGGCAGTCTTTAATTATTTGCTTATAAGGTAATCTTTAATAAAAATTAGAATGTCAGGAAAAACAAGTGCTAATAGGTAAATAAAGGAAATCTGTGATTTTATGTGTGCTCACGTTGCAACTGTTTTCCTAATAAATAGAATTTCATGAATTATAAACTAGCTCATAGTAATCTTTCTCAAATAGTGAATTTATGAATGAACAGGTATACTTCAGCTCTGCCTTCCTGTCTAGCTGTCATTCTTTCTTTACCATCATACTTTTGACTCATCTGTATTTGCTTACTTTCTGTTTTTCAGTCTTCTACAGTCTAGATCTGTGATGTCCAGTTCAGTAGCTGCTAGCTACATGTGGCTATTTAAACTTTAATTAAAATGAAATAAAATTGCGAATTCAGTTCTTCACAATATCTGCATTTCAAGTGCTCAGTAGCTGCTTATGGCTAGTAGTTACTGCATTAGCGCAGATATAGAAGATTTCCAGCATTGCATGAATGTCTGTTAGACAGCGCTGGTCTAGAATGATAACGCATCTGCATTTTACTGAAACTTAGTATGTTGGCAGTACTCTTCTAATTATCAGCATGAGGTTGGGAGTTGGGAAGATTTGACGTTAGATTCTGGTTCTGCCATTTTCTAGCTAAGTGACCTTGAACAAATGCTATAAACTGTAGACCTTGTTTAGTACATGTGTAAAATGGGAATCACAGCACCTGAGATAGTGGTGACAATAGAGAGTGTCTGGAAATCACTCATTAAATGTATTTGGTTCTTCGTTCTTCTTACTTGACTTCTTTGTTATGTTGGGCCTTGTAGGGAACTCTTAAAATTCTCTCCTCTTCTGGCTTTTGTAACGTTTTCTGCTAGTGGCTCCTCTACCTCTCTGACCATTTTTGATCTTTGTTGCTTGCCTCTCATCTGGCTTTGGTCCAGGGCCCTCTTAAATATGATTGTATCACTTTCCCATTTAAAATCTCATACATTGTAGAGACTAAATCCTTAGCATAGCCTGTAGACTTCATTCGTTCTACTTGCTGTTTACTTCAGCTTCTTCCACCATGTTCTGCTTTCTCTATACTATAGCCACTTAAACCTTACGTTTATTCAGTATTTTATGCTATGTTTGTTTTTCCATCTGTTTATTCTACTCTCAGAGCCTTTTGCATGGACTATGTTTGGAATGCCTCCAAAGTGCCTCAAGTGACTGAGCCTCCCACCCCCATGCCAGGTCAGGCCATGTTCCTGTGTTATACTCTTTTAGTACCTTTTATGTCTTTGTAGCACATGATTAATTAGCTCTATGGGTGTTTGGCTGTTTTCTGTCTCCCCATGATATAATGTGAGTTCTGTGGGAGTGGGCATCATGGCTGTCTTCTTCCCTCTTATACCCCCCTAACTGCCAGTGTAGGCTCGTATATATTATATAAATATTTATTGAATGAGTGAATTGAGTAAATGCATGAATTCTTTGTTTATTCTCAAAGTTTCATCATTTCCTGTGTACTGATGATTCATAGTTTCAGCCCACATCATTCTCTTCTTCTCTAGTCCAGAGTTCTAACTGCTTACTTGATATTTATCTAAATAAGGATGTCTGTAAGACGCCTCAAACTCAGCATAACAAAAACCACATGCATTATATTATCTTCATATTCATGCTTCATTATTCCCTAATTTTTCTTAATGGAAACAGTATCTGTCCATTCACTCCTATCTGGAAACCTGGTGTATATGTTTTACTCCCCTTCACTAGTACCTAAAGCAATCATCAGTTACAGTCTGTACTAAAAGTATGACACAGAACACCTCCTGACCTGGTTTGGAGGTGGGAGGCTTAGTCACTCACTCGAGGGGCTTTTGAGGCATTCCAGACTGGCTCACATACTGTCCATAAAGAGGAAAATGTACTTAACAACGTTCCCAGCATATCAATGCTTGCTGCCGTAAGCAGTGGCAGCTGAATCTAAAGTACACCAACACAGGTGACAGCAGCAAGCTACTGAAGGACAGAGTTCTGTGTACTCTGTCCATATACCACATTCTTCCTCTTGACTGATTTTGGCCATTTATCTGTGTTGAAAGAATTTATTGCACATTTCCCCCAGATGTTTGTGCATTTTTTCTTTGTTTCTGTAACTTAGCTTCAAATACCCTTTACACTTTTTTCTATTACATTTGATCCTCAAACAACGTGGGTTTGAACTACGTGTGTCTACTTACTTAACACGTGAATTGTTTTCAATAACTACAGTACTGCGAGCGTGGGGGTTGGTTGAACCTGCAGATGCGAACCGTGGATACCGAGGGCCGACTATGGGGCTGGAGCATCTGCGGACTTTGGTGTCTGTGGCAGGTCCTGGAAGCAATCCCTGTGAATACTGAGGGACAGCTGTACTTTGTTTGAGCTGTGCCTTTAGAAAGTGCCAGGCTTATTAGTTACTTAGCACATCTTTAACTATGTTAATATGCTTATTAGGATTCTTGTTGGTTTTGTTAATACTCTGGTTACAGAGTTGCACAGGTTTTGAGTGTCTTGCTTCCAACTCTTTTCCTTAAGCCATGTTATTTTTAATGTGCGACTGTTTGTTTTAATGTGTAGTTTTAAGAACATGGAGATTTTTCAGGAACATAAGTATCATGTTATGGTAAGTGTGTCCTGTCATTTAGATCCCCAAATATCTCTTGAGTCAAATTCTTCTTTATCCCCGCTGCCACTGGCATCATTGCAGTTTCATTTATTTCTCACCTGGACTATTTCTATAGCCTACTTGAGGCTTTGCCCTTTTTACCTCCCAAGTTCTTCTTCATTCTGTCTTCCATACTGCCACTAGGTTTTCTTCTGAAAAGGAAATCTAGTGTCACTACCTTATTTAAAAGTCAGTGACATATCTTCAGAATTAAACATTTAAACTCCTCTTCATGGCACTCATGTTCTGATCCTTATTTCTAGCCAGGCTTATGCTATAACCAAGTCAAACTACTTGGTTCTCAAGTGCCTCATCATTTTTTACTTATTGGTGCCTTTGTATGTACTTTTTTTTCCATCTGAATGTCCTTCCGCTTGCTTTCTCTGTCTGGCAAACATCAAGATCCTGTCCCAGTTGCATTTCCCAGCTCCTCCAGGCAATCAGTGGCCATTTGTAAGTAACTGTCGTTATAGTACACCCCATATTTCATTGTGTGTCATTGCCTCCTCTGCCAAGCCATGGGCAGAGCATGCATTTTTATTCATCTTGGTAAAGCCAGTTCCCTGTGCAGTATCTCTCATGGCATGTAAATGCTAATGCAGGATGGGTAGGTAGGCACTTGTCCTGGTGGCTTGGGAAGCTGAGGTGCAACTGAATTAGTTATATCTGTCGTCTAGGGATAGGGAGGTCTTTGAAAGTCCTGTGAATAAACAGTTAGAAAGCACAAGTGTGTGAGGCACAACGGGAAAGCTACCAAAAAGGAAATTGCTGTTGATTCTAAAAGTTATAGGACTCTTTTATGCTTTAAGATTCTTTTTACATATCTGAGTAAAGTGTCAGTTATATGTGAGTGTTACTTTCATTTGTTAAATGGTAAGCAAACTTTTTCATAAATAACACTCAAAATTTATAAAGAACGTTTAATTTTGTTTACTTAAACTGATTTATCTTAACATTTTCTAGATGTATTCTAGAACAGCTGGTAAAGGGGGGCTGAGACTCTAAATCTTTGATTTCTTAATTTAGCAAACATACTACATATGTCAAACATAGTGTTAGGTGCAGAGATGTCAGGAAAAAATAAATAGCCCCAGAGACCTCACAGCATAGATTGAGTCAGGCATGTAGAGGGAAAATTTTTAATACACTGTAAGTGCTTCAGTAGAGCTATTAGAAGGTGCTAGATTTCTTCTGGTCACTCTGCTTGCCCAGTTTAAACTTAACATATAGCAGCTCTTTGGACATTTTATTATTCATTTTAGTCACATTACTCATCTCATAGAGTTGTATAATGTCAAGCAGTTATTTAAGTGCTGAAAGAATACTGCAATCATTTTGTTGTTGATTATGGTGCTTTTTTTTGAAGTGCAGTTGATTTACAGTGTTGTGCCACTCTCTGCTGCACAACAAAGTGACTCAGTTATACTACTCGTATAGACATACTATTTTTATATTCTTTTCCATATGGTTTATTGATTATATTGCTTTTAATGCATTGTATTTGATACTAAGAGACATACTATGATGTGGTAGAACACACATGGGATATAGAATTGGAAGACCTATACTGGAGGATTATATATATATATATATATCTCTCTGTAAAATAGCCACAGACTGCCTGATTTAGAGTTCTGGTGGGTATTGGGTAAGTTAGTACCTAAGATGTTTGATAAAGTGCAAAATACTGTTTACATTTTTAAAAATCAAACTACTGAAAACTAGTATGTAGTGTTCTAGGCAGATCTAGCTTTCATAATCACTTCATTCTAATTTCTGTATAGCTCTGTCCATCCAGTAATGTGCTTATTGACAAAGTAGAAAATGTATCAGAATGTTTTGGATTACAAGTAACAGTATCCTCCCATCTAAAAGTGGCCTAAATAATAAGGAATGTATTATTTCACAGAATAAGAAGCCCAGAGCCAGACAGTTACAGGGTAGTTTAGCAGTTCATCAGTTTCATCAGAGACGTAAGTCCAGTGTACTTTACAGCTCTGCGTGTCAGGAGAGGGCTGTCATAATTTGACACTACCATCTGGCTGAGGAAGAGCAGGGGACACTTCCTCAAGTTCTCTTTATTAGAAAGGAAAAACTTTCTTGCAAGTCTCATAGCAATTTCTTTCTTAGGTCTCGTTGTGTTTTGCATGTTTCTTGCATACCACAAAAAAGACCAAATTCCTTATTCAGGCAGCTGAGTTTTTATTAGCTGGCTAGCTTACTTTACATCACCAGAGGATAGGCCTTATAGTACTAAAAACAGCCTCATCAATATTTTATTTGGTACTTGGAACAAAAGTCCCAGATTTTTGATGGGAACATTGGCAGTGAGAATTATATCTGGCTTCTGATGTTATACTGTACCTCTTCCCTCACCAATACATAGCTGCCACCCCGTGTTGTCAGCCTCATTAACACAAATATTTTCTGTACCAAGTTTACCATAACCAAAATTGTAGATCTGATAAGATACTTTTGCCCAGAATATATAACAAATTCTTAAAACTAAACGATAAAAAGACAGCCCAACTAAAAAATGGGTAAAGGATTTGAATAGACATTTCTCCAGAGAAGACAAACAAATGTCCAGTAAACACATGAAAAGATGGGCAACATCATTAGTCATTAGGGAAATACAAATCAAAACCACAGTGAGATACCACTTAACACCCCACTAGCATGGCTGTAATCAAAAAGACCAGGTAACTGTTGAAGATGTGGAGAAATTGGAACCCTCATAACATTGCTGGTGGGAATGTAAACGGTTGTAGCTGCTTTAGAAAACAGTTCCTCAAAATGTTAAATATGGAGTTGCCATAAGACCTGGTAATTCCATTCCTAAGTATATACTCATAAGACATAAAATGAAAAACACGTACACAAATGTTCCAGAACAGCCCCCAAAATGGGAACAGTTCAAATGTCCATTAACTGATGAATGGATAAATAAAATGTGGTATATCCATATAACGAAGCATTATTTGGCCGTAAAAAGAAATGTATTGATTTTTGCTTCAACATGGATGAATCTTGAAAATATTCTGCTGAGTAAAAGAAACCAGTTACAAGAGAACACATATTGTATGATTCCATTAATATATAATATCCAAAATAGGCAAATATGTAGAAGAGACAGAAAGTTAGATTAGTGATTGTCTATGGCTGGGGTGAAGCTGGGAAATGGGAGTGACTGCCAGTGGATATGGACTTTGTTTTGGGGGAGATGAAAATGCTCTAAATTTAATTGTGGTAATGGCTGCAGAGCTCTGTCAATGTACTAAAAACCACTGAATTGTACACTTTAGATGGTTGAATTGTATGGTATATGAATTATATCTCAATAAAGCTATTATGTAAAAAAAAAACCCTTACAAATCTGTAGTAATCAAAACAGTATGGTGTTGGCATAAAAACAGACACATAGATCAATGGAACAGAATAGAGAGCCCAGAAATAAACCTATGCATCCATGGTCAATAAATTTATGGCAGAGGAACCAAGAATATAAAATGGGGGAAAGGACAGTCTCTTCAATAAATGGTGTTGGGAAAACTGGACCACTATCTTACACCATACACAAAAATCAACTCAAAATTGTTTAAAGACTTGAACATAAAGCCTGAAACCATAAAATTCCTAGAAGAAAACATAGGCAATAAGCTCCTTGACATCAGTCTTGGCCGTGATTTTTTTGGATATGACACCAAAAGCAAAGGCAACAAAAACAAAACTAAACAAGTGGGACTACTAAAAAGCTTCTGCACAGCAAAGGGAACCGTCAACAAAATGAAGGAGACCTACCAAATGAGAGAAAGTATTTGCAAATTATGTATCCAATAAGGAGTTAATATCCAAAATATATAAAGAACTCATACAGCTCAATAGCATAAAAACAGTCTGATTGAAAAATGGGCAGAGAATCTAAATAGACGTTTTCCCAAAGAAGACGTACAGGTAGCCAACAGGTACATGAAAATGTGCTCAACATCACTAATCATCAGGGAAATGCAAATCAAAACCATAATGAGATATTACCTTACACCTGTTAGAATGACTGTTAGCAAAAAGACAAGAGATACCAAGTGTTGACAAGGATATGGAGAAAAAGGGACCCTTGTGCACTGTTGGTAGGAATGTAAATTGTGACAGCCACTATGGAAAACAGTATGGAGTTTCCTTAATAAATTAAAAATAGAACTACTGTATGATCCAGCAATCCCACTTCTGTGTATTTACTCAAAAGAAATGAAAAAGCTAACTCAAAAAGATATATGCATCCCCATCCATTGTAGCATTTACAGTAGTCAAGACATGGAAGCAATCTAAGTGTCCATGGATGGATGGATGAAGAAATTGTGGTATATCTATTTGTATATGCAATGGAATATTAGCCATAAAAAAGACGGAAGTCTTGCCATTTGGAATATTATGGACAGACCCTGAGGGCATTTTGCTAAAATAAGTCAGAGAAAAACAAATACCTTATCTCACTTATATGTGGAATCTCAGAAACAGAAACAAAACCCCAAAACCAAACTTACCCGTAACAGGTAAGAGTTGGTGTTTGCCAGAGGCAAGGGGTGGTGGGTGGGGGAAATGGGTAAAGGTGTCAAAAGGTACAAACTTCCAGGTATAAAATAAACAACTCATGGGGATGTAATGTACAGCATGGCAACTATAGTTAATACTGTGTTGCATATTTAAAAGTTGCTGGGAGAGTAGATCTTAAAAGTTCCCATTATAAGAAAAAAAAATTATTAACTGTATATGGTGTTGGGTGTTAACTAGACTTATTGTGGTGATCATTTTGCAACATATACAAATATCGAGTCATTGTGTTATACACCTGAACCTAATATAATGTTATATGTCAATTACTTATATCTCAGTTAAAAAAAAATACTTGAGGTGGTAGGCCTGATTTGGCTACCTAACAGATTATTACTTCTAATTTCTCCTGCAAAGTCATTTGTTCTGACTGAACCTTCCTTAATTTCTTCGCATTGTTATCATCTGACATCTTTCTGGATACTACAGTTTTTCATTCAGAATTTAAGTACCTGTGTCATATTGTCCCTCTAGGTTCCACTATCACTTTGTCTTCATGTACACCCTTGCTTTAGCAACATTAACCTCCATAACCCCATATACTTTCTCTCTACTAAAACTATATCCTATGGCCATAGGCAGGGTGGTCTCTTACCATAATCCAGAACTCTTCCACAGCTAGGACTTTATTTCCTGTTTTGAGATTATTTTCTCAATTATAATTACTGAAAATGCTATGACGTTAGAGTTTTGTTTTGGGATTGTGTGTGTTTTTAAATTAAAATAGAGTACCAAATTAGTATTGTTCTCTACAAGAAGTTGTTGGACAGTTTGTTTCCATGTAAAGTATTCCATCCCTTTACTCCTCCTCTTCTCAGCTGTCTCCACCTATCTCACACCCTCTCATTGTCATGTTTCTGTGATTGTTACTACTGTGTTAGATATATGAACAACACATTTTTAAATGGCTTTGTGTGAGTTGTCAGCAACAAGCCACTTGAATTTAAGTGTTCTAAGTTGGGATGAAAACAGTTTCACTAACTTACTTCTTCTCTTGTATAATACAGAAAGCGTGTGGCTTTATGATATATTGGTAAGAATACTATGGGAATTATATTAGCTTGAGTTCAAATTTGATCTCTGCCACTACCAACCGTGTGACCTTGTGCAAACTGTTTAACCTTGACATCCCATTTACCCAGAAGATTGTTGGGAGGATAAATGAGAAGGTATATAAAGTCTCTAACAGAGTACCCAGCACATAATACTTTTTTTTTGTATTCTGTGATGTTAACTTTCCTTTTTCCATCCATGTTTATGTTCACAAAGCTAACTTTTAAAGATTGTTTTCTAGATCCATCAGTTTTTACCTTTAAAAAAATCTATTAGAACTCGACAGAGTAACAACATTTATTGTATTGCATTTTTAGTTTGTTTGTTTGTTTTCATGGAAAGGCATTTTATCAGCAGTGTGTACATGTCAATCCCAATTGCAGGGACCTCCCTGGTGGTGCAGTGGTTAAGAATCCGCCTGCAGTTAGGTGCAGGATGTAATTCACACAGAGTCAGAGTGTTAGAGGTTAGCTTTGTGAAGGACAAATCTAGTTACAGATAATACAGACTAGTAACAGTTACAAGATAACTAGGATTGATTAACTCTTTCAGGCTGCTTCCCTAGCCTGTTCACTCTTCCCTTTATTTTCCTTGTTACCAGGAGAGGAAAAACCTCATTTCTATTTTTTGTTGCAACAGGAGCATTCCTTCTTAGATAATGTTAAATGTGTAAGTGGTAACATGTGAAATACTTTTAACAGTTTTTCTCAAAGTTCTGAAACAATATTAGCCAGGATCATAGTGCAATAGGATAGAATGTTATTCCTTGAAAAACTTTGTATGTGTGTAGAGTTAAGAAGCAGTTGTACGTTTATGATTTAATAAAATAATTCTAAAGGAAATTAAAAATCTGCCTGCCAATGCAGGGGACATGGGTTTGAGCCCTGGTCCAGGAAGATCCCACATGCCATGGAGCAGCTAAGCCCGTGTGCCACAACTACTGAGCCTGCACTCTAGAGCCTGCGAGCCACAACTACTGAGCCCGTGTGCCACAACTACTGAAGCCTGCACATCTAGAGCCCATGCTCCGCAACAAGAGAAGCCACTGCAATGAGAAGCCCGTGCACCGCAATGAAGAGTAGCCCCTTCTCGCCACAACTAGAGAAAACCCATGCACAGCAACGAAGACCCAGTGCAGCCATAAATAAGTAAATAATAAATAAATAATAAATAATTTTAAAAGAACTAAAGTTAAAAAAAATCCCAATTGCATGTTTAGTTTGAGCTAAAGTAGTTACTGAAATTTAGATTGGTACATTTAAAGTAGCTGAAGGATTTTAGAACTTCATGTAAATTGTCTTAATTTGAAGAAAAGTAATTTCATTGTTAGAATAAAACCAGATGAAAAGAGCCCTCAATTAAGATCATTTTAGAGATAGTTTTGTAGGGCTAGTGTTGGTAATTGCTCTTTGTGTAGCAATCTGCATAACTAAGAGTTGTTACTGAGCAAATTAAGGTTACACCTTGCCTTTTTAAAAAAAAAAATGTATTTATTTATTTATTTATGACTGTGTTGGGTCTTCGTTGCTGCGCACGAGCTTTCTCTAGTTGCAGCGAGCAGCGGCTGCTCTTCGTTGCGGTGCGCGGGCTTTTCACGGCAGTGGCTTCTCGTTGCGTAGCGTGCACTCCAGGCATGTGGGCTTCAGTAGTTGTGGTACATGGGCTTAGTTGTTCCGTGGCATGTGGGATCTTCCCGGACCAGGGCTTGAACCCGTGTCCCCTGGGGTTCATTGGCAGGCGGATTCTTAACCGCCGTGCCACCAGGGAAGTCCTACACCTTGCTTTTAATAGTATGACTTTATAAAGTCTGAACCTACACCCCAAAATGGGAATAATTGTTATTTGTCTCCTTTATGACTCTTAACTCCCTCTTAAAATTTTTCCTTGTATGCTTTCTAGAACAATATAAGAATATGATCCATAATAGAAACAAAATACTATATATGCTCTATTATAGTCTAAGAAAACATTATGGAATAATATAGATTATGATAAAGCCATGACGGAATATTAAACTATTAAAATAGATCCGTATTCTACTGATTCTCTTTCTGTATTTAATAATTTGCTTTATTCTTAGTGAATTTCTCATATAATTTTTTAAGTGTTAGTATTTTCCTATTTTTTATTTCATTTTCCCTTTTTTAATGGACTCTCCTTTTAGTGGTGAAGGCTATTATCTGTATGCTGATATTTCCAAAATCGTATCTCTAGTCACGATCTGGCCCCTGAGCCCAGGTTCTGTACTTGCTGGATATATCTACCTGCATGTCCGTAGCCCCTTTACAGTTTCAAAATTGTATGTTTGGGGGACTTGAGAATCTGCTGTGTTTATACTTTGATCGTGCCTAGCATGTTGTATGACACATGGATGGGCATTTCCCCCTCTCCTCACTAATTGTTCTGTTAAAGGGTATAAATAGCAGGCTCTTTACGTGCAGAAAAATATTTCAGAATATTAATAAAGCAATATAAACAGTTATAAATTCATATAGTAAAGCTATATTTATATTCAGGCAGCTCAGTAAAAGAATAATCTGGTGTGTTATGAATTAGTCATAGTGTAAAATAAGAGATAAATAAGTTAGACTGCATTAAAATTAAGAACTTTTCCTCATCAAGTGGTACCATTAACCATTCTCCACTAAAAGAATCTTGGGCTCCTTGGAGAAATAGCTGATTTCAGGACTGGGGCAGGGAAAGTACAATGTATGCTTGGAACGTCTTGTGCCAGAAGGTTAGGAAGGCCCATAGAATGATGGGAATATATTAAAAGGACACAGGAACCAGCCTGAAGGGGAAGGTTCCCACTGGCCAAATGTGGGACAATTTAAACATCAAATTAGATAATGATAAAAGATTATAACCCATTGAAATAAAATTCATTAAGTCCATACTGAAATACCTAAGTACATATAGATAGGAAGGAAAAAGAAATCTTTCCCTGCAGGAGGAAGCAAAGTAAAAAATGTTGAAGGGGGCTTCCCTGGTGGCGCAGTGGTTGAGAGTCTGCCTGCCGATGCGGTGGACACAAGTCATGAAAGATATAAACAGACTGAAGAATTGTTCCGACTTAAAGTATGCTAAAGAGAGACATGACTATTGAATACAATACATGATCCAATATTTCTTTTTTCTATAAAGAATGCTATTGGGACATATGTATTGTAGAATAATATAGAATATTATTATGGAACCATAATAAAGTATTAGAACAAATAGAAAATAGATCCATAGTCTACTGGTTTTGTTGCTGTATTGGATTGCTTTCTTTTTCACTGGTGAATTTCTCTTCAAATGCTAATACTCTCAATTTGCAAAATTTAAATATGATCTTTGGATTGGATCAGTAGTTTTCAGAGTGGTCCGTGTATACCCGGGAAATCCCCAAGGCTCTTTCAGGGGGTCCATGAGGTCAAAATGTTTTCATTATAACACAAAAATAATATTTGTTTAATCCACTCTGTTTACATTTGCACTGATGGTGCAAAAGCACTGGCTGGTAAAACTGCTGATACCTTAGCATGAATCAGAACAGTGACACTGTACTGTACCAGTAATCATTGTATTCACTGCCATGCAATTGCAGTTTTAAAAAATACCAGTTTCACAATATCCTTGGTAAAGCAGTAAAAAGTATTAATTTTATCAAATCTAACCACTACATGTATCTTTAATACCCTGTATGACGAAATGATATGTATAAATCATCACTTCTGCGTATGTAATTTATGGTGGTTGTTTTAAGGGAAAACAAGCACTTATGTGATTTTTAAGCTGAAGTAGCTATCTTTTTCATAGAACACCAAAATTGCTTGAAAACAACTGACAAAATCTGGTCCTTCACACTTGAGTATTTGACAGACACGTTCTCAAAAATGAATAGTGAGGCTGTCATTTCAAGGAAAATAACTGACACATGAAATAAAGAAGACCTCAGCAAAGAAATAGAAGATATAAAGAACAACCAAATGGCAATTTAGAACTGAAAAACAATAATTGATACAGTGATGCAGTGTGTAAACTGATGCAGTGTGTAAACTCAACAGACAGAGGAAAGAATCAGTAAACTGGCAGATAGAGGAAAAGAAATTACCCAGTCTGAACAGCAGAAAGAAAACAGACTGATAAAAATAATCTACAGAGCCTCAGGGAACTGTGGGACTATAAAAAAGATTTAACACTTGTCTCATTGGATTCCTGAGAGAGGAAGAAAGAGGGCTTCTATCTCAAGAACCAAAAAGAAAGAAAAATCTACCCAAAGGAAGGGAATAAAGAAAAGTGAAATTGAAAACAGAAGAACAGTAAAGGAAATCAATGAAAGAGCTGGTTCTTCAAAAAGATCAATAAATTGACAAACTTTTAGCAAGACTGAGAGAAATTAAAGAAAAAACGAAGTTATCAGTATCAGGAATGAAATAGAAGGTATTGGACTTACCTGGTGTCGCAGTGGTTAAGATTCCGCCTGCCAGTGCAGGTGACATGGGTTTGAGCCCTGGTCCGGGAAGATCCCACATGCCGCGGAGCACTAAACCTGTGCTTCACAACTACTGAGCCTGTGCTCTAGAGCCCGCGAGCCCCAACTACTGAAGCCTGTGTGCCTAGACCCTGTGCTCTGCAACTAGAGAAGCCACCACCATGAGAAGCCCATGCACTGCAGTGAAGAGTAGCCCCTGCTCGCCGTAGCTAGGGAAAGCCTGCGCGCAGCAACGAAGACCCAATGCAGCCAAAAAGTAATAATAATAAATAAATTTTTAAAAAAGAGAAAGGTATCACCATAGACCCTGCAGTTATGAAAAAGATAATAAAGGGAATACTATGAACAACTCTACAAACATAAATTTTAAAAATCTTTTTTTTTTTTTTTTTCCCCGGTACGTGGGCCTCTCACTGTTGTGGCCTCTCCCGTTACGGAGCACAGGCTCCAGACACACAGGCTCAGCGGCCATGGCTCACGGGCTTAGCCGCTCCACTGCATGTGGAATCTTCCCGGACCAGGACACGAACGCATGTCCCCTGCATCGGCAGGTGGACTCTCAACCACTGCACCACCAGGGAAGCCCTACAAACATAAATTTGACAACTTTGATGTATGGACCAGTTTCTTGAAAAATACAGACCACCACATCTCACCCAATATGAATTAGGTAGTTTAGCCCTATTGCCTTGATACAAAAAAAAAAAAAAAATCCCAAGAAGAAAACTGTAGGTCAGTATTACTATATCAATGTAGATGCAAAAGTCCTTAACAAAATATAAGCAAATAGAATTTATGGCTCATTGCAGGCAGGGATGGAGCAGGGCTGCTTCACTATTTGAAAATCAACTAATACACCATATTAACATGCTAAAGAAGAAAAATTACATGATCATATCAGTTGATGAAGAAAAAGCATTTGATAAAATTCAGGACCCATTCATAATTTGAAAAAAAAACATTTAGGAAAAAGATACTTAGGAGGAGCTAACTCAGATAAGGAACATTTATAAAAACCTACCTTATCCTTAATGGTGTATTGGGAGAATCAAATTCTTAAAATTTCAGTTATTAAAAAACTTTAGATTTTTACTTTCCTTGATGCTCACTTTTATCTTTTAAGCATTTATATGCACTTCAGATAAGCAAGCAGTTACTCTTATTACTGAAATAATATTTATACTTCACAAGGAGAGTCTATAACCAAATAAGACAATGCTGTCACTTCTTAAAGTCTGCTACATAAAGATGAATGTCTAAATATTCTGACAGCATGCCCTTTGAAAATATTCTAAACTTTACAGTATGCATCTATAAAATTTATTTTGGTTTTCTCACATCTTGACACTTTAAGATCAAAGAAACTCTAAACAAAATGAGATAAAAAGATCCAAAAATATTTTTTTCATTTCTTTGCCAGAAAATTTCTTTAGAACATATTTTCATATTCTTACTGATTTTTTTGTATACCAAAATTGATAAGCATAATAAATTTATTTTTAAAATGCTGAATAATATGGACTTGAGGAAAAAGTTAGAATCAATCCAAATGTCTTTATTTGCTGAAAGACAAAGTTTGCCAATTACCACAAATCAGTTTTTTTTCTAGGATAAAATCAGACCATCTTAGTAACTTTTAAAACAGATATTCTTTATTCTCAGAAGTAGAAGACAAGTGTTAAATCTTTTTTATAGTCGCACAGTTCCCTGAGGCTCTGTAGATTATTTTTTTCAGTCTTTTTTCTTTCTGTTGTTCAGACTGGGTAATTTGTTTTCCTCCATCTGCCAGTTTACTGACTGTTTCCTCTGTCAGCTCTATTCTGTTGAGTTTACTTACTGCGTTACTGTATCAATTATTGTTTTTCAGTTCTAAAATTGCTATTTGGTTCTTTTTTATATCTTTTATTTCTTTGCTGAGGTTTTCTATATTTCATGTTTCATGTGTCAGTTATTTTCCTCAAAGTGACAGGCTCACTGTTCAACACATTGATGCTTAAAATTCCACTTAAACCAAGTTTTTTAAGGCTATGTAGATTTTTACATGCACCTGTAAAACTCTTCCTTCAGTAAATTTAGGATAATGTTAAATCTGGCTAGGGATATAAAAAGATAATAAGAGATTGTTGCCATCCTGGACTTTATAATCTGAGAAAGGGACTAAATAACAGATGAAAAAAATTATAAGGGTCAAGATTACTAATAAATAGTTTCTGGTTCCTCATGATACTACAAGATAATCTGAAAAATATATAATTTGTTATCTTGAAATGCATATGTGTCTTATGAAACTAAAGATCCCATATGGTTTTGGAATAATAGCATGACTGGAAACTATATTATTATTTTTTAAGAAGTGATAAGATTTTTATCTTAACTAGAGACTTAAATTTATGTGTTCTGAAACAATTCCATTATACCTGGGACTCCTTATTAAGTTATAAAAATCACCTTTATTGAGGTATAACTTGCCATATAATAAAGTTTACCAATTTCATGTGTACAGTTAATGTGTCCTGATAAATGTATATAGTTTTTTAAGCATCACCACAATCAAGATGTAGAACATTTCTGTTACCCTCAGATGTTACTTGGTACCCCATTGCATTCACCCTCCGATCCGTGGCAACCCCTGATCTTTCAGTAACTATAGTTTGCCTTTTCTAGGATTTATAAATGGAATCATGCTGCATGTAACCTTTTGTATCTGCGTTCTTCTAACGTAACTTTTGAGAATTATCTATGTTATGTGTATCAGTAGTCTTTGCCTATTCATTAGTGAGTAGCACTGCGTTGTTTGGATACACCGCAGTATTATCTATTTGACAGCTGATGGACATTTAGGTTGTGTCTTGTTTAGGCTATTAACAATAAAGCTTCTATGGACATATGAGTACAAATCTTTGTGTGGCCATGTTTTCATTTTAGTTCCCACCAGCAATGTATAAGAGTTTCATTTTTAGTTGACACTTGATATGTCAACATTTTCCTTTTAGCTACATGTACTGTATGTCTGGGTGGTAGTTTTCTATTGCTGAGTAACAAATTACCAAAAACCTAGTAGCTTAAAACAGCACCTATTTATTGTTTCATAGTTCTGTAGGTCAGAAATTTAGCATGGGGTCTTCAGGGATCACAGAGCTGACATCCAGACTGAGTTCTTATCTGGGGGTTTTGAGGAAGATTCTGTTTCCAAGCTTATTTACGTTATTGGCAGAATTCAGTTCTTTGCCGTTGTAGGATTGAGATCTTTGTTTCCTTGCTCACTGTCAGCTGGAGGCCACTCTCAGCTCTTAGAGACTCACTCCATCTCCCTGGTGTTGAATTCTTTGGCTTTGAATCTCTGACTTCCCCTCTCTCTTTTTAAAAGGCTCTTATGACTAGAACAGATCAACCTGAATAATCTTATCCTAAGATCAGTTGTTTTGGAACCTTAATTACATATACAAAATCACTTTGCAGCGGTACCTAGATTAGTGTTTGAATAACTGGGAGATGTTTATATACCAGAGGCTGGAAATTTCAGGACATCCTGGGATTCTGCGCAGCACACAACCATTTGTTCTACATTTTCAGTAACACTTGGTATCTCTGTTTTTAAGTTTTAGCCACACACAAACACACACTAGTTGCACATGTAGTGGTATCACACTGTAGTTTAAATTTTCATTTCTCTAATATCTAATGGTGTGAAACGTCTTTTCGTGTGCTTATTTGTTATGTATATATCTTTTGTTGTAAAATATCTATTCAGATCTTTGGGGGTTTTTTTCTTTTTTTTTCTTTTGTATACTGCTATCCATTTGTTTTAGCATCACTTGTTGCAGAGGTTTTCCCTCACTGAATTACCTGGACATCTTTGTTAGATATCACTTGACTCTGGGTGTTTATGTATTTTTTTCTTCATTTTATTCTGCTCCATTGAACTTTATGTCTACTCTTGTACCACTGTTACTCTGTTGATGACTTTAGATTTATAATAATTCTTCAAGTTTTAAGTCCTTCAACATTGTTCTTCTTTTTCAGCTTGTTTGCTGTTTATATCCTTTGCATTTCCATATACATTTTAGAATCAGTGTATTGACTTCTATAAAATATTTTACTGGGATTTTAATTGGGATTGTTTTTTATTTGTTAATCAGTATGGGAAGAATTGCCATCTTAATGAGTCTTCTGATCTATGCACATGATATAGCTTTCTGTTTTTTTAGATCATCTTGAATTTCTCTCAGTTATGTTTCATGGTCTTCATTGTACAATCTTTGCACATATTTTACTAAATATTTTGTATTTTTGATGATTTTCTAAGTGAACGGGATCCTAATTTCATTTTTCATTGCTTGCAGAATGTAGAAGTACATTCGATTTTATATATTGACCTTGTATCCTGTGACCTTGTTTCATTTATTAGTTCTGATAGCTTTTTTGTAGTTTGTCTAGGATTTGTCTACATGTACAATGATGTCATTTGCAAGTAAAGGCAGTTTAACTTCCTCTTTCCAATCTGTATGTCTTTTATTTCTTTTGTCTTGCCTTATTGCACTGGTGCAGATAACTTTATGTTGTTCCTGATCTTGGGGAGAAGGCATTCCTTCACGATATTAAGTATGATGTTAGCTGTAGGCTTTTTGTAGATAGCCTTTATAGACTGAGGAAGATTCTTAGTTTCCTGAGTTCTTGTTTTGTTGAGAAGGGGTATTTAAATTTGTCAGATGCTTTTATTCTATCTGTTGAGATGACCATAGGTATGGCATTTTTTATTCTGTTAGTATAATGAACCATGTTAATTTTGAATATTAAACCAACCTTGCATTACTGGGATAATCCTCAGTTGGTCATGATTTTTATTCTTTAAAATATTTTTCTGGATTTAATTTCATCAAATATTGTTAAGGATTTTTCCATCCATGGTCATGAAGAAATATTGGAGTAGAGTTTTCTTTTTTGTAATGGCACTGTCTGATTTTGCTGTCAGGGTAAGCTGGCCTCATAAAATGAGTTAGAACTATTCCTTCCCCTTCTGCTTTCTGAATGAATTTGTATAGGATTGGTATGTTTTTCAGACTTTGAATATATGATAGAATTGACCAGTGAAGCCATCAAAGTCTTTAGTTTTCTTTGTTAAGAAGGTTTTGTGTGTTCTTTTTAAACTCCAGTTCAGTTTATTTTAATAGCAATAGAGCTGTTCAACTTTATTTTTTTCTTGAGTCAGTTTTGGTAGATTTTATTTTTCAAGAAACTTGTCCATTTCATCTAAGTTATAAATTTTATTTTCATACTTTTTTTGAATATCCATTTATTTTTCTTTTAATGTCTGTAAAATCTCTAGTGATTTGCCTGGGGTGTTAGTTATTGACCTTTTCCAAAAAATGAGTTTTGGTTTTACTGATTTTTCTTTCTGTTTGTCCATTTTCTAGTTCATTAATTTCTGCTTTTTTTTCTCTTTTTCCCCTTACCTTGGGTTTAATTTATTCTTTTTCTAGCTTTTCAAGGTGGGAACAGATCACTGGGTTTTGGACTTCCCTTGTAATAGCATTTTCCTCAAAAGACTGCTTAACCTGCATCCTTTAAATTCTGATAGCTTCCGTTTTTACTCTGTTCAGAATATTTTCTGATTTCTCTCATCATTTCTTCTGTGACTCATGGGTTATTTAGAATTGTGTTGTTCATTTTCAAATATTTGGATGTTTCTAAATACCTCTCTTGCTTAATTCCATTGTAATGAAAAAATATATTCTGTATGGTTTCAAACCTTTAAAGTTTATTGAGACTTTTTTTTAGGCTCAGAATAATGTCTGTCTTCGTGAATGTTCGTGTGCAGTAGAAAAGAATATTTTGTTGTTTTAGGACATCTTGGTTGATAGTGTGTTGTTCTGATCTTCCACAACTTATTTTTTCCTTTGGTCTACTTATTTTCTGTTATTTACTGTGAGAGAAATGTTAAAATCTCCAAATATGACTGTCTGTTTAACTTTCAGTTCTCTGTATTTGACACATTTAATTTTGAAGCCCTGTTATTAAGTATATACAGTTGGCCCTTGAGCAACAGATGTTTGAACTGTGTGAGTCCACTAATGCAGGGATTTTTTTCAATAAATACTGTAGCATCGATACTACATGATCCAAGTGAATGCATGGATTTGGGTATCTGCCAGGGTCCTGGAACCCATTCCCTGTAGATACTGAGGGATAACTATATATGAAAGGGTTCTGGGACCCAGTTACAACGTATTTTTCCCTACACATCCACAGAATTCTCAGATAGCAGCTGGGTGTCCTGCAATTCAACTCAATTCTGACACTATCTAGAGATAGCATCAGCTTCCGCAGGTTACGGGCTCAGTCCTACAAACTGCCCCCTCCCCCGCTCCTTTAGATGCGAATTGCAAGTCCAGGTTGTTACCTGAAGTTCTGACCAACCGGTTATAGATTGGAGGTTCCAACAACCCCCACCTTGAGTTTGAGTAATTTGCTAGTGCCACTCAGAACTCAGAGAAACATTTTACTGCCTAGATCACTGACATACTATAAGAGGATGTAACTCAGGAACAGCCAGATGGAAGAGATGTCTAGGGCAAGGTGCATGGAAGGGGTGTGGAGCTTCCATGCCCTCTCCAGGTGCTCCAGTCTCCCTGCATCTCCACATGCCCCCCAACCAAGAAGCTCTCCAACCCATCCTTTTGGTTTTTCTGGAGGCTTCATTAGATAGGCATGATTGATTAAATCACTATCAGTGGTGATTGAGCTCAGTCTCCAGCCCAGCTTAAATCATTGGCGAATGGTTTAACCCCCAGCCTATCTGTCTTCCCTAGAGATTGGAAGGTGGGACTGGAAGGTCCAACCTCTAATCACACGATTGGTTCTCCTGGCCACCAACCCCTACCTTTAGTCCTTTCCTATAGTCACCTCATTAACATAACAAAAGAAATCTTTATAGCTCTCCACACTTGAGACATTCTAAGGAGCTCTTGTGCTAGAAATGAATGAGGACCCAAGGATATTTCTCATTATATATCACAATATATTTAGGATTGTTACATCTTCCTAATGAATTGACTCTTTTAAGGTTATGAAATAGTCCTCTTTATCCCTGGTAATATTCCTTGTTCTGAATTCTACATTGTCCAGTATTCTTAGCCACTGTATCTTTCTTTTGATTATTACTTGTGTGGTATATCTCCTCCTGTCTTTTTAGTTTCAGCCTATCTGTAAAGTAGACTTCGTTTAGATAGTATATAGTTGTATCTTCTTTGAATTGGAGTTATTAGACCATTTACGTTGAACGTAATTAATATAATTCTCAAAATGCTTGGATTTAAATCTACCATCTTGCTAGTTACTTTGTATTTTTTTCCTCATTTGATTTTTGATCCTTCCTATTTATCTGCCTTTTTTTGGATTGAGTATTTTTATGATTAATTTTTTTTTTTTTTTTTTTTTTTTTTTTTTGCGGTACGTGAGCCTCTCACTGTTGTGGCCTCTCCCGTTGCGGAGCACAGGCTCCGGACGCGCAGGCCCAGCGGCCATGGCTCACAGGCCCAGCCGCTCCGGGGCACGTGGGATCTTCCCGGATTGGGGCACGAACCCTTGTCCCCTGCATCGGCAGGCGGACTCTCAACCAGGGAGCCACCAGGGAAGCCCTGGAATAATATTTTTTAAAGGGTATTTAAAAAATTTAGACATGAAAGAATATGTGAGACAGTAAAAGATAGGAATCATGGTAAGAATCTTAAGGTCAATTAAGTAAGGTGCAAAATAAGTAGAACTCCATCTCTGCTAATTAATAATGTCATTTTTATTAATGTTTGCTACTCCTGTCTCTGTTTTAATATATATTTGATGTTTAAAGTGACCTAAAACTAGATTAACCAGTTAAATTATCTGCTATAATTTTCAAGGAAAAGACTAATTATTGTCAGCAAGATAGGAATTAAAGATGCTAATTTACTGATAAACTTTTCTCAGACCTTAAGTTTACTCAGAATAAGAGATACTTTTAAGAGTTTAAAAGCTAGCCAGCCACACTAAAATGGTACTTCTTATTTCAGGCGGCACTCAATAACTTCTTAGGATACATAAGTATATTCAAATATCAATATTTAAATGTTAATCCCATTGTACACTTGCTGCTAGACAGGGTCAAGATTAGATAGATGGGATATAGGATGCATGGTATACTCAATCTGTTGTTGAACTTTAAAAATTCAATTTGTATTACTTTAAATTCTGTAGACTTTTAAAAAGATTTTCTTCATGATTTTTACTTCGTGTGAGTCTGTTATACTTGGAATTTTTACAGTTTTAGATTTAGAACTACTTCTGGTTCCATTGCTAATCAAATGGTGTGATCTTTCACCAGCTTACTTGACCTCCCTGGACCCAGTCATCAAGAATTTTAAATGTAGGCATTGGGTCAGGTCTGTAGTTTTTCTAGAGCACTTTTAAGTAAACTTTTTGTAAATTAGGAGTTCAGGCGAATTATATTAGGGTTTATCCATGAGATAAGACTTCTCATGAAAAGAAAAATTTGGAGTTCAAGTGGCTGGCTGTCTTACATTGGACCTACCTTCCTATTAATATTTTTCTTATTTTTGTTGCATAGCGTACAGAACATTCTGTTTCAATGCAGGTATAAAAGGATTTTTGTTTTCTTAACAGCTTTGCAGTCTCAGTAAACTCTTCAATTAAATAGAAATGGCAGGAGAAGCTTTATTCTGAGCTCTACCCAAAAATGAGTTCATCCAGCAAGACAGCTTAGTGCACTGACAGTCTGTAGTGTGTTAAAATTTGATATACAGTATGTTTAGGGTGTTAAAAATATTTCGAATAAATTTTAATCAAATCTTTGCATAAATCTTAAGTGACAGGGCCACAACTCAGGCCTGTTTAATGCAAGAGCTCTTTCTATCATACTGTATAATTTTTTCATCAAAAATATTTATAGATCTAGACACATTTCGTTTATGGCTTATTTCCCGATGTTTTGTGACTCAGAATATTTAAGTTCAATCTTTTAAAGACATTTGTGCCAATTTTATGACTAATTTTTTTTTTTTTTTCCTCCAGGGAAATGAGGCAAGTTATCCTTTGGAAATGTGCTCACACTGTAAGTCAAATATTCTTATCAAGAACTTCTTTTATTTTCACATTCTATATATGTATGTATGTAAATCTTACGCCTCTATAAATTTATATAGCGAAGTTAGCCCTTAACCATTTTAAATGGCAGTGAATTTGACTTAGAGTGTTTCTGAGTTACCAGAATAGGGAAAGATTTTTTTATAGACCTCTTTATTATTAGTGTCTGCACTATGTTGTAATTACAAACCGACCCTCAAATCTCAGTGGCTTAACCCAACTGAAGTTTTTTAGATTAACAAAGCTGCAAGTAAACAGTTAACTTACTTAACTTGTGGTTATGTAAAATGAAGTGCTTATTGAAGGCAAAACTGAGAGACTAAGGAGCTATCGTACAAGACGTTTCTGGGGAGGAGGAGTATAAGAAGTGTGGGTGGGCTGGCTGTTCTGACTATACTGGAGAACATAAAGAAAGAAAATGACAATCTTAGAAATTCTTGATTCAAGGATCAGAGGACCAGGGAGCTTAAATAAAAATCAAAAGGTCTCTTGTATGAAAGTACAATGATTGAGGAAGAGGGAGGTCATGAGAATTGGAATGGGGACGCTGGTAAGTTTAGATACCGTCCTGAGGTCCCAGAATTCCCAAACTCTTCTGAACCTTCCTTGCCCTTTCTGCCATCCCTGTTTGATGAAGCTGGTCCTGCCTTGTTTGGAGACATCTTACTTTGCAATGAGATGTCTCTTCTTTTTTGTCTTATTAAAACCATTTCCCCATTGCTCATTGTTTCATTAGTCTCCTTTATTTTCCCAGAACACTTGTCAGTTTCTTTCATTCTCATCAACACCTTTGCTTGCTTATGAGCTCTGGATAAATGCTCTTCCATCAGCTCTTTTCTTGAGCAACTTCATCGTCTTTCAGATCTCAGCATAAATGTCTCCTATAAAATGTCCCCTCTTTGGAGATGTTTTCTCTTTCTATGCTCTCTTCAGATTCTCTCTAACATGGGCAGTACCCTGTTTATTTTCTTTAGAACAGTTACCATAAGCTTAAATTACTTGTTTATTAATCCATTTTATTTTCCATTTTGTAATTTCTACAGTTTTTTAAACTTTTTTTTTATGGTGATACTCTATGACCAATGACCCATAGTTTGGCCATCCGTACTACTATTTACATTTTATTTTACTGTTTCCTCCCAGGCTTTCCTTTATGAATTTCTTATATAATTTTGATCATGTGTAGGTGTGTATTTCTGTTTTAAACATGAAGATAAAATGTTGTATCCAGTGTATTGTTAGAACTGACCAAAACCAAATCTAATTATGACTCTCTAGACCAGAGGTTGGTAAACTACTGCCTTATCTACAGTTTTTTTAATAAAGTTTTATTGGAACACAGCCATGCCCATTTGCTCACATTGTCTATGGCTGTTTTTGTTTGACCTCTGAAATGTGGTCAAGATAGAGTACTTACAGACTAGTGCTCCGAGTGTTATCTAGATCTATAATTCTTGTCTGTGCCATAATTGACATGTCAGTTGTATAGTTTCTTTAGAATTGAAAGAGTTCTGCTCAGAATTGTGCCTTGCCACTTACTGTTCAGCTTGAGCCTGTGGTGTTTTCCTCCCGTTGCTAGTGGGCAAGAAGGAGGTGTAGAAGCCTGTAATTAGCTAGGATTCAGGCTGCAAATAGAGTTGGGTAGGCTGTTGGGAGTACAGCTCTGAAAAGTATGAGGTACTAGGAGGTTAGTTTTTGTTTCTTGGTCAGGGAACAGAGGTCCTAAGGGGGCAAGATGTCCCAGGTTCTTACCTTCTGCACTCCTTTAAGATCTGGGACTGAGGGTCATTTACCTGATTGCAAAGAAAAATGTACCAGGGCAAAAGGCAAGATGGATGTTCCCCTCGCTACATCCAGGATGGTGAAAGCCAAGTTTTTTTAAATAGTAAGTATTTGAAATAGATTTCATACAGTGTTAAAAGCTCTCTCTTTCCGTTTTATCTTTAGAACTTAGTAAGTCTTCTTTCTTAGGACTTCATCTGTGCTTTGATGAAATTTGAGCCTTGTCAGTAAAGATCTGTACTTGTCAGTGATTGTTCAACTAGATATGAATCTGTCTGAATTCTTCTGTCATCCAGTAAAAATGTAGTTTTCCTCTATTTTCTAATTGGTTTACTATAATATATTTTATACATGATTTGGATGAATTTGAACTTATTCACATTAAAACCACCACTTTTTTCCCCACCCACACATTGTAGTAAGTCTTGTTTTGCTCATTTGCAAAACTTCTTTATTAATGGGAGAGCTTAGTGTTATTTGTAAACAGCTGTTACCATGTATAAAATGTTAAAACCAATCCTTGAGGCACTTTACTTTTTACACTTCCCCTGTTCAAGTTGTGCTTTCTCTTCCTTTCCAGACCTAGCTCAGGTCTGTGTTCTCTGTGAGGCCTTCAGTAGTCCTCTCACCTTAGTAGTTACTGTCTCATATGTTCTTTTAGTATTTAAATTATGCTCTTTTTTAAAACGGTAGTAAGATTCTAAATTGTATGCTGTAAAGTACTGTTTTTAACCCTGTGACACACAGATAAGTACCCACAGAATGCTTACAGTCTAGCTACTGGGATAAAGAGAAGAAATGCATCAATTTTTACAGTGGAAACAAACCATTATGAGCAATAGAAGCAAAGGTTCCAAGGAGGGAAAATTACCTTTGGTTAAGAAAATTAAGAAAAGCTTCATGGAAGGGGTGATGTTTGAAATTGTTTTTTGAAATCTACATAAGATTTGAATGCTGATTAATTCTTTCACCTGTCTGGTCATTTGTCCCTTTCAGTTTCCTTAAATTCCATCCAGATCTTCAGTATTTTATCTAAACCCCCTGCATAATTCTCTCCAGTACCCTACTTTTAATCAGTGATTTTCATCTCCGAATGCTTGAGAAAACCGAGAACATTTTTAAGTGTTAACCTCATTACCTCCTCACCCCATCACCCCCTGCCTGCCACACACGGAAGTTTTCCCATTTTCGTACTCATGCTTAATAACTCCTTCCTTTCAATATCAGAGTTTAGGTTATACCTCTCTTATTCAAGGTCAGCCTTGGCACTTGTGCTTTTGATCTCATCCCCTCTCATCTCTAGGACCTTATGTTTTTAGTTTCTCTTTGTTTTTACCTGTGTCTCCGCTTCTTCATTTTTCTTCACGTTACAGACATAATCAACTCCCCTTTGATCCTGATCCTGCACGTGCCTCCCCGTTCTTCTCCTTTCTTTCTCATATTTGAGCTTTGCATGAGCATATACAGTGATCTCCATTTCCTTATTTCTGCCTGCTCAAATCTGGCTTTCATCTCCTACTACTTTGCTGACACTGTTGTTATTAAGGTCACCTTCCTTGTAGTTATTTATTTTGTTTTATTTATTTATTTTTTGGGGGGGCCACACCGTGTGACTTGTGGGATCTTAGTTTGCCGACCAGGGATCGAACCTGGGCCCTTGGCAGTGAGAACACAGAGTCCTCACTACTGGACCACCAGAGAATTCCCATGGTCACCTTCATTTTACTGACACATTGCCTAATTGCTAAATCTGATGGAGTGGAAAGACCTGTAAAATCATTTGTGCTATTTGGGAAAATTTGAGCACTGATTATTTAATATCAAGGAATTAATTATTAATAATTAATGTTTTAGTTGTAATAATATTGTGGTTTAAAAGAATACCTTAGAGATAGATGATAAATACTGAACAGTTATAAGGACATGGTACGTCTGGGATTTGCTCTAAAATAATTGAAGTGGGTGTATAAATAAGATTCTAATGTGTCAGTGGTTGAAACTGGGTGATAGATATGTGGGATTCATTTTATGAGTCTCTCAACCTTTGTACGTGTTTGAAAGTTTCCCTTATAAAGTTGTTTTTTTTTTTTAATGAGTGGAAAAAGGAGGCGGGAAATAACTAAGAGTAATATCAAGGAGAAGTAGTTATTTAATTATAGTTAAGTATGGCATGCAGTATAGCATGCCTTAATAATAAGAGGCGGTTGAGCTCATTTTCACCCGTAAAAGGTTTGAGGTATTGACAGTGGAAGTGGAAGTGCGATGCCTGGCATAGAGCAGATACTGAGTAAGTATCTGTTGACTGAATAACCTAGTAAGAGCTCAGAGCTGGACTGTAGAGACAGCTAGTTGGATAATTTTAAAGGCTGTATCTTTAGAAAAACGCAGTAGTTACCAATCACCCCACTTGTTTTCATAAATAATAACAAGTACTTACGTGGCATTAACACATGCCAGGCACTGTTCTAAGCATTTCACATACATTTATTTACCTTCTTAATCCTCACAGTAGCCTCATGAAAGAGGTATTGTTACTTTCCCCATTGTATAGATGAGAAAACAAGCATCAGTAACTGGCCTGAGATCACACAGCAGCAGGTGGAGTAACAAAACCATGATTTAATCTCAAGCAGTCGTGCTCTAGAGTTATATTTTTAATCACAATACTGTACAGCCTCTCTTATAGTAACTCTTACAAGTTTAATGTTATGTTTGTCTACATGAACGATTTTAGGCAAAACTGGACTTGTCTAAGACATAGTTAGGTATTCTCTGATTTTTTTTGGTCTCTTAATTGAGTGTTTGCTTTTTGTTGAGTTAAATTATTTTAGGCCATTGTGACTTTGTTTCTGTCTGTTGGCTAGCCTGTCTGGAGTAGGAAATGTATACTCTGTTGGGGTGATTTGCTCAAAGTTGAGACTGTGGTTGTAACTTGGCATGATAATTTGGAAAAGTGGCTGAGTGCAAGATACTAGGTTAGATAGTTCAGCAGAGGGCTAGATTGGAGCATGGGAGGAAGTATGAGTGGAAAGTCAGATTCAACTAATATTTTTTTACTGTTGATAAAACCAGTATAATTCTGAATAATTTTGATAAAGTTGGTGAACAGAGGGACTATTTTGTAGATTGAATGTAGATGAAAGACTAAAACAGTCTTTTATCTGAAGAGCTTTCTCAATTTTCTTTCGTTAGAATGTGAACCAAGAGGAGCTTGGCAGCCTCTGAAGGAACATTTCCCTTTGCATAATGAACTATCTGTAGAAACCTTGAAGACACCTTTAGCCATTAGGACACTGCTCTCATTTTGAGTAAACAGTCTCATTCAATCAGTTTTGTTTCTGGTTTAAATACTTACAAGTGACTTGAAAACATAGAGATATTGACTTCAATTTGTGCTGTTAATTTCTGCTCACAGTTGTCTCAGCGAGGTTTACATGTTCATATTTTTTACTTAGACTAGGGTTTTTCTTTGTTTTGAAAACAGAAAACTTTTTCACAGAAAAGGTTAATCTAAAGTTAATTTGATTTCCTCCTTCATTTCTGCATTCTTTTTTTTTTGAGTTTGCTTTAAATATTTTACATTTATTTTTTTCTGCATTCTTTTATGTTTTCTTTCTTATATGTACCAGCTTAACTCACTTTAATTTTTTTCTTTTGTTGCTGAAATGATTTTAATCTATAGGTGAAGCACTCTTTAAATGATACTCAGAATACATTACAATTTGGTTTTAAGATAGATTTGAGTTTAAAACAGGTCTTACTCACAATGATTCCAGTAAATCAAGTGCTCCAGAACACAATTCGGAGATGTAACAGTTATGTGATGACTTCTTAATTGTCCAAGGGGATAAAGATCTTCTTCAAATATGGAAAGAAATTAAATCATTCTATAGTACTAACCTCTAAGAGTTATTCTCCTTTATAGACTACAATATTATTGTCAGTTTCATATGCTTTTTTTTTTTTTGCTGTACGCGGGCCTCTCACTGTTGTGGCCTCTCCCGTTGCGGACCACAGGCTCCGGACGTGCAGGCTCAGCGGCCATGGCTCACGGGCCCAGCCGCGCCGCGGCATGTGGGATCTTCCCAGACCGGGGCACGAACCCGTGTCCCCTGCATCGGCAGGCGGACTCTCAACCACTGCGCCACCAGGGAAGCCCTCATATACTTTTACTTTATGAAGAACTCCTGCAGGAAGAAATTTCTGAAGGTCTTCCCAGATATAAACAGCTACATTTTCTGTCATCTTACGACATCTACAAAATATGGCACATCCAGATCCAGCTTCTTATGATCAAGGGGCTTCATAATCGCCTCCTGTGGAGCCGATGGGTTGCGCTAAAGGAGAGCAGGCGGGACACTCGCGTCCACCGTCGAGGGCCCGAACCCGCTTCGCTCATGGTTTTGCAGGCCCACGTCCCGCCAGCGCCTCCTGCCCTCCAGTTCACTTTAATTTTTCAGTGATGTGTGTTCTAAAGAGTAATTTCTGGTTTACTCCCAAATCTTTATTTATCATCTCAGAAATCTTTGGAGGAAACTTTTAATATCCATAAAAATTTTATGTCACTAACTTTGAAATTGACTTGTACACTTGTTACTTTAGGTTTAAATCTTCATAAATGTATCAAATAATTCATGCTGCTTAATCTACCAGCCATGATTTATCATTTACTTAGTAATTAGTGATCCTGAACTCTAATTTATTTCACCTAGTCCACTGAGAATTACTTATATTCTGTTTTCTTTCAGTAAAGCTTTATTGCTGAGTAATGAAGTATAGTGCACGAACTTGAACGCCTAGGCTTGAAGTTGCTACCTTGTTTTGCCATCACAGTACCTTTTTAAAAAACAATGCCTGGATTGTTTACTGTATTCTAAAAATTTCAGGTTTTTAGATGAGTAGTCTTAAGAAAAGTGAAGTGCTAGCTCTGTTTTCTTTATCCATACTGTCAAATTTTGGCATCATGGTAGCACTTAACAAATTGGTAGTTTCAGCAGTGAAGTCCGTGGCATGTAGTAATTTCATAGTCTACCACAAAATTGATTAATTTTGTAGCTGGTATGTAGAAGACAGTTACTTTAGCTGGTTTAAGAAAGCCTAGCTAGCCATTTAGCAAAAGTATAAATTCTTGGATCTCCCTCAGAATGTTAGAGCAAAAGAGATGGAAAAATACGCAAGAAAAGAGGAACTTGGAGAACAAATACAGAATGTAATAGCATCTGTCTAAAAGACATCTCAAAAGTTATATTACATGAAATAAAAGCAAAAATAATCAGTGAAATAGTAGGAGAAAATTTTCTTCACCTAAAAAATCGTGTTTTCTGATTGAAAGAGCATTCTGATACTCGGGAAGTTTAGATGAAAAAAGATCTCCATTTGGTGTCAACCTCTTTTGTAGTTCTAAAAGTCCAAGAGCAAAAAGAAAATCCTAAGAGCTGCTAGACAGGGAAAAGGTTGGCCTCAAAAAGAATAAAAGAGTCTACTGGCATTGGATTTCTTAGCAGCAGCAATAGATATTAGAAAGCAATAGGGCAGTTAATTCAAAGTTCGTTCTGAGTTCCTAAATATAGAATTTGATAGCAACCAAATGATTACTCAGGTGAGAGGCCAAATTAAAGACATTTCCAGAAATGTAAGGACTTGGGAAATTTACCTTTCATACGTTCTTGAATATGTACCCAGAAAAATGAAGGAGCAGTTAGAGAAAAAAGATGAAACAAGATCCAAGAAACTAAATCTCTTAAGACACCAGTGAAGATCCCGGGATAACAACTATGCCAGGGACCTGGAAAGCAGGTGGTTCAAATTAGAGCAAGAAGCCAGAATTGTCTGTGGAAGATGTCATCAAGAAGAAAGTAAAAGTCATTATATAAATTGTATGCTGGAATTTCTTAATGTTAAGGTAAAAGGCAAGGCAGCAAGGGAAAAAAGCAGAGACTGGGGATGCAGTATTACATTCTTGGCGATAAACCAGATTGAGCTCTCGAGCAGCCATAAATAAGTCTTTTGACTAAATGGGGCTGAAAGTAAAAGAAGACTCTTGAATATGCATGCTTTTGTGAAAATACCATATTTTGGGGGGAGTTGGTGGTGGGGACTGATAACAAAGCTAAAGAAAAGTGCAACTAATATGTTTAACTGCAGCATATCATAGGAAAAGATAAAAGAAAAGCTTGGAGAATGTGATATAATGGGTTAGGGTTGGATTTGACGTACAAAAACAGTGGAACTCTTTGAGAGCCATATCTTTTGATTAAGATATGTTACTGACCTACACAGTATACTTAGGTTAAAAGAAAAAAAGTGTGTGACTTTCAAGCCAGGGTTATTAATAACTTAGTGAGAAAACTTGAAGATGTGCTTTTATGATCTTATAAATATATGCTTATTGCATATTCTCATTTGAACCACAATGTAAATAAACCGAAAAGAGAAGAACAACAGTAATACAAACACCTTCAGCAGGAAAACCAGTAGGAGAACATCTTAAAAATATGTTGTTTGATTTTTATCTATCTGAAGTGGAAATATTCTTATTATTCCCTTTTCTCCATACTTGGCCCAAGAGTGCAGGTTGAGGAACAACAGTGTTTAGTATCTCTTAGCCTAACCTTCTATGTTAACTCTTCTGATGTAACTAACAAGGAAAGAAATTAGATCGGAAAGTATTTCAAGAAATCCCGTCGCCCAGCTTTTGCCATCAAGCTTTACAGGCTGAGCAACTTACTTAACTCTCTGGGTCTTTATCCTCATCTGGAGTTTTTCATCTCCAAGGTTTCTTCCAACTTTTTACATTACATGGCTTTTCTATTACAGATTTTCTCCCGAAACTCAGTGAGCTTTGAAGACAATTCTAAGAATGTATTTTTAGGATTAAGTGTGTAGCTTCTTTTGTGACATCTTTGGACAGTATTCATTTGCCTCTGTGAGTTTTGAGGTGGTGAATCATTTTTGACTGTATCTTTTACCTAAGGTAGGAGGAAGTTAGTGGTACATAGCATTCACATTTTGAAGAAGCATTCTAGAAGAAAGAAAGAAAACACAGTTAACAATATTAGTAATGAAACAACTGACATCACTTACATACCTACAGATGTTAAAAGAATAACTAGGGAATTTTATAAACAGTTTTATTCCAATAAGTTCTACACGTTGGATGAAACAAGACAAATTCCTTGAAAAAACGAATACAGGCAGACCTCTTTTCATTGTACTTCACTTTATCGTGCTTCACAGATACTGTTTTTTGGCTTTTTAAAAACTTAAACAAACTGGAGGTTTGTGGCAACCCTGTATAAAGCAAGTGTATTGATACCATTGTTCCAGCAGCACCTGCTCACTTTGCGTCTGTTTGTCACATTTTGGTAATTCTCGCGATATTTCAAAGTTTTTCACTATTGTTATCATATTTGTTATGGTGATCTGTGATCAGTGATCTTTGATGTTTCTTTTTTTTTTTTGCGGTACGTGGGCCTCTCACTGTTGTGGCCTCTCCCGTTGTGGAGCACAGGCTCCAGATGCACAGGCTCAGTGGCCATGGCTCACAGGCCCATCCGCTCCATGGCATGTGGGATCTTCCTGGACTGGGGCACGAACCTGTGTCCCCTGCATCGGCAGGTGGACTCTCAACCACTGCGCCACCAGGGAAGCCCCTTTGATGTTTCTGTTACGACTTGCTGAAGGCTCAGATGGTGGTTAGCATTTTTAGCATAATTTATTAATTAAACTTAGCATAATTTAATTTACCTTTAAATTAAGGTATGTACATTGTTTTTTTTAGACAATGCTGTTGCATACGTAATAGACTACAGTATAGTGTAAACATAACTTTTATACGCATTGGGAAACCAAAAAATTCATGTGACTTGCTATTTTGCAGTGGTCTAGAACCAAACCTGCGATATCTTCAAGGTATGCCTGTTCCTAAAACTGACACAAAAGGAAATAGAAAATCTTAATAGCATTATATCTATTAATAAAATTGAATTCTTTCCCACAAAGAAAACTCCAGGGCTCAGATGGCTTTACTGGTAAATTCTAGCAAACATTTAATGGAAAAAAATAAAGAATCCTTAAGAAAATAGAAGCTAGCGTTATACCAATAGCAGTACCGAAGACATTATAGAAAACTGTAGACCAGTATTCACCATGAACATATGTGTAAAAATCCTTAAATATTTGTAAGTCAAATCCAACTATATGTAAAAAGGACAGTAAAGCATGGTCAAGTGGAGTTTATCCCAGGAGTACGATTTTATCTAGAAATATCAATTAATGTAATTCACTATATTGATGTAATAAAAGAGAAAAAACATCTTCTTAATAGTTGTAGCAAAGCATTTGTTTGACAGAGTTCAGTAGCCACTCATGATTAATAGTTTTGGCAAATTAGGAACAGAAGGGAACTATATCAACCTGATAAAGGGCACCTACCAAAAACCTATAGCTAACATCATACTTATTTAATGATGAAAGACTGAATGCTTTCCATGGGGAAAAAAGTAGTTTTTCACTCTGACCAATAGTAGTCAAAACTGTACTAGAAGTTCTAGCCAGTACATTAAGTCCAGTAGAAGAAACGTAATACGTTCAGATTGGAAAGGAAGGAGTAAAGCTGTCTTTATTCTCAGATGACATGGTTGTGTATGTAGTAAATCCTGTTCCTAGAAATAAGAAGTGAACTTATTAGCAAGATTGTAGGATACAAGGGCAATATACAAAAAGCAGTGGAATCTCTCTATAACAGCAGTGAACAATTGAAAAAAAAAAGAAATTGACAAAGATACCATTTATAATAGAATAAAAACATTGGGATATTCAAGTGTAAATTTAACCAAATATATGTAAGATCTATACACCGAACTATGAAACGTCACTGAGAGAAACTTAAAAAGACCTAAGTAAATGGAGGGAGGTACCATATTCATAGATTGGAAGACTTTGATACTGTTAAGGTATCAGTTCTACTCAGATTGATCTGTAGATTCAAGACAATCCCAATCATTTTCAGCAGGGTTTTAATAAAAATTACCAAATAATTGTTAATTCTATATGGGAAAACCCAGGTCTTAGAAGAGCTGGCACAATTTTGAAAAAGAACAACGAAGTGTGAGGACAGTGTTCCCTGATTTAAAGACTAAAACATAAAACTGTGGTATTAGCATAAGATAAATAAATCAGTAGAACAGAGTAGAGGGTATAAACCCATGTGTGTGTATTCGATTGATTTTTTTTTTAAATAACTCTAGTCTTTTATTCAGCTATACTCGATAAAAACTTTTTTTTCTTTAATTAATTATTTATTTTTGGCTGTGTTGGGTCTTTGTTGTTGCAAGCGGGGGCTACTCTTCGTTGCAGTTCACAGGTTTCTCATTGCGGTGGCTTCTCTTGTTGTGGAGCACGGGCTCTAGGCGTGCAGGCTTCAGTAGCTGTGGCACACGGGCTCTAGAGCGCAGGCTCACTAGCTATGGCGCATGGACTTAGTTGCTCCACAGCATGTGGGATCTTCCTGGACCAGGGCTTGAACCCGTGTCGCCTGCATTGGCAGGTGGATTCTTAACCACTGCGCCACCAGGGCAGTCCATTGATTGATTAAAAAAATTTTTTTTAATTGGATATTTGACATGTAACATTGTGTAAATTTAAGGTGTACAACATGTTACTTTATACAGTTAACTGATTTTTGACAAAAACATCAAAGGTACCAGTGTAAGGGGAGCCTTTTGAACAAAATAACTGGAATAAAAGTTTACCCTTACTTGTACAAAAAACATGGGTCAAAAATTTAAACATAAAAGCCACAACTATGGAACTTCTAGAAGAAAACATCAGAGAAAATCTTCACGACCACCATAGGCAAGGATTTTTAGTTTATTTGTAAAACATGAATCATAAAAGAAAAAAATGGGTTTCATCAAAATTGAAGGTTTTTGCTCCTTAAAGGCAGCTTATAAGCTGGGAGAAGATACTTGAAATGCCTACACCTGACAAAGGACTTGCACTAATCAGTATAAAGAGAGAATCAGACAACTTTTTAAAGACAGCCCACCTTTTAAAAGGGTAAAATATTTGAAGTCACTTAAATGAAGATATATCAGCTGCCAATAATCACATGAAAAAGATGCTCAAGATAATTAATCCTCAGAGGAACGCAGGCTGAAACTATAATTGCATAGTGCTGCCACCCAGCAGAGTGGCTAAACTTAGAAAGACTCACAATTTCACGAGTTGGCAAGGAGGTGTAGAGCTCCTGGAATTCTCAGATATTGCCAGTGGGAGTGTAAAATGGTACACCACTTTGGAAAACTTTTTAACAGTTTCTGAAAGTCAAATGTATGCTTACCCTATGACCCAGCAATTCCAGGAAAACATTTGTTTACAAAAAGACTTAAGTATAATATTCTTAGAATCTTTATTCCTAATAGTCCCAAACGAAACAATAGGAATGTCTGTTAACAGATGAATGCATAAACTGATTGTAGTATATCCGTACAATGGACTATATATATACTACTGTGCCATAAAAAGGAAGAAGCTACTGACATATGAAACAACTTGGATTAGTGTCAAAAACTTAACGAGAAAAGGAAGATGGACACAAGAGTACGTATCTATGATCCCATTTATGTGAAATTCTAGACAGAATTTAGTTACAGAAAGCAGGACAGTGGTTGCCTAGGGTTGTGGTGGGGAGGGGGTGCGGTGTGTTTGTGATTGACTGGAAAGGACCTTAGGAAACATTTTGGGATGATAGAAATGTGCTTCTGTCTTGATTGCAGTGCTGCTTACGTAGGTGTATATGTTTGTCAAAACCTGTAGAATTGTATATTTAATAATGCGTTTTTGGAATATCAGTTATTTCCCAAAGTTGGTTTAAAATTTCTTTTTAGCGTTTTGATTACAACTTGATAATTCTTTTGTTGGTGCTGATGTGTAGCTCTTGTATATTTGATAATTAATAATTTTTAAGTGTGTCATAATTTTAATCTAGAAACACCAAGAGCATGTGTTGCCTCTTGCATTGGAAAATTATGATATACCTCTAGAACCTAGACCTTTTAAAGTGGATGAAAGTTTTTCATTTGTAAGGAAAAGACACAGCACAAATGTCCATTTTTCATAATATGCCCTTTTGATTCTCTTTCAGTATTAATAGGGAGCTTTCTTTGCTTTGTTCTGTTAAAGTATTCTGTGTAGAATATAAATATTAGACTGCTAGGGTAATCACAAGGTTGTTATAAAATTAGGCAGTTTTTTGGAGCTGCTTATGAAGGTTTTATCTGCGCCCCCTAGTGGTTTTGATTTCTTATTTGGGATAACATTGGAAATACAGTCATTACTTTTGTAGAAGATGAATTTTACAGAAGACTTTAAAACTTTTAAATTAATCTTTATGTTGAAAAACTACCCAATAGCTTCTATCGACAACACTATAAGGCTTCATTCTTGTGCTAGTCTTTACAAGGTTATTCAATACATGTTTCTCGGGGCTTCTGGTGGTACAGTGGTTAAGAATCCTCCTGCCAATGCAGGGGATACGGGTTCGAGCCCTGGTCCGGGAAGATCCCACATGCCGTGCAACAGCTAAGCCCGTGTGCCACAACTACTGAGCTTGCGCTCTAGAGCCCACGAGCCACAATTACTGAGCCCACGCACCACAAATGCTGAAGCCCACACACCACAAATGCTGAAACCCGCGCACCTAGAGCCTGTGCTCCGCAACAAGAGAAGCCACCGCAATGGGAAGCCTGCGCACCGCAACAAGAGTAGCCCCCGCTCGCCACAACTAGAGAAAGCCCACACGTGCAGCAACGAAGACCCAAAGCAGCCAGAAATAAAAATAAATTAAAAAAAAAAAAACACATGTTTCTCCATAGGTAATTTTATCATATCTGAGGGCTCTTTCCACAGTACCTCTAAGATCCCTTATTAGGGATCTATAGTTTTCATTCTATAGCATAGTTCTAAATATCCTGCCATACAAACGAGATTGGGGCATATCTTCTTAAATACATAGTCAGGATGAGAATGGAACATTTTATGGTGCCAGAAAATAAGGAAATGCTCAAATTGGGGATTGTTGAAAAGTCACACAGGAGCCAGCTTGAGGTAGTACCTAAAGAAGAAAGCTGGAATAATTTGGTTAACAGGTAATGTGACATTGGATTTTAACCCATAGGATAAAATAAGTACCCATGAATCCATGCTGATACGAATAATTGAATAAAGAAACAAATAGGGAAAGGGGACAGGTTTGTTTTGTTTTGTTTTTTGACAGGAACAGTCCAGTTAATAATGAGGGAAAAAGAAAATCATTATTAGGCAATACCACAGTAATAAAATTTTGCAAACAAGACCTACCTAGATGATGCTCCAATTAGATCAGAGTTTGAGGAGAAAGTAGGATATTTGAATAGTCTCAGAGTATTCCCCCACCAATTTTTTTTTTTTTTTTTTTTTTTTTTTGCGGTACGCGGGCCTTTCACTGTTGCGGCCTCTCCCGTTGTGGAGCACAGGCTCTGGACACGCAGGCTCAGCGGCCATGGCTCACGGGCCCAGCCGCTCCCCGGCACGTGGGATCTTCCCGGACCGGGGCACGAACCCGTGTCCCCTGCATCGGCAGGCGGACTCTCAACCACTGCGCCACCAGGGAAGCCCCCTCCCAATATATTTTAATACAGAGGGAAAGATTGTAGATTTATAGTGGAGAAATCTGGCAGAAACCACCTTGGCCAAGTGATCAAAATTAGCATCACTAGTGAAAAGACATGTTGACATGAACCCCTTGATAATGATGCACTGCGAAGGACATATCATTTCTATGGTATTCTTGCCCCAAAGCATTCTAATCATGAAAAAAACATCAGCAACTCACTCTGAGGGATATTTTACAAAATACTGGATCAGAAGTTTCAAAGTCATGAAACACAAGGAGAAAAATTAAGAGTTGTTACAAATAGGAGGAGGCTTAAGGAAAAATTACAAAAATGTGGCGAAAATCATAGAGTTCCCAAATATCACTCACCCAAGCTTCCTCTGATGGTAACATCTCACAGACTTGAAGTGCAATTATCATTATCAAAATCAAGAAATTAACATTTTTACAGTACTGTTAAACTGTATATTTTAGTGAAAAAAGAAATTGTGACACTGGAAAGTTTTTCTTTTCCAGAATTCTATTCAGGATCCCACATTGCATTTAGTTGTTTCTTTGAAGATACGATTATCACTAGGAAGATTTGATAAGACTTGCTTTATTTTGTTTTAAATTGTTTATGGACTAATAGGTAATAAATTATTTATAAAGTGGCTATTAAAAGAATTTCCTGAAGGAGTAGTCTTGTTGCTACTTATTACTGTTTTACAAATTTGGAGAATTGGCTAAAATTTGAGGAAAATCTATTTTTCTACCATTCTGCTTATTCCTTTTCCTTTTCATGCTGAGAAACCTCAAAATCACCTAACAGTGGAGTAGCAGCTTGGTGTGTGTGTGTAGTAATAACAGTGCTTGAAGAGCCAGAGGCCTGCATCTCTTTGCTACTGTTGGGAATCTCTTACATTCTTTTTTTCTAAATGATAAAAAATATATGTATAATAAAGAGAGGTGGTTAATGTTTCTTCATCTGAGAAGATGATGAATGAATAAGCAACCTTTCTATCTCTATTAATATTATATACTCTCTAGCGTTAATATGTCCAGTTGGAAATATTTATTTAAACTTACTGTAGCAACATGAGCTCTCTAAAGGCAACTTCTTAATTATTTTATGTGGTAATATTAATAAGATTCTTGAAATCACTTGTTAAAATAGGAAACCATCTAGATTTCACATTTATTCCTGAGTATATTCAAGGGTGCAGTGATCTGGGTATGGTCTCAACAATTTAATTTGCTGTTTTCCATGTAAACATTCCATAGTAATACCTATATTATTATAATATATACCTATATTATAAACTCAGACTAAAATATCTAAGTTTTTAATATCTTAAATTTTAGAGACATACATATATGTATGACTATACGATTAACTATTACAATACTTTGTATAATATAATGTAAATTGAATATGTAGGCACTTCCAACTACTAAAAAAGATAATCCTCCCAAAGGTATCCTTACAAAAAGTGGAAAAATAACATGAGTTTCAGCTTGGCAAAACATATGAAAAACAGTATCTCTGAGTCACAAGATGAGTCAAAAGGGTGAGGTTTGTTTGTTTTTCCTTGTTCATCTGTTTTAAGGGAGTATGATCCCAAGTAGCAGAAAAAAATCTTTGATGAAAGTTGGTGCCAAAAGTTGGAATTCTTTATATTTAGCTTGTACGAAGTGCAAAGCTGAAGCACTTGATGGTGCTGCCAAGGCGGGTTTGATCTGTTTTAAAAAGATCTGGGCCTGATTTTTAGGATATTGGTAATAACTGTAAACGGATAGTAACCTTTAAAAATTTAACCTTTATAAAATTTTTTCTTAAAAATTTAATTAAAGGATTAAAATCTAAAAATGCTGGGTTTTCTTTGCTCATATTTGCAAAGAATATCTTTAGAAGAATATTCAAGAAGCTGGCAACGTTGGAGGGAGGCTTTGAATATTGAACTGTGTTCAAACCATGTTCAAATTTTGAACCACGAACTGCTAGAAATAAACTAAATTAAAATTTTACAAGATAAGTGAAAATTAGAGTGCCTGGTACATAGAGATTGATTTAGTCTGCCTGGTAAAACCACGTGACTTCCATGATCAGCTTAGCATTGTTAATCTTGTAATATCTTACTCAGCATACAGTTGGTTGTATGTTATGGCAGGTGCAGACAAACAAAAGGGTAACAAAAAAAATTTTATGATATATTTTCTTTGTTATAAGAAATTAGTCAATCGTATATGCAACTCTTTAAATTGGAAATTAAACTCTTGGATAAGTGGTGAATTTTTTTCCTATAATTATCACAAAATTGTTTGTTAAATCTTGCTGCCTCTTTTTGTTTGCTTTTAGTTGATGCTGATGAAATTAAAAGGCTAGGAAAGAGATTTAAGAAGCTCGATTTGGACAATTCTGGTTCTTTGAGTGTGGAAGAGTTCATGTCTCTGCCTGAGTTACAACAGAATCCCTTAGTACAGCGAGTAATAGATATATTTGACACAGATGGGAATGGAGAAGTAGACTTTAAAGGTAAGGAAGTAGTTTTTTTTTAAACTACCAGTTAGATAATCTGTGAATAGCATCTTACAGCTCTGTGTACAAAAATGTCTGAAAAATTTAGTTTTTCTTGAATGTGTATTACTGGTTTTCTTATAAAGATAGATTACATTAAAACCTCAAAGTCTGTGATATATGAACCTTAATGGGCTAATAAGATCTTTTACTTTTGGGGTCATAAATGATCAAATTGCCCTTTAAGGTAATCTGAAAAATGGGATTTAGAATTTCTTTTGCTGTTCGAAAATTAGTCTCACTTTAGGGAAACTTACAATATTAGAAGCTACATTTTTAAAACCTTTTATAAAAGAATGAGACAATACTAAGTCAGCAATAAAAAGTAAGCTGAAGTAATAAGGATATGAGTATTATCATAGAAAGGATTAATTTAGTTAATCTAAGATTTTACGAAGACAGTAGCGCTTTTGCTAATATTAACCATTTGATTCTACACTTTAAAGTAAATAAACATTTCATTTCACCAGGGAATCAACAGATTTTGTTATTTTAGTTTGAGGAATTGGATTATAAGTGAAGGGCTTTAAAACTGGTTATGATTTAGTGTTTAGCAGGCAGTGAAGAAAAATGACCATTTGTTAATGAAACATCCAACAGTTTATTTAAATGATTCTGAATTTTGGAGCCAGAAATCCAAAATTTTTTTTTTCCTGCCAAACAATGTAAATTTTTTTAAAGCCTCCTTTTGTCATATTCTAAGAAAAAAGAGTTAAATAGCTTAAAGAATATGGGGTTTTTTTTGAGTGTTATGCTCTGTAGCGTAAGTAAATATTTGTTTAAATTGATTTGACTTTAGAGAACTCCAGGTTCAGATTAAAATGTATATATATAGAACCTCGTTTGTTACGAAGTTTCAAATTTGGCTTTTTCAGTTTTAAACACAGCTAGTAATATTTTCTTTTGCAGCAAGAAAATATCTTTTTGTCAGCACGTAGGGGTTTGTGTGTGTGTGTGTGGGGGGGGGTATGTGTTGTTTTTCTTTGTAAAAAATTGAAACTTCTGATTTGTAAACATATTTTATTCTTATTCAGAGTTCATTGAGGGAGTCTCTCAGTTCAGTGTCAAAGGAGATAAGGAACAGAAGTTGAGGTGTAAGTATTTCTCTTCACTGAGTTCATTCTCCCTCTTAAGACCACTACCCCATACTGCATTATAACCTCCTTTTAAAATATTCTAAAAGATGTCTTTTATTCTAGATCCTTAGTAAACATAACAAAAATTTTACATTCTGGAGAAAATCCTTTCTGGACATTTGCAGTTTGCATTTTTTAATGATGTGTCATTGTTGCTTTTAGTTGGATAGAAGGAAAATAGAATTTCCTTCTACAGCCATATGAATTACATGTCTTAGATAAGAGATTTTTTTTTAATTGAAGTATAGTTGATGTACAGTGTTTTATAAGTTACAAGTGTACAATATAGTGATTCACAATTTTAAAGATTATATTCCATTTATAGTTATTATAAAATGTTGGCATGAAAGTGAGAAGAAATGCTCTAATATGATTAGGTTAACTTTATTTACACTCGTTGTATTCAGAATTATTTAGCCAGAAGTCCACTATTTTGGTTTACATAGGCTGCCTCTATCATAGGGAACATCTGATATCTTTTTAAAACATTCAGCTCTTAACTAGAGAGATGTTGTATTTATAACAGTTCTCTGAGGTGCAGGCTATATGCAAACATCCTTTGCAAACGAACTCTTTTTGATACAAATGAGAATAATAGTAATAGCATTTGCTGTCTTTGATTGTATATTATCTCATTCGGTACTGTAAAGAACCTGAGAGGTTAGAACTATTATTAGCCCCAATTAAATATGTGCAGAAAATGAAGCTTAGGAAGGGTAAATAACTTACCACTAGGCTACACTAATTGGCCAAAGCAGTCTTGATTCCATGGCTCATATACACTTTTTTTTTTTTAAGATTTTTTCAATGTAGACCTTTTTTTTTTTTTTTTTTGATTTTTTGGCTGCATTGGGTCTTCGTTGCTGTGCGTGGGCTTTCTCTAGTTGCGGCGAGCGGGGGCTACTCTTTGTTGCACTGCATGGGCTTCTCGTTGTGGTGGCTTCTCTTGTTGCGGAGCACAGGCTCTAGCACGCAGGCTTCAGTAGTTGTGACACACAGGCTCAGTAGTTGTGGCTCGCGGGCTGTAGAACGCAGACTCAGTAGTTGTGGTGCACGAGCTTAGCTGCTCCACGGCATGTGGGATCTTCCAGGACCAGGGCTCGAACCCGTGTCTCCTGCACTGGCAGGCGGATTCAGGGAAGCCCAATGTGGACCATTTTTAAAGTCTTTATTGAATTTGTTGCTTCTGTTTTATGTTTTGGTTTTTTGGCCATGAGGCATGTGAGATCTTAGCTCCCTGACCAGGGATCAAACCCACCGCCTGCATTGGAAGGTGAAGTCTTAACCACTGGACCACCAGGGAAGTCCCATAGCCCATATACTCTTAACCATTTTCACCTAGAGACATCTCTGTGTAGGAAGGAGCTGTCCTCAGAGTAGAATTCTAATTGTTTGGCAGCTTATTGTTCTCTCTCTCATTGAAAGTATTCGTTTGTGATTGCCTTTGATTTTGCCATTGATTTTCCTTACTCTCTTTTTAGTTGCTTTCCGTATCTATGACATGGATAAAGATGGCTATATTTCCAATGGGGAACTCTTCCAGGTGCTGAAGATGATGGTGGGGAACAATCTGAAAGATACACAGTTACAGCAAATCGTGGACAAAACCATAATAAATGCAGATAAGGATGGAGATGGAAGAATATCCTTTGAAGAATTCTGTGCTGTAAGTACATTCATTAGTTACACTTCATGAAAACCTTTTTAATACCACTTAATAGAGAATTCCTTTATTTTGCCCTAGACATTTCTACTTTTGATTTTGCCTAATTGCTCCATATTCAAGGTTTTGAAATGTTCTTTGTTGTAAGTGTTACTGATTTTATTCTCAGTGATTGTCTGATAAAATGCCACAAGAATGGTACTAGTAACTTTTACTTATTGGTAGCCTCCCAAATGAACAGCTAGGTTGTTTGAAAATACTTTTGTGGGAAATATGAGTTCATGAGTTTCAGCTAGGAATCCAGAGGCTTGGTTTCATGAGGACAACAGAAATGGAGTCCCTGTCCGTCTTAAACTCAGCAGCTAGGCCTTGTAAAAGGGTGATTTTATTTTTCTAAGCTACTGATGGGTAGTCCTTGTACGCTGGGGCAAGGGCTCCACAGAGGCAGGGGCTACAGTTGTGGGAAGGCCTCGACAACTAGCTCTAGGTGGAAACTGGGGCAACGGCTTAGCTTCCAGTTTACTACTTCTCTTCTTTACTCCTGCCCCTAAAGCAAAGATACTAACTTTTTGATGTGTTAAAAGCAGTTTTAACTGTAAGCTAGAGATACTGAGCAATGCAAAGGAAAGGCAAAGATAACAAAGAAAAAGTTTTGAAAAATTTCAGTCATGACTGGGAAATCTTTCTATAAAAGACTTTCCTCCTCTTCTCATTTTTTACTTAGATGACACCAGGGAAAACAAATTACTTTGTGTGTTATATAAGGACTTAAGTATCTACTTCAGCATTTAAGTAGAAGTTCACGTGATCCTTTAAGGATCTTTCTTCATCTCAAGGGAATACTATCTTTGCATTTTGTTTCAAAAAGTAGGGTGGTGCTCTAGTTTAAAGAACACTCGAGGTCTTTTTGGAAGAGATTAGATAGGCTTGAGCCTTGAGATTTGGAACCCGTGCCAGGTGGTACTGCTCTGTGTCCTGTCCCTCCGTTGTGTCTCCTCCCTCACTGTTTTTTAATAAATTAATTAATTTATTTTTGGCTGCGTTGAGTTTTTGTTGCTGTGCACGGGCTTTCTCTAGATGCAGCGAGCGGGGGCTACTCTTTGTTGCGGTGCATGAGCTTCTCATTGCGGTGACTTCTCTTGTTGCCGAGTGCAGGCTCTAGGCACTTGGGCTTCAGTAGTTGTGCCTCATGGGCTCTAGAGCGAAGGCTGAGTAGTTGTGGTGCATGGGCTTAGTTGCTCCGCGGCATATGGGATCTTCCCAGACCAGGACTCTAACCCGTGTCCCCTGCATTAGCAGGTGGATTCTTAACCACTGCGCCACCAGGGAAGTCCTTCCTCCTTCACTGTTGCCAGTACTTGCTGAAGGACTCCCGTGGACGGACATCGCATTGTGTGCGACCTGAGACCATGCTGGTAGTGGCATCATAGGTAGCAGCCAGTTTTCGAAAGAAGGAAAAAAAAATAATTCCAAGACTTGAGGGAACAAAACAAAAAAGGGAAACTCTTGACTGGAGTGTTAATGGAAAGGATGTATATAAGTGAAGACTACTTGCATTTAGTAAATATAAACTAAAACTTGCATGTAAATCACTTACCAGTGAAAGGAAATTAAAATACATCCCGAGGTATAGAAATGGTACTATTTACACTGAAGACATAAGCTAAGCTTTGAGTTTGTTTTTCAGCATTTTGTGATAAATTGCCTTTACTTGTATTTTTGGAGGGCATAGTTCAGGAATGAAGAAAAATGTTTTGTGTATTAAGCCAACTTTTTGGAACATTTATCAAGCTCTTAACTTTGGCTTCATTGATTTTTCTTTATTCTGATTTCTTAAGCTATAACAGTGAAAGAGAAAGACAGTTTATGTATGTATGTATGTATGTATGTATGGCTGCATTGGGTCTTCATTGCTGTCCATGGGCTTTCTCTAGTTGCGACGAGCGGGGTCTACTCTTCGTGGTGGTGCATGGGCTTCTCATTGCAGTGGCTTCTCTTGTTGCGGAGCATGGGTTCTAGGTGCATGGGCTTCAGTAGTTGTGGTGCATAGGCTCAGTAGTTGTGGCTCATGGGCTCTAGAGCGCAGGCTCAGTAGTTGTGGTGCATGGGCTTAATTGCTCCATGGCATGTGGGATCTTCCCGGACCAGGGCTTGAATTTGTGTCCCCTGTATTGGCAGGCGGATTCTTAACCACTGAGCCACCAGGGAAGTCCCAAGGAAGTTATTTTAAATAAGATCACATACTACATACCTACTTTAACATTTTCAGAATACTTTACCATGCACAAATATTATAAATGATTAGTGACAGGATTAAAGTTGGTGGACTGAACACATCTATTTACTTTTGCTTCCTCTCAAACCTCCACTGAAATTAAATGGGTTAAAAACAAAAGGTTATAAACCCACAAGGACCAAGTGAATAGCAGAGAGGATAGTTAACTAGATTTGGCAACTTACAAAGTTGAATGGTTAATTGGTTTAGCAGACAGGAGTAAAAATTCTAAGCTAGAAACTTGGAAAGCTGAGAAGCAACTTGGTTTATAAGGTGGAATCCCTGAAAGGCTCAGTTCCCTAACCTGATTCCCTGGCAGCTAGACTTGTACCCTCCAGGCAAGAGATGGGACAGCCCTCTTTGGGAAATCTGATCTCCAGAAATGGTCTTAACTGATCACTCAAAGCGCAGGCCACAGTCAACAGCCCCACTTTGTATGTGGAGGCTCTAGTGCCCTTTCCACAGGAGCAGAGAGCCATGGATCACCAAACATTCAAGGAAAGCCTCTAAAATGGATTATAGAGATGAGATAACACCTGAAAAAGAAGCTTGGAGAAGCAGGCTATGCAAGGCCAGTGACAACTTTCAAAGTAGAACAAAAATCTGTCATGGTTATCCTCAGGGATATAATATATTGGATTTTTGAAACAAAAATTGGAGAATATATAAAAGAGCTCTCGGACATTTAAACTTTGAAGTAGATTCTAGGAGGTCTAACACCCAGATGCTAGGGGTCCAGAAAGAAAATGCAAGGAAGGAAATGTCAAAAATGAATCAAGAAAATATGTCAGAATCAAAAGTAATGAGCTTCTTTGACCAAAAAGACTTACTGAGTACCCAGCATAGTATATAAAAATGTGGGCCTAGGCACATTGTCATGAAATTTTAAAACAAACAGATGGTTCTACAAACTTCCAAAGAGCTAAAGTAGAGGGGTAGGGGAAGGGTGTCATACAAAGAATCATAATGGTGGCAAATTTCTCAGCAGAGTTGGCAACTGGAAGGCAATGGAAGCATTGCCTTCACAATTTTGAGGGACAGTTATTTTCAAGTGAGAACTCTCAGTAAACTCAAACTAGGTGGTGGAAATAAAGACATTTTAGGTATGCAAGGCCTCCCTTTCTGGGAAACTACTAGAGGATGTGCTCCCACTATAAAAAGGTTATAAATCAAAAAAAGAAGACAATGTGGGATCCAGGAAGCAGAAGGTCCAACATGAAAGAAGGAAATCTCTAGGATGATGGTGAAGGAGGATCCATAGATGACAGGCCTGGATGGGAGCAGGTTGGAAAGCTCTGGGAGTGATTTCAAGACAGTAAAATTGATAGAATTACATAATATATTTAAGTGCGTTTAGAACAAAGTTTAGGGTTGAATTAATGATAAATACATAGAACACCTGGCAAAGAAAAAGATCAGTTATTAACTGTAGCAAAACAAATGTGCAGGAAAGAAAAAGTAACTATAGTACACAATTCTCTTCTGCTGTAAGTAGTATTCTATATAGTCATAAATAAAATGCTGAATTTCTGCCTAATCAAAAAAAAGATACAATTTTTTGAAGCGTGGGAGAGGTGGGAAGTATATGTGGTAGGAGACAGAAGGGAGAGGTGTGTGTGAAAGTATAATCTTCATCTTCTGTGGTGGGAAGTCAGTGGATGATGCCTAAAACTTTGAATCCAAGAAAAAGCAATGTAGGGGTGTTATTTGGACACCTATAGGTAAATACTGAGAATCAGCTGAAAATTCTAAATGATTGCCTCTAAGTAAAAAGAAATTTGAGGGCAAGATAGCAAACTGCTGTTTTCATAACAGAAGTTGTAGAACTAGCTGGCTGTTTAAGCTTTCTTTTCCAAAAAAAAATTTTTAAGGTTTAAAAATAATACAGATGTAGCTATGCAGAACAACATGGATGAATCTCACAAACAACGCTGAGTGAAACAAGCCAGACACAAAAGATTTCATTTATAAAATGTATAAAAGCAGACCAGAGTAACCTATGGTGTTAAATCATGATAGTGACCACCTCTGGCGGGCGGTGGCTTGGGAGGAGGGAGGTGGCCAGTGCGGGAAGGGGGCCACGGAAGCCCCAGTGATGCCCTCCCTGGCTGCTGTTTACTTGGGTGTTCGCTCTGAAAATTCATCAGGCTGTGAACATTTATGGTTTACTTTCTTTATACAGGTTATACTTAATAAAACTTATGCCCCAAATAATAATACAGGTAATTGCACTTCACATGGCCATGTCAGTATTCACTGAGGTGTCTGTAACAACTTTACAAGTATTTGACTCCATGGGAAAGTAATGTGCAGAAAATTTTATTCATTTATTACTTTTTGATATATTGTAGAACAGACTGACAGCGAAGCCTGCATTTGGTTTCTGACAGTTTTTATGGTAACATCTGGTTATCATTTAATATTAAACTACTAAAGGCCATGTCGAAACGACAGACGAAAGAGTGGGCCAAATCCTGCATGTGGCCTGTTTTGTATGTTTTTGAACTAAAAAAGTTTTTTCATTTTAAAGTGGTGTTTAAAAAAGAAAATGGGAGAAGAGAATTCAAGAGAAACTATACATGGCCTACAGAGCTTGAAATATTTACTGCCTAGCCCTTTACAGAAAAATTTGCCAGCCCTAGTGCTAGAACACAAGAAAATGTTATCCTAGGAGAAGGAAGCCACGAAAGTTCTAACAAAAGGCAATGCAGGTTTTTAAAAACAACAGCTTCTGGAAATGGCTAAAGTAGTATGTTTTTTAAGCTGTAGTTTTGGTAAGTGGTTAGACTAGTACAAGGGAGTCCGTCGAACCTGGTCAAGTTTGATTTGTTCTCTCTGTTGCAGGTTGTAGGCGGCCTCGATATTCACAAAAAGATGGTGGTAGACGTGTGACTCTTCTGTAAAGAGTACCACCCAACACTTTTGCTTTCTTCTCCATCTCTGAAGATCTGCTCAAGACGTCCAGCAATGCTCTCTGTGTATTTAAATGGAAGTATTTTTCTCTGTGAAGCCACATTTTCCAACATGAGCCTCATGAAGCCAACTAAGTGTTATTGAACTCTTATTCTCTCAATAACTCAGTGTAGCACTTTAAAGCTGAAGGACAGCAGCATGAAAAGAGCATATCAATGTGGTGAAGAAAGGGAAGGGGTTGGCTTTTTAATTTATTTTTCTTCATCTTTTATAACAAGAAAGTATCTATATATACATATGTAAATATTTATATATAGATATATGTAGCTTTCTATATGTGTAGTAGGTTGGCTTTAATTTAATATACTTGATTCAGAAGCAAAATGATAGAGTACAAAAGTGCCAAGCAGAACATTCAACATCCTTACTTTTATTTCACACAGTTTTATAAATAGATTGAAGATTGTACAATTTGAGCCAGGTGTTAGGCCAGCTATTTTCCTTGTCCTGCCCTTTCTCTTTTGAGAGATTGACAAAGCATTTGTTAACATCTTATTATTTACCTTGATTACATTTTTGTAACAAAGGAGTTTGTAACTTTATTTATACCTGTGATATATTTCCAGGGACTGTGTCTCATTGCTGCGCAGCTTTGACGACGTCTCTGCTTGAGCAGAAAGTATAGTTCAGCGCTGCTGCTCTTGTGTTCATATAGCAACAGCACAGAGCTTATGGCCACCTCATTCTGTTACTTCATAACTAGGAGCCATTACATTCACTAGATGTCCCTGAGTAAGTGTCAGTTTGTTGTGATTTTATTCGCAAAGGACAGAAGCTATCTGAGGCAATCCTGATTTATCTCGGACATGACTTATTGAAGAGTTCCTGAAATAATCATGTAACTGCTTAGGCTATCCGTTTATTTGTTTCATTACATGGGTGGTAAATTGTCATTAAGCTTACGTTTAAACCATAAATTTCCTTTCTCTGTTTCAAAAGACTTGCAGCTAATCTGAAACTGGTGATATTTAATGTGCATGTGTGTATCTCTACACCCACATATACTTATTTATGACTTACATGGGAGAAACCTTACTCATCTATATGCCACAGAAGAGCAAAATTATATCCAAACTTATACCTCTTAAATTTCTTTACCGCAAGGCTTAGAGAGTGCATAATGGTGTTCTTGATTTGCCCACATACGTAACAGGTAACTTAATAAATTTGTGTGATATAAAAGTAGTTTACCATGTTCCACCACTTGATATTATCCCTTCCCTTTTCTGCAAAGGTACTATTGGCTGGAAGAAGACATTCTGGTTAGCTTTGTAGGACTGTAGTCTTTCCCTATATAGTTTTTCTAGAAAACTGGTTTTATAATCATGAGTGGGAAAAGGCAGGTTGAATCAAGAGGAAAGAATCTTAATTTGGGCACACCCGCCTGCCATCGCTGTTCCTTCAGCTGAGTGCTGCACGCCATGGGCTCTGTCTGTGAGAGAAATCCCGGTGCTTGGTGTCCTTGCATGACATGGAGTTTTGCATGTAGATCGATTTAAAGTATGTACCTCTTGTTTACATAATTTGCATAATTTTAAAACATAATGTTGCCAAACTTTGGAAATGTTAATGTTCAAACTGAAAATCTCCACTACATGTAACTTTCTTCCTCTGGATCAGTACGTGGCTTATAATCCCAGCCAGTGGTTTGATCTGTTCCAGTGTCAACTGCCATGTGCTCTGCTTCAAGGGGGGGAACTAGTCTTTTGTGAATTTTTTGTACATAAGTATTTGTTACAGATATTTTAGCAAATGCTTTCTATTTCTCTTGCTTGTGCATATCTTGGCTGGCATTACAGAAAAATAGTGCAAACATTATTTCCTTACTGGGGACTGAGGGTTTTTTCTTTTCCTTTTTCTTTTTTTTTTTTTTTAGCGTGCGTGGGTGGGTGGGGAGGGATGGTTTATGTTGAATGTTTAGTTTTTCTTCTGCATGAAACATCATGTTGTGGGATCTTTAGAAAACTTCATACTGTATGAATAAGAAAATAAAATATTTGAAACTTGATTGAGTGTATTCACAGTGGTCTTCAGGCTTTCCCGGCCGTTGGATAGTCTTTTTTTCACTCTTTCAGATTTTTTAAAAACTCTAGTAAGTTGACATTTGATCTTTGACTATGAGCCATAAGTAAGTCTGCTCTGTCACTGGGTGAAAACCCAAGTCATCACAGTGACCTGCAGAACCCGGTGTGTCACCCTCCCTCTGCTTCCAGCCTCCTTTGCCTCCGTGCTTCCCCAAGCCTTTGGCGTGCTTCCTCTGTAGGCCTGTGCACCGTCTCTTCACCCGCCAGGCTACCCACAGGGAATGCTTCCAAGGGTTTCAGCCGTGTCCTGGTTCAACAGGAACTCTCCTGGCCACCATTTAAACACACTAATACACCTGACTCTCCTTTACCCCACTGTTTTCTTCCATAGCATTTAACCTCTTCTGACATGATTCACTTAAGCATTTTGTATTTGTCTTCCCCGGTTATGGAAATGACACGAATGAAAGCTCCCCAAGGGCAGGGATTTCTGTCCCTTGTTCACTGATAGACCTGGTTGTCTAGATTCTGCCTAGTTCTTAGTGTTTAATGAATACGTAATCAATGAATTAGGTAATAGGAGACACCTTGTTTCTACAGGTTGTGATGTTAAATTCTATCCACTAATTTCTCACTTCATAAAAGGTAAGCATTAGTATAATTTTGAGACTTTTATTCATTCAGCAACTCTGGAGGGTTCCCACGCCATGCCTGCGCTGTAATAAGCACTTGAGGTTCTTGTGACGGGAAATGATGTACCTGGCCCACGTGAATTATGGGCTCTCGGTGTTTTATACCCAAAACACCCATATTGTCAGGCATGCACTAGTTATGAGATACTGTGCACTGGATTCCTTGGCTCTTTGAACTAGGAGTATAGGTTAGTTAGGCCTAAACCAATAGTTAACATTTTAAACCCTAGGTCTCCCTTTCTTTACCTAGTTCTAATGGTCTTAAGAGTAGAAAAGATGACGAAGTGAAACAGCAATGCACAGAATGGGAGAAAACATTTGTAAATCGTGTATCTGCTAAGAGATTGCTATCTAGAATATGTCAAGACGACGACTCAAAAACCACCTGATTAAAAAGTGGGCAAAAGGACGTGAAGAGATATTTCTCCAGAAGGATACACAAATTGCCACCACCACGTGAAAAGATGCTCAGTATCACTAGTCATTATGGAGATGCAAACTAAAACAAGATACCACTTCAGGCCCGTCAGCACTGCCATCAGCCAAATAAAAGTGTTGGTAAGGATATGAAGCAGCTGGAAGGCTTGTTGTGCATTGCTGGTGTGGATATCAAATGGTGTAGTCATTGTGGAAAAATGGTATAATGGTTCCTCAAATTAAACACAGATTTACCATATGACCCAGAAATTCCACTTCTGGATACTTGCCCAAGAGAAGTGACAGTAGGGACTAGAAGTGTTGGCACACCCGTGTTCATAGCGGCATTATTCACAGTAGCCAAAACTTGAAAGCAACCAAAACATCCATGACAGATAGATAATCAAAATGTGGTATATACATACAATGGGATGTTACTCAGCCATAAAAGGAAATTTTGACACATGCTGTAACACACATGAACTTTGAAGACATGCTAAGAAAAAAGAGCCGGTCACAAAAGAACAAATACTGTTTTTTGGGGGGGTTTTTGCGGTACGCGGGCCTCACTGTTGTGGCCTTTCCCGTTGCAGAACACAGGCTCCAGACGCGCAGGCTCAGCGGCCATGGCTCACGGGCCCAGCCGCTCCGCGGCATGTGGGATCTTCCCGGACCGGGCCACGAACCCGTGTCCCCTGCATCGGCAGGCGGACTCTCAACCACTGTGCCACCAGGGAAGCCCAATACTGTGTGTTTTATATAAGTTCCTGGAGTTGTCAAGCTCATAGAGACAGAAAGTAGAATGGTGGTTCCCAAGGGCCAGGAGGAGGGGGAGGTAGAGTTAGTGTTGAATGGGTACACTGTCAGATGGGGAAGATAAAAGTTCTGGAAATGGTGGATGATGGTTGCATGAGAACGTACTTAGTGTCACTGAGCGGTACAGTTCAAAATGGCTAGAATGGTGAATCATGTATATTTTACCACAGTTTAAAAGAAAGAGTAGACAAGATGGTAGAAATCTTTCTGGATACCCTCCAGGACTTAGAAAGAAATGCTGTTCAAGCTCATATATGTCTTGAAACAATTTTTGTTTCATAGAATGGATTTTTGTTTTGTCTGCATTGGGTCTTCGCTGCTGCACGTGGGCTCTCTCTAGCTGCGGTGTGCAGGCTTCTCTTACTGCGGAGCATGGGCTCTAGGCGTGCGGGCTTCAGTAGTTGTGGCGCACGGGCTCTACAGCACAGGCTCAGTGGCTGTGGCGCACTGGCTTAGTTGCTGTGCGGCATGTGGGCTCTTCCCAGACCAGGGCTCGAACCGGTGTCCCCTGCATTGGCAGGCGGATTCTTAACCACTGCACCACCAGGGAAGTTCTTCAAACAATTCTTAGTCTTCAGAAATTCCCACATGCTCAAAAATCGCTCATTAAATTAGCTCACATTTTAAGCTAAAGTCCACTGCCACTTCCACCTTTTACTAACCTTGGGCATTATAAATTTATCAGCTAGCCAGATCAAATTAGCGAGTCCTTGCTCTCCCAAACCTCCTTCAGATTACTGGTGTCTCTGAATGATTTCTTTCACCAAATGAGTAATTAACATTTGTATAATCCAAGCATTTTGCAAGCTGTAGGATGGTTATGTACACTGTCACCGTGTACTCAATAATCTAACATTAAGCATGCTGTCCCATGGTTCTGGAATCAGGAAAATCAGGTCTCTTTCCCAGATGCTCAATGAACATGAGCTTTCTTCTCTAGATAGGATGAGAATTGGAGTCCAAATCTTCTGGAACGACTAGGAGGAAACAAGTTCTCTTCCCTTACCGGCCACTGAATATCTAAGAAAATACTCCTCTTTCATGCCCATTCCCCAGCCAAGTAGCAATTAATATGTTAATAAACTGTTACATGATGTGTCCGAAATTGTACTAGATACTGAGAATCTAAAGATCGGAGGCTTTAGGGTGGGAGGCAGACACTAAAATAATCACAGGTTAGCATGACAGACGCCACAGAAATACGGATAAGCATCGCTGAGGTTTTTGGTTATTAGATTTCATGTCCAGGCCTTAGAGAAGAATTTGAAGAAGTGATTTGATCCAGGTCAAGATCAACTCCCACTGCAACTACCACTGTGATATAGTCAGATTTATTACCTCTATTTTTTCTTCATTATTCCATTCCAGGAATTAGCTGGGTTTCCTCTAACATTTTGTTTCCCTTTCAAGCCCCAAGCAGTGCTGATTCCCTGGGGGTTGGGGGATGTTTGCCCAGGGAGAGGCCCAAAACTCAAGACGGTAAAAGTTCAGTATCCCAAATTTTAGCAACTGCCCAAGAAATATATTTGCTCTTATATTACTGATAGTTCTAACTACGTAAGAAATCTTCAAAAGGAAGTAAATACCAGAAGATTACTTCACTTTAACATAGAAAACCCGTGTTTTTCCAATCAAAATGATGCTCTTTAAGAATCAGCACAAAATGTTTATGGTTACGTAGCGATGGTTCATCTCAGCCAAGCGCTTTGGAAACCTGATTAAAACTGTGGACCCATTCCTTAGAAAAGTACACCCTAAGCACTCACAATTTTGCATATAACTTCCCGGACAAAGCGTGGCGGGTAGGCAAGTACCTCCTGAAGCCTTTGCAGGCTCCAGAATGAGGCAGTCCCGACAAATTCCTTTTCAAAAGGATGTGAGTAAAATGATATCAACATACACATACACTCTCCATGCTGTTGTGTTGCCAAAGGATAAAAAAATTACTGCTGGGACATTTCCAGCAATTTCCCACTGGATTCCCACTGTAATATTAAGTATATCTAATCCCAATGCAATGTACAAAATAGTTTGGGATAGTGGCACATGTAACTAATAGAAAGCTTAATAGCAATACTTTAAAACAACACTTTTTCTAGTTCTTACATGTACTTTCTAATACTCCTATCATTAAAGTTTTGGTCAAGGGTTGCAGAAATGTACAAGAGAATAACATCAGTTTAATGAAGTAGGTTCCTTTCATTAAAAAAATGCATAATATAAATCAGAACATTTAGGCAGACACCTGTTAAAACAATCTATTACATTTGCAGAATATAGTAGTTTTCTTAGGGGTAAAAATATTCTTTTATCATATTTCACCTTTACTACTTAGAAGTAGTACACCCAAACACTGGTAAGGTCTGACTGCTTTCATTAAACACTTATTTAAAAAATAAAACTCCTTCCTCACATCAACCTTGTGATGTAATCTTTAATTTTACAAACTGCAAAAATAGGTACAAATATTAGCCTTCCTTGGTCCACAGAGTATATCCAAACTGCTGCTATGACCTGGGTCTAAAATATTCACACACCATCCAGTATTAAGGGTCACAAGTCAAGAGAGGTTTTCTGAGATAATTCTTTTAATTACAACTCATAGAGAAGAAATAACTTTTTATAAATTTATAAACAAAGAACTTGGAAGCTAATATACAACTGTTTTTTTAAATAAGTTTCCCTCCAAATGAGAGGATTATAAACTATGCAAATCGATATGTGATTTAAAACGGAAAAAATAAATTATACTTAATGTGCTCGTATAAATAATGGTATCCACGACTGAAAAGTTCTTCACATGGTGTCTGGTGACCACTTGTAGAGGGGAAAGGCATTTTCTCTAGAATTCAAAGACAAGGTAAAAAGTCTCTGATTTGAAATCAGAATCGGTCTGCCGCTCTGCTAGCCACAGCACGGATATTGCCATAAACCTTTGATGGAGGATTTCCTGCAGGAGAAAATAAAAAAGATTATCCACACGTATACATATAGATGCTACATGGAAAATGGTCTGCAACTCTACAAAGGACAGGGACATTTTCCGCTGGATCTACCTTAAATCGACAAAAGAACCATAAAGGAAACCACATAAATATTCTCCAAAGCACATTTTAAATCCTAACAGCCAAAGACTCCGAGTTGTCAAAACGTTTCGAAAAGCAGCCAGTCAGACCTGGGCACAACTGACCTGGGCACCACGGTGGATCCCACACATTTCTCGAGCACGCGCTACAACCCATGGCTCTGACCGCAAGTGTGGTTTGAAAATGGGACTAAGTCAATCGATTAAGATGACTGACTGATGCTGCTCAGCAGCTCCCCTTTGGCTGAACCTAAAACAATGCTGCCTGCTATTCTGGAAGGGCTCCCTAGCGCACCTCATCAGGGGACGCGGCGACGATGTAAGCAATGTAATCCAATAAACCCTTTCTCTCGGGTTTGCAGATGGAATCCAAGCAAAAAGATTCCTGCTTTCTCTCTGGGCCCACATTTGCCAGCCCCCAAGAGTTTCTGCTTGCTACCTTTATCATCACCCTGACCCTAAAGTGACCTGCAAATGGGATCTGAGTTCCTAAATTCCCTGTTCTTTTCCTTCAGAGAAGACAACATAGGAAGAAACTGCTGTTACCCAGGATGAGGTTGCAGATAGCAGTTCTTGCCATCTTGATGTTTTGGAAAGAACCAAGGATGTGAACTTTCCTGCAAGAGATAAAGTGAGACAGGTTAGCAACAAAAAGCATTTCCTTAACGAAGTCCCATGATCCAGAAACTCTGGAAACTCATGATAGATACACATGCCTAAATAAAGGTGGTGGTGATGGCCGCACAACTCTGTAAGTATACCGAAAACCACTCTGAAGGGGAATGATAAGTGCATTACATCCCAGTAAAAAATTATGAGGGAAAGACATAAAAAATTAAAAAACAACTCAGTTCTTTAAGACCCTTGGTGAATAATGGCTCCTATCCACTGAGTGCTCTCCAATACGCTAGGGCTTTACATCCATGTTCTCATTTAATCCTTGCATGAGCTTTATCAGGCAGAAGCTATTCCCACTTTACATACGAGGAAACAAGTTAGTGAGAAATCAAAACACCTGTCCGAGATGACGCACTGGCAGAGCTGGGAATATTAAAGTACCCAGATGCAGGTAATACTGTACTTAGTTAAAACATATTTGTATTTTAACTGCAAAGCTTTCTGAAGATTATTTAGGGACTTCCCTGGTGGCGCAGTGGTTAAGAATTCGCCTGCCACTGCAGGGAACATGGGTTCGAGCCCTGCTCCGGGAGGATCCCACATGCTGCAGAGCCACTAAGCCTGTGCGCCACAACTCCTGCGCTCTAGAGCCCACGAGCCACAACTACTAAGCCCATGTGCCTAAAGCCCGTGCTCCACAACAAGAGAAGCCACCGCAATGAGAAGCCCCTTTGCTGCACCTAGAGAAAGCCTGCACGCGGCAACGAAGACCCAACATAGCCAAATATAAATAAATAAAAATAAATTAAAAGAAAGAAAAAAGATTTAAGATTCTCTAAATTTCTTCAGTACTCTCTGGAGATCATCCAGACCATTTTACTGGGCATTCCTTGCCAAATAGTTCAAATTAGACTGAGAACATAGCATTTTGCTTTTCTGAGCCCATCTTCCAAAATATCAGTAAACTTAGTAAACTGACACCAAAATCTTCAGGGGGGACGTCAAACAGAACCCTCTCCCTTCCAAAGGCTCAGGCATTTCTGAAATTGGGGTAAAAACGAGGCTAAAAACAAGAGAATCAGTTAAGTCTGTTCAGGATGATCCCCAGGTTTCCTTCCCCACTCCGGGCAACCAGGCAACCACCTTACTACCCCTCTGTAACTCTGGTAAAATTAAGGGGTGGGGCTGCTCACTGCAGAAGGTGAAAGCCCTGGGGGCTGGACCAGGGGCACGAGGCACAGTGGAAGTAGGAGCACCATGACGAAAACAGGGGCAATGTCAAGCAAACGTCTGCACGATGAGCCGCGAGACTTCCAACTGTCTTCGTGACTGGGCTCCCAGAGTCTGTCAGCAGAGAGACTGGAGAATACTTCTCTGGGGAGCCTGGCCTGCTCATTGGGAAAGACTAAAGATACTGACATCGGGGCTTCCCCAAAGAAACAGGCTGGCAATCATCCTAAGTGAAGCCTACAGGCCACCAGCCCCCCGCCCCTAGCCCACTCACAAGCATCCCGAGCCCAGGTTTCTAGTCTGCTCCTTACGGCCCCACCCTTAACATATGACGCCCACACTGAGGAACCAGAATCCGAGGAAAGCACCCAGTGCAAAAGAGTAGAAGGCACAACCAGCAAGCGGAATAAAGCAGTACAGAAACAGAAACTCTAGGGAGAAAAGAAGAAAAACAAACCAAAATAAACCCCCAAACCAGTGAGATTAGAAAAGCAATTTTCAGGCACTCATGAATTGACAACAGGATGTTAAGAAAACTGAATAGAAGGATTAGAAGATGAAGTTGCAGGAAGGAATTCTGAATGAGAATGATTTACAACAGATTTGTATACTCGGCCAGAATAGAAGACATCTTCCCAACCAGGTCTCACAAAATGTCCTTCCTGTGCTAAGCGAGCTCCAGGACTACCTACCACCAAAACAAGGAGGACGCAGGACAAAGAATCCAAGAACCAAGGGATTCAAACACCAAAGGGGCAATGGTGAAAGAAGGAGCCGGGATGGCAACTGTGTGCCAGGCAGAGGGTAGCAGCGCTTCTGGAACAGAAGGTTCCAGGAGAGATTTCTAAAATGTCTGATGCATCTGAGTCCACCAAGCGGAGATACAGACAATGTATGGCTTTCTATTCAATTAGTACACTGAAATATTGAGAAAGCACACAGAAACATAAGAATTATTTCTTCATGTGACAACAAAGTTGCAGAGGACAGATAAAGTAACCACAGTACACCACCTGGCTCAGCTGTTAATACCCTGAGCACCGATTTCATGCTCAGGTAATACTGAGCTTGAGTCGAACCAAACCCACAGTGTAAAGGGAGGGGCAAGCAAACGGGAGCGCTGGAAAGGTTGAGCATGTGAGCGGAGGTGGGGAAGTCCAAAAGAGGAATCTTCATCTTTCACAGGAGAAAAGCAACAGGGAATCTGAGGGGGAAAAATTAAGCTGCTATACAAAGATATTTGGAAATACAGAGGAAAAATAATTTTTACAAGTCAGCTAGCTGAACTTGAAGACTTGAAATTTCCTCCCTCAGAGGAGGGGGAAATGGAAGCAGACAGGAGGAATTATTTTAAAGTTATGTGTATGTGTAACTTCGATAAAAACAAAATTCTGTGAAGTACAGCATGAAAGATGAGGAGATACAGAAGCAAGGATACATACAGTGTGAGTAGTTTTGCTGCTAAAACAACCAAAGCAATGGGGCAGTGGTTGGAATGGCATACAGGTCCCAGGACATATAGGTCACATTCTTTCCCATTTGATATCCTGAATGTATCTGGAACAAATGGTTTTCAGTTTTATATTTTGTTCACATCCTACTGTGATCTTTGCCAGGTTTTCAGCAACTCATCAAAAATAACATTTATGGGTACATAACAGTCCATCTTATGGCTGCATCACAACTAATATAAATTGTTGAACATGTGGATTCCAATTAGCCTATTTACAGCAAAAACTGCAAGACAGTACATTTCTTTGCCAGTAGTTGGCACTGAAAAAAAACCTACTACTAACCCCCAACGAAATGGAGAAACTTGAAACAACATGCTAATTAAAAGAAGCCATATATCAAAGACTACATATTGTGTATTTCCACCCATATGAATTTCGAGAAAAGGCAAAACCATAGTGACAGAAATGAGATGAGTGATTGCCTGGGAATTGGGAGGGGCCGCAAAGATGCACAAGGAACTTTTGGGTTGATGGAAATGAGCACAGTGGGATCACAGGACTGCAGAGTATTTGCCAAAAACCCATTGAATTATATACCTAAAACAGGTGACTTTAATTGTATGTAAACCACACTGTAATACAGCTGTTTAAAAAATTAGTTCAATGAGTAAATTTTAAGTTAACCCTTAGAAATACACTGATACATTTATAAATTATAAACTTAATATGATGCGTTAACCATAATTGGACTAGCAAATCAGTTACATTTTAAAATTTCTAAATTAACAAAAACTTTTAGGGCTGTTTATGATATTTTAAAGTGTGGTAAACATTTCAATTTTTGAAATTTCTAGTTCAAAAGAGTTTTTCCCATGGCTCCGTGGTCCCAACTCCAGGCTTAAGTCATAAAAGGTCAAAATTATAACACACCTGTCTTCAGGTAAACAGGGCCACCAATATAGTGTTAACAGTTTTCTATTTACAGTATAAAAAATCGTCTAAAATTCAGATTCGAAAATAATGGTGAGTACTTTGGTTCAGAGCAAAGATGAGATGATTTTAAATAAAATTATTTCTGGATTTAGCAGTAGGCAGGTCCCTCCTCCTCTCAGTCAACTGCTTCATTTCCCAACTTCACGGCATTATATAATCTCTGCGCCATCTGCCAGTAACCCCAAACTGGCAACAGAGCGGCTTCAACCTCCGGCAGGGAAGCGTAATCCCAGCTTGACTTCCTGCACCCTTATTTTAAGCCTGTATCATCTTATTGATGTTCACATATAACTGCTCTCTAGTTTTTCCCACAATGTGCAATGGTCACCTTCCTTTTATGAAAGGCCTTTATATATACGTGCATGTGTGTGTATATACATTTATGTTTTTCTTTTTTAAAGGAAAGTCTCACGATGGCATTCAACACACCTACTCCTTGCTCTCCTCTACTGATTTAATAGATTCTCCTGAGATACTATTTCAATCTTCACCTGTCATATAATTTCTTTTAACAGTGATTCTAAACAGTTCCTTCATTACTAATTGAGAAAAAGGCTATAATATCTAAGATTTTCTCAACGAAATCTGTTTTCAAAGTAGGTAACTATTCATCCAGAACCATATCCTGACAAAGATTTAGTGGCTACGTTATACGTAAAATACAATCTTTATCACTTCTTGAAACCAGCAAACGATCAACTATAAATTATGACAATAATTTTCTCAAGATCACATACTTACACATCAGCCAGAACTATCCGCGTCCGTGTCACGTTCTCGATGGTGAATTTGGTTTTTCCTCCTTTGCCAGCGATTCTTCCTATTGCCCTCGACAGGTGGTCTCCCTTTAAGGGCTTAACTAAATGAGAAAAGCAAGACCTCAGGAGGGAAGCCATCCCAGCATCACCCACTTCCATGGGAAGTTTAATCATTAGCCAAATTTCCCTACTGAAAGACATAAAACACATTTTTGAAAAGCTGCTAATAACACAACTCAACTGATGTGACTGGAAAGCTGAGACTCAGGTACAAGACAAAGCAACAGAAAAGTACCATCCAGTAGTTCATATGAAAAGACCACCATACACTCACCATCTGTAATTTCAAAAGACTCTAGGAAGAGGTCATCCAACCTAATGAGGGCAAGTGCGTCCTACAATACAGAAATACACACTGTGAAGCTCTTCCATTCAGGCACCTGCGAATGAGTGTTAAGCTAACTCTCATAAATTGTAGAACTACAACACTCAAATTAAAAAACAAAACATAAAAAAGCCCAAATCCATCAAAACAGTCATATGGCGTATTTTCCGAGCCCCCATTTCAGATATCATGAAATCACTCACCTCTACCTGAAACCCAAGAAGAAAGGCTTTCACAAAATCAGCTGCTTTTGTCAGAGCGCTAACATCTTTGGTTTCTTTACAAGTCTGTTAAAAAAAAAAAAAAAAAAAGGTGTGGCTATGGAGCACAAATTATAGCTCGGAATGAAAAAGATAATATTCTAACAAACTACTAGGACTGACCTTTCCAATTATTATAATTTCCTTCACTACCACCCTTCCCCAATATATTCTCTATGACCCAGTTTTTGGTAAGTACCGTGTTTAATTTTCAAAACAAAACTTTGCTAACTCCATAACTGGGCAGTGCCCCCAAAGACTGTCAAATGACTTACTGTACTCCAAGGCTGATCTGACTCTGGAGTTACCAGCAAGATTCCTCCAATGGCTCCCATTCTGAAGGACCTCCATCCTCGGCCCATCCCACCCAAGCTGGTCCTCTTCTCTTCTCCTTCAATGCAGTCTCCCTGGGAGTCCTGATCTAATCTCCCGACTTCAACCATCATTCCTGTGCTGATTTTTCTTTCCCAAAGCCACAACTCTAGTACTAATTACCAAGAATGGTTTAAGCAGGGGATCCTGCCCTCAAAGAGTTTATTCCATAATCACAGATACAGGTGCTATTCATAAAATGCCCATCCCTGTAAATGATGTGTACTACAAAGGTGCTTGACACACTATAGCTCTAATCTTCGTGTCAACCTAAATTTAAGTAAGATAAATACTTTTGTATTTGAGGAAACTCAAGTACCAAAAAGTAAAAAAATAAGATTTGAACACAGATCTGATTCCAAAACCATCATTTCTCCTCCCCCACACAGACTCACAATTGAGTTGAGGAGACCACATACTTGACAAATTTGAAGCCATACAGGGTTGTGTAATGGCACATATAAAACTAGATCCCAGTCGCAATTCTATATGTGACTTTAGGCAAGTCCCATGAATGCTCTAGGTCTTAAGTTTTCTCATTTGTAAAATAAGGAGGTTGGAATGGAAGAGTCCCTACTAGCACTGATGACCTTGGCCAAGAAACTCCTTGGCAAGTTTCCTCACATCTGTTAGATGGGGTATGTCATCTACCTCATAGGGCTGTCCTGAAGACCAAAATGACGTAGTGCCTGCCAAACCACTGCTATGTGTCTGGCACAAAGCAGTATCAACAAATGTCAGTGGAATCCAAATTGATGGTGCTGCAATTCATAAGACAGTTAAGCACAATAAACGTTTAGGCCCTGAAGACAAGACTGAAAAATGGACTGACGGTAAAGGAGAAAGAACTTGAGCTAGACCCTGAAAGATGATGAAACTGAGGAAGAAAAAGGGAGTAGGGACGAGAGGGCCTTCAGAGAGCAAATCCATCCATAATGACGGACAGAAAAATGTTCAAAGAGATGGTGAGAGAACTTGGGAATGAGACTTCTACTTGAAAGGCAAATTCAGTCAAAAACTTTTATCTTTCAGAATTACTGAAGATACCAAGATATCAATAAAACCAGTGTGGTCTGAGAAAATTAATCTGGCTCTGGCATAGAGGATGGAGTGGTGAAAGGAGGTTTAAAGCAATGAGGTAAAGGACACTTATAAGCAAACAAGAGGTTTTGGCAGAAAGCCATACAAACCTGAATGAAAGTGCCAATGGGAACAAAGAGGAATTCTACTGTCAAGTTCTGTATTTTAAACTTTGCCAACTATTTAGACCAGTGCCTCCCTGCTTTATTCCATTATTCTAGTCCTTCAACAGAGATGAGTCTATACCAGTCCTGATAATGAATCATTAAAAAGGAAGATATAATTACTTTTGGTCACTGATTTTGATACAAAATTGGCACCCTGAACCCCCCCCCAAGCTTCCCTGATGGCACAGTGGTTAGGAATCTGCCTGCCAGTGCAGGGGACACGGGTTCGAGCCCTGGTCTGGGAAGATCCCACATGCCGCGCAGCAACTAAGCCTGTGTGCCACAACTACTGAGCCCATGCACCACAACTACTGAAGCCGGCGCGCCTACAGCCCGTGCTCCCCAACAAGAGAAGCCACCACAGTGACAAGCCCGCGCACTGCAACGAAGAGTAGTCCCCGCTCGTTGCAACTAGAGAAAGTCTGCATGCAGCAACGAAGACCCAACACAGCCAAATATAAATAAATAAATAATTAAAAACAAAAAACCAAAATACCCCAAAGTTTACTACTTTTGTCTAACTCCTAGACTGACATCATGGAATGAACAAATGAAAAAGTAAATAAACACACTTATACATAATTTACACTTAATACTTTTTTTTTTCAAAAAAATACCACTAAAATATATAGCACCTGTACTGCAGCAAATACTTTGGTTGCTTATTTAAATACTTCTGAAACATGACAACCTCTTTACTAAGCCTTTTCTCAATTAAAACAGAACATTATTAAAAGTCTTCTAAGACACAGCTGGTATTTTAGTATGATTTCAGACCGAACTTATGAGTTCAACTAATAATTGTGTTGTATGCAAATTTTGAAGGCATTTGAGAGGTTCAAACACTAAAATATATTAGAAAACTGGAAGAAAATCATTCAAAATAAGCCTCATTAAGGAAAGTCTATTCATACCTTTTCATCCCCGTAGAAAAGAGAAACCGCAGTATATTTGAAAATAGTTAACATTATCCTCACCCTGATTTCTATATTCCTCGATTTCAAGTTAAAGCGTATCTGAAGTCCCAAATGCTCCACAATAGGTGTAAATATCTTCATCCAGTTCTCTTTTAAGGGAGTATATCTGTTAGCTGGGACTGGAATTTTTCTGGTTTCTTCTTTCCCACCCTATGATACAAGAAAACACAACTCGGGAGTTGTCTGGAGGAATAGGGGGTGGGTGGAGATATGAAACAACAGCTGATTATCAAGAACACCCCTTTAACTGGACGAATTAAACATCAGGAGAGTCACCTCTCTAAGAGCTTCATGCCAGAAGAAGCTTCAACATCACCCAGAGGCCACCGTCCTGACCCGCCTCTGGCCCCTGCCCCGTTCCTGTCCCTCGGTCCCCGCCAGTACCAGAAACCCGTCCCCGGAGAGGGGCGGGAAGACGGGCCTCTTGGCAGGCCGGGCCTCCTCGGTGTCCATGCGGGACGCGTCCTCGCCCTCCTCCGGTGCGGACAGCTGCTCAGCCTGCCGTTTCTTCGCCCGCCGGCCACCTTTTCGGGTGACCTGGGTGAAGCCGGCCTCGGCCAAGGGACTCTGTGCCTCCATCTCGGTTTGCATCCTCAAGAAACTCCAGCGGAAGCTTGCTGCTCGAACACGTGCTGGGCTGCACAGCGCAGGCGCGCCTCGCAGGACCCAGCCTTCGCCAACCAGCCCTAGGGCTCCGCCCCCTTTCCTAAGAAGTCCCAGGCAGGGGACCTGGAGCAGGAGTTTGTGTGTGTTTGTTGGGCAGGGGGAAGGGCTGTCCTAAAATATGACTGATTCTTATGGTCGCCCTCTGCCCCGCCGCTCGCAGCCAAAATTTTTGTAATCTCTAACCTGTATATGTACTAAAGGTAGAAGGTAAAGGCATAAACAAGTCTGTGTTGTTGGTGAAGAAAAATCTTCTGTGCCTTCAGTAGAGCATCCGGCATTATCTGAGACACCTAAAACCAACTTGCTAGGGCGTCTGCGGGCGCGTACGGCAAGCGGGAGGGACAAACTATTCTTGACGTTTGGAGTCTGGTTTCCAGGTTAGTGTTTTGTCAGGGTTTGTCGGCAGTGTGCCTGTTGGCGGAGGCGAAATCAATCGGCTGGACCATGTCGGCCTTCGAGAAGCCTCAGATCATCACCCATATCCAGAAGGGCCTCAATTACACGGTGTTTGACTGTAAGTGGGTGCCCTGCAGCGCCAAATTTGTGACCATGGGCAACTTCGCACGCGGCACCGGCGTCATTCAGCTGTATGAGATCCAGCAGGGGGACCTAAAGCTGCTTCGGGAGGTAGGTGCCGGCTCGAGACTGCCCAGTTCCAAGATCTGGGACTGCCGTTGGGGGGAGAGTGCGGATCTTGGGGGTCGGGGGGGGGAGTCTGTATTCCTTTTGGCCAAAGCGTTTGCTCAGCGTCCCCCCAGAGCTCCGCTCGAGCAGCGCGGGAGAAGCTAAGCTGACCGAGATTGAGGAATACTTCAGAGGCAAAACGCTTTGGTTGGAGACTTGAATTCTCGTCGGGCTAGTTCATCCGCGCGCCGCGGGTCCCTTCCTCCAGCCACCCCGTGGAAGTGACGTAACGACTTCCTGTTTAAATTCGAGGCCTTTCTGGGCAGCGCGCAGTTGTTTGTGGAGAGTCTCTTAATAGGTACAAGTTAGTAAAATGCTTTTTCAGACAAGCAGAGCCAAAGCAGGCACTGGACTGCCTGCTATGTAATCGGAGGAGACAATCTAACAACAATTATTCATTCAACAAGTATCAGCTGATTGCCTGGTATTCTCAGGCATGTAAATGACAACGTCCCCGATATCATGGACTTTATTTTCTAGTGAGAGAGAGAATCAGTTAAAGAATCAAACCAATAATACATAAAACACAAACCGAGATGAATTCTCTAACCTAAAGGAACACGGTTCTTTGAGAGTAAGCAAAAACAAAAAAACAGATTTGGGTTGAGTAGAAGCTAACTAGGCCAAATTAGGAGTAGAGGATAGCTCCAGAGGAAGCAGCTCAGCGATAGGTGACACATTTATCTCCTTCAGAAACAAAAAGAGTAGTAAGCAGGGACCAGACATTGCAAGAGCTGTAGGTCATTTAAAAGATTTATGCCTTTCTTTGTAAGAAAAATGGGACATCACTGAAGGGCTTTAAGCAGGGTGTGGCACGATCAGGTTTACAAGTTTTGTAAAAGATTACTAGTGAAAGAATTGGAGAATAACTATATTAAATAACACTTTTATACCTGTTTACAGTTTTTTAAATGTCTTTATTTGGGTTGCCTGAAAAAAAAAAAAGATCAGTCATACTCAGATGTTTAGAGTCCTAATAGACTGCAGGGAAGTCTGTAACTCCAGGGACCAAAAGCTATGGAGAGAATCTGCTTGGAGGAGTTACGGCTTTTAGGGCTTAAACTGGTAGGTAAAGGGTGAATACACTTGCAATAGGAAGGATTACATTCGAAGGTACATAAGGCTCATCCCACTTTAAATTTCTATGAATGCCACTTTTCTTGTTCAGTTTGTCTTCTCTAGCCAGGCACTCTACTCCTAAACATGGCTTGTTCTTTTCTACCTTTCCTTATGTTGTTCATCACTTAGTCCCCAGTCAACACAAAGTAACTTTTCTTTACATTGCATTCCTATGGTACTTATTATCTGTGCCAGAAATATATCATTCTATCCCATGTATCTCTAATTAGATTGTAAGCTCCCGGAGAGTAAGGACAGTAGTTCTTTCTTTAATGTGTTATGTAAGAAGCAGCCGCTCAATAAATTACTTGTTAAAAGAATGAGTAAATTTATGTCTGTAAAAAAATATAACTTGGGACATTTAAATATTGGTTTATTGATGATCATTAATCACTTGGGGTCAGGAGTTGGAACAAATAGGAAACATTGGAATTGCAGAAAGAAAAGTGAATTATTAGGAACAAATACTAGTCAAAGCTTAACCAGAGAGTATCTATAGACTGCTGACTTCTTTTTATAAGGCTGTATGACTTGGGTACATTTCAGGAATACACTTGTTATGTAAAGAGAAACAGTGCTCTTTGTCTATTCTAGAGATTCTGGAAGATTCTAGCAGGTTTTTTTTTTTAATAACTTTGCTTTTTAATGAAAGTAATGTGTGTTCATGATAGAATATACCAAAAATATAGATAGGAAAAAGGAGAAAAGTAATGTCACCCATCTCAACACTAGGAGTAACCACTTTTTATATTTTTGCCTATATCCTTTGGCTCTTCTCTTTTTCTACCATAAACTGTCCATTGAGAACCTGTCATTTCAAGGTACTACGCTAAAGAAGAACCAAAGATATTTGAAAGGTGAGTCCCTCCTCCTAAAGAACCTACTGTCTAAAGAGAGGATAAAACAAATGCACAAACAAATTTGAGAGCTTACATTGTATTTAGCTGTGATGATGCAGTGGAAAGAATATATGTTAAATACAATCTCAGTGATTCTCAACTCTTACTGTGCATCAGGATCACCCGAATGTGTATTGCTGCTATTGTGGTGTGTGTGTGTGTGTGTGTGTGTGTGTGTGTGTCTGTCTGTGTGTCTGTCTGTGTGTTTTAAAATATTCGTGCCTTGGTCCCACCCCTAGAAATTCTGATGCACTGGGACTCTCGCCTCTAGACTAGAGTGAGTCCTGGACATCGATTTTTTGTTTTGTTTTTTTTGCATCGGTATTTTTTAAACTTCCACCAGGTGATTCTAATAAGTACTAGGGTTGACTATCATTGGGCTAGATGAATTATTTGTTAAAATATTAGGAACCATACTTGATTATATCCTTGTAGAATTCAAGTCTTGTCCAAGATAAAATGAAGGAAGCAAATGGGTATTTGTTGGTGCCTCCTTATCTTGTTACTAAGCAGATAGATAGGGAGTGAAGGCAGGGCCTTCATATATGGTTAAGCAGTTTGTTGAAGTGCACACAGGTGTCTGGCCAAGGGTTCAAGAGAGAGCTGTAATCCATCTCTGTCTCTCATCAAGCCTTGCGTGTGTGAGACTTCCCTCAGCCCATAGCGGGCACCTGTTTTTCTAATTGGCCCAAAGGACTAGGGGTGGCCTTGCAAAGTGGAATCACAGTTGGGGTTAGTTACACTTTAAAAATTAGTAATAGGCTAATAAAGTTCTGCTTTTTTAGTCCCTGTGCAGCAGAGTTCACTGCTTGTTAACATTTGGGTGACTAAACCTTTTAACGTTAATTAAGTGGTGCCAGGATGTGGCGGAGGAGACACTGACAAGCTGTACTAGACCCACCCACAGACAGAACAAAAATAGCTCTGCTGGGAATTATGGATCCTGGGCTTCCTTAGTCAGGTTAACTTATTAGAGCAAAGAGAACCAACAGCTAGGTCAAATATGCTCATCACTGATGGTCATTTTCAGTATCATATGGCAAAAGTTAATATATACTAATTTTCTTTGTGGGACAAATTTCGCAAAATAGATCTTTATTTTTTTTACCCAGTTTTCCAACAAGAAAAGTTTTAAGTGTTTGCTGAATTCTTTGCATCTTTCCTTTTCCAAAGGTAAAAGATTTAACAGGGACAGGGAGGGGGCCCTTTTATGAACTATAAAAAAAATTAGCTTCATTCCAGTGTCCTCTTAATTTAGCTACTATTATGATTTCCATGAATGTCTAAGGAAAGAGCAAACACCTCTGCTTTTTTAAGTCCACTTGCCAGCATAGCTCAGCCTTTCTGAGCAAAGTGCAGCCCTCGCTGCAGTGCAGATGACAAGATGCTTATACATTTGAGTTTATTTTTCAGTAGCTTTCTATATTTTGAGTTTAATTTGATTCTTGCAGAACAGACCACTAGTACCTATAAATCTTTGATATAAGTATACAAGGATAAAAGAGATTTGATTTAAGGATGAATCAGGGAAGCATGAATACCATATATTTGTATTTTATAAAGACATGTATACACTACCAAACGTAAGGTAGATAGCTAGGGGGAAGCAGCCGCATAGCACAGGGAGGTCAGCTCAGTGCTTTGTGATCGCCTGGAGGGGTGGGATAGGGAGGGTGGGAGGGAGGGAGACGCAAGAGGGAAGAGATATGGGAACATATGTATATGTATAACTGATTCACTTTGTTATAAAGCAGAAACTAACACACCATTGTAAAGCAATTATACTCCAATAAAGATGTAAAAAAAAATAAAGACATGAATGAAGGTAAAACCAAAGGACACAAATCTGAAAGTAGGTTTAATTCAGGCCTCATTTACTTCACCAGTCTAGTTCAGGATTGGAACATTTCTTTGGTACTTCTGATGACTCAGGTTGACAGAATGGGGACTACATAAGAAAATGTTTATTTAATTGATTTACATACAGGCCTGGAGACAACGTAGTTTAGTAGAAGGAGCTTGGAATCTACTTGGCTCTGGGGACCTTGGGCAAGTCACTTAGTCCTCCAAGCCTGTCCCTCATCTGGAAAGGGGTGTCTCAAACACTTAGTTTGCAGTTGCATGTGTTAGAAAGAGAAAGGATGGTCTAGTACAGAAGAGCATCCAGAATAGTGTCTGATACATTAGTGTTCCCTGTATGGATGCCATTTTCATTATTGCATATAAACAACACCGGAAACTGTACAGTCTGTCCGGTGAAAACATGGTGGGAGAAATAGGAACATGACCTCTGGCAGTGGTTTCTCTCTCCCCAGCGCTAGGACTGAGCGATTAATCCATGTTCATTTATACTTTCATTTAACAAATGTTGAGCACCATCTACATGTTGAACAAGTTGGGCACGGCCCCATTCCCCTGGTACTCATTCTAGAAAGGGAGGAGATAGGTAATTGAATGAATACAAGAATTTTGTTGATAAGTGAAATGAAGATTAAAGAGGGCAAGTGATAGTGATTTGGGGGTTTCACTTCAGATTTGGAAGGGTAGGGAAGGCCTCTTAGAGGTGGTAACATTTAAACTGAAATCTGAGTTGGGAGAGGACATGATGACCTGAGGGAAGAGCAGTCGGGGCAGTGGGAACAGTAAATGCAAATTCCCTGAGGTAGAAATGACTTCAGTGAATCTGAAGAACAAAAAGCCGCACGTGTGGCTGGAGTGTGGAAGGGGAGAAACAGGAAATGAGGTCAAAGAGACAGGCAAGGTCAGACTTCAAAGGGCTTTGTACATTTTATATACCACAGGCCTTTGTACTACTCTTGTGAGTCTGTGCCTCTAAATGTAGATACATGTTGTTTCATTTCATTCATTGTATTTGCAATAAAACCCACTTTTAGAATCTGCGATGACAAATGTGAAACTAGTATAGGGCCCATCATGTAATGGAATGGTTCCCAGTTTGGTTTCTCCTAAGGTGGAATTCTCAGATGTGTTCAGGTGTCAGAACATCTGGACATTATGGTGCTGTTTTTAGAACACCATGAAATATTGCAATTATCAGTTCCATCTCTGCACAAGGAAGGGTTTTCCCAGTAGAAAAATCTGACTATATTATACATACTCTGATCTTTAGATCACAAGAAGTAACCATACATAAAATTTTTAATCCTCATTTCCAGGTTTTCTTATTGGTTTTTATTAGCTAGTATTTCCTAATAGACAAGCTAAAAAAATTACTGAAGAAAACCTAAATTTGAGTAAAACATATCCATTAGCTGTGTGTGTGTGTGAGAGAGAGAGAGAGAAAGAGAATTTATGTTGGTACTGGAAGATCAGTGGTTCCAGTTGCATGGTTTCTCTATTCCAAAGGGCCTAAAGGCAAAAGTTAGGTAAAGCCATAACAGGAAAGCTTTTGCTTCCCAATTTTTTATTAGCAGCAGTAAACTCTTAGAACTGTGTGCTTACTGTAGGGACTGAAAAGTAGGGGTCAACTTTTATCTGTTCCATGGCCTAAGAAGAATAGAGATCCGATCAGAGGCTCCCGGGGATAGCAGTGGAATTACAGGAAGCAGAATGCTCTAGCTGGTGGAAGAGAAGAAAATGGGTGACCAGTCTTCCCAGGGCTACTTGGGGAAGAATTTTCCCAGAGAGTTATATCAGTGTATGGTGCAAGCCCTCCTGCAGCTCTTAATACCCGAATCCCTGGAAGCATATTCCTGTCCATCAGGGCCCAGCTGTTTCTTGCCTGAGAGGCCTGTCTTCACCCTCTGCCTTAGATCATGGGAGCCATTATCAGTGACTTGGTGCTGGGGGAAACAAATGGGAGGAAGGGGTGGGTAGCTATTTTATCAGTTGGCCTCAGTTGGAAGTCTGAATTAGTTTAGCCAAAAAAAAGTGTGTTCTAATAGTGTGATTAGGTGATTAGCTACAGTGATTAATTAATTAATTAAGAATGATTAGCTATATCACTACTTTTTTTTTTTTTAAGCAAAGCTTTCCTTTTTTAAAAAAATTATTTTTGGCTGTGTTGGCTCTTCATTGTTACGTGCCGGCTTTCTCTAGTTGCGGTGAGCGGGGGCTACTCTTTATTGCGGTGCGTGGGCTTCTCATTGCGGTGGCTTCTCTTGTGGCGGAGCACGGGCTCTAGGCAATGGGCTTCAGTAGTTGTGGCACGTGGGCTCAGTAGTTGTGGCTCACGGGCTGTAGAGCGCAGGCTCAGTAGTTGTGGCGCACAGGCTTAGTTGCTCTGCGGCATGTGGGATCTTCCCGGACTAGGGATCAAACCTGTGTCCCCTGCATTGGCAGGCAGATTCTTAACCACTGCGCCACTAGGGAAGTCCGCTATATCACTATTAATATGTTATTTCAGGTACTTTTATTTGGGGGAGGGGATGGTGAGGAGAACATAAGTGATTTGGAGTTGGAAACTGTCTGCTTTGTTAAATTGACAAGATTTTGATCTCCATGCTGCCCCATTGTGAGATAGGTTTTTCATAAAATTGGAAAAATAGCTGAAATAAATGAATATCAGTTTTCTGGTGTAGTGAATAACTGATGCTCTCTTGGACCACCTATATTAAAAAGGAGAAAAATAACATTCTGTGGTTTTGTGCTTCTCATCAATACGGTCTTTTATAACCGTGTTATTATAGGCGACTGATTAAACACAATTTAATCAAAGTTTACTGGGCAATTCCAAGGAGGCTGTGAATGCTTTATTTTAGACCAGGCTACATAGTAACTGCTAATTTATCCAGATCCCAAACAGTGATAAAGCTCAGCAAGGTGGGAGTTTCCAAAGCCCTGGAGCATATGTTGATGTCTTTTGAATCATGAAGGAAAAGTTCAGTTATAGTTTGTGTTACGTGAATTTTATTTTCTTCTTTGAAAATTGCTATGTATATCCTATGTGGAAATGCCCAACCAAACATTGAAAGTGGCGGGGAAATTATTTTCACAAAGTATGTGAGTCGGACCCACCCTGGTGGGGTGGGGGGTTGAAGATGGGCTCAGCAACTGAAGGGTTACAAGAGGAGGTGCCCTAGAAACTGGAGAACTCTGTGGAGGGGAAAAAAGTTCATCCGGATATACTGCTAAGTGAAAAAACATCAAGTTAACGAACACTATATTATGACCCTCTGCATATTAAAACAAATCCATATGTGGTTGTCAATGTGTAGAAAAGGGTCTAGAAGAATGGGGATTACTTCTGAGGCATGTCGAAGGGAAACTCACTTTTCATCCTTCAGTCTTTGGTTTTGTTTGAATTTTTTTTTCATTTTATTTATTTATTTATTTTATATACCAGGTTCTTATATATGTCAATCCCAATCTCCCATCTCCCCCCTGCTCTCTTTCCCCCCTTGGTGTCCATATGTTTGTTCTCTACATCTGTGTCTCTATTTCTGCCTTGCAAACCGGTTCATCTGTACCATTTTTCTAGATTCCACAGTTTTGTTTGAATTTCTATAGGGAACACGTATTACTTCTGTGAATGTTAGGAATAAAAAAAATAAATTAATTAAAAATTAAAAAAAAAGATTGTAAGAAACTAAGAGAAATTGTTTTGCCCTGTTGAGGCTGACAGTAAGTGGAAGGTGCTATTATACATCTAGAGTGTGGTGTGGGGCAGCCCTCAATTCCATATTGCCTAGAGTTTCCGGGGGCCAAGGCAGCCGGACAGGTAGACTCCAAGAGAGACTGACTGATTCAGTGACTTGGGCAGGTGGAGTTTGCATGTGGTTGTTTTACTGATGTGATTACAGTTGATCCTTGTACAGCATGGGTTTGAACTGCACGGGTCACTTATACTCAGGTATTTTTTAAGAGTAAATACTACAGTACTACACAGTTCAAGGCTGGTTGAATCCACGGTTGCAGAGGAACCTCGGATACAGAGGGCTGACTATAAGTTATATGTGGATTAACTCCTGTGCTGTTCAAGGGTCAATTGTTATATATAATACTTGGAGCAATAGTTTTGTTTTTGTTTTTTGGTCGCACTGTGTGGCTTGTAGAATCTTACTTCCTCCACCAGGGTTTGGACCCGGGCCCTCGGCAGTGAAAGCGCAGAGTCCTAACCCCTGGACTGCCAGGGAACTCCCAATAGCCTTTCAAATTAAAGAAACCTCAAAAGATTGGCTAATCCATGCTGATAGCAGTGCCTTTGGTGCACACAGGTGTACAAATCTCTGTGTGCTGAAGGGGTCTCAGAGGACATAACCATTCTCAGTTTATAGGGTTTTTCAGGGAAAACTATAAGAGACGCATAAGCATTTTTGTTTCTTTAGTCACTTGGAAAGAATAATACCTTCATTTTGTCCTTATTCTTTGAGGATCTTAAAGAAGAATACCACATTAAATGCTGAAATCTGCATATTTGCAAACCAGTGAAGGTGTTAGAGGTGCCAGCATTTGAATGTCTCATTAGCGAGGTGAGAGGAAAGGCAACACTCATCCTTTGGACATACAGGCATACCTCCTTTTATTGCACTTCTCTTTATTGCATTCGCAGATACTACATTTTTTACAAATTGCGGGGTTTTGGTAACCCTGTGTTGACCAAGTCTATCGACGCCATTTTTCCAATAGCACTTGCTCACTTTGTGTCTGTGTCACATTTTGGTAATTCTCACAATATATTTGTTCTGGTGATCTGTGATCAGTGATCTTTGATGTTACTGTTGTAATTGTTTTGGGGTGCCACGAATCACACCCCGACAAGACTGCAGACTTAATTGGTAAATGTTGTATGTGTTCTGACTGCTCCACTGACTGGCCTTTCCCCGTCCCTCTCCCTCTCCTTCTCCTTGGGCTCCTTATTCCCTGAGACACAACAATATTGAAATTAGCCCCTCAACGGCCTCTAAGTGTTCAGGTGAAAGGAAGAGTCATAGGTCTCTCACTTTAAATCAAAAACTAAGAATGTTTAAGCTCAGGGAGGAAGGCATGTTGAAAGCCGATATAGGCCAAAAGCTGGGCCTCTTTCACCAAACAGTTAGCCAAGTTGTGAACGCAAAGGAAAAGTCCTCGAAGGAAGTTAAAAGTTCTCCGGTGAACACACGAATGTCTCCATAACATAAAAGTACAAGATGAAGCAGCTAGTGCTGATGTAGAATCTACAGCAAGTTATCCAGAAGGTCTAGCTGAGATAATTCATGAGGGAGGGCACACTAAACAACAGATTTTCAGTGCAGATGAAGCAGCATTCTATTGGAAAAAGGTGCCAAGTAGGACTTGCATAGCTAGAAAGAAGAAGGCAATGCCTGGCTTCAGAGGACAAGCTGACTTTCTTGTTAGGGGCTAATACAGCTGGTGACTCTAATTTTAAGCCAGTGCTCATTGACCATTCTGAAAATCGTAGTGCCTTTAAGAATTATGCTAAATCTATTCTGGCTGTGCTTTATAAATGGGATAATAAAGCCTGGATAACAGCACATCTGTTTACAACATATTTTACTGAGTATTTTAAGCCCACTGTTGAGACCTACTGCTCAGGAAAAAAATGCCTTTCAAAATACTACTGCTCATTGACAATTCACCTGGTCACCCAAGAGCTCTGATAGAGATGTACCCATGAGGTTAACATTATTTTCATGCCTGCTGGCACAACATCCATTTTGCAGCCCATGGATTAAGGAGTAATTCCAACTTTCAAGTCTTATTATTTAAGAAATACATTTCGTAAGGCTATAGCTGCCATAGCTAATGATTCCTCTGATGGATCTGGACAAAGTAAATTGAAAACCTTCTGGAAAGGATTCACCATTCTAAATGCCATTAAGAACGTTAGTGATTCATGGAAAGAGGTCAGAATTTCAACATGGACAGGAGTTTGAAAGAAGTTGATTCCAACCCTCATGGATGACCTTGAGGGGTTCAGGACTTCAGTGGAGGAAGTAATTGCAGTTGTGGTAGAAATAGCAAGAGAACTAGAATTAGAAATGGAGCCTGAAGATGTGACTGAATTGCTGCAATCTTATGAGAGAACATTAATGGATAAGGAGTTGCTTCTTAATGGATGAGCAAAGAAAGTGGTTAGCATTTTTTAGCAATAAAGTATTTTTTATTTAAGGTATGTACATTGTCTTTTTAGACATAATGCTGTTGCACGGCTACAGTATAGAATAAACATAACTTTTACATGCACTGAGAAACTTAAAAAGTCATGTGACCTGCTTTATTGCAACATTTGCTTCATTGTGGTGTTCTGGAACCGAACTTGCAATATCTCTGAGGTCTGCTTGTACTTTTAAACTATACAAAAATGACTAAAGGAAAAGCATGATCATTTTTTAAAATCAGAAAACGTTTTAATTGCCTTTTTTATTGTGCCTTATTTAATTCCCATAATAGAGCCATAAATATCGTGGATTATGGATAGCTGCTTACATAAATAATGTATCCTCTCTCTTTCCCTTACATCAAGATTGAAAAGGCCAAACCCATTAAATGTGGAACATTTGGTGCCACATCTTTACAGCAGAGATACTTAGCTACTGGAGATTTTGCTGGAAACCTTCATATATGGTAAGATTATTTCATCAGTGTTAAGACATGAGATAAGCAATTTTTTTGATAGTTGTGTTACTCTTCCTCTGAAAGAATTCTAACTTTGAAATGTTTTTTGTTAAATTTTAACTATTTATGAGAATATGACAGTTACCTCATATATATTTTTAGATTTCATGTTCAATATCCATTTTAAAATACTAACCTATTTTTCTTTAGCTATTTCAGATAATGTTTTTAATATTTATTTCCACACGTGCTGTTTGGTGCTAGCATTTAAGATCCATATTTGTAAATAAAGGGCTCTTCCCCTCCACCATGAAGGATACAGTATATAAAAATGCTCGTGTATAACACTAAAACATTAGATATCATTTACATTTTTAAAAGATACTTGGCATTACAGAATGAAACACTGTATTTTTGTATGTTTTAATTTTTTAACATAGAACTCTCAATTCATTAAAACTTTTTCTTTTAATGCTTTAGCTGAGTACAAGTTTTTAGGAACACATCTGTTGAGTAAATCAAGATAAACCTGTTTCGAATGAGCAAAATCACAAGTGTGCCAAATGCTTTTGTAATGTTCTTTTTTTAATAAATGTATTTATTTTTGGCTGCATTGGGTGTTTGTTGCTGTGCGCAGGCTTTCTCTAGTTGAGGCAGACGGGGGGCTGCTCTTCGTTGCGGTGCACGGGCTTCTCATTAAGTTGGCTTCTCTCGTTGCGGAGCACTGGCTCTAGGTGCGCAGGCTCAGTAGTTGCGGCACTCGGTGCGCAGGCTCAGTAGTTGCGGCACTCGGAGCAACTTAGTTGCTCTGCGGCATGTGGGATCTTCCCAGACCAGGGCTCGAACCCGTGTCCCCTGCATTGGCAGGTGGATTCTCAACCACTGCGCAACCAGGGAAATCCCCCAAGTGCTTTTAATTTTCGTGTTTTACCTAGAGTTATTTCCTCATATTTAAATTAGAGTTGAATAAATTGAAATTCCTCTGTAATTACTTTTCAGCAATATCTCTTAATCATGTAAAGTATACAGTAATGTTCTAGAGGAGCTGTCTTCCCTACATTATGTTTTCTATTCTGACCTTTCTTGATTCTAACTTAGAATTTGCTATTTGTAATTAAATTACATTGATATATTTATCTGTCTTAGAGTCATAATATAACATAGAATGAAGCTATTTTAATTTCCCTTGCTTTAACTACTTAATAATTAAGTTAGCATTTATTAGAATGCATTAGTTTTTACCTGCTCTGTCATAAACTTTCAAAGAACTTGGGAGAGAGACCAGTCTGAGTATTATTTTTTAAAATAAATATATTTCAACACAAGAATATGCAACAAATATAACGGTTGACTATCTCCCTAATAGAGCTTCCTAGTCTAGTGCACGTATTACTGCTTTATTTTCATTGGTGAGTCATAATTTCATGTTAAAAGAAGTGATGTTTCAAAGTCTGTGGAAACAGTTCTTTTAAATAGAACCTCAGTCCTGTTTAGTCTCTTGATGCTTTCACAATTACGCCACAAAGATAAACATCAACTCTAAACTAGGTTGAACTTCTCAAATTTTGATTTGCAAGATTTTACTGATAAATCTGGGCCCAGTAATAAATTGGGATTACGTGTCATGAAGAGCTACGTTCATTAAAAAAGAAGAAATATAAGTTGTTAAAAACTGACTTGTTAAAAAGAAATGTGGAAGGAGGCTCCAGTAGAAAAGCAGAAGAGCGGGGGCAAGGGCTGGGAGGCAAGAGAAGGGTGTATTAGCATAACCTACTTCAGCCACTCACCCAGCCCTGTAGTGTAGTCTTCAGACACACATAGGAGTGGGTACTTTCCTGCATTCCCTTCACGTAACTAACCTAGAATTAGACAAACTTCATCCAGTTTGACTATAATATTTATTGTGACCAGCATGATGATAAACTGAAAAACATACCTAGTTGAAAATCAGTGTGGAACTCAGTGAGAAAATAATATATTATTAAGGAAGAAAGGTATACAAAGTAAACACTGCTCATATTTTAATCTCTCAGAAGATCCCAAGATCAAACTACCAAGACTACTTTGGAAATATTCTAAATCACTTTGCATTTACTCTGTATTTAAAGCAGTGATTATCAGACCTCAGTGTACCAGAAAGTCAGCAGATTTGGGGCCCCATCCCAGAGATACTTATTCGTTATGTCTGGGGAGGAGCCCGTGAATCTGCATTTATTAACAAGCATACGTGGTAATTCATGTGCAGAGGTCCTAGATCGATCATCTTTGAGGACCACTGAGGAAAGTGGGCTCAGGATTTAGAATTCCAAGTTGAATGATGACAACTCTCATTGAGGCCTTGAAAGAAGCTAAAGTGGAGAGGAAAATGTGGACGTAAGTGTGTAAATTACCTTAACTGCAAAACCCTTATTTTTAAACAAAAATCTCAATATGGCATGCATTCTTAAATTTGAGTAGTATACTAAACATTTGGGGCATGTGTAAGTAAGAAGCTGTGTTCTGTTGTTTAGGAATTTGGAAGCTCCAGAGATCCCAGTATATTCTGTACAGGGCCATAAAGAAATTATAAATACTATAGATGGTGTAGGTGGACTCGGAATCGGGGAAGGGGCACCTGAAATTGTGACCGGCAGCCGAGACGGTAAGTCAGAATATGCTGTGTATTTTACTTTTTTTATTTTTAGGTAAGTCTCTGTGCAACAGTATATTCTATGTGGAAATCTTCCTCAATCCTTGATCCCCTAAAGCTAACATTCTACTTTTTTGATAGGCAGGTTTGATTGCATATCCCTCAGTTGTTTCAGACTTCGGGGGTATTTCAAGTTAGAGGCATAGCACTTACTATTTTAGTTTTGAGCTAGTTCAACTATTAACAACCATAGTTTCCTCTGAACCTTGAGGATTTAAAATGTCTCTACAGGTTTTTGAGGCAGCTGATGATATACTGTGGGTGGCAGCTTTTTTCTTTCTTTGCAAAGCAGAATTAGTACTTGTGAAAATGGTCATATTGACAGCTGCTTGAACACTGCAGTTCTGTGGTCTTTCCGCTGAGCATTGTAGAAAGCTCCAAGAGCTCCAACTCTGCTTTTCCCGCCTGCAGTGACGAACAAGGGAAGGTCTTTCGGTGTCCTGAGCTGTTCTGAATGTAACAGAGTCAGAATTTTTGTTGCTTCACAAGGGATATGTAAGTGATTTGGTACCCTAGTTGGTTCAGCTAGTTTTTTAGTGGCTGCTCAAGACCATGAGGAAATTGTTTCCAAAGAAAAGTGGAATTTAATTTTCTAATAGTTTCTCAAGAGCAGCTGTGTTTTAGAAATCAGGTATTTTTTTTCCAATCATAGAAACAGTGTGGAATATAGAAGGAAAAATAACAGTCTGCTACACCAGCATAACTATTAGATTTATTTTCCTTTCCAGTCATAGATACAATTTTACATGTATTATCAGTGTAAATACGATTTTGTATCTTATTTATTTAATGTTTTGTCCTTAGGTAAATATTGCTGTTTCCATGTGGTTTTCATAATTATCATTTTAATGACTTCATAATATTCCATCCTGTGGATGTGTCACAGTGTCCTTAGCCATGCCCCTGTTAATGAGCATTCGATTTGCTTTAAGTTTTTGTTTATTTTGGGAGAGTGACTTTAAAATAATGAAGAGAAGATTATCATGTATATAGCTCTTTTGGAATAATCATACTTTATGATTTAAAAAAATTGTCAAACTTTCCAAAGTACCTGTTTACCTTATCAGCTACAGTAGGTGAGGTAGATTTCCAGTCTACCCTACCAGCATTGATTTCCTTTTTCCCCCCCTAATTTTAGAGATAAAATGGTATTCCATTCCGACTTGTGTTAACTTCTTTCTATATTTGTTTATTAGTTAATTTTGCTTTGTGAATTGTCTATTTGTGTTCTTTTCTCATTTAACTGTTACAGACTTAATATAAATGTTATCAATTTGTATGAACCCTGTAGAATGATGTAACTCATCACATTTGTAGGAAATTTATTTCTCCTTGAAGCAGCCTTTTTAATGACCAACTTTATTTTATCCCTGATAAGTCTAGTGGAATATCTTCCCTTTTCCTGGATTTAGTATCGTTTTTTAATAATTTTTTTACCCTTTTCCTGTTCTCACTTACGCCTTTTAGCCACTTTATTATGTCTTTGTGTTTCTCAAAGTTAGTGACACTAGCTAGTTAGTTATCGTGTAATTTGCATTAAAATGAGGGAGTTGAAATTAAATTGAGAAGAATTATTTGTTACTTTTATTAACTCCTCTTTCTTCTTTATTGCCACGGGGAAATTAAACTTAATTGTATATGAAATGGTATTCTAAAACTCCAAATAAGAAATCGTAGACGTAAAAATTACTTTATTCATCTGCATAGGAAAAATGGCAATGATTATATGAGTAGTAAGGAAAAAGCATTAAAATGACGCCGGCTTTATTCTAAATAAATACTACATTTGTTTTAGTCTTAAACCAAGAAAGTGAGACATGATTTGAATTACATAACATTTGTGTTTGCCTTGTCAATCATACCTTGTTGATGATGACTTAGGAACAGTTGTTGGCTTTTGTGTGTATCTATTAATCGGAAACCAAATCAGGCAGTAACATGTGGGTTATATCTCTGATATTAAGTGCAACTTGCCCAATTGGAAGTCAGAAGAATGTGAATATTTTTCAGATACTATAACATCTATAATATCTTCATGTACATAGGAAGCCGTATGAAGAGAATGCAGAAGGAAATGTCATCATTCACTATTGAATTTTGCCAACTCACTTTTTTTAATGTCAGGAACCGTGAAGGTGTGGGACCCAAGGCAAAAAGATGATCCTGTTGCTAATATGGAACCTGTACAAGGAGAAAACAAGAGAGACTGTTGGACGGTGGCATTTGGTAAATTACTAAAGTACCCTTGCATTTGAAGTATCAGATGGTAAAAAGGACAGTGCTTCAAGAAAGTCCTAATAGCCTCTTTATAGTCTGTTTTGTGGATTATCTGACAGTTTATTGAGGCAAATAGACATGGTGTTTAATGGCAGCCTCTGGGGCCTAGGTTTGAATCCTCACTGTGCTATTTATTGGTTGTGTGTCCTGGGGCAGGTTATCAAGCTTCTCTGTTTTTTGCTTGCTTCATTTATAAAATGCAAGTAACAAATAATAGTGTTGTTGTGAGGATTCAGTTAGTACATGTAAAGTGCTTAGATATTAAGTGCTCAAAAATATTTGCTATTATTGTGTACTTCTGTTTAACTTGATAATATTGACCTAGTTTAGAACCAAATGCCATTAGTGAAACTAAGTAGAGCCTCAGATGCGAATGGTAACCTAACAAATCCTACATTTTACTATGTACAGAGTATGTTTATTTTCTAGAAAATAGTTATGCCATTACAGAATTATTTCTTATAAAGTTGTTAGCCATGTTCCTCTAGTAATATACTTAAAATGAATATTGATCTTGTAGGACTAATTGATGTTTGCCCTTGTATCTCTTACTGAGCACCAAAAGTACAATCATTTTTGCTACTAAAGGATATGGGCCGGGACTTCTCTGGTGGTCCCGTGGTTAAGACTCTGCCCTCCCAGTGCAGGGGGCACAGGTTTGATCCCCTGGTCCATGAACTAAGATCCTACATGCCACACAGTGCAGCCAAAGATTTTAAAAAAAAAAGGAAGAAAGGATATGGGCCATATTTCATTTTAAACCTTTATTTTCTTATATAATCCAGTGTAGTTAACAGACATAAAAGTGAGATTAAATGATATATGTGAACTGTTTAGCTTTTTATGTTATTTTTAAATTGAATTGTTATTTAATCAGAGGAAAGATTTCCGATTTTAAAAATAAATTACCACTGAAATTGAGAGGAGATTTCATTGTGTGTGTATATTAAAATTACTCTGTGTGTATATATATTACAAGCAATAATATAAACTGAAGACATGCACACTTGTGCAGAAATTTCAGAGTTAGTGTTTAGAATCATCATATAAAAATATATGTAGTAATTAAAAAGTAATTAACTTTGGGTCCATTAAAGGCTTTTTATCATTGATCTAAGGGACGTAAGTTCCATTTTAAATGTAGGACATTAAATTTAAAGAAAGAACATTTATCCATTGATTTGACCATTTTTTGTTTGTTTTTGTAAATGCCAAGTATGTGCATAGCTGTGGTCATACAAAGGTGAAACAGACTCATATTCTTGCCTCAAGAAGCTTGTAATTTTAATAAAGAGGGCATGCTATCTACATGAATTATAGTATGAGGTAGGAGTGATAAAAGGTCACAGAAGCATGGATAAATGCAGAAGGAATCCCAAGGGAGTGATAACTGGAGAGGAAGAACATACTAACCTCAGACCAAGGATATGTAGCATTTGAACCACTGAAATTGGGAGGGGATTGCAAGCATTGGGAGGAAAGTACAGAGAAGGAATGGTGGTAGGAATAGCCTTAAAGATGGCACAGGGCCATGGCCAGAGGTGTTTCGATGGTCTGGAGGTAGTGGTAAACCTTTGGAGGCTTTTGCAAGGATGAGATGTGATCAGAGCTTTAGGAAAACTGAACTGGTGTCATGTAGGGGAGAGAGGTGAGTGGCAGAGGGAATATGAGTTCCGAAGCTCTTTGCAATATTCCAGGAAACACGTAGGTTAGATGCAATAAGAAGGGAGCAGAGCGGGTCGATTCAGAAGATAATATTGTGGCAAAAGAAATAAAATTTGGCAGGTTTTTTGAGATGAGGAACAAGGGGAAGGATTATTTCCGAGGTGACTGAATTTTGAGGCTGAATGTAGGGTGAATGATGTTATTAATTGAAGAAGTGCCACAGAGGATATGATGGTTTGTAAAGGAAGATGGTGAGGTCAGTTTCAGACATCATGAGTTTCAGATGCTGTCGTGTCATCTCGGTGGAGCCTACAGTGGAAATGCAGGGCTGGAGTTTATAAGAAAAAGGGAGTTGCAAGCAGCAGAGAACAAAGGCATTGGGTTAAGATGCCCACAGAGCCTGGCACAGTTAACAGGGGCTTCCCTCTCACCTAACACATTTTCCTCAGCAAGAGGTACTCTGGAAAAAAAAATCCCTGGATCCGAGCAGGATGTGTTTCACTGCAGATTATAGATTTACTTTGGGTGCAGTCATCCATACAACTAAAAATACATCACAGTGCACCACAGCTTATCTGAGGTTTCCTTGCAAAGACGAGATAACACCAGAACAACATTTTGCAAAATATAAATAAGTTTAAAGTAGTTTCTGTTGGCATTCAAATATAGTTACTGCCAAAGAAAGCAATGGAAGCCTAGCTGTATTTATTCTACCAAATCCTACTACCATTTGAACTGTTAGTCTTTGCAAATAGAGAATAGAGAGAATTTGAAATCCAATAAACACTTTTATGTATCCCTTGAGTGTACAATCTCAATGAATGAGCTCTTTCTTGTAAACAATATTAGATACCAAATTAATAATCTTGATGTCCTGTCAGGGTTAATAAAATGAGATTCTACCTAATGTGATTTCTTCACCTGATTTGATACAAGTTATCTGTGTAGTTTCGTAAGTTTTTTTTTAGCAGTCTTCATGTGAGCATTTATGAAGGTCTGAAATGTTGTGTTTTGATTTCCAGGCAGTGCTTACAATCAAGAGGAACGTGTAGTGTGTGCTGGCTATGACAACGGAGATATCAAGCTGTTTGATCTCAGAAATATGTCTTTACGGTGGGAGGCAAATATAAAAAATGGGGTAATGTACATTTGGATTCTTTCCAGATTCTCTGAATGTGTTTTTACCCACCCTGAACTACTACAAAAGGAAAGCTCCTCTAATAACTCATTTCAGTAAAACCCCTCTGTGCATGTATGGTTTTAACCTTTTGGGGCTTAACCTTGGAGGGTCTGATAAAAATCAGGGATGCTCTCATCAGAAAGTGAACACACACCCAGATGTGGTGTGATGTACCAGGTGAGTCACTACGCCTGTGGTCCATCTGTGGACTCCTGTGGACCATGCAGTGTGGTATTAAAATGACCTAGTAAGAGGCCTGCTAACATCAGGAAGCTTGAACTTGTAATAGCCTCCCAAGTACTTTCAGGTTTTTGGTTCCCAGGTTGTACATCTTTAGTGAAGAATGTGGTTCCCTCCTGTTTTCTCTAGTCAGCCTTGACTTAACTTTATAAAATAATTACATAATAACAGTAAAAAGCTAAATTATGGCTTTTCAAATGTACCCACGAGAACAGGGTACCCTAGATGATTTTGTGGATCTTATTAACCAAGAAGAGATTTTTATAGTTACAAGTATTTGATATATGGATTCAAAGGTAAAGTGATTGTTTAAAATGCTTTCACATGAACTGATAATGTTAAAGTTGTTTTACTTAGTTTGAAAGAACCTCTTGAATTAATCATTATTAAATGAATGATCACCAATAAATATTCTCTATTTTCAGGTATGTAGCTTGGAGTTTGACAGAAAAGACATAAGTATGAATAAGTTAGTAGCTACGTCTCTGGAAGGAAAGTTTCATGTTTTTGACATGAGAACACAGCATCCAACCAAAGGTTTTGCTTCTGTTTCAGAAAAGGTAAATACGAGGGAAATGTCTTTCTATGAAGAGGAATATTCGCTATAGCTTGTTTTAGACGATAAATAGAATTAGTCACCAAGTTCCTTCCAGGTTTTTATATGAAGGGAGCTATTTTTAATATATTGCAGGATCTTGACAAGCTTTTCTGTGCAAAGAGTACTTTTCTAAAGTTTGTCAATTTTAGACTTTTTTTTAATTATTATTGAAGTGTAGTTGATTTACAGTGTTGTGCCACTCTCTGCTAGACTTCTTGATTATAATAAAGGCCTCAGTTGGTAATGACTCTTATTTTGTAGTTTAGGAGCAATCGCAAGAAAACTAGCTGGTTTAGGAATTTGGTCAACAAAACCTAGCCTGGTGTTTCCTAATAAATATATATTTGTATTAATACCTAATTATATACTTTTAGGTATATGCCAATATATATTCAATACTAATTATATACTTTGCAAAGTATATCAACATATATACATTATGTCATTTCATCACATTTTATTTTTATATTCCAGTTTGATATATTAAATGAGATTATTTAAAGTGCAAATCACTGTGATTGGTACATAGTAGCAATGTAAATACAAATTTATTTATTCATACATACATATATGCATACTTTGCCTTGTTCCCAATAGTATTTTAGGTAGCTTAGAGGGAAACATTTGGTATTACAACATTAGAAAAATTGATGAAGAAAGCTGCACAAATGGAAAACACTGGTTTAAAAAACTGAAGTTGATGTCTGGAGTAAGGGCATTGCATAAAATTCGTGCTGAAACATCCTGTCACTTGCAAGAGATGGGTTGGAAATGTCACTCTGAGCTTTCTTGAATATAAAAATAAAGAAAAATCAGTTATAGATTTGTAGTTTCCATAAGATTAAAATATGTAAGTTGCTCAGGAAATAAAAATTCACTCCCTTGCTCCCTTTCCCTATGTCGTGGAGTCAGTAGTACTTCCCAGACCTTCCTATTTTGTCTTATTTCATTATTAAAATAATTATTATTGCATGTAAGTTACTGTTACTGCCTGATGAACTATATTCTTAAGATAACTAACTATACACTATAATATTGTTTGCCTTTGTCATTTCAGAAGTATCTGTCCACAACATAAAGCACTTACTAAATTGTTCCAAATACGAGTGCAACACATTTCTCATTAACGGGAAATTATAGTGTGTCTCCAAAATTTTTTTGTTACGTTTAGTTAATCCAGTAATTGCTAAATCTGTCAAATACATGACTGGTATATTTTAACAAGTCATTTCCCCTCTTTTTGCTTTTTATCAACTTCCAGGAGAAAAAGAGAAGTTTAAGCTACAAAACAAATTAAGGTTTAACAGCTTGAACCTAATCACTTGAGGACTCTCACACACTTAAAGTGTGCATTTTGAGATATGTGTTTTTCTCTGCTAATGGTAATTCTCTTAAAAGACTTAAAATCAAATGTCAAGACTGATCATCAACTAAAATGCAAAGTGTCTTATGTGTGGCTTAGCTCAAGTTGGCTGGTCTCATTGCTTCTGTAAAGCAGAAGTCTTTCCTTCCTCCCTCCTTCCCTCTCTCTCTCTCCCTCTCCCTGTCTTGTTAAATTCTCCACAGTGAATGTAGCATTATTAGGATTGATTTACAAGCTGTTAACCTTCATCCAGTTGCCATTTCTATCCTTTTGTTTAATATGACTGATAAAGGCCTGGGCTTATTATAACCATAAACACCGTCTATAAGTCCTCCCGGTACTTATTTTGAAGACTAGACAAGTCAAATAGTGTAAATTGAAGGTAAGACTCTGAGAGCTTTACATTAAAATTCATTCTGTTTATGGGAACTCTCAGTACTTTCCACTCAGTTTTGCTGTGACCATAAAACTGCTCTAAAAAAATAAAGTCTATTAAAAAGAAGTTCAATCTATCCTTTCTTTCCCTTTAGGAAGAAGTATTTCTTTGTATTTTGAGGCTTTTTTCCTCCTTAGAGTGAGCTAGAGATATTTAAATTATTTGTGTAATTTGTATGATACTATAAGGTTAAATGTTAAGACTTTTAATCTGATAATCTTTCTTTTTAATCCAGCAGAACTTTGTTTTGTAAAGCAGTAAAGAGGAATGGTTCTTTTCCTAATTCCTGATGAGCCCCTGTAACTCTCTGTAGCCATTATAAAGAGAAGTGCCAGAAAATAGTTAACTTTTATAATAGTAACTATAATTGAAGTGATAGAAGCTGTTGAAATTGTTGTTGAAGTGATAGAGGTAAAAATCTTTTTTTTTTACAGGCTTCTCTTCTAGGATGGTCTTTTTTTCCTCTATTTTATTGAAGTGTAGTTGATTTACAATGTTGTGTTAATTTCTGCTGTACAGCAAGGTGATTCAGTTAACATATGTATACATTATTTTTCACATTCTTTTCCATTATGGTTTATCACAGGATATTGAATATAGTTCCCTGCGCAATACAAGTAGGACCTTGTTGTTTACCATCCTGTATATAATAGTTTGCATCTGCTAATCCCAAGCTCCCAATCCATCCCTCCCTCACCCCTCTTCTCCCTTGGCAACCACAAATCTGTTCTCTGTGTAGGATAGTCTTTCTTTATCATATAAACTTATAAACCACTTGTGTGCCTCTCATTCTGTTCAGGCTCATAAATCGACTGTGTGGCAGGTCCGACACCTACCACAGAACAGAGAGCTCTTCCTGACAGCGGGAGGCGCCGGCAGCCTGCACCTCTGGAAGTAGTAAGTTCCTACCAGTGCACAGTGCTCCTTTTTAAGTTACTTGTGGGTGTAAAGTAGGATTCGATTAAACTTTTTGTCTGTTTTTCCTCCTTTGACTTGGTTCATTTTGATATGATTTTAAATTTCATGGTATTACATAAGCATTACTCTCTAAGCCTTTTTTTTACTCATATACTTATTTTATACTTTGTAAATATTAACATTCTTTTGACACACCAAATATGTATTTTAGTGACATCTTCCATATATTAGAGTAGCTTATGAACAATTCTTTTCATATATTTGAAATCATGCTTTTTGCTAGTTTTTTTAAAAAATAGGAAAACTTTGACCAAAGGCTTTTGTGAAATATTATAATTCAGCCATTAGAGCAGTACCTCTAGAAGAAAGGAAGAGGGTTGAAATTCTTATTTTCGGTTCCTGATAATTGACTTGCCCAAGTTCAGGTAACATCACTATGATAGAATGGACACAGAGCATGAGGACCCTAATTGGTCTCCAGGAAAAGCCTTGTCATTGCGTTTGAGCGTCAGCCCTTACTATATATTTGCCTTTTCCAGTGGGCTTTTCTCTTTCCTATAGATTCTTTCTTCTTTTCCACTTAGAAAAGACCCTTTAACATTTCTTTTAAGGTAGATTTAGTATTGAACTCTTTTAGTTTTTCCTTGTCTGAGAAGTTTTTTTATCTCTCCTTCTATTCTAAATGATAATCTTGCTGGGTAGAGTATCCTAGGTTGCAGAATTTTCCCTTGCAGAACTTTGAATATATCATGCCACTCCCTTCTGACCTGCAAAGTTTCTGCAGAAAAATTAGCTGATAGCCTTATGGGGATTCCCTTGTATATGGCTTTTTGTTTTTCTCTTGCTGCCTTTAGAATGTTTGTATACTTAATGTTATCCCAGAGATCTCTTAAACTGTTTTCATTTATTTTAAATAAATTTATTTATTTTATTTATTTATTTTTGGCTGCATTGGGTCTTCATTGCTGCACGTGGGCTTTCTCTAGTTGTGGTGAGCGGGGGCTACTCTTTGTTGTGGTGCGCGGGCTTCTCGTTGCGGTGGCTTCTCTTGTTGCGGAGCATGGGCTCTAGGCATGCGGGCTTCAGTAGTTGTGGCTCATGGGCTCTAGAGCACAGGCTTAGTAGTTGTGGCGCATGGGCTTCGTTGCTCCGCGGCATGTGGGGTCCTCCCGGACCAGGGCTTGAACCCGTGTCCCCTGCATTGGCAAGCGGATTCTTAACCACTGTGCCACCAGGGAAGTCCCTGTTTTCATTTTTTAAGATTTGTTTTTCTTTTTGCTCTTCTAATTGGGTGATTTTCATTATCCTATTTTCCAGATCATTTATGTGTTCTTTTGTATCACTTACTGCTATTCATTCCTTCTTGTATTTTTTTTTTCACCTATTGAGTTCTTAATTTCTGATTGGGTCTTTTTTTTTTTTTTTTTTTGCTGCATTGCGCGTTTGTTGCTGCGCACAGGCTTCTCATTGTGGTGGCTTCTCTTGTTGCGGAGCACGGGCTGTAGAGCACAGGTTCAGTAGTTGTGGCTCACGGGCTTAGTTGCTGCACGGCATGTGGGATCTTCCCGGACCAGGGATCAAACCCGTGTCCCCTGCATTGGCCAGTGGATTCTTAACCACTGTGCCACCAGGGAAGTCCCTGATTGGGTCTTTTTATGTTTTCTAGTTCTTTGTTAAAATTTTCACGTGTACATCTATTCTTTTCCCTAATTCAGTTAACATTTTTATTACTAGTGCTTTGAATTCTTTATCTGGTAAATTATTTGTTTCATTATTTATTTTTTCAGGGGTTTTCTCTTGCCTTTTCAGTTGAGTGCAGTTCCTCCGCCTTTTCATTTCGCTTAACTTTCTCTGCCTCTATGAATTTAGTTGAAATAGTTACTTATTTAAGTCTTAAAGGGGTGTTCTCATATGGGAGGCTCTTTGGTGAGAGAGCTGGATTTGACGTGGACGCAAGTTACATCTTTGGGGTGTGCTGGCAGCTATCACCCTGGTCGGAGATGTAGCTGGAGATGGAGGGGCTAGAGCTGGAGCCACGTATGAGGTGGGATGTCCCCTCTGTTCAGTGGCCATTGTTGCCCTATCAGGGTAGGGATCTGATCCCAAGTTGCTGGAACAGAAGCCAGGAGGGTCGGCCCAAGCTAGCTTTATGCTCTTTAAGTGTGTTTTTTCCTCCACCGGCACCCTTGCCCTGGAGTGGGAAGGTGCTGAAGCAGGTGCGGCCCGTGCGGGCTCTCGGCTTGTGTTGGCCACGGACCAAGGTCCAAGCTGTCTCTAATGCGCTGCCTGTGTAGGCGCCCACAGTTGTTTTCCCTTGCTCTGTTCAGGTGTATCCACGGGTGCAAGTCCCCTTTGTCCCTCACAGCTGAGCACTGTCCCCAGCCCCCTCTGCCCCACGCTGTTGTGGAGCCACACTGCAGGGCGGCAGGGGCCTGTGTAGACTCTTGGCCTGTGTCGGGAGGGGTGAGCTGTGTGGGGCAGCGGCCGCCATTAGAGGTACAGGCCGCTTCTGGTGTGCTGCTTGAGTGAAGAGCCAGCAAGAGGCACTGCTGCCCCACCGGCCTCCGCCCTGGGGCGCTCGCCTCTGAGTTCCAAGATCGAGTCTTTTCCCTGATCATAGCTGCCCCAGATCCTGTGCCATGCTGTGCCGTGGAGTCAGTGGGGCTGGTGTGTTCGCTTGTCTTGGGCTGGGGCACACGCCAAGGCAGTTGTGGGAAATCCAGCAGCCACTAGGGCAGACCTTTCCGCCCTGCCTTGGGGGCAAGCCAGCATGTGGACACTCCTCACGAACAGAGCCTGGGCTTCTGACAGCCTTCCTGTTGGTCCCAGCGGCCCTCCAACCAGCCAAGGGGGCTGGTCTCCCCAACGTAGGATCTGGGGACTGGGGGCGCCCGATCTGTAGCTCTCATCAGTCACTCCCCAGGGTGGGCGTCTGCCTGTGTATTCTCCCTTTTCCTGAGTCCCCTCCCAGGGGCACAGGTCCTGACCTGATCGCTTTTCTTCCCTTCCCACTTACCTGTGTATCTCTCTTGCAGCCCTGGTTGTACAGGAGCCCTTCTGCCAGTTTCCAGTTAGTTTTCAGTGAGCTCTTAAAACTTTAATAGATGATATGGAGGATTAGAAAAAAAATCTTGATGTTATCTTTTAAATACTAAATAACTGCAGCCTCTGCCAAGAGACATGAAAAATGTTCTGTAACCTGTTTATCCGTCTGAATGTGTTATTCCTTTTAAAAATCAAAAGGAGCTTCCCTGGTGGCGCAGTGGTTGAGAGTCCGCCTGCCAATGCAGGGAACACGGGTTCGTGCCCCGGTCCGGGAAGATCCCACATGCCACGGAGCGGCCGGGCCCGTGAGCCATGGCCGCTGAGCCTGCGCGTCTGGAGCCTGTGCTCCGCAATGGGAGAGGCCACGACAGTGAGAGGCCCAAGTACCGCAAAAAAAAAAAAAAAAAAAAAAAAAAAAAATCAAAAGAAGGTGTAGGGTCTGTGAGGAAGAAAGAATAGAATGTTATCTGCTTATCACTACTTCTGTTTCTGTTCTGCTTCTGAGTTGCTTCATGCCTTTTAAAGTCTTGGTCTTTATTAGCACTTTTGAAATAAAGGTAGTATCATAGTTGATACCTAACAGGCTTTAAAAGACCTTCTGAGGAGGAATACCCCTGTATCCCTCCATGGGGGAGGGGTGTTCCATTTTTCCCTCTCTCAAATCTAGACCAAGTCATAGTTATGAGCTGTTACCCTTCAGCCCTTATCATTTTATAAATTTATATTTTCAGCTGATAGAAAATCAAATGTTCTAGGAATCACTGTTTTCTTTTTTGAGGCAATGACGTCTAGAGCACCAAGTCAATTTATTAAAGAATGCTAGATCAACCTAGGACTTTCATAGTAAAAGAAAAGATACCTACTCATGCTGAACAGAAATGATGTTTAAACGTTTTTAGTAGATCGAATGCTTCTTTATGAGACTTTGGGGGGCTGGGATTGAGGTTGAAATATTGTCTCCTTATTTCCATACAACTCATTATTAGAAAGATGCCTTAAGTATTTATCAGTTCCAGTAGTCAAGTGAGAAATAAAAATAGTTATTGGAGTATATGTATAAGAATAAAATGACGGATGCTAAGACTTATCTCCTCTTACCACTTTGATCTTGTTTTCAGCGAATACCCAATTCAGCGGTCAAAGAAAGATTCCGAGGGTGTAGAGATGGGAGTTGCAGGTTCGGTCAGCCTTCTGCAGAATGTTACATTGTCTACCCAGCCCATTTCAAGTTTGGACTGGAGTCCAGATAAGAGGGGTCTGTGCATCTGTAGTTCATTTGATCAAATGGTAAGAGTACTGATTGTTACAAAACTCAACAAAATTTGATCTGAAGACTTTGGACTTGAAACCTTCCAAAGCAACACTCAGAGAATTTAGACTACGTTCTGGGATCCTCTGATTCTCATTGAACAAAGTGGGATTTGACTGATGAAAAAAGGACCCAGATGCAAACCTCTGGGCCAGCATCCCTCCGGGTGAAGGCCACATGGTGTGTCCAGTGACCGGACTGGATGGTGGTTTGCTGTTGCACATGGGGGCACCAGAGTCTCCAGCGCCAACTCTGTTCCTTTCCCCTCTATTTCTAGTAAAAAGTTGAAAGTTTTCTATATTTAATTATTTTAAATTCATTTTGCATCCCCAAAGTTCCATATTCTGTAGTAATACTTGTGTTGCATTTTAGAGTTTACAGTTTCGTAGCAGTGACTTAATTTGGTTTAAAATAGTTTGCCTTGGTAAGACTATTGTGAATTAACCTTCATAAATAAATACACTTTGAGACATTTCAGTGTCAGTAAATCTCTGTAAAGAACATTACTTTATAAAATACCAAAATGACATGATCAGCCAAGATTTAGGCCATTGGTCTCGACCATTTAACTCATAAAATGAAATACTATGATTGACAGAGACCTCTTTTTTAACTTAAAAAACAGGAGTTGAATTCCTGAGACTTTCTGGTTGTTGATTGTGGTTATGTTGTTTGAGATGTATAAGATTGTGGGGCTTTTGTAGCCTTGTTTTTTTGTCAAACTTTCTAATATATTTTGTGAATAAATTTTGTTTTTGAAATCTGTAGAAGTTTTGATTCTTTTTTTTATTTATAAATTTATTTATTTTATTTTTGGCTGCGTTGGGTCTTCGTTGCTACGCGCGGGCTATCTCTAGCTGCGGAGAGCGGGGGCTACTCTTTGTTGCAGTGCACGGGCTTCTCGTTGCCGTGTCTTCTCTTGTTGCAGAGCATGGGCTCTAGAACGCAGGCTCAGCCGTTGTGGCTCATGGGCTTAGTGGCTCCGTGGCGTGTGGGATCTTCCCGGACTAGGGATTAAACCTGTGTCCCCTGCATTGGCAGGTGGATTCTTAACCACTGCGCCACCAGGGAAGCCCTAGAAGTTTTGATTCTTTTAACGGGAGTAATAAAGCCAACACAGTCCCTTTTTTTGCTTTATAAATGCTTAATAGGTACCTCTTAAGTCACTTTGTTTCTCCAGTGCCCACCATGTCTGTAGCTAAGCTCAGAGGAATTGAATTCATCACCCTTTAATTAAGCACCGCCCCCCTTTCAAGAGACAGAATCACCTAAAACATTCATAAAATTCATGTGATTTCGGGAGTTCTTGGAAAGTCACTTGTTTGGAATATTAAATTCAGAAAATTAAACTTTAAAAGAAATTCCCAAAGTGTTTATAGAGCAATACTATGGACATAATTATGAAAGTAAAAATTAAATTGAACTTTAAAAAAGCCTATCCCTGATGGGTTTTGTTTTTAATTTTCAAAGAAAAAATGAAAAATTTGTGAAATTCTTTTAGAACACTTATAGTTGGTGATATAAGTAGAGAAGCTTAAGTCAAAAACAATAAACACTTGAATTTCATTAAATCTAAGATGTCATTGATTGTGAGGTTATCTTATACCACTGAGAAAAATACTGCCAATGAAACTGATACAATGCTTTCTTATCGCTTAGCATTTCTTTTATATTCATTGAATGTTCTTTTAAACTTATTTAGATGTAGGTGTTTTTCATTATATTGTACGTCCTTTAAAAGGAAAATATATACAAAATAAATTGCATATGGTATTCCTCAAATTTCTTCCTACTCAGAGGAAGAAATTTTTGAATTGAGTCATTAATGTTCGTGTTTTTTCTTATAATATTGTCAAATTGTTGGTGATGGAACACTTCTTTAAAACATGCCTCTCTGTTGTCTTCAGGGAGTCCCTCGGACATCGGGCACATTCTTACTGCAAGTTTGTCTCCACTCTTCTTTTGTGTTAACATGTGGCACTTTGCTAGGTGGGGTGGTAAATTATGGAATGTTTTGGTAAGGAACCCCAGGAATAATTCTCACCATGGGGCCTAGGCCCTTCCAGGCAAGGGCTGCTTCATGGAGAAATGTTTCTCCTTTGGTCACCAGATTGTCCCCTGAAGTAGGTGAAGCATGTAGGCTTTGGATTTTATAAAGCTGGCTGGTGCAACGTGAGTATAATACCACCATCTGCATTCAGATGCTATGGCTGGTTTGGAAAATAAGTGAGCCGTTGGCTTTTAGCTCTGTCTGAAAGGGACTGGTTGCTGCTTTCTGCCCAGGAAGCCTCCTCCTGGAATGTCATCGTGTTGTGCAGCCCCACCGTGTTACTCTGGATGAGATGAGGCTGCTAGGCCCCTGTTTGCACGGAGCTCTCCCTTAGAGCTAGGCTGGACCCAGCAGGCCCTCTAAGTCGTATAATAAGTCCCTATAAGGGCCTGACCCTGCTCCTCAGAGCGCCTGGGCATTGGGCACATGCCGCTCTCAGATCTGTTGGGACTTGCTGACAGAAGTCCTGTCCCTCACCCAGCCTGCTAAGGACTCAAGGCTGCTAGAAGATGTCCCCTGCCCCACTTGACCTTACACCCCTGGAGTGGTGAGAAATCCTTTGGCCCATGGACTCCCCACTCCATCTTCCCTATGGGGCTAGCGTGGACAAGGGACAGCACGAGAACTCATTTATTTAGAATCTGTGACACTGTTTAGGGATCTAGAGGGAAAATAACCTGCCCATCCTCAACCTAGAACCAGAAAAGTGGTTCTTAATCAGAACAGCACAGAGGGAACAGATGCATCTTGGCCTCACAATGCCACAGCTATTAATGCAGTATCCATGGGTTTTGCATGTTTTGCATCAAACAGCAGCCTTGAAGGGAGGAACAGTCTTTTGACTTTGTGTTCTTAGATCACAAAGAGAAAGTCAGGATAAACACAACCTCTGCTCCCAGGGAAAACACAGCTATGGCTGTGACCACATATAGCGGCATTTATACAGTAGTGCTGGAGCAATTTTCTTGAAGGATTTTTTTTTAGCAACTGACCTTTGCTTATGGTGTCCTGATCCACCTCCATCCTTAAGGATAACACCAGGTCACCCAGCATTGTCCTTCACACAATGTTCAATTAAGCGTTGATTGGTGATAAAAATTATGAAATAATGACAAAATGAGTAAAAATTCCATCTTACCTGTGACCTGTTTTCTCAAAATACCTCTATTGATGTAGAGGTTCAGCTACAGGTAACTAAGAACACAAAATATTTGTATTTTTCTTTTTCATAAAAATCTAGGTAGGCAGTCCAGGCTGCTATGATGGCTCCATAATGATGAGAGACCTGGGTTTCTCCTTCCTGTTTTTCCACCCTCCTCATGATCCACCTTTCTCCTCAACACCCAGTGTGGCTGCTCCGGCTCCAACCATCACATCCACATTTCAACCATCAGGAAAGTAATGCTCTGCCACTTTAAAGAACACCACTTCTGCTTTCATCCCACTGGCCATGGCTTGGTTACACCTACAGAGTAAGTCTGAGAAACATAGACTTTATTCTCTGCAGTGATATACTCAGCTGACAGCTGGGAGCTCTGGTACCGAGGAAGACAGGGAAATGGGATTCTGCCACATAGTCAAGCATAAAGTCCCCCTGGCTAGGTTCTCCCATGAAGTGAGAACTATGGAGTGATCAATTCATGTTGCTTTAGGCCAGATCTGGGTCTTGGCACCTAATAGGCCCTTTGGTTTCTCCTTCAGCTGGTATAGACAAGATACAGTAGAATCACTTGTTTTCCTGACCTGTTAAATCATTTTATTATCCTTTACATACATTCAATGGAAGTACAGCCCAGTACAAAAATATGAAAGGGAAATTCCCTCTAAAAAAAAACCAAAGAGCCAAACTCTAATTTTCTACCCTAAATTTCTTTCCTTGGGAATTTATTTTTACTAACAATTTACTTCAAGTCTTAAGTACTCTTTCCATCCAGGGCTTGTCCAAAGACACAAGCACTAGAACATGAATGAATTATTTTAACTCATGCATTTCTATAAATTCACAAAAGAAACTTGAAGGGAAAACAATATGTTTATGATTCAGTGTGTATTGGTATCTACCTAAAATCACATTTGTTGATGACTTAGATGGACAAATTTTGTATTTATATAGGAAAAATAATTTGTTTCTGTCTAAGGAATGTCCATCACACAAAATGATTTCATCCTTTCTCTGCAGGAGAACAGCCAAAAGTTTCCTGGCAAATATTGTACTTTGGGCTTTCGGTTTGCCAAGGCAGCATCAGATCTGCCTCTGCTCAACTTTTAGTGAATTGTCTTCCTCGGGGAAGGAGGCACTCTCGCCCAAGGCTGTGCATTCCCAACCCCAGGCCTTTGCTGTAACTAACTACCCTGTTGCACGCTTCCGCCTTGTGGAAAAAGGTGGGCATTGCAGACCTTTCATCACAGAAGAAAATGGATTTTGCCTTCACATGCACCTGAAAAATCTTCACTGTTCAATTCACAGTAGGCACACAAGTCACATTGGACCTTGAGAAAGACATTATCTTAACAGAAATTTATCCCCCAAATGTGAGTGTGTTTATTACAAAAAACCCCAAAACACTTCGTGTATAACACTGTATAACATGGCTATGTTTGTTTTACACAATGGGTTTATTACTCAAAAGTTGTCTAATTAGCTTTATTATAGTGTCAACCGTACTTTTAGTGCACCATGAGAGCTGACTTCCAAGAGGAGACATCTGGCTTTTTATAAAGTGAGGAATCATCTTATAAAGTAAATAAATAGTATATACCTCGACCACCCCCCACCAGTTCATTCTGTAAGTTGTTTGTAACGTGAAGTATTTCTTAAAGTAAGGAGTTCTTTATGCCATTACTTAACTTCCTGCAATCGTTCTAGAATTTTCCCCCACCTTGTTTGGGATCTGCATGGGATATAGTCATTGTTTTTACAAGCTATTTCTTTCTTTTCTTTTTTTTTTTGCCACATCTTGTGGCTTACGGGATCTTAGTTCCCCAACCAGGGATTGAACCTGGGCTCACGGCAGTGAAAGCGCCAAATCCTAACCACTGGACCGCCAGGGAATTTCCCTGCAAGCTATTTCCGAATGAACAAGTCGATGAGCGGGAGGCCTCCAGCTGCCCACTTTCGGCGCCGTGGACCACACAAGCTAAAACAAGCAACATCAAATCCACAGTGCGGTCAAGAGGAACTCACGGTTTTCCCTCACTAGGAGGCTGAAGACACTCCCACTTCCTGCTCCTCATTTTAAATCTTCTTCAACTTTTCTTCTTTGGCCTGTTGACTGAAAGAAAGCCCACCACCTAAAATTGGAGAATGATGTTTTATTTGGCGGACTTTCTGAGGACTCAAGCCCAGGAGGCAGCCTCTCACGTGCTCTGAGGGACTCTGCCCCGAGAGGTAAGGAAGTAGCCAGGATACACAGGAGTTCTGCAACAAAGACCAGTCGTTGGAGCATCAAAAGGCTACTGTTGGGCTTTCCTGGTGGCGCAGTGGTTGAGAGTCCGCCTGCCGATGCAGGGGACGCGGGTTCGTGCCCCGGTCCGGGAAGATCCCACATGCCGCGGAGCGGCTGGGCCCGTGAGCCATGGCCGCTGAGCCTGCGCGTCCGGAGCCTGTGCTCCGCAACGGGAGAGGCCACAACAGTGAGAGGCCCGCGTACCGCAAAAAAAAAAAAAAAGGCTACTGTTAATTCAAGAAAACCAGACATCTCAAATTAATGAAGTTAGCACTTTTTTTTGTATGGGAAGGTGCAAGAGTCTGGGCTTATTGAACTCATTGCTTTGACACGCACCTTAAGTATCTAGGGCCAGTATTCTGCCCTTCTCCATCCTGAATCCCCTCAGAGTGCACAGTCTGGGCAGCTGCGGTCGCTGAGGGCTTGATGGCTGCAACATCCGTTGTTTACTGATACGGCAGGCGACACTCCTCATCCACAGGCCCTAAGAATGCTCACGCTGGGCCTTTTGTAGGAAATCAGCATATTGGCTCTGGAAGAAGCATCAGAGACCGCTGAGCCCAATCCGATCATTTAGAGACAGACTGGGTGCTGCGTGTCCTGACCCCTGGCCCAGGGCTCTTCTCCCTGCGCTGCCCGAGGAGGCCGCTCTACACTCCAGTTCCCTAGAAGCAGGGCACCTTCTCAGGCCACAAACCAGAATCTGAGATCCGGTGTGCAAACCACACCATGGTCAGAGGCGATAAGGGTAGCAAATAAACGACCTGGAGGAACAGAAGCAGAGACTTGGCGCTCAGCAGCCTGCAGATAAGCAAGCGTTTGACCTGGGCTGAGCACATCCGTTATCTGGTGACAGATAACATTCACACTCGAGGAAGCCTGTGCCTGCAGTAAGAGTGGGGCTGGCCTGGTCCTCACAGCCACAGAACAGTGGCTCTGAACGATGGACTCGGGAACAATAGATGGGGGGAAATGTTAACACCCGCCCAGGGGGTGCTGAGCTCCTGTGGGGGGGGTGGTCACAGGCTAAGAGGACGTACCCAGAAGTCTCGGGAGTGCTCGCGGCCACAGTCCCTACTCATCTGCAAAGGGCCATCAGGCTTGCTCTGGATTTCCCAGATCTGCTCGGTAAAGCTTCTTAGGAGAAACGTCAGAAGCCTCATTCTCTTTCTCACTGTTCAGGCTACTGAAACTGAAGAAGCCCGTGAAGGGTGAACGAGGAGGGAAAACCATTAGCTTGCTTCTAGAAAGACTTGACCGAGATAACATATATAGATAGTAATATTGACAATCATAGCAGGTGATATTTACTGTGCACTATTCTAAGTGTCTCCCCTTCTGCATTAGATTCTTCAGTCCTCACCACAGAACTCTGAGGTCAGCACTGTCGTTGTGGATGTTGGCAATTGAGGGAAAGTCTTCAAGAGGCTAGGAGGTTTGCCCAAAGCCCCACAGCCAGGAAGCAGGAAGTGGAAACATGGTTTGTCCATCTCTAGAACCCAAACTCTGAACCTCACCTCTTTGATACATTGGTGGAAGCTGTTGGTGCATTTTTTTTTTCCTATCAATTTTGCCCCTTTAACTTAAGGATATAAGTCCTGTTAAAAGGTGTTATCAGGGCTTCCCTGGTGGCGCAGTGGTTGAGAGTCCGCCTGCCGATGCAGGGGACATGGGTTCGGGCCCTGGTCCGGGAAGATCCCACATGCAGCGGAGCGGCTGGGCCCGTGAGCCATGGCCGCTGAGCCTGCGCGTCTGGAGCCTGTGCTCCGCAACGGGAGAGGCCACAACAGCGAGAGGCCCATGTACCGCCAAAAAAAAAAAAAACTGTTATCAGAATGAAGGGAGACTTTGGGAGGGATTCTGGTGGGAGCATAAGGGAGCAGGGAGCACTGTAAGGGCAGCAGGGGAGAAGGAAAACTACCCCTCACGGGTACACTGGCACCGGTTTCCACCACACCTAACGACAGCCGGTGCCCACGATTTCCCCCTTCCTCAATAACAGAAGCCCAGTCTTTATTACAACACATAATGAAGATTACACTTGTCGGCCTCCCTTTCAGGTAGATGTGGCTACCATGGGGAGGGGGGCACCCTGAGGAAGACGGTAGAGCCTAGAATGTGGGGAGCCTGGGGCCTGATGGCCGGGGAGACCCCCCTCTGCCAACGGCCTGCCCCAGCCTGTTTACTTTCACTGCTGCCTGAAGACAAATGAACTTGTTTCTTTTTTAAGCCAGAGACAGCTTGGGAATTTCTTGTATGCGTGGATACTCGTGCTAACTACTGACTTTCACCCACATCTTACAAAGGGGAACTCAGGCTCAGAAAGAGTAAGTATCTTCATCCAAAGTCATCCAAGTATTACCTGGCAGAGTTCAGATGTGCATCTGTCCGTCTGACCCTAGAGTTTTCATCTTTCTAGCACAGTCTATACTAGCAAAAGGAACAGGAACATGCATGTATGTAGTGCTTTATAATTTGAAAACATTTTCACATGCATTATGCAATGTGTATGGTTTGGGATTTGGGGGCTGCAAGCAACAGAAATAGACTCTAGATAACTTATATTAAAGAGGACTCTATTAGGGGGATTGGGGGTGGGTATCAGTTGGTGTTCAATCAGAGAAGCGAAGTCACTAGGGCTTGTTTCAGGGATGTGACCATACAGCTTGTGGAATCTGGTTAAGCAGTCTCTGTAAGGCTGCCGCCCCCAGGTCTGATGCCGGAGCTCGGTGTCCACAGGGCAGACTGTGACCCAGCCTTCTACACACATCTGCGGTCCCGGCCGCCCAGCTGCAGGCCTGCTTCTCTGCGGGTGCAGCCTGACTTTGCTGTGGGAACCACCCCAAACTTCACGTTGCTTAGAATCTGTGGGCCTATGATTGGGCCTTGTTGATGAAAATAATCAATAAACAATCTATAATAGGAATAGAAAGTTTTATTTGAGCCAATGGAGGACAATAGCCTGGGAGACAAACTCTCAGATGACTGAGGAAGGCCTCTGGAAAGGCATGGTTTCCAGCACAGTTTTCTATGTTGTCAGAACAAAGAACATTGAACAAGTCAGGGATATATTCCTTCAAGGTTTCAAAAAGACAGAACAAAACAGAACAACAACAACAACAAAAAACCACATCAGCACGTACACAGTGGGTCCATATGGCCTTGGCACCTGGAAAGGAAGTCTTACCACGGAAGGAGTACCAGCATTGGTGTCCCAGAAGGGAGGCATTTAATCTTTATTTTTAACATGGACCATCTTTACTTCTGGTCAATGTGCCCTTTTCTTTAATAATTAAAGCACATGTACACCGTATGCTTGACAGACCCCAAACGGGCTGTTTTTGTTGACATAAAATTCAAGTTAACTCATGGCTAAGCCAGAATGACTTCCCCAGACCTCAGTATGTGATCATTTCTTTTATCAGCCTGGGTCATGAGATGGAAGCACTCCTTCTCTCTGACCATCCCGATTAGCTCAGGAGAGCCCAGGCCCAGCCAGGCCAGTGAGCTTCGGTCCCCAGACTTCTGTTCCTTCCCCTACAAACAGGCAAAATGACTCAGGTGGCGATGAATGATTACTCAGAACAGAGATCCCCTTGGTTTGACTGAGCTTTTGCCACACATGGTTCCCATTTGACGAGTTCTATAGGACCCCATGGAGATTGAAAAGGAATTTTATTTGCTGTCTTTATTTACCAGGAAAAGTGAGATTTGGTTTGGGACTCAGAGCTTACTTGTCAGGCACTCTCTGTGACACCTGTCGCCAGCAGGGTGGGGCTCCTGACGTAGAGTAGAGAAGACCCCGGGGAGGGAGGGGAGGTGATGGGCCACTACAACGGTCAGGAAGGATTCTGGCGGCAAGGTCACTCCTGCCAGATCCTCACCAGGGACAGGAGAGGCTCCGCTGCTGATAAAGGCCCCTCAGTCTTCGGAAGGCCACAGACACCACATTTATTCAATAGCAAATACGGATTGTTAGGCAAAGCCAACCATGAGTTAGGACAGTAGTCTCTTAATTGTGCTGTTGATATTCATCACTGTAATAAAACTGTCTAATTGAAAAAGTCCATATTGACAAACCAACAAGAATTGCATTGATGCAATAGTAGTTTTGAATTATTAACTCTGCACATTTTTATTCCGTAGACGTGTCACATCAGTCATCAGGCAGGACGTCTCTTAAAGCAGCGGTCCCCGACATTTTTTGGCACCAGGGACCAGTTTCGTGGAAGACAATCTTTCCCCGGACCGGGCTGGGGTGTGTGGTGGGAGGGTAGGGTTTGTTCAGACGGTAACGCAAGCGATGGGGGAGCGGCAGATGAAGCTTCGCTCGCCCGCCACTCACCTCCTGCTGTGCGGCCCTGTTCCTAACAGGCCGCGGACCGGTACTGGGGCTTGGGGACCCCTGTCTTAAAGAGTGCTGAAGGGTTATTCTGGAAAACTCCTGAGACTGGAAGATAAGGAAGTTTTGTGGATCCTGCGAGAAGCTGTTTGGTTTTCTGTATGCACTGGTGTGTGTGTGTGTGTGTGTGTGTGTGCGTGTGTGTCTGTGTGTCTATGTGTGTCTGTGTGTATGTGTCTGTGTGTGCACGTCCATAGACTGATTTCCTTAGGTGATCTGCGCCAAAGATGAGAATGTCAAGTTTGCTCAGTTAGTCCTGTGGATTGAGATCACCTTTGAGGGAGAAAGGATGGGGAGTCAATGTACAAGGCCACACACCTGGTGGCACTTACCCCTCCAAGAATGACAGCCCAATTTGGGGATGGGCAAGGGCACTGTGATAGTAATCCACAGCACATGACTGGGCTCGTCATAGCAAGTACTCAGTAAAGACTGGCTTATTGGTTAAATGTTTGGAAGGAAAGGTGTCATCTAGGAATTGCATTCAGTTGCACGTAACAAAGACCCAGAAGATCCTGGGTTTATTCTCAATACGATGGAAGTCAAGATGTAGGCAGTCTAGGGTTGTAGGGTGGTGCTCCATGATTCTGCCTCCTTTCTTTCTTCTCCACAATGCCTAGTGCATGGTTTCTATTCTCATCACTTCATGGTCCAAGATGGCTAGGGGGATGCTAGCCATCCAACCACCATGCATGTTGGAAGGAGGAATAAAGGCAGAAGGGCCAAAAGCGGCATTACTTCCAGTAAGCAGTATTCCAGAATGTTCCACACAAACACTTGCACTCACAGTTCCGTGGCCAGAAGGTAGTCACGTGGTCACACTTAAACGAAAGTGCGGCTGTGAAATGCAGCTTTTAGTTAGGCAAAAACACCACTCTGAAACGAAAAAGGGAATCTCTTACTAAGGAATTAGGGGGAAATGGACACTGCGTTGGCATTAGTAGTTTCTGTCCCAAGCACCATTACATTAGCACAGTTTTGGAGGGAGACAAATTGGTGACATCCCTCAAAATGTGAAATATTCATACTCTTTGAACCAAAAATTTGATTCTTAGAAATCCTTTCTACAGATGACTCTCACATACGTACGCACACACACGTTTATTACAGCACAGCACTATTTATAATAGAAAATTGGAAACAACCTAAATGTCCATCGATTATCCAATTGTTCAAACACTGTGGTAATATGATGGAATAGTATTGCATCTATGAAAGAAGCATGAGGCGACTGTAAGTATTGAGATGGACTAGGATATGTTCTTAAACCAAGAAGCAAGCTGCAGGATATTATACATATTGTAATAAGTATATGATCCCATTAGTAACATTTTATTATACATGTTCCTGGAGATGTATCAGAGTCTTAGCAGACAGAGAAATGAGCCTGTGTAATTTGAAAGAGCTGTCAGAAATGCTAAAAAACATAATTCATGACTGAGCTGAACTCCTGACACAAATAAAAGAGTCAAGTCTGTGGTCAGAGAAAGTGGTACTAACCTAGCTTCCAGAAGAGTTCTGCTTGGACCAAATTTGCACCCAAATGTTGAGTGGGCCAAGCAGATGTGAAGCCTTTGCAGCACATCTTAAGGGTGAAACTGGGATGCTGCTGGCAGAATGATGCCCTGATGTAATATTCTGCTACAATGGCATTAGATCCAGATGAAACATGCTTTGTAATACATTGAACTCTCACAAGAAACAGCGGGAAATTTCCAATGACAACAAAACAAAATAATAGAACATACACATACATGCATAATGAGCTAAAACTAGAATCAAGAGAGGGAAGCAAACTGCAAGGCTTGGAGGATCAATGCCAGTGTCAGCCCCAAACGTAGGGATTGGAAGCTAAGCCCTGAGCCTGCTGCCAGGGCCCATGCCCTCATTAAGAAGTTTAAAGCCATTCCCTGTTGGTAGGACACATGACTCCAGGAAAAAGTAAATGCAAATCCTTTTTGGAGGAAGGTGTCATTAATTCAGGCTTTCAGGATTCCCACAGATTATGTAAAACCAAAAAAAGATCAAAATAAGAAATTACCAAACACACAAGGAAACAAGATGCAATGATTATGTCACTTAGGACAAAATTTAGCCACCCCTGGCAGAGAATCCAAAGTCATAGTGACTTAAACATACATGGTTTTATTTGTTTTTACGTAAAAGAAGTCAGGAAGCAGGTATCCAGAGCAGGTTTAACACAAATTTGTCAGGGACCTGCTTCCTGCCGGTCAGTGCATCCTCTGAGATCTCAGTTAGGGCCCTTGTTCTTATGATCTAAGAACTGCTAGGGCTCCAGATATGCACACTCCAGGTCACGGTGGAAGGAAGGGCATGAAGAGCATGCGTGTTCTCTTTAAAAACATTTGCTGGGAGAGAGGACCTTCAAGATGGCGGAGGAGTAAGACGCGGAGATTACCTTCCTCCCCACAAACACATCAGGAGTTGTGGAACAACTCCTACAGAACACCTACTGAACGCTGGCAGAAGACCTCAGACCTCCCAAAAGGCAAGAAACTCCCCACGTACCTGGGTAGGGCAAAAGAAAAAAGAATAAACAGAGACAAAGGACAGGGATGGGACCTGCACCAGTGGGAGGGAGCTGTGAAGGAGGAAAGGTTTCTACACACTAGGCAGCCTCTTCGCGGGGGGAGACTGCGGGTGGCAGAGGGGGGAGCTTCAGGGACGCGGAGGAGAGCACAGCAACAGGGGTGCGGAGGGCAAAGCGGAGAGATTCCCGCACAGAGGATCAGGGCCGACCGGCACTCACCAGCCCGAGAGGCTTGTCTGCTCACCCGCCGGGGCGGGCGGGGCTGGGAGCTGAGGCTCGGGCTTCGGTCGGAGCGCCGGGAGAGGACTGGGGTTGGCGGCGTGAACACAGCCTGCAGGGGGTTAGTGCGCCACGGCTGGCCGGGAGGGAGTCCGGGAAAAGCCTGGACCTGCCGAAGAGGCAAGAGACTTTTTCTTCCCTCTTTATTTCCTGGTGCGCGAGGAGAGGGGATTAAGAGCGCTGCTTAAAGGCGCTCCAGAGACGGGCGCGAGCCGCGGCTAAAAGCGCGGGCCCCAGAGACGGGCATGAGACGCTAAGGCTGCTGCTGCCGCCACCAAGAAGCCTGTGTGCGAGCACAGGTCACTATCCACACCTCCCTTCCGGGGAGCCTGTGCTGCCAGCCACTGCCAGGGTCCCCGGATCCAGGGACAAGTGCCCCGGGAGAACGAACGGCGCGCCTCAGGCTGGTGCAACGTCACGCCGGCCTCTGCCGCCGCAGGCCCGCCCCGCACTCCGCGTCCCTCCCTCCCCTGGGCTGAGTGAGCCAGAGCTCCCGAATTAGTGGCTCCTTTAACCCCGTCCTGTCTGAGCGAAGAACAGACGCCCTCCGGCGACCTACACGCAGAGGCGGGGCCCAAAGCTGAACCCGGGAGCTGTGCGAACAAAGAAGAGAAAGGGATATTTCTCCCAGCAGCCTCAGAAGCAGTGGATTAAATCCCCGCAATCAACTTGATGTACCCTGCATCTGTGGAATACCTGAATAGACAACGAATCATCCCAGTATTGAAGTGGTGGACTTGGGAGCAACTGTAGACTTGGGGTGTGCTGTCTGTGACTGATTCTGAATCTTATGTTTATCTTAGTATAGATTTTAGCACTTGTTATCATTGGTGGATTTGTTTATTGGTTTGGTTGCTCTCTTCTTTTTATTATTATTTTATTTTAATAATTAAAAAAAATTTTTTTTTCCTTTCTTTTTTTCTCCATTTTCTTCTGAGCTGCCTGGCTGACAGGGTCTTGGTGCTCCGGCCTGGTGTCAGGCCTGAGCCTCTGAAGTGGGAGAGCTGAGTTCAGCACATTAGACCACCAGAGACCTCCCGGCCCCATGTAATATCAAACTGCAAAGGCTCTCCCAGAGATCTCCATCTCAGCACTAAGACCCAGCTCCACCCAACGGCCGGCAAGCTCCAGTGCTGGACGCCCCTTGCCAATCAACTAGCAAGACAGGAACACAACCCCACCCATTAGCAGAGAGGCTGCCTAAAATCATACTACGTTCACAGACACCCCAAAACACACCACTGGACGTGGCCCTGCCCACCAGAAAGACAAGATCCAGCCCCACCCACCAGAACACAGGCACCACTCCCCTCCACCAGGAAGCCTACACAAGCCACTGGACCAACCTCACCCACTGGAGGCAGACACAAAAAACAACGGGAACTATGAACCTGCAACTTGTGAAAAGGAGACCCCAAACACAGTAAGTTAAGCAAAATGAGAAGACAGAGAAATATGCAGCAGATGAAGGAGCAAGGTAAAAACCCACCAGACCTAACAAATGAAGAGGAAATAGGCAGTCTACCTGAAAAATAATTCAGAGTAATGATAGTAAAGATGATCCAAAATCTTGGAAATAGAATGGAGAAAATACAAGAAATGTTTAACAAGGACCTAGAAGAACTAAAGAGCAAACAAACAATGATAACACGATAAATGAAATTAAAAATTCTCTAGAAGGAATCAATAGCAGAATAACTGAGGCAGAAAACGGATAAGTGACCTGGAAGATAAAATAGTGGAAATAACTACCACAGAGCAGAATAAAGAAAAAAGAATGAAAAGAATTGAGGACAGTCTCAAAGACCCCTGGGACACCATTAAATGCACCAACATTTGAATTATATGGGTCCCAGAAGAAGAAGAGAAAAAGAAAGGGTCTGAGAAAATATTTGAAGAGATTATAGTTGAAAACTTCCCTAACATGAGAAAGGAAATAGTCGATCAATTCCAGGAAACAGAGAGAGTCCCATACAGGAAAAATCCATGGAGAAACACATATTAATCAAACTATCCAAAATTAAATACAAAGAAAAAATATTAAAAGCAACAAGGGAAAAGCAGCAAATAACATACAAGGGAATCCCCATAAGGTTAACAGCTGATCTTTCAGCGGAAACTCTGCAAGCCAGAAGGGACTGGCAGGACATATTTAAAGTGATGAAAGGGAAAATCCTACAACCAGGATGACTCTACCCAGCAAGGATCTCATTCAGATTCGACAGAGAAATTAAAATCTTTACAGATAAGCAAAAGTTAAGAGAATTCAGCATCACCAAACCAGCTTTACAACAAATGCTAAAGGAACTTCTCTACGCAGGAAGAACAGGAGAAGGAAAAGACCTACAAAAACAAAGCCAAAACAATTAAGAAAATGGTAATAGGAACATACATGTCAATAATTACCTTAAATGTAAATGGATTAAATGCTCCAATCAAAAGACATAGACTGACTGAATGGATATAAAAACAAGACCCATATATATGTGGTCGACAAGAGACCCACTTCAGACCTAGGGACACATACAGAATGAAAGTGAGAGGATGGAAAAAGATACTCCATGCAAATGGAACTCAAAAGAAAGCTGGAGTAGCAATTCTCATATCAGAAAAAATAGACTTTAAAATAAAGACTATTAGAAGAGACAAAGAAGGACACTACATAATGATCAAGGGATCGATCCAAGAAGAAGATATAACAATTGTAAATATTTATGCACCCAACACAGGAGCTCCTCAATACATAAGGCAAATGCTAACAGCCATAAACAGTGAAATCGACAGTAACACAGTAATAGTAGGGGACTTTAACACCCCACTTTCACCAATGGACAGATCATCCAAAATGAAAATAAATAAGGAAACACAAGCTTTAAATGACACATTAAACAAGGTGGACTTAATTGATATTTATAGGACATTCCATCCAAAAACAACAGAATACAGTTTCTTCTCAAGTTCTCATGGAACGTTTTCCAGGATAGATCATATCTTGGGTCACAAATCAAGCCTTGGTAAATTTGAGAAAATTGAAATCGTATCAAGTATCTTTTCCAATAACAACACTATGACACTAGATATCAATTAGAGGAAAAAAATCTGTAAAAAATACAAACACTTGGAGGCTAAACAATACACTACTAAATAATCAAGAGATTACTGAAGAAATCAAAGAGGAAATCAAAAAATACCTAGAAACAAATGACAATGAAAACACGATGACCCAAAACCTATGGGATGCAGTAAAAGCAGTTCTAAGAGGGAAGTTTATAGCAATACAATTCTACCTCAAGAAACAAGAAAAATCTCAAATAAACAACTATCCTTACACCTAAAGCAATTAGAGAAATAAGAACAGAAACATCCCAAAGTTAGCAGAAGGAAAGAAATCTAAAGATCAGATCAGAAATAAATGAAAAAGAAGTGAAGGAAACAGTAGCAAAGATGAATAAAACTAAAACCTGGTTCTTTGAAAAGATAAACAAAATTGATAAACATTAGCCAGAATCATCAAGAAAAAAAAGGGAGAAGGCTCAAACCAACAGAATTAAAAATGAAAAAGGAGAAGTAACAACTGACCCTGCAGAAATACAAGGAATCATGAGAGATTACCACAGGAAACTATATGCCAATAAAATGGAAAACTTGTAAGAAATGGACAAATTCTTAGAAAAGCACAACCTTCCGAGATTGAACCAGGAAGAAAGAGAAATTATAAACAGACTAATCAGAAGCACTGAAATTGAAACTGTGATTAAAAATCTTCCAACAATCAAAAGCCCAGGACCAGAAGGCTTCACAGGCGAATTTAGCAAACATTTAGAGAAGAGCTAATACCTATCCTCCTCAAACTCTTCCAAAATATAGCAGAGGGAGGAACACTCCCAAACTCATTCTATGAGGCCACCATCACCCTGATACCAAAACCAGACAAAGATATCAAAAAGAAAGAAAACTACAAGCCAATATCATTGATGAACATAGGTGCAAAAATCCTCAACAAAATACTAGCAAACAGAATCCGAAAGCACATTAAATGGATCATACACCATGATCAAGTGGAGTTTAGACCAACATGTATCAAGCGGGATAAAAATTTCCACACCTAGACACATATCCGTATGATTCTACCAAATACCAAAGCCTAAGAGAAGATCTCAAAAATAACCAGAGAAAAAGGATCACCCACAAAGTAAAGACAAATTGGCTGATGGCAAACTTCTCAATTATAACAAAGGAAAACAGACAACAATAGAATATCTTCAAGTTGGTTAACATACTGTCAAAATAGGATTGTGTTCCAGGAGATTTTTTTTTTTTAAGAACAAGGAATAAATAGAGGCATCTTCAGAGTAGCAAAGAATGAGAGGATTTACAACCAATGGCTCTTAACAACATGAACTTCTAAAGGATATAATTCAAGAAGAAGCAACATTTATCTCAGTAGCAAGGTCAGAAATATAAGCAGGAGTGATGAGCAAAAATACCTAGTAAACCTGAAGGCTAAATTGAGGTAAATGTAAACAAACATTGTCTGAATATGATTTATAATAATAATAAGATACAAATGCAAATTGAAACCAAGTGAGACACCATTTTACACACCCACCAACTTAGCAAACACTAAGAAGAAGACTGACGATACCTAGTGCTGGTGAAAATGTGGACAAACAAGGACTCCTATACACATCTGAAGAGTGTATTTTGATGCAAATATTTTGGAAAATAATTTGGCCCTGCAATATCTAGAGAAATCCTTGTACATGTGTACCTGATGACAAGTTCAAAATTGTTCATAACAGCATAGTTTGTAACAGCAAAAACTGGAAACAATGCAAATGTTCCTTAATAGAAGAATGTATAAATAAATTGTGGTCTAAACAACAAGAGCCTACTGTATAGCACAGGGAACTATATTCAATATCCTGGCATAAACCATAATGGAAAAGAATATAAAAAAGAATGTATATGTGTGTATAATTGAGTCACTTTGCTGTATAGCAGTAACATTGTAAATCAACTGTACTTCAATAAAAAAAGAAATTGCATAGAGATTATAGGTTGAACTTAGTAAATTAGTTTCAAGCAGGTTATCCTGAATTATCTTTCTCAATATAAGATCCTTGTTTCTCCATGCAATTAAATGTGAATTATAATTTAAAATGTGAATAAAACACTTATTCATCCAAAAAAAAATTGTGGTCTATTTAAACAAACGGAGCCCAACAGTGGAAATGATGAAAGGGCAGCTAACCAGTACAATGTGGATGAAATTTAGAAACATAATGTTGAGTAAAAAAAAAGGCAAGTCACAGAAGATTGTATATAATATAACCCCATTTTTGAAGCTCAAAACCAAACTAAACTTAATTTTAAGGATATATACCTATTAGATAAAAGCTGTTTTACAACACAAAGAGAGTGATAAACACAAAATCCCAGAATGGTGGTTTCTGCTGGGGGTGGGCAGGAGATGGGACATATGGAAACATGTGGCTCACTTCAAAGATATTGGTAATGACACATCTTTTAAGTTGCATGGTGGGTTTATGAGTATTTACGTTACTACTACACTTTGTAACATATGTGCCATATATATGTGTGTGTGTGTGTGTGTGTGTGTATCAATTATTATAGAACAAAATAAAAAATAGAGTAGGGCTGGCTTCAAAGTCAGATTGCCTGTGTTTCAGTCACCGCTACTTAACTGGTTGTATGACCTTGGGTAAATCACTTAGCTCCTTCAAGCCTCAGTATTCTCACCCTTACAATGGGGGCAATAAGTTCCTATCTCTGAGAGGCTTATATAATACTTGTAGAGCACTTAGTAAATGCTCAGAAAATGTAAGGAGCAATTATTATTATTACTTTTATTTCTGGATATTCCCTCCCTCTGGTCACTGTGTGCAATCAGGTTCATCGACGGTCATGTGTCGGGGTGTAATCCACTCATTTTCACCTCTAGGACCCCAGTGCATCTCAGCTTTAATGCTAGCATCCAGACCCTCTCCTCTCCACGCCCCCCTCACAAGCATCAGCATGAGCGATAGCCAAGGCTTGTCCGACAAAGCATTTAAAAGCACGTATATGGATGCCAAGAAGCACGTATATGGATGCCAATTCTAAGTATGAAGGGCCAGAATCTTTGTGTTAATGCCCAGCAGATGTGGCTTGTGCGTCAGAATGTTTTTGGATGTTCACTCTGAATGCGTAATGTCTAAGTGAAGCATCCTGAGGGCTCCAGCCAAGTCATTCAGGTCTGATGAAATTAAATCAAGAGACATCCCTGTAGGAGGATTTGGTTGCTGACGGAGTCTGAATGGGTTGTGGAAAATGCCTAAGAAATTGGGATTCCCAAGCAATAATGGATGTGCCGATGACTGGGGCATTCTGAAAAACCTTGCTAGAATCTCGGCAGTAAAAGTCTCCAGCTAAAACTGTCTGTTCCCTTGGGACTGGAGGAAAATAAGTACAAAGCCACCCTCTGCCCCCACTTTCTTCTTTTTTTAGCTCCAGTACAGCGTCTGGCTCAGGAACTGGGCATTTTGCGGCACATTTTAGAGCGCTTCCCTTTGTGTTCTTTGGAATTGCAGTTGGCTTCCTCGGCTGGAGACAGACAGAAATAGCAGCTCATATCTAACCGCCTTCACTCTCCTTCAAACCCTTAACTTCAGGAAGTACGATCCACGGCCTGATGCCTGATGCCTGACTTGGTCCTCTGTCCATGGCTTCCAGCTCCTAACTCTTCCTCAGATTTTGATCTTCTCTGGCTGTCGCCATGTGTCATGTAATAAATGATTGATCTGTGCCCCCCTAAAAAAGATATGTTGAAGTCTGTATTAGTCAGGGTTCTCCAGAGGAACCGAACTAATAGGATCTATAGAGATAGAGAGAGATTTAGAATGAGGGGTTGGGTCACATGATTATGGAGACTGAAAAATCCCACCATCTACCCTCTGCAAGCTGGAAGCCCAGAAGAGCTGGTGCGGTAGTTCCAGTCCCAACCCGAAGGCCTGAGAAAGGGGGGAGACAATGGTGAAAGTCCCAGTCTGAGTCCAAAGGCCCAATAGCCAAGAGCACTGACGTCTAAAGGCAGGAGAAGATGGACATCCCAGCTCAAGCAGAAAAAGCAAGTTGACCTTCCCTCCGCCCTTTGGTTCTATTCAGACTGTCAACAGATTGGGTGGTGCCCACCTGCACTGGTGAGGATGACCTTTTTTACTCAGCCTACCAATTCTTCCAGAAACAGTCTCACAGACACATCCAGAAATAACGTTTACCAGCTATTTGGACATCCTGTCACCCAGTCAAGTTGACACACAGAATTAACCGTCACTTCCCTTGATGGCATCCTTACAACCCTACGAGTTAGGTGCAATCATTAACCCTACCTGGTAGATGAGGAAACAAAGGTTAAGCGTCTAAGTAGCTTGCTCTTGGTCACCCAGCTGTAAAGTGGTACAATAGGTCCCCTACATACGAACGAGTTCTGTTCCGAGAGCGAGTTCATAAGTCCAATTTGTTCGTATGTCCAACAATGTTAGCCTAGGTACCCAACAAACACAATCGGCTATGTAGTACTGTACTGTAATAGGTTTATAATACTTTTCACACAAATACTACATAAAAAACAAACACAAAAAGTAAAGAAAACATTTTTAATCTTACATTACAGTACCTTAAAAAGTACAGTAGTGTGGTACAACACCTGGCACTTCTTAGCAGTACCAGCTACATCACTTGTGCTTTTATGCTTCTTTCCCGACATCCTGGGCTTGAAATAAAGACACTGTACTACTGTACTCTATATAGTACTGTACAGGAAAGTACACAAAAACACAACCCCACTTGTCGAGGATGCACACAGGTGACAATGTACGCCAGATACGTGAACTAACTTCCATGATTGGACACAAGAATGCACATTAGCATCTTTGAAAGTTTGCAACTTGAAGATTCTTATGTAGTGGACTAACTGTAGTGAGACAGGAGGGAAGGGGCAGGGCACAACCTTGAAAAGGATGACATAGCCATTGACAACACGACAAAATCTGGTTAGAACTGATTAGGCCCAAGATGCAGAAGACTCGACTTCCAATAGACCTTTGGCTTCATTATATGCTCATTGTAATACATTAGTTAAATGCCCCATCAACAGGTGCTATGAACGTTCCGAGGCAGACCATACAAGGCCTAAAAGTGGGCGGTGGCCCAATTCCTGGAAATTTCTGCCCCTTCTCCAACATAGTTGGAATAATCCTCCCACTTATTAGTCTATGAAATTACCCAGCCCATAAAACAACTAACCACCCCCTATTTCAGGGCCGCTCTCTCCTTTTGAGATGGTCCACACTCTGTCTATGGATCGTTTATCTCTCAATAAATCTACTTCTTACCTATCACTTTGCCTCTTGCTGAATTCTTTCCGCGCTGAGACATAAAGAACCTGAACTTCTTAAGTCCTAAGACCAGGTGTGTGATTTCAATTACGCACCTGGGGTCCCCAACCCCAGGGCCGAGGACAGGTGCTGGTCCAAGTCCTGTTAGGGATCCCGCCGCCCAGCGGGAGGTGAGCGGCAGACGAGCAAGCGAAGCTTCATCTGCCTGCCCCCATCGCTCCCCACCGCTTGCATTACCGCCTGAACCATCGCTCGCATTACCACTCGCATTATTCCCAACCCACCCACCCCCCCCCATCTGTGGAAAAATTGTCTTCCACGAAACCAATCCCTGGTGCCAAAAAGTTTGGGGGCTGAATTAAAAGACAGTGGGTTTGAGTCCCAATCTGAGTTCTGGCTGCGTTCGAATGCCATCTGAGTTGTGTGGTTTCAGTAGAGCCAAGATTCAGGCCAGCATATCTGACTTCAGAGCTGGTGCTCTTAGCCCGTTCTGCTGTGAGTCCCATCAAAGGTGATGGACTGCGGTCGGCCCTCAGAATCTGTCTTAGCTGACAGCTATGCAGTAGCCTGTGCAGCCCATCCAGAGGGGTCCTTTTCTCAGACCTGGGTATATGTAAGAATCACCTGGGAGAGAAGGACAGCTACTGATGCAAATTTTTACCCTCCCAGAAACGCGCTTGCAGTAGGTCTGGAGTCGGCACAGGAGTCTGCATTTTTAACCAAGTGGTTCAATAGGATATCTGCAAAGTTGGGAATTATAGGATAAACTTACTGTTACTTTACTAAAAGGATTGTTACCGATTCCAACATGAGAAGAGGTTTCCTCCACACCACCAAGCAATGCTCCAGACACCAGCTGGGTGTCCTGACAATTCAACACAATTCTAAAAAAAAAAAAAAAGTAATATAGTCGTCCCCCCTTATCTAGTGGATGCTTGAGACCGTGGATAGTACCAAACCCTATATATATTATACCATGTTTTCTCCCATACACGCCTACCTATGATAAAGTTTAATTTATAAATTAGGCACAGTTAGAGATTAAAACAGTAACGAATAATAAAATAGGACAATTATAACAATATACTGTAATAAAAGTTATGTGAATGTGGTCTCTCAAAATATCTTATTGTACTGGACTCACTGTACTTCATGATGTTGTGAGATGACAAAATGCTTGCTTGATGAGATAAAGTGAGGTGAATGATGTAGGCATTGTGACGGAGCGTTAGGCTACTACTGACCTTCTAAAAATACATCACGGGGGCTTCCCTGGTGGCACAGTGGTTGAGAGTCTGCCTGCCGATGCAGGGGACACGGGTTCGTGCCCCGGTCCGGGAAGATCCCACATGCCGTGGAGCGGCTGGGCCCGTGAGCCATGGCCGCTGAGCCTGCGCGTCCGGAGCCTGTGCTCCGCAACGGGAGAGGCCACAACAGTGAGAGGCCCGCGTACCGCAAAAAAAACAAAACAAAACAAAACATAAAAATACATCAAGGAGGATCATCGACTTTGGGTGATCCTGGATCATTAAGACATGATGATGTTGATGGTTACATATCAGGAGCAGATGATGTTGGTGGTTGGGGACCCCTGGGCAGGATGGGGAGGGATGGTGTGAGATTTCATCATGCTACTCAGAATGGCATGCAATTTAAAACTTAGGAATTGTTTATTTCTGGGATTTTCCATTTAACGTTTCCAGACCTCAGGTGACCGAGGTAACTGAAACCTCAAAAAGAGAAACCATGGATAAGGTGGGGGACTACTGTGAATACATTCCAGAAATTCCGAAGGGTGTTCACAAGTCTGAGAAACACATTAAAAATGGAGGTCTTACTGCAATTTTTTCAAAATTGGGCCCCGGATTTTTAAAAATTGGGCCCATTGCTTTAAATTTAGAGATATTTCACCTGAAAACATACTGAGCTGATTCTTAAAAAAGTAACTAATATGACTGTTTAAAGTTTATCCTGTTATTTCCAATTTGCGAACACCTTGCATTTTGTGTGGTCTCAGACCACAGTCTTTGAAGAATATGTTTATTTGCATGACCTTATGGACCAGTCTACAGGCAGAGCCTCTGCAGTGAGGTTGCTTCTCATACCTGGGGCCACACCCAGGGCCATCGTAAATCCCAGGGGAGATACTCCGGAACCAGATGAAATGTTTTTGCAAAAGAGAATCCAGAGGCTTTCCTTTACGCTTTTCTGTAGGAGGAGAGTTCATTACTGTCCTATCCACCTATCCAGATTTCTTTTCTCCTGGGCTGGTGACTAGGAAGTTTCTTGTCCAGATAACTGGTGGTTCTACACTGCCCTCCTTGTCTCACCCCACTTGCTTTATCTACTTCTTCCTTCTTTCCACGGACAAACCTAGCCGTTATCATACAGATGGAGTGTCCTGTTCTGATACAAATCTCCAGGCTGGATGCCTGATTGATGGCAAAGGAGCTCCACTGGAGAAGAGTAAGGGAAAGCAAGAGGGAGAAGTGAATGCAGCATATATCTGGGCAACGTTGAGAACATTTAAAGTGTGTCCCATTTGGCTTTCCTAAGAGAGGGTGAGATTTTCTGTATGTGGCTCTGTCTTTTTAAACCCATGCACAGAATCGGTTAATCTACAAATTGGCAGACTTCCCACCCCCCTCCCCGCCTCACTCCCAAATGTGGAGTGGAGCTTAAAGGGAAGTGAAACACCTTGTCAAAAGTGACCCATCTAGGAAGTGGCTGAGTGGGATTCCAGTCTAGCCCACCTAATCCCACCGGCTTCTTTTTTTCCAGCCCATCACGCTCCTTCCAAAGAAATAGTGTCATGACAGTTGGAAAGCCATAGGTTTTAAAGGAATTCACTATTTAATGTAAATGAGGGTAGCTGTAATTTTTCTTGTTTTAATTCACGCTTATTGATGATCTATTTCACACCTACTCCATGGCAGTCTGTGCAGGGCATCCACGTGAGCAATATTATTTGACCTTAAAATCCTCTGTAAGGTGGACACGTTTAATTGTTTGGAAACACTTGTTCTAAATTATTTTGTTTCTAATCTCACTTAAAATTAATCATTTGCACTTTATTTTGTGTAGATAATATATGCACAAAGTTTAGGTGTATGAAAAAGTATACAGCAAGAGTAAGAGTCAATCTCTCCCCTCTTCTATTCCTTAGGAAACTATATAGTTGCCCTCCTCACAGACATCCACCTGTTCACTGTTACCAGTTGATTTTGCAACTTTCCAGAACTGTTCTATGCACTTGCAACATGTGCGTGTATTTTCTTTTCCCCTTATACGTGAGAGTATACATTGTACTGCATCTAGTTTTTTTCACTTTATAAAATTTCTTGGGGATCTTTCCACTTCAGTCTAGAACTGCCTCATTTTTTTTAGTTGATTTATGGCTTTATTTTCATGCATGTTCAATTTTTAATACAATTTTTAAAGGCTGCACTCCATTTACAGTTATTACAAAATATTGGCTATCGTCTCTGTGTTGTCCAATACATCCTTATAGCTTATCTTACACCCAATAGTTTGTACCTCCTACTGCCCCACTCCTATATTACCCCTCCCCACCTCCCCACTGGTAACCACTAGTTTGTAGAACTGCCTCTTATTATTATTTTTTTAATAGCTACCTTTGGGTAGACAAAATTAATTTCCAATATTTTGCTATATTAAAAACTATTGCAATGAATATCCCTGTGTGTATGTATATATTTACTTAATAGTTGTGTGGATATACAGTTAAATTTTACACATAGATGGGTAAAGCTCACTGCTTTTAAACTAAATTAAAAAATGATTTTAAAATTAATTTAATTATCTTTAAAAGCCATGAACCAAACTGTACTCTTTTCACAGGCCAGTCTCCTTTCCCAGTTGCAGACAGCCTATGCCATCTGAAAACGGGCCGACTTTTGCACACAGGCCCAAACACACACACGAATGGATAGCTCACTACCTCAAATCTTGCTGGTTTGATAGGCAGTAGGTCACACTGGTTGAATCAGCTGGAGGAGACTTTGGAAACAGACATCACAGAGCTTAAGAATTTTAGAGCTTGAGGGGTTTTTAGAGATCAAGTAGTTGTACATGAGGCCCCAGAAGACAAACTTATTTGTCCTTGTTCATGGAACTCATTCCTGATATACTGACAGATGGACAGATTTTAAGTTAAGGCCATGGTTGGAACTGCAATACCCAATACGGTGACAGCAAGCACTTGAAAAGTGGCTCGTCTGGGGAGCTATACTTAATGTTTTGTAATAACCTATAAGGGAAAAAAATCTGAAGAAGAAGAAAAGATATATATGTATGTATAACTGAATCACTTTGTTGTACACCTGAAACTAACACAACATTGTAAGTCAACTACACGTTGATTAAAAAAAAATGCGGCTACTCTGAATTGAACTGTATTCCTTTTTTGTGTGTGTGGTACGCGGGCCTCTCACTGCTGTGGCCTCTCCCGTTGCGGAGCACAGGCTCTGGACGCGCAGGCTCAGCGGCCATGGCTTACAGGCCCAGCCACTCCACGGCATGTGGGATCTTCCCGGACCAGGGCACGAACCCGTGTCTCCTGCATCAGCAGGCGGACTCTCAACCACTGCACCACCAGGGAAGCCCGCAGTGCATTTTTAAAAACAGTTACAAATACAAGATAAGGAGAAGACTTGAACACACAGAAGGGAGCAATGTGCCTAGTGTAGGTTCTGCAGTAATGGCCTGAGTCCACCAGTGGTCTGCTTCCCATTGGGAACGTGAAACGGGGCAGAACCAGCCATGATCCATTCTGCATGGTCACAGTAGAGTCCCTGTGATTTGCTCTGTCTCGGGTCATCCCATACACCGCAGCATTTGTGTTTGTATCTGTGCTTACATGGCCTCCCAGGAGATGGGCTGGAGGCTGCATCCACCACTCTCAGACCCCTTGGAGGAACCCCAGCCTTTTCTTTGGTCAGCATGGGCACTTTGGTTGGAGCGCTCTGGTTTGAGCAGGAGCCCTGCAGTCCCCTTGCTTGCCTGCTCCGGGCTCTGGGGTCTCACCAGCAGGGGCGCGGGTGGTCATCCTTGAGCGCCAGCCCCTCGGAGCCCCTGTCTACATGTGCTTTCACTCCCTCAGCCTGCAAGCGTCAGATTTGCCATCGAAAACAATAACCTCTACTTTTTTCTTTTGTATTTGGATAAACACCGAAGAAGCTGGAGCTGTTAAACTTTGTCTTGGGGAAAACCTCCCAACTGGTTTATTTGGCGTCATGGAACCTCTTACGGCTTTCAATACACAATGAATAATCCACTGTTTTGTATACTTGTTTTCAGTTTTCATTTCGACAAACAAGCACTATAATTACAGCTGTTAGAATAAAATCTGTGAACTATTAAAAAAAAGAAAAGAAATTAAAAAATACAAGGGAAGCAGGGAAGTCAGATATGGAAGCAGGACGGGCCTTTGTGGGATCCATAGGGGTAGACTCTGGAGCAGTGCTGTCCAGTAGAAGTTACTGCACTGAGGGGAATGTTCTATGTAATTGGCACAATCCACTACAGTTACCACTATCTACATAGGACCATCGAGCGTTTGAAATATGGCTGGTGTAACTGACATACAATTTTTAATTAAATTAAATTAAAATGTAAATAGTTACATAAGAGTCATGGCTACTGTTGGACAACGCAGTCCTGGAGTATAAACGTCAAATCAGAATTGAGAAGAAGGGGTGAGCGTCTTGTGCTCTCATTGGCTATGGGCTGCCCTGGCTTTGGTGGGAGGGTAGGTAGAGCATAATTTCCCAGGCAAAACTGTTAGCAGTGCTTTTCACTCTACATTTCTCTTCTTAATCAACAGATCCTTTCTATGTCTGTGAGTCTATTTATGTTTTGTAAGTACGTTATAGAAAACAAACGTATGGTTACCAAGGGGGAAAGGGAAGAGGGCTATATTAGGAGTTTGGGATTAAAATATACACACTGCTATATATAAAATAGGTAACTAACAAGGAGCTACTGTATAGCACAGGGAACTATACTCAATATCTTGTAATAATTTATAATGGAATAGAATGTAAAAAAAGAATATATATATTTATATATATGTATAACTGAATCACTTTGCCGTACATCTGAAACTAGCACAACATTGTAAATCAACTCTATTTCTATAAAAATTTTTTAAAAAAACTGTTAGCAGTGGACATTCAGACAGTCGAGGGGTGTGGGGTGTGCGTTCTGGCCAAGTAAAGCAGATGAGGCACTAGCGCGCCCCCTGCAGGTCACAGGATGATCAACTGGGTTATCCTGACGCCCTATTTTCATCCTACCTCACAGATTCTCTAAGAACTGAATTACAGTCCCAGAATAACCTGAAGCCAACAACCTGGCCACCGACTTCATGGAGCAGAACAAACTTCCCAGTCCCCAGAGATGTTGGTTTCTCTCCCACCTCATTCTCAAATCATCCCTGACAGTTCTACTGGTTTGCTGGTTCCGAGAGGAGGGTCATGAGGTATTGCACAAGTACACAGAGGAAATTTTTCTGTGAGCTTCTGATTATTAGCTGTTTCAGCCATAGAGAGGAAATCTAATTTTACACTGTCTGCTACCACCTTTGAGATGGCTAGCGCCACAGCTCTAAAAAAGAAAAAACAAATTTGCCCTTTCTGCACTGGAGTGTCATAGATATGAAGTTATAAATAAGGAAACCCACGTTCACGTTTTATTTATACCTATTACACAGGATTTATGGTGTTGAAAAACACATTCAGCTTAATTTATGCAGGAATTAACTTTGGTAGAGATTAATTTTTGATCTACGGCCCCTCCCTAAAATATATTATCTCTATTCATGATCTTGGCTTGCAGACAGAGATGATAGTGATTGAAAGAAAACAACAACAACAACAAAATGAAAAAGCTTCCAAAGGGAGATACTTTAAGTCCTGAAAATGAAGATAACAGGATGTTTTTAAAATTAGAATCCCTTGGAGTTCACTGGCAGAGCCAGAATTTAGAATTAACCTAACAGTCTTTTCTATTGAGTCTGGACATTCAGTAGAGAGTTTTACATGAAAATACATAAAACAGAAGAAAATAAAAAACAGGACCTTGGCATATATTAATGCTTAATAAAAAGGAATTAAGAACTCTGAAATACTTAACCAGTATTACTCCTATGTTATCTATGTCACATCTTTACAGACTACCAAGCAGGTGTGTGGGTGTGTGTATGGGAGAGGAAGAGGATGGGAAGGAGAGGGAAAAAAATCAAAGGGAAAATCAAAAAATCAAAGAGAAGCACAAAATATAGCTTTGAGCCTCTGGACAGTCAAGAGGAAAAGGGAATGATGAATGTCATGCCTACAAGAAAGTATATTAGTTTGCCAAGAAGCACTAATTTTGGTTTTGTTTCAGAAAGTTATCTTTATTTTAACAAACAAACAAATAACACAGTAGATGTTTCTTTTTTTTCTTTTCTCTTCTAGACTCCAGCCATCTTTACAGCCTTACACTTCACCAACTGAGGTGAGTCACTCACTGACATTACCTGCCTGACCCCAGTTGACGCTTGTGTTGGGACCCCTGGTCCTGAGGATGCTGTTGAGAGCTCATCACGCCTGCCTCTTCCTGTGGAAGCCTCAGGCCGGTCAGAGTGCCACCAGGCGGGTAGAGAAGAAGACAAAATAAGTTGTCTCCTGCCCTTCCTATGGCAGGTGACACCCTCTCTCCACAGCTATTAGTGTTTCCGTGACTCTTCTCTCCTAAGCCCCCCTGCACTGTCATCACCGCAGCCTCCAGCCAGCACCCAAATATCCAGGCCATCACTGGTTATGGGATGGGGTATCACAGGAGAGTGTCTGGGGAGAGGGCACCCAAAGGCGTCCCTCATTGGAGGGGTCTTGTCTCTTAGTTTTTACTTGAGAAGAAAAAAATGAGGTAGAAAAAAATGCAGGGACATTCTCCCAGGCTACGTGTTTTGCTGGACCAAAGCAGGGAGTATATAGTATTAAGTCATTGTCCTGGAGAGTATCTGACCAAGGGAGTTGGCTTCGAGACTGTGTCCTTGGCGGTGGCATGATTTAGTTCTGAAAGGGAGAACAAATCTCTCTCCTTCACCAGTCCTCACAAAAAGCAATGCAGGAAGCTTAGTCAAGTGTGCAAATCTCTACCGTGAACTTTTCTGCCACATCTGGGGGAATTACTGGCCCTTGAAATCTCTCACAAACAGATAAGAAGCAAGGTTATAACGTGATTTGACACGGAGTTTTGAAGGCTCCACTCAGAAATGTGGAAAGTGTGGCTTTCAAGGCACCATTTCAAGAGATTAAGATTTGAAATTGTGTTGCTTTATCTTACCGTTTTCTTTCACAGGCTTTTCCTTAGGCCTTGCCTTGGAGCTTTTTTTCATCCTTTCTTTCCCCAGTGTACATATGAAGGTTTGTAACACTTCACGCTTGAAGACTTGAGGAAAACTGAGTAAATTCAATATGACCGACTTCAGAGTCACTGGCTTCACATGCATTTACTTGCTGTGAAGAGAAAAGCATGTGAGGAAAATATATTGCCACTGGAGGAACGGATCTGTCTCGTGTATAATGGCTCATTTTTATCCATCCCTCGTGTCTTACCAGAATAGGTTACTAAAGAGACTGGCCCCGCAGCACAGAGGCCTCTCAGCCTGAGCTCTGGGGATGGCCCTCAGCCCCAGGCCTCCTTGCCTTTGCTGGGCTCACCCCTCCTCCCTGACATTCTTGAGCTTCTCCCAGGTCATGAGCCCCCAGGCTCTTGGCAGCCGAAACAAAAGCTGAAAGAAACCCACTCGGCTCTGCAATCAGTGTGCTGAAGCCCCAGTTCATAGCAAGGGGCCAAACCCTTCCATTTCCAGTCCTGCGGAGGCTGGAGCCCCTGGGCTCAGATCTGTTGGTTCATAGGGTTGCAGAAGTTGAGACCAAACTCTAGGTGCAGAAGGAAAGAGCAGATTCAGGCCCAGCCCAAAGCTGCTTCCATTTCCTGAGGAGAAACGAAGAAGCAGCCACTCTCTTTAGACTTTCTGGAGCAATCCTCTTTCGAGCACCCTTATTTTGTGGTGGATAGAAGTTCTTCTATCTGATGAGAGCATCTGTTCTAACTGTGGCAGGGGTGGGCGGAAGAGAGGTTGGGAAAAATGTACGTCTAGGAGCAAACAGAAATTGAGGTTGGAGAACTGTTCATGGTGTTTCTGGGGAGACCTGTGCGATGAGCACAATGTGTTACTAAGAATGGCCATGGACCAGGGCTGCCGTGGAGGCTGGTTTAGCTGTTTGGCCCATTCTCAATCTCGTCCTGGACAGAAATCGGGGCTCTGATGAGTGGTGGGGGAAGAAGAATGGCAGGACATGGAGCTGGGAACACAAGCGAGAGCCTGAAACCTCTGGCAGTATAGCATTGGGTGTCCTGTACAGGCAGAGGCTTCCAGGTGGCCTTGGGGACCTAGGTTAGGAGGGACAGGAAGACTTAACAAAATGAAGAACTGGGACAAGCTTTGCCTGTTCCCCTGTCTCCCTTAAGCCAACCTTAATCCCTGGGGTTTGTGGACGAAAAATGTCACCTGCCATATCAGTAAACAAAGGATGGGACAACCATCAAACTGTCAACCACTGCAGCCGCGCCCCGACTGTGCACCCACCCTGAGGGGATTCAGGATGGAGAAAAGCAGGATAGTGGTCCTAGGTAGTTAAGGTGCATATCAAAGGAATGATTTCAATGAGCCCAGACTCTCGCATCTTCCCATACAGAGAAAAGTGCTAAGTTCATTACTTTGAGATATCTGCTTTCTCTTTAATTAACAGTAATTAATTTTTGATGTTCTGACCACCCGTTTTTTGTTGCAAAACCTCCAATATATCCTGGCCCCTCCATTACCTCTTTGGAACATTCCCTCAGAGCTATCTGAGAGGCCGTATCCCAAGCTTAAGTCCTCAGCAAGTCTGCTGAATAAAATATAATTCTCAACTTTTAGTTGTGCATCTTTTTTCAGTTGATAGGTTGAACTTCTGAATAATGAATTAAAAATCTTATCAGGAATAAATATTGACCTAACATATTGGTAGCAGTGATGAGACACATTGCTGGGGCTTTTGATCAGTTCTTAGCAGTCTTGCTGGCATGTGTGTTAGCAGAAGAAAAGATACCACTCTGGTGTGACCCTGAGGGTTTGGACCGTCTGGCCCCAGTCTATCTTTCCCAGTTCATCTTTTCCCACCTTCCCATCAATTCCTTGCTTTTGTCCTTCTGAACTCTTCCCAATTCCCAGGCACACCCTGCACTTACACAGCTGTGCTGAGGGTATTCTCGCTGCCTGGTAGAAATCCTTCTCTCTCAACTCTTTGGAAAAATCTTATTACCCATTCATTATGTTCCCAGGCAAGTTCCTTCTATAATGATTTTTCTAGCTCCCCAGATAAAATTAATCCTATCCTTCTCTGAAATTTCATTTTCATGCTACTATAGCATATGGTGAATTATAATTATTCCTTCATTGGTGTCACTCTCCTAGATCACGTATGCTTTAACTGGGGAGACCAAAGTTAAACTGAATTGCCTTGTTCTGCATTAAACTAAATGAAAAGTCTAAGATAGGCAAGTTCGGTCTCAGTATCTGGTAGGTGTTTATAAAAGAGGGAAGGGAACGGAGGTGGAGGAACTCTATCTCTGTTATCAATGTTGCATGCTGGCATATACACACACATACACACACATATGTGTCTATACACACACACACATATACAGATAGATAGAACTACTTACTATGTACCATATACTGTACATACAGGGATAGTTTAATTTAATCCTCATAAGGAAAGAGAAATGATTAAAGCTTTAAGTAATTTGCCCAAGGTCACATAACTAGTAATAGAGCATAAATTCAAATACAGATAGTCCGACTTCAGAGACCAAAACTTCATCTGTTATTATTAACCACCTCCCTTTATCACACCTCTAATGGACACCTGTCATTTCCTTGGCGACCTGCCTCCTATTTTAGAAGCTGAAAAGTCCAGACATTGTCCCATCCTCTCTTGCAGCTAGAATACAGGCAGGTGACCCAGGCCTGACTAAACAGATGCCTCTGCTAGAGACTCTGAATTGGGAGTTGGTGACATTAAAGAGGCAGAGACAGTGGAGAATCCAGAGGTGCCACGGGGGTGGTAGCAGGAGGAGCATCATCTAAAGTCCGGTGTCTGTGGTTGCCAGGCAATCTGTGGCTTCCAGTTTTCAATGGTGGATCAGTGGTGGTGGTTTCCCTACTAGGTGGGTTAGATGATGTCTTTTGGCTGGGGTCCACCTGCGGCAAAGCTTCCCTCGTCTGGTTTCCTTTTCTTGCTTGGTTCCAATCGCGTTGGAAAGTCCTGGAACTATTTCACAAGTCACCAACGAATGCTTTATTTTCTGCTTAATCAACCAGAATTAGTTTCTGTTGCTTGCAGCCAACAACCCTGACTGGTATAATATATAGACTCATTATCTTTAATGTAGGTTGACTCCAACATACATCATTCCCACCTGGAAGAAAAAACACACATGGACCCAGAATTTTATGAAAGTTCAACAGAGTAGAGGGTGAAGGTGGAAGATGGTGGATCATTGGGAATGATTTCTAGCTCATTGATCTATTTATGATTCACGTTGCAGTGTGCATGGCTGATTACGGGATTTTTCAGCGTGTTGTTACAAAACCGGTGTCCAGAAGTGGACTTTTACCTTCCAAGTGTAAATTGACTTCCAAGTCTGACTCTGTGCTTTAAAAATGTTGTGATGAATTTGGCCTTTGAATAGTAAGAAAGAAAATTACTACGTATCTTTCCTGCTGTTATAAGCAAAATGGCTTCCTCAAATTGTAGTACTTACAAAACTGAGATCACAGAGGAAGTTGAACTGCTGAATTATTTAACGTAATCTGACTCATTAGAGGCTTAGCTTCTGAGATGGAAGAAGATACGATAGCTTACAAAAAAGTTACTGATAAATTCCAAGATGGAATTCACTTTGAAGAGAGTGAAATGTGGTTGCCGGGTAACGAATCTCTCTGGCCTAATGCAATGAGAGAGTTGAATTTGCCGTTTGACAAAGGGGTTTATAATTACAAGGCATCTCTGAACTTCTGGAAGAAGCTACTGCTTCAGATGGCCAAGTGGTCTACTGAGATGTCAGATATAAGATAGGAATAAACCTTGCAGAGGCCAGGGGTTTGACCTTCGTAAGTCTAGACACACTAATATGATTATCGTCACTCTAATCAGGTTGTAAATTAAACACACACTCTACAAAGCAAAGACTTTCATGGGGTTGTTATTTAGAGGATGATGAAAAGCTGCTTTCTGTCTCTCCTGAGAACGGGAAGAAATGAGGTGACTTTGCTTAGATCAGTGGCTTTCAACCAGAGGTGATTTGGCAATGATGGTAAGGAGACGGAAAAGGGAGGATGCTACTAGCATCTAGTGGGTGGAGGCCCAGAATGCCACTAAACATCCTACAATGCACAGGAAAAAATCCCACAACGAAGAATTATCTGAGCCAGAAATGTCAATAGTGTTGAAGTTGAGAAACTCTGGGTTTGACGTAAGAAAGAAATTTCTGAACTTGGAGTTATATAAGTAGCGGAATGGGTTTACAGGTCCAGGACTACTGTGGGGTGAGTGAAGCATTGGCCTCTGGGTGCATAATTTGAGGGTCAAAAACCTCAGTAATCAAGATAAATAATATTTTTAAAAAATCAGTGCAAAAAATCCATGATGAACAGTGTATCAAAATTTTAAATAAAGACAGGATCCAACAGAGATGGGATTTGCGTAGAGGAAGTTAAAATCTTGTCTATCTTGATTACTGAGGTTTGCGGCATCTCGCTTAAATTTTGTGCCCCAGGCAAGGACCTCAGTCCCCTCACTCTAGTCCTGACCTGTTGGATTATCAAGGGTGTGGAATCGTTTCAGCTAAAAGGTGATTCGATTTGAGTATTACTAAGCTGAGGAATAGTTAAGCGTGGTGGAGGTAAATGAGAAGGTCTTTTCCAGCTCTAGAATTTTAGATTTTGGTGACTAAGTTAAATAAGGAAGCAACCCCTATGTTAAGCTGCACAGACCTTCTGTAACATGGCTTTCTAACTTCTCTGATTTATAGCCTGGCCTCAGTTAGCCAAAATCATCTTCATTATAAAATGTAATGTATGAATGGCATCTCAAAGAAATACGTGGCATTAACTATACTCTTTAGCAACACTCTTCTATTGCAAATTTCCCTGTCAGAAAAATAAACACGGCGTGACTTTCCCATTTTACTATTTCTCCTTCTCATCCTCTCATCTCCCAGCCCCACCTCACCATAAAGCCTCCTGACTCTTCTTTTTCGGGATCCATTGCTATTGACATTCTTCTACATTACTTGCCCCTTTTGTTCCCTAAAATGCCATAGATGGAATCTTTGTGTGTGTGTGGAGAGGGGGAGGATTTTAAATATTTTTCCTTCTCTTAGGCTTGGGGAAGTAGTCTGTCTATATCTGATGACTAAGTTTATATATGTGGGCTATAGAGTACTTACCACATAACGCTGACCTCTCAGAAATGCCAGATGAAAGCTTCAAAGATAATTTACTATCCTGGGTGGGGCAAGATAGACAGTTATAAAACATTACAGTAATATTACCAATTAGGAGAAATGTGGTCCTGGATCCGTATTAGAACAAACACTCTAACCGTTATAGGTCGCCTTCCATTCATTTCCCCAGTTTCCGTCTATGTGCGGCTCCCGTTAGAGTACCTGCATTCAACAAATGTACTCTTGCATGAAGTAACTGGATATGGACCCCACCGCTTCCCCACATCCTGTCACTTAATCTAACTGACATATGTACAATTCCTTTTGATCTATGCTAACCATCCTTATCTCAGTGCAGATCTCTACGTCTATCTGTTATTTTTAAAAAATGCTTTAATCAGAGGGTCACGACAAGTTGGGTTGAATTATAGGGTTTGGGTTTAGAATTTTTTTTTCATTCTGTTAGAAACAAAGCAACATCAAACTTGGGCTCCTTCTTCCCAACCCCTTAGTCATTGCTATTTTGATGCGCTATTTTGTGTTTATTTCTTGAAAAAGGAACAAAAGGAAAAGAAAAGAAAAAGAGACTAAGTGGTAGATGGGTTGATGAGAAATAATTCTAATTCTAATTTAATTGGAGTTACCAAAGCTAGACATAGCCAAATGTTTTCTTCTCTTTTTTCCTTATCCTTTTCCTTTTCTTTTTTCTGCTGGGTCCAGGGTGAACGGAAGTTCAAGTAGTCTGCCCACTGCTTAAGCAAAGGATATGTTTAATTGTCTAGGATTTGGGACTCTGAGCTGCCTGGATGTATACTTTGCTGCAGAAAATCCACCAGGAGAGGGCATAAGAGAGCACTGGAGTGGAGGCTGTTGCCTGGGGGCCGAAGTTCTGCAGTCCCTTTAGGATTATGCATTTTGACCCAGGACAGGTCACAGGATCTAAATGACACATATGTGCCTAGGTTCTCCAGTTCTCAAGAAAAATACTCAAAGTTTCCTTTATAATAATCAGGCTACATGAACATCAGGTTTGTGGGCTTCCTACGGCAGAAAAGAAATTATGTCTCCTGCATAATTTTAGTTAGATCTTCAGAAAGGAGATCAAGTGAGACAAATGGGGTATTTGTTCTCTTTTCTACATCCCTGTTCTCTAAACAGATGTTACTCCACCTATTTTATATAACATTACAAACATATACTGAACAAATGGAGGAGTAAGTGAATGAATCAGAGTTCATTGCAAATGGTAAGGATTCTTTTAGAAAACTTTTCTCTTGGTCATACATAAAGTATGAGTCACGAGGTAAAATTTTTTTGTTTTGTTTTGTTTTTTTACTGTGGTTTGCGCTAATCACTGCTGATAAGAGAGTATCATACAAAAAACACTACCACCCTCGCCCCAAAAAAACAAAACAAAAAAAAAGAAAAGAGAGAGAGAGTACCATATGACACTTTAAAAAGAATCCTATGACTACTAAATAAATTATTACTTCATTACTGGAGGCATAAGCTTAGGTTCAAACATTTTCCTTTAATCACTCTGCTCCCTGTGTTGCAATATAAGTTCAGCTATGTTAAAACAACTCCCTCCATTGTACTATTGTGTTTTTGTGCGTGTTTGAAATTTTTCATAGAAAAAAGTGTTTTAAAAACTTCCCACCCACTGCACCAATTTATTGTTCATAGTAAATAAGTCAGGGAGTGTCTCTTATGTCTAATGCTTTGAGGCAAACCCTTTAAGTGCAATCTGGGTCATCTCAGTGATCTCAAGGTTTCTGTGCCCTAAGTTGTATCTTCTGTTCGGGTCTGTTTCAGATTATGTATGTAGGATGGAAAAAAATATGTTACCATAGTAAACCAGCACCTTTTCAATATACAAGTTTAGTTAAAATATTCTCGCAGAATGTTTCCATTGAAAGAGGCTGACATAGAGAATGGACTTGAGGACACGGGGAGGAGGAAGCGTAAGCTGGGATGAAGCGAGAGAGTGGCATGAACATATATACACTAACAAATGTAAAATAGCTAGTGGGAAGCAGCTGCTTAGCACAGGGAGATCAGCTCGGTGCTTTGTGTCCACCTAGAGGAATGGCATAGGGAGGGTGGGAGGGAGACGCAAGAGGGAGGAGATATGGGGATATATGTATATGTATAGCTGATTCACTTTGTTATACAGCAGAAACTAACACACCATTGTAAAGCAATTATACTCCAATAAAGTTGTTAAAGAGAAAACTTAAAAAAAAGATGAAAGAGGCTGACAAAAATAAATCCTAGGCTTTAGGAAGTGATCATTTAGAGGTTGCCTCTTCTAAAAGATTCATTTTCTTCTCCATTATAGGTATCAGTAGAAACTCAAAGAAGGGTGAACCTCACATTTGCAGGACACGTGTGCACCAGGCACGCTCCTAGCTGCTTTCATTCGTCACCTCATTACTCTCCACAGCGAACCTAAAGTGTTTGGTATTATCAGCCTCACCTTACAAGGGAGAACTGAGGGAGCTGAAGTTCTGACCCCATCGGTTCTGGTGAGAAGCACCAACGGCAGACTAAAATATGGCTAAAAACTTTGTGAGGAAATAGCTGTGTACCCACAAGTAGTGACAGGATGACAGGAGCCACCTCCTCTGGGAGGACACTTGTGATGCTAGAGTCCTCAGGTTGGTCAGTCAGGAGGTAGAAACTACCTTCCTTATTCAAGTGCTCTGGGTTTCACATGAATGCCATCTCCTCTGGTGGGGCTTCAGAGCGCTGTAGAAGGCATCTGAACCTTCAGAAATGACGCTTTAGCATCCGCATGTGCTAGATCTATTAGGATGATCAACTTGCCCCAGTTCACCTGGGACTGTCCCATTTTAAAAGTCAAAGTCCTGCATCCCGAGAACCCCGTCCGTCTCCAGCAAACTGAGATGCCTGGGTTTCAACATGGCTCTGTAAGAGTTAGCTGTCTGGAGTCTGACAAATCACATCAATGTGAGTCTCATAAAATCCACCAAGTCACTGTATAGACATCAAATATGTGAAAGCAATAAAGTATTATATTTTCAGTGACTCCTCTCCCCCAGGAGAGACTAAGCTTCTGTGAGCTGGCTTTGATAATGGGAAAATGCAGTCACTAGAGCTCACGCTGACAAATCAACATCATTTCTGGGCTCCTCTAAACACGAGGAATTGATATTTCTTTCATAGCTCAGCCCTGCCCCAATGACTTTTCACTATTCCTGTTCGAATGAGTGGGTAGGCTAAACACAGAAAACTTAACTGTGTTATACCCATTATTAGATAAGGACAGAGGGTGATAATTTCATAAGATGAAGTGGGGTCAGGGGAGCCGTTTCCACTTGACATCATAATAGCATTAGCTTGGAAAAATTATCTGGAGCCGCGTAGAGAACACACTGGATTTAGTTCAAATCCACTAAGTCTGGCTATTTAGAATAGATTCCTTTGTACAGTCGATCCTGCTTGTTACACTTGACATGAAGTACTTAGCGGCCCTACAAAAAGAGAAAAAGTATTTGTAGGTATTTAGTAAAGTAGAGTCATTGAATAAAAAATAATAATAATAAAGAAAGGGCAGAAAAAGATCCATCAGGATGAGAAGTGAATAAACAGGGATGGAAATGGGGAAATAAAACAAGTTTCAGTTTCGATTTGTAATTCATCTTTTTTTTTTTTTTTTTTTTTTTTTTGCGGTACGCGGGCCTCTCACTGTTGTGGCCTCTCCGGTTGCGGAGCACAGGCTCCGGACACACAGGGTCAGCGGCCATGGCTCACGTGCGCAGCCGCTCCACGGTATGTGGGATCTTCCCGGACCGGGGCACGAACCCGTGTCCCCTGCATCGGCAGGCGGACTCTCAACCACTGCGCCACCAGGGAAACCCTGTAATTCATCTTTTTAAAATCTATTTCAGGCCTGAGTTATATTGTAGCCCAGGAATATTTAGTCCAGACAAGGCTAAATGGTAAAGACAGGCTGATTTAAAAAAAAAAATTTTTTTTTTGGCCATGTCACGTGGCTTGCGGGATCTTAGTTCCACCACCAGGGATCGAACCTGGGCCCCCTGTGGAAGGGTAGGGTACTAACCACTGACCACCAGGGAAGCCCCAAGACAGGTTGATTTTTAATAGTAACTCATTCAACATTAAATGTGTGTATCATTTTCTTCATGACTGCTTATATATGCTCTGGGAGTCCCCAGATAGCAGTTTGAGCTTCACGTCTTTCGACTGGTTTTAAATAACTTTTCAGATAGGCAAAAAGATTTGCCTTTCGGAAAACATCTCCCCCATTATTTTTAATAGTAATCAATATCAGGGAGAGAAGTTATTTACATCCTGAAACCAAATGAACTTATATCTGTTAAAATACGATCGGCATATATTGCCAGAGTTCAGTTAAATACCATGAGTTGTGTGAGTCTCAGAATGCAGGCTGGAACCAGCAGTATCAGTGTCCCCTGGGAACCTGCCAGAAATGAAAATTCTCAGCTCCCCACTCCAGACATGCTGAATCATAAATTCTGCGGGGAGGAGAGAGGGAGCAGTGATCTGTATTGTAGCAAGCCTTCCCGGTAAATCTGATGCACACGCAAGTTTGAGAATCAGTGCATTTGTGTATCCACAGTGGTGGCTTTATTTCCTAACCATCCTGTTTTATCACGTGGATAGGCTTTACCAACCAGGCCAGCTGTACTATATTCTTTTTTTTTTTTTAAAAGTACCATAGGTACTTTTAAATTTTTTTTATTTTTATTTTTTAAATTAATTTATTTATTTTTGCTGCGTTGGGTCTTCGTTTCTGTGCGAGGGCTTTCTCTAGTTGTGGCAAGCGGAGGCCACTCTTCATCGCGGTGCGCGGGCCTCTCACTATCGCGGCCTCTCCCGTTGCGGAGCACAGGCTCCAGACGCGCAGGCTCAGCAGTTGTGGCTCACGGGCCCAGTCGCTCCGCGGCATGTGGGATCCTCCCAGACCAGGGCCCGAACCCGTGTCGCCTGCATTAGCAGGCAGATTCTCAACCACTGCGCCACCAGGGAAGCCCCTGTACTATATTCTAAAAAGTTCACTCATTCTTCAAAGATTGATCACACCTTGCCTGATGCTGTCTCTGCCTCAAGGTGTGATTGAATAGTTCTAGCATATGGGTCATATTTTCAATCATTATTAAAATCCTTACTTACGTTTTTTCTTTTTTAATTTCAAAATTTTTTGATATAAACGACATATAACATTGCATGTAACCTACACACATTCTTCCTTATATTTTAAATCATCTGAATTTACTTATAATATGACATACAATGTAAATGCTATGTAAATAGTTGTAAATACAATGTAAGTGCTATGTAAACAGGTGCTAGTGGGGAGCAAAGTCAAGTTTTGCTTTTTGGAAATTTCTGGAATTAAAAAAAATTTTCTTTTTTTATATTGACTCCTCGGATGTGGAACCTGCAGACATGAAGGGCCATCTATATATGGTTGTATCACCCAGGGCTCCTGCTTGAACCCTGACTGATACAAATTGGCAGTGGTGCCAGATCAAACCCAAGGCCTGCTTTTGTATCACTCCTGAGCCAAGATGGTTTTTATGTTTTTAGAGGGTTGTAAAATAAAACAAAGAATGTGTGACAGAGACTTTACATGTCCCACAAGTCTGAAAATATTTACTCTCTGGCCCATTACAGAAAGTTTGCTGACCCTTGTAGGAAAAGTAGGAGTATAAAATTCTATGGCTACTTTTTGTTTTTGGTTTTTGGTTTTTTTTGGCAGTACACGGGCCTCTCACTGTTGTGGCCTCTCCCGTTGCGGAGCACAGGCTCCGGACGCGCAGGCGCAGCGGCCATGGCTCACGGGCCCAGCCGCTCCGCGGCATGTGGGATCTTCCCGGACCGGGGCACGAACCCGTGTCCCCTGCATCGGCAGGCGGACTCTCAACCACTGCGCCACCAGGGAAGCCCTATGGCTACTTTTTAAACAGTTTGACAGTCCCTTAAAAACATAAACATAAATTTATCATATGACCCAGAAGTACTGCTCCTACATATTTACTGAAGAGAAATGAAAATACATGTCTGTACAAAGACTTGTACCTGAATGTTTATAACTTTTTAATTCATAATAACCAAAAATCAAACAACACAAAGGCCCATTAACAGCTGGATAGATAGACAAACTGTTATACATCCATAAAATAAAAGGGAATTAACCACTGATACCCAACAACATGGATAGATGTCAAAAAAAAAAAATGCCGAGTGAAAGAAGGCAGAGAAGGAAGAATACATATTGCATGATTCCATTCCATTTATATGAGGTTCTAGAACAAGTGATATCAATCTATAGTGACAAAAAATGTACTAGTTGCCTGGGAGCCCAGTCTGGGGGGTTGACTGGAAAGGGGCTTGAGTGAACTGCCCAAGGCATTTTTTTTTTTTTTTTTGGCAGTTCTGTGCAGCATGTGGGATCTCAGTTCCTGACCAGGGATGGAATCTGTGCCCCCTGCCGTGGAAGTGCGGAGTTCTAACCACTGGACCTCCAGGGAAGTCCCCGGGTGGCTTAAACAACAGAAATTTGTCTCATAGTTTTGGAGGCCAGAAGTCCAAGGTCAAGGTGTTGGCAGGGTTAGTTCCTTCTGAGGGTTTTGAGGGAGAATCTGTCCCATGCCTCCCTCCTAACCTATGGTGGTTTGCTGGCAGTCTTTGGTTCTCCTTGACTTTGGATACATCAGTCTGATTTCTGCCTTCTCCCAGTGTATGTTTCTGACTCTGTGTCCCAATTTCCCCCATTTTATAAGGACACCAGTCCTACTGGATTAGGACCCACCCTAATGATCTCATATTTGCTTGATCATCTGCAAAGATCCTATTATCAAATAAGGTCACTTTCATAGGTACTGGGGGTTAGGATTGTAACATCTTTTGGGGTGGGGGACACAAGTCAATGTATAACAGTTGTTCACAAATTAATATAGAGGTGTAGGGCTTGGCCTCATGAACATGGTCATCTCAACAAACTCCTCTCTTCCTTAGGCCATAAGTCTGGAATCTTTGCCTGTCTTTCTTGTCTATCATGTTATCTTGATCTAGGCCAAGTTCTACAGGGTAAGCATAATTGAATTGATTTGGTTTGAGGCAAACATTTAAACAGAGAAAAGACAAACATATGTACTCAATATTCAGCTAAACTGTTCACTCACTGATTTACGTTAAGGCCTTAAAGTAAATATTACCTATTTAGAAAGGTTACTTTATCTAAAATAGTGTGGCTGTAGCCGCAGTTGCCTTTACAAAGTCTATTTTTGAGACTTCTGAAGCTGTCATAGCCATAAATGCTACCAATAAACCAAAGGTAAAAATTACTTTTATTAATATAATTTTCTTCCCTTTTCAGAGCGTAGAGTTTCTAAAGGCTGACTTTTTCCCCATCCATTTATTTATTTATTTTTCTAAAATTTATTTATTTTTAAAATTTTTGGCTGCGTTAGGTCTTCATTGCTGCGCGTGGGCTTTCTCTAGTTGCGGCGAGTGGGGGCTACTCTTCGTTGGGGTGCCTGAGCTTCTCATAGCGGTGGCTTCTCTTGTTGTGGAGCACGGGCTCTAGGCGTGCGGGCTTCAGTAGTTGTGGCACGCGGGCTCTAGAGCGCAGGCTCAGTAGTTATGGCACACGGGCTTAGTTGCTCCACGGCATGTGGGATCTTCCCAGACCAGGACTCGAACCCGTGTCCCCTACATTGGCAGGAGTATTCTTAACCACTGCGCCACCAGGGAAGCCCCGTCCATTTATTTTTAAATGGAATACTTTATTCTAAAATTTTCTAATTAAAGAGTTAAGACATTTTTAATGGACAAAACTGTATCTGTCTGGATTTTTCTTTGTATTTCTTAATTTCAGCATAATATAAAAATTTCACAGAAAAGAATAATTCTATTGGAAAATAGAATAAAAAATTCACCCAAATGCCATGACCTAATATAGCTACATATTTTTTCCTGAAATTCTATACACATTACATTTAGATGTACCGATTGAACAGAGCATTTTTTTTCCTTCAAAATATAGATGTGCTTCTTCCTGCTAATAACTTTGTTAGTATAACATTTCCACTGTGTTTTTGTTCATTGAGAGGAAAACGATGTCAGATTTCTTTCTTTATACTAACCAGTTTACACATTTCCTAGGCTTTTCTTTATGTAATCGGTAAAAAGATGAACTTAATACCAACTAGCTAATCAACGACTAGACAGGGTTATAGTAATGTTCCAGGCACTGAAAAAGAAATTAGAGAAGGAGAAAAGAGGTCAGTGTCCTTAAGAACTGGAAATCTAGCTGACGAATTTACAAAAGAAGTGCAAGATCTGAACGCAGATCAAATTCCTTACTGTTGATCTGCACATTATACTTCTAGGCCTGGGGAAGCTCCCCCAGGGCCATTGTGTGTCGGCTGCCAAGGGAAGAGATTCAGTGTGACTTGATTTCTTCAAGCTTTTTGCTCAGTGAGGCTAACAGGCGGTTGAGGGAATGATAATAATAAGGTAGTGAGATATCATTTATTATTTAATATGAAAGGAAAAATATGCTATTGACATAAGACATAAAAACAGAGATTCCTCTCCCATTTGGAATGAAAGAAACACATCAAGAGCGGTTGCTAATGAAAATGAGAAATTTCTACTACCCACCCTGTAAAACAAAGAAAACAAGCAATAGAACGTCGTAACACCCTACGCTTCTTTTATATTAAGTACTTAATTTCTGAATGTGGGACATTAATTATATTGTTGAGATTAAGCCAATTTTGGTAATTTGGATTTTCAAGCTCATTATCTCTTGTATCCAGATGCGAATATTTCATTCTAGGGACAGGGGTTTTACAGAAGATTTACCAAAAAGCAGGGTCCTCTCCACAGAGAGCTATTTATTTTCCATTTAGCAGAAGTCATGGCATAGAGCAAGTCCAAAATAGTGCAAATTACTACAAATGTCTCTGCTCAAACATTTTCAGTCTCTTTTGCATCAGGATAATTGTTTCCGTGTTTTAGTTTATTTTGTTAGCATAAACAGGTTTTTGAGTTTGTCTGGATAATTTTTTCACCTTCCAAGTTCCTTTTGCCTGTAGCGTCCCAGCCTTTCTTAGGGAAAGGACTCAACACTTCTTCAAATAGTCGTTGTGATTTATAATCCTCTAAGATAATTGGCTTGATAAGGGCTTCTGGGGCTTGAGTTCCAGGCATGGACACTCCAAATTCCCATTATATTGAGGACCCTTGTATTGACCAGCAGTCTTCACTTGGTTATTCCCCAAGCCCAAGTTATGGGATGTGTGAGCTTTGCCTCTCCAGAAGTTTTCCTCTAAATTCATCCTCCCGTGGAAACTGGTGGATAACCCAAACTTCCCATCTAAATTAGCCCAGTTACTGAACCACGATTATAATTAGCAGCATACCCATTTTTCCATTCACTTCAGGAGCCAAAAGTACTTTCTCATCATGAGTTAATTCACCAGGCCAGGTCTTGGGATTGTTGTCCTATCACTGTTGCTAAAAGTAGTCATACGAAGTCAACAGAAGAGAGTTTCAGTACACAGTTCCAGCCTTGCTTGAAACTTGGGTTCCAAGTACTATTTGAACTATTTATTAGTTGTTATTAGTGCTATGTAACAAAGAATTTGGCTGGCTTTTGTCTCTGGTTACTGGGAGAGAGCCTCTAAATTATTGGAATTTCCCAAGTGGGAGGAGAGTCTTTGCTGTTCTTGGTGAACCCCTCAGACCCCATCTGAGTTTATGCTCATGAGGTGACTCATGGTGGGCACCTGGATAGTTTCAGGATGGAGGTTGGCTAGGCTGGAAAGGTCAACCATGTGATTAGAGGGTTGGGGCTTTGAGCCAGGCCCTATCAGTGCCATATGGGAGGAGAACTGGAGATTGAGTTCAGTCATGTGGCCAGTGATTCAATCATTCGTGTCTATGTAATCAAGCCCCGATAAAAAACTTTGGACACCTGGAACTCAGGTGAGCTTCCTTGTTGGTTATACTCACTGATGTGCTGGGAGGGTGACCTGTTCTGAGGACACGGAGGGTTTGTGTTTGAGAGCCTCTCAGATCTTGCCCTATATGTCTCTTCATTGGGCTGGTCCTGATTTGGATCCTTTATAATAAAACTGAAATCATAACACTTTCCTGACTTCTGTCAGTTTATTTTAGTGAATTATTGAGGCTGAGGGGGTAGTGGAAACCTCCAAATTTGTGGCCAGTTTGTCAGAAATGCAGTGGCCAAAGAACCCAGGAGATTGGGCTGGTGTCTGAGGTGAGGGGAGTCTGCTTACTGTGTCCTTAGCTAAAATTTGATCTAACTCTGCATAGTTAGTATCAAAACTGCATCGCAATGAGGAACTTACTTTAATTTTTTTAACAGAAGTTGAAGAATTTCTTACGCACACGTAAGAACACATGAGAATGCATAACCTGGTCAATGGTCCAATTAATTTTCTTCTTGAGATTTTTTTTTACAGTAGACCTTCAAGTCCAAATAAAACAGGTTTTTTGTTGTTCTTGTTGTTTTAGTATATTGAAATGCAGCATGATATTCTATTAATGGGGTTATTTAATACAGCCATTGTTTCAGCAGTTTGGGGTTAATAACCAGCTAGGTTACTTTTAGTTCTTAAGTAGAAATGAAATGATTAGGTCTTTTAAACAACCACTTGCAAGACTTGGACACTAAAGCTCTAAGAGGTGGGAATTCTACAGAACCACCAAGAAAAACCAGATATGTTGCTGAAGGTCTCCTAGTGACAAAGATTCAAGGGTGGCCCCAAAGTAGACACATCAACTTGTTTTGGGAACTTCAGAGGAGGAGAGAGGAGGGCAAATCATCTCCATGTCTCTTACCACATGGAGTCTTATAACAGAAGACTTTGCATATAGTAGGTGCTCAATAAATGAGATGCCATGAATAAGGCCCTTAAAGGTTATGTGAGGGCTGGATGCAAGTCCATGCGTAAGATTCTGGTTGCCTGCTGGTAGGTACTTTATGTAGTTTAATAAGCTTCAAGGACTGGCAGCTCAGAGACAGGGAACTAGAAGCAGTGTGAGGAGTCGTGGCTTCTAAATTATGCTTCTGAAACAGGTGTTTATATTTTCTGTTTCCAGTTAGTGCTTTAAGTACTGACACTTCCAACATGGCCCCCATCTGGATGGGTGGAGAATATGGGGCAAAATCAAGCAGTCTATTCTACAGAAAATGTCTCCTCCTGCCCCTTGAAGAACAGTGATGAATCCTGAGTAGCGAGTGTGATGCTGGGGCTAAGATAGAGCAACTATCAAATGTGAAAGGTGACAAAAGTTTTCCAATCCAAATACTTGCTAGATGGCAAACACATCGTTTAAGTTCAGAAGGAACTTACATCATTCCCTTATTTTTTTTCTCCTTAAAAATCACATTTCGATTTAATTATGTAATTATTAATTTAAAAAAAGAACTTATATTGGAAACTACCTGAAACTGTATTTTTCTGTTGCTTATATTAAAAAGTATAGTATGATGAATCTCCATGTACTCATCATGCAGTTGGGTGAATTTCAGTTGTGAGAACTGAACCAATGTTGCCCTACGAAGCAAAGACTAATGAAAAACATGTTCACTGAAATGGTAAAGATATCATTCGTGAAGAAATAAAACACTTTGGCATTTCTTTAAATGTGTCTCTGCTGTCCAGATGAATTCATGCTGCTCCAGAGCCTTCAGAAGGCAGTTGTGGAGCTCCATTAAAAATGTCCCTGGCTTGGGCTTCCCTGGTGGCATAGTGGTTGAGAGTCCGCCTGCCGATGCAGGGGACACGGGTTCGCGCCCCGGTCAGGGAAGATCCCATATGCCACGGAGCAGCTGGGCCCGTGAGTCATGGCCGCTGAGCCTGCGCGTCCGGAGCCTGTGCTCCGCAACAGGAGAGGCCACAACAGTGAGAGGCCCGCGTACCGCAAAAATAAATAAATAAATAAATGTCCCTGGCTTCTCAGTGGTCCTGGGAATCAAGGCCACTGACTGCAGTGGAAGCTTTTCCAGATACTCTTCCTTTGAAGGGGTGAGAGAGAGGAACTAGGGAATATTGGGAAATAGAGCATTAGAATTCCTGAATCCTCAGAGGACCTGCTGGGGCAAAATCCCCAAACAAAAGAGAGGATTAAACACTGATGATGGGACATGAAGAAACTCCCCATCATGGTACGTTTAAGGGAGCTATTAACACTTAGTGAGGAGCAGCTGGAAACACTTGCATTTCACCCTCACAACTGGCTCTCTCGCTGGCCACATGAGGTTGTCATAATGACTTGGTAAAACACACCCAACTGACAAAATATTGGGAGAAAATATTTGCAAACGAATCAACAGACAAAGGATTAATCTCCAAAATATATAAATAGGTCATGCAGCTCATTATTAAAAAAACAAACAACCCAATCAAAAAATGGGCAGAAGACCTAAATAGACATTTCTCCAAAGAAGACATACAGATGGCCAAGAGGCACATGAAAAGCTGCTCAACATCACTAATTATTAGAGAAATGCAAATCAAAACTACGAGGTATCACCTCACACCAGTTAGAATGGGCATCATCAGAAGATCTACAAACAACAAATGCTGGAGAGGGTGTGGAGAAAAGGGAACCCTCTTGCACTGCTGGTGGGAATGAATGTAAATTGATACAGCCACTGTGGAGAACAGTATGGAGGTTCCTTAAAAAACTAAAAATAGAATTCCCATATGGCCCAGCAATCCCACTACTGGGCATATACCCAGTGAAAACCATAATTCAAAAAGACACATGCACCCCAATGTTCACTGCAGCACTATTTACAATAGCCACATCATGGAAGCAACCTAAATGCTCATCGACAGACGAACGGTTAAAGAAGATATGGTACATATATACAATGGAATATTTTTCAGCCATAAGAAGGAACGAAATTGGGTCATTTGTAGAGATGTGGATGGATCTAGAGACTGTCATACAGAGTGAAGCAAGTCAGAAAGAGAAAAACAAATATCACATATATGTGGAACCTAGAAAACTGGTACAGATGAACTGGTTTGCAAGGCAGAAATAGAGACACATGTAGAAAACAAACGTATGGACACCAAGGGGGGAAAGCATGGGTGTTGGTGGTGGTGGGATGAATTGGGAGATTGGGATTGACATGTATACACTAATATGTATAAAATGGATAACAAATAAGACCCTGTTGAATAAAAAAATAAATAAAATAAAATTCAGAAAAAAAAAAGAAGTTGGAAGTTTGCAACAAGGAGAGAACCCTCACCTGACCATATTGGCACCTTGATCTTGGACTTCCATCCTCTATAGCTGTAAGAAATAGGTGTCTGTTGTTTATAAGTCACCCAGTCTGTAGTATTTTGTTATAGCAGCCTGAAGGGGCTAAGACAGTATTGGAACAAATATCATTTTTCTGTGCTTTTAGAATGACTCATGAGCTGACAATCTATTTAAATATTCGCATCCCACCAGAATGTTTCAAATCAGTCAAGTACTCCTTGACACGGGGTGGTGGGCAGGGGTGAAGGAAGGAAAGAAGAAAGACAAGGCAAAAAAGAGGAAGTGGCTTATTTATTGAAGTTATTTAGGCAAACAGTAGAGATGGTGATGGCATCAATTCCTCATCCTCTAAAAACTCCTACCCTTGGTTTCAAGATAGAAAATCTCACCATCTGAGCATTCTCTGGCAGCAATACTCAAGCATACATCTGGAAGTTTTAAATGTTGAAATCAGTAATTATAGGAGAAAAAAGTTCGGTGAAGGAAAAGAAGAGGAAAGTAAAGTGGAAGAAAGGGGAGGAAAAGAAGAGGGGGAGGTATTCCCAGCTGTTAATTTGAATGTAAGCTCCATAACAAGGAAGGACATTTTGTCACTGCTCTACTTATAAGACATAGAATAGAGTCTGGTATTTAATAGGGACTCAGTAAATATTTGTTGAACAAATCATGGGATTGTGGTGCTACTGTGGTGTTGATGGTTAGGTGTACAGCAGTTCAGGCAATGTGCCCCGCAGATCTCCCTTTAAGAAAGAATTTACCGTTCTGTAGTAGAAGTGCAGTTGACTGAGAGCCGCCACCTGGCAGCATCTTTAGGCTCTACTTCCGTTTTTAAGCTGAAGCCATGCTCTTGCTAATGACTGAATATAGAGGTGGGTGCCAGTTCCTGGCCATTTCTGCCCAATGTGGTCTCCTTTAAGGGGCAGTCTTTGCTCTGGAACTCACTGTTGGGGTGGTGAGACCCTGTCAGATGTCCATCACGGTCTGAGGCTTTCTGCTCAATCCTGCTTCCTACGTCTTTATCTTTCAGAGACATCTCTGCTTCCCCCACACCTCAAACCTCTTGTACTACTAACTCCATTTCAGTGTTTGCTTCCTGATGACCTAAATGACACAGGTCTGACAATTTGCCTTGAAGCCTCATTATCACTTTGGTGCTGGATGAACTGTCAGGTTCTGAGTTATTCTGGGTGTTTCAGTCTTCCCAGATCTCAACAGTCTTCCTGGTAAGGTTATGCACCCAACTCTCAAGGATTGTGCTACTGAAAATGTGATCTCTGGACTGGCGCCCATCTCCGAACTATTTCTTATTACCTGTCCACAATGAGATGAATGCAGAAATTGAGAATAATCATTTAAAACCTTTTATGACAATTTGGCATCACTCCAACAACTAAGGTCTGTGAACTGGTTTTCTTGAGTAGGGTATAAGATTAGTTTGGATGTTGTTGAACTCACACTGTGAGTCCCAAGTTGTGTGGATTGTGTAGTAGTCATATGTAGTAGAACCACATTGCAACTTGCGATATTTTGAGGTGACTCTAACTATGTATAAAATCTGGAATCTATTTCTTTCATCAAGAGATAATTTAATCTTAAAGATAACTTTAAAGGATAAGTTGTTGGAAATGGCAATTGACGAAGGATTGAAGATGAATTTTGAAAACGTCATTATTTGTTTTATTTTACTTTTTAAAAATATTTATTTATTTATTTAGCTGCGTCAGGTCTTCGTTGTGGCACCCTGGGATCTTTAGTTGGCTCCTTGGTTGCAGCATATGAACTCTTAGTTGTGGCATGTGGGATCTAGTTCCCTGACCAGGGATCGAACACTGGCCCCCTGCACTGGGAGCATGGAGTCTTAGCCACTGGACCACCAGGGAAGTCCCTGTTTTATTTTAGATAAAAGTTAAAAATGGATATTCTTAGCTTGCAGAAATTTCTTTGAAAACTCTTCTCCCATTCCCATCAACTTAACTCTGTTTCTCTACTGAGTGTAAAAACAAAACAGAGAAACAGTTTAGATACTCACCACCCTCAACCAGAAGCCTTATCTTTAATCCCAGTAGACTAGAAGAAGAAACCAGAAGAAAGCTCATTTGCCACTTAAAATACTTTAGTATTGACACACACGGTGTTTGTTCAAAGTGCTTTTGTAGGCATTTAATATATGGAATCGCTATTTCATGCATAACTTTTCGTTAAATTACGATTGTGGAATAAAGTCAGGAATGTAAAAACGATGCCTAATCGTTCAAGTAGCAATATGCAATCTTTGTCTTTTTTTCCTCTTATGTTTGTTCTGATTTCATTTATTGCAGTGCAGTTTTATGTTTTTTGAAATAATTAGAAATCTAGGCTTCTCTTTTGCCTTTTAATCCATCTTTCAAGCAATTCATTTTGATTGTATTTTACAAAATAATTTCGTAGCGATGGGTTGGAAAAACAAAGAACCCAAACTTTCACCACAGATAACTCAGGAAGCTGCTTTGGAGGCTAATTTTGAGGCGGACAATGGGAGAGAACCTGGGCCCTGCAACGAGTTTCGGCGAACGTAAAAACCAGCACAAAGCTTTAGTAACTAACATTTTTTTTTTCTGGATAAATATGCTCAATTTCTAATCCGGTGGGCGTTGGCCAAATGCAAATCTTGAAAAGGTGCCAGCGCCCCGCCCCAACCCCTCCTACACCTTCGGCCTGCGGCACGGTTGGAGCATGGCCTTTGGAGGCGGAAGGGAAAGGAGCGAAGGGGCGGGACGAGCAGCGTGAGGTCACCGGAGAGCGCCGCTCGCGCCGCGGGCAGAGCCGGCGCGCTGCTGACGTCACCGCCGCCGACTGCTTTCTGGGAGACAGGAGTGGAAGGCCCGCGAGGTATTATTCAGAGCTGGGGTTGGAATTTCTCGTGCTTTTAGGTTCGCTTCTCCTGGAAGCGCCCTGTCACCCTCCGGCTGACTGTGGGGAGGGGGACTGGGCTGCGTAGCCTTCCGCGAATGCGAGCGTTGGGGTAGCGTCGTGGCAAGATCCCCCACTTCCGCTTTCCTGTGGCTGCTTGCTGGCTTCGGCCTACCTTGGCCCTCCACGTCTTTGGGTCCGGCCTTTCGCTTTTTCCTCGCTTCTTAGCTCCGCCTCTCAAGTATTGGAGGGCGGAGAAATTAAGAGCACGTGACTTCACTGTTAATTTTCAGCTGCCTTCAAACCTGGTTGAGGGAGGAAGGCCTAAGTGGCAGATGTAGGGGAGTAGCTTTCCCGTGTCATCCGTTATCATTCACATACATGATCACGCACTGCCTGCCACTGCAACATTAGCCCACCCGAGATGGTAGGCTAATTTCGACTTTGAGGTGAAATCTAATGGAATCTCAAAAAAGTGGTTTTTCTTTACGGCCCAGGAAAGTTTAGTGTGACTGAAACTTCTGTTTGAAAGTATCTTTTGTGTCTTGCTGTCTGTTGACTGCAACAGTTTTGGCTTGATAAAGATGTATCTGTCCCAATGAGATGTTTATTAATCCTAAGTAAACACTTATTAATCTTTTTGGACTGTCTATAGTAGACTGACCCGAGACTTAACCGAATGTTGACTTTGGATTCGAAAATAACCAAATAATTCCTATTGAAATTCCGTGAACTGTTTGTGATTGATGGAAAATGATAGAGCTCACTGTTTTGTTGAAAGAAAATAATGATTGTGTGAACAATGTTTTTTCAAAATAATTAGAACGGTTCTGAATCAAAAGATGTTATAGCTGTCTTCAGATAGCTGTGTTGTATGTATTGCAGTTCAGAGGTGATATAATTTTTCATAACAGTCTTAAAATTTTCAAATGGCTCTTTATGTGTTTTATCTCAGTTAGCGACTGTTTCCAAACAGTTGACCCTTAAAATATGGCTCTAAATAGTCCCCACTGGGTTGGGGTGTTTGATCATTTTCACTTTAGTAAAATAATAACTAGTATTACTAGTTAATGTATTGAGTCCTGAGCCAGGCACTGTTCTAAGAACTTTACCTATATTATTTATTTAACCTGCACAGTACACCTGAGAGGAGATGAGAATATTGTCATAAGCAAATTCCATAGTTTTGGAAGGTAATTTTACTGCTTCACATCAATAATTTTGAAAACACTTCGAATTAAACTTTAGAATTAACAATTGAAGTAATTTCATTGTAATCTGATTTAATTATTCATCTCGATCTTGAGCAACCTCTTTGTAATTTATATCTTTTTCTACTATGAGACTTTGGGATAAATTTGCTTTTAGAGGCCAGCATCTCTATCCTTTCTCCGTGATTTTACTCTAAGTATGAAGGAGAGTTACAGGCTGCACTAGTGTAGACTATCTGCCAAAGACAACAATATTTATGGAGAGATTGTTGTATATACGTTTCACTATCATTTTCTAAGGTAATGCAGTGCAAAAAGGTCATTACGTTAATAGAATTCTGATGCAACATTTGCGGATGTCTTTCTAGTTTTCTCCCCAAATTATATATATTTTGGATTTGTCCCTGGCTTAGTTCATAATTGTATGTAACTCTACTTAGTATAGGAATGGAAACAGCCCTGGAATGTACATTATTATATATTTTCTTTTGGATCCACATGGTCACTATCCTAATCTGATATTGAGATTCTCCAAAATTTGGTTCCAGTTTACTTTCATTGTTTTTAGTTAGTGAACAAATAGTTATTAAGTACGTGGCAAGACTTTATGTTAATCATTTGGAGATACAGTGGGTAAATAACCAGTGGAAGGTTTTGAACAGAGGAGTGACATGATCTGGTTTAGGTTTTTAATAGGATCACTCTGCCTGCTGTGTTAAGGGCAAGTTGTTGGAGAGAGGGGTAGGGCAAAGCCAGGAGACTAATTAGGAAGGTGTAATAATTCAGATGAGGTGATAGCAGCTTCACAGCTGGAAAGACTGTGGTGAGTAGCAGTTCAATTTTGGATGTATTTTGTAGGTAAAGCTAACAGATTTGCTTATGGATTGAATGTGGGTTGTAAGAGAACTGTCAAGGTTTTGGGCTTGGGCAACTAGAATGGTTAATTGCCATTAACTGAGAAGTGGAAAACTATGGGAGGAGCAGGTTTGTGAGGGAGAATTGGGAGTTCATTATGATGTGTTAAGTTTGAGATCTCTGTTAGTCATGCAAGTGGAGATGTTGAGTAGGCAATTGAGTCTACCAAGTCTGGAGTTCAGAGGGGAGGTCATTGCTGGAAAAGAACATTTGGGAGTCACATGGTATTTAAAATCGTGAGACCGGAGACAATCGCCAAAGGAGTGAATGTAAACAGGAAAGCAGTACAAGACGTGAGTCTTTAGGCATCTTAGCCTTTATAGGTTTGGTGAGATGAAGACCCAACAAAGTAGACAGAAAGAACAGCCATCGGGGGACAAGGACAGTTTTGAGAGTATAGTGTTGTGGAATTCAGGGTGAAGTAATGTGTTCACTATTCTTGGGCGCTGGTTATGGATCAGATAGATAAATGAGGACTGACATTTTTGGATTTATCAAGATACATGAGAAGGAGTATTAATGGATAGGTGATAACGGTCTGGAGAACCTTGGGAGCAAAGAGGAAGAAGAGACTACTTTTGTTTGGGAGATATGGAAGCCTTTATAGAAGAGAGGGCATTTGATGTGTGTTTTAAAGGATTAATAGGTTTTACTAGGCCCAGAAGACAGGGGAGGAGTGGGGGGAGGGGGTATTGCAAGCAGAGGAAAAAGCCTTACTTCTCTCCCTTCAAAGCCATACCTCCCAGTCAGCTGTCTTCAAGATGCTTTTGCAAGTCCTTCCCTTTGTATCCATTAGTCAGTTCCTCATTCTGGATTACCATTCTTGCTCCAGGCCTACTGAACACTGCTAAAGAAATTCACAAAAGACCCAAATTAATGCTACCCACCTTCAAATGGGTCCTTTCTCGGTTGTCTGACAGTTGCTTTATTTATCCCTACTCTCTTCCTAGCACATACTCCACATTTACTCAGCATTGACTACGTGCCAGGCACTGAGGAATCATTTCTTTAGTAGATATTTATTTAGCACCTATGACATGCTACCCTGATATTTGGAGTGTATATGAGCAAAGACTTGTCCTGCACGGTGCTTACAGTCCAGTGTGGATGATGGACACTATTCAGATAATCACAGAAATATAAAATTACGACAATGATATGGAGAAATACTTGGTGCTGTGAGACTGTGTAACTAGTGGATGTGACTCATTGTGAGGCAAGAGGGAATGCTTCCTTGAGAAAGCATTGTTGATGAGGGAGCCGAGTTAAGCAGGCCAAACATGTTGGTGGCAGGGAGTCCTCACAACAACTCTAGGAGGAGTTTCTAGAGAGCACGAGGCTAGAAAGGCTTTTGTACCATGAGAATAGGGAGAAAGTGGCCTTATGGTGGCTAGAAAATTTAGGTGTAGGGAAGGCAATCCATTCATATAGTTCTTTGAATAAAATAGAGCTAAAGAATATAGGTTTTTTTTTTAATAAATTTATTTTTGGCTGCGTTGGGTCTTCATTGCGGTGCGCGGGCAGTCTCACTCCTCCCCTTTTATCTGTCGGTGAACATTACGTGAATCTGTAATTTCACTAGGGGTTGCAAAATGGTGATTTTCTTTTTTGTTTTAAAGGTTATGATTTCTTCCACATTTGTTAACTGGAATTTGAACTCTAGTTTTATTACTTGGGAACCTGACAGTCATCAATAACATGTCTATTGTGGAAAAATGCTGTCAGAGCAACAATTTGTGATGCCAGGAATATACGTTTCCTGGCTGTAGTTCTGGAGGCTTAAAGGAGTGTGATGGTCTTTTTGATGTGCAGCCCCCATTCAGTCCAACACCAAACTAGCTATTGCTCTGAAGGTGTTTGTAGATATAATCGAAATACACAAACAGTTGACTTTTATTATTCTAGATAATCTGGGTGGGCTTGATCCAATTAATTAGAAAACTTTAGAAGCAGAGCTGAAGCTTCCCTGATGAAAAAGAAGTTCCACCCGTGGACAGCAGTTTCAGCTTGCAGCCAAGAGTTCCAGCATGTTCGTTCTTGCTTACCTGCCCTGCAGATTCCTCCATAATTGCATAAACCAGTTTCTTGCAGTACATCTCTTCAGAATACCTCCTACTGGTTCCGCTGCTCTGGTTGAACCCCAGCTGGTACCAGGAGCCACTCTCTAGGCTCTCATGTTCTCTAACAAAGTGGGGTGAGGAGTGGTGGCAAGGGTCAGAGAACCTACGTTTGTTAGGGTAACCCTATAATTTATTGCTCAAACTGGGACTTCTGAAAGAGAAATGGGGAGCTGAGCAGTTGGCAAGCTGAAACAATAGACATACATGGGGACTCTCTTGGGCAAGTTGAGACATAAAGTCATTCTGTGTGTCAGCCACTGGTGACACATCAGCATGGCGGTGACATATTGATGACACCACCCCCTCAGGGAGCTTGTAGTCAAGGTTAAGTAAATCAACACATGTCACCAGATAGTGTTTTAGGTGACATGAGAACCTGTAGCTGTGCTTATCCAGACAGAGGGAATGGGAGGGTGGCACTCAGAGAAGTCCTGTGCACTAAAGGGAAACCTGATCTTACCTCCAAACGTAAGCAGGGTTTGAACAAAGTGAAGTGGGAAGGATGGTTCACGTATAGAGAGCCACACAGGCGAAAGGTTAGGCTGAATGGGCATAGAACATCTGGAAAACTGCCGTGGTGGCTACAGCTATAGGATTGGAAGAGGGGAGCAATGAAAGATGAGGCTAGTCAGGCAAGCAAGGGCCACATCGTAAAGGACCTCATGTCCACATAAGGGGTTTGGAGTTTACCTTCAAGGTGGCGGGAAACTATTGCAGGATTTTAAGCAGGGGTGTACCATGACCAGACTATCTTTATGGAAAAGTTATGTTTTGTAACATCCTAACATTGAGAGTGGAGAAAAATTGACAGTAGGGAGACTACTCCAAGGCTCTTGAAATGATCTAGTTAGTGAGAATGGGGGAAAGCTTGTGGCTAAGGAGATTAAGGAGGCCGTATTGACAGAACTGATGGGACTGGGGCCTGAGGAAGCGATGAGGGGCGACTTCCAGGTTCCAGGCTGCACTGAGCTCCCTGAAGCAGAGAATGGAGGGGAGGAGGTAGGGGATGATGTCGTGTGCCCCTCCTTTTCTCCTGTCGGCACTGTGGCTCTCATCACCAACGAGAGGAGGGAAGGAATGGCAGTAACGTCCTGTAGGGATTGCTGGGCAGGGTTTCTCCCCTCTGCCCCTGAGTTTCAGCCAGACCTTCCTGAGGGATGAAGAGAGGCACCTTCTCCACTTGCAGCCTGCGCTTTAGAAGGAGTAGGTGGAGGGGTGGGGAGTCCCTGTAGAACCAGGCAGCAAGTGAAGGGCAGAGGGGGGTGAGTTCTCTTCTTTCTCTTCTTTGGACATTTACCACATACAGTCTCGGGCAAGTTACGGAAACTCACTGTGGGTCCGTTTGTTGTCTGTGAGGAGTAAATGAATGTGTGTGGCTGCTTAGAGTAGTGCCTGGCTCACAGGCAGTGGGGTTCAGATGTTGGCTGTGGCTGCTGGTAACCATCCATTCACTGCTTCATCCTGGCATCTGAGTAACAAAGGGGACCAGAGGGCGGCTTCTGCAGCTCCCTCCTTGCAGTGCTCCCTGTGGAAGGAACAAACACTCAGGAACTATCTGTATGGAATGTTAGGAGAAATCATTTGAATTGGGGGGAATTTCTGATAATAGAAGCACCTTTATTTTTCAGTCTACCTTGCCTTTATTTTTTAGTTAGGAAAAAGGCAAGTGGTTCAGTTCAGATTTAATGAGAGTCATTATTCTTACTTACTGCCTTGCTTTCAGTGTTCACCGTAACCCATTTTAACAATAAATAGCTACTTGTTTACTGGGGCTTAGGGACAAGGGATAATTGCAGGAAAAATCCCTATCATGATTTTGAGAGGGGAAATATTTTCCAATAGAAAAATCGAATGAAAAAATTCACATTTAAATAAAGGCTTTTTTGTGTTTTTTATACTTGCAGTATTTGTTAAAAGCCAAAATACTTTATTAAAATATGCCTTTATTTAAATTTAATGATTGTTTCTTTTTATTACAATTTTAATACATGCTTTTTGAAATAACGAAATTTAAACAACAAAGAATGAAGAGCTAAAAACATGAGTCTGCTTTGATCCCATTCGCATTTCCTATCCCTTCTCAGAAAGAATGTCTATTTTTGTATGTCTCCTTCCAGACCTTTTTCTACATATCTACATATACAATTTTTTTTAAATAAATGGCATCTCTTAGACACATTACGTGTTATATACTATGTTCTATGACTTTTTTTCACCACTTATCGTGTATTACTACATAAGGATTTACTTCTTTATTTTCACTCTTTTGGATGGATAAGGTATAATTCATTTAACTGTTCCCCTATTGATGACTATTTAGATTATTCCCAGTATTTGGTTATAATGTCTTCATTCAACAAATGTTTATCGACTGCTGGGCAGTGGTAGTGAACAAAACTGCCTGTTTTCATGTAGTTACCTTCTTTTGGAGGTAGACAGACAATAAATGAAATATGTCAGATGCTTTTGAGGCCTGAAGGGTGAAGAAGGAGATAGGAAGTGCTGGGAATGAGAAGAGGGGTATGCATTTTAAAATAGGATGGTCAGGAAAGCTTTACCAATAGATAACATTTGAGTAGAGATCTGGCAGAGGTGAAGTCATGAGCTTTGAAGCCATTGGTGGGGGAGAAACATTCTAGGAAGGAGAGAAGTCTAAAGGCTCTGAGATAGGGGCATACCCAATAAGAAGAAGAGCAGTGAGGCCATTATGGCTGGAATGGAGTGAGCCAGGGGCAGAGTGGGAGGAGATGAGGTCACAGAGGAGGCAGCAGAGAGTCAGGGTTTTTTCGGCCACTATAAAGACTTTGTCTCTTCGTGAGTGAGGCGGCAAGCCTTTGAAGGTTTCCAAGCAGAGGCATGGTAGAAGCTGACTTAGATTTGAGATGATCACTTTCTTGATAATAAACTATTGGAATGGAAACAGGGAAGCCGTTTAGGAGGCTATGGCAACAACACAGGCAAGACACAATGATGGCTCGGACTGGCTCGGACTAGGGTGGTAGCAGTAGAGGTGGTAGGATGTGAATATGTTTTAAAGATAGGGTGAGAGAGGAGTCAAGGACTATTCTGTAATTTTAGGTCTGAGCAATCGAAAAGGTGGAGTTGCCATGAAATGAGATGGGGAGGACTGTAGTAGGCAAGATTAGACTCTTTTCTTTTATTGAAGTATAGTTGATTTACAGTATTGTGTTAGTTTCAGGTGTATAGCAAAGTGATTTGGTTATATATGTGTGTGTGTGTGTGTGTGTGTGTGTGTGTGTATACACACACACACACAGTAAGTCCCCTACATACGAACCTTCAAGTTGTGCACTTTCAAAGATGCGAATGTACATTCACGTGTCCAATCATGTAAGTTAGTTCAAGTGTCTGGCGTACATTGTCACTTGCATGCATCCTCTACAAGTGGTTATCCTTTTGTGTACTTTACTGTATAGTACTGTATAGAGTACAGTAGTATGGTATGTTTATTTCCTGCCTGTTCATTCGATGCCAGCCCCTGTATGCCAGCTGTTGTACTGTACTACTGTACTTTTCAAGGTACTGTACTGTAAGATTAAAAATGTTTTCTTTATTTTTTGTATTTGTTTGTTTTTTATGTATTATTTGTGTGAGAAGTATTATAAACCTATTACAGTACAGTATTATGTAGCTGATTGTGTTAGTTGGGTACCTAGGATAACTTTGTTGGACTTACGAACAAATCGGACTTACGAACGCACTCTCGGAACTGAACTCGTTCATATGTAGGGGACTTACTGTATATCCACACACATACATACATACATACATACATACATATACTTTTTCAGATTCTTTTCCATTATAGGTTATTACAAGATAAAGTAAGCAAGATTAGGAATTGGGCTTTGGGCACATTACATTTGAGAATATATTAACAGCCAACCAAGGTACTGAGTAAGTGGTTGGACATTAAATTTGGAGTTCAGTGGCGAGGTCAGGGCTGGAGATGCAAACCTGGGAGTCATCAGTTTATTAATATAGTTTAAACCCAGAGCTCACCTAGAGAGTAAATTAGAGAAGAGATTCAAGGACAGCCCTTGGGCACATCAAGGTTAAGAGGCTTGAGGATATGAAAAGAATGCAGCAAAGAAGACCAAGAAAGCAACCTGTGAGGTAAGAGAGAAACCAAGGAAATGTGCTGCCCTAGAAACCAGACAGACTGAGCCAGCTATGTCAAACGATGAGAACTGAGAATTGACCATTGGATTGGACAATGTGGTGACCTTGACAAGAACAATTTTGAGTGAGAAATAGGGGGTCTGATTGTAGTAGATTCAAGAAAGAATGGAAGGAGAGGAACTGGAACTCTAGTATTCAATATTAGCAACCCTTTTGAGGAGTTTGTTCTAAAAGGGAGATAGAAAATGGGGCTTAAGCTGGAGGGGGATATGAAGTCAAGGTGTTTCTTTTGTTTCTTATCTAAGATGGAGGAATAAAATGTTTCAAGCTTATGGGCGATGATCCAGCAGAGAGAAAAATTGATGTCGGGCAAAGTCCCCACTTTAAGAGAAGGGTCTGAAGAGTCCATTTTAATAAACTTATATGCATGTATACAAGGATTTCTGTAGGCTACTTTCTGAAGAGGATATCCTGAGTCAAAGGGTGTGTGCATTTAAGAAATCTGTACCAATTTATATTCCACCTCCAGTGTATACCCTTGCTAACGTCAAACTTTGCCAGTCTTTAAAATTATTGCCAATCTGATGGGTGAGATCTTCATTATTTTAATCTGTTTTATGCTTTGTAGGAACTCTTTATATAATCTGACTAATCCTTTGTTGTATTTTGGCACATATTTTCTCCCATGCTGTTTCTTGCATTTAACTTTGCTTATGGTATACTTTTACCATATAGATGTTTTTTCAGTTTTTATGTATTTAAGTCTGTCAGCCATTTCCTTTTATAGCATTTGGGTTTCATTTGGATTATATACACATTTTATATAATGTATATAATCTTTTAATACATTTATACATTTATCTTTTAAATTCATCTGGAGTTTATTTTTGTGTATGTTGGGTAATAGGTATCTAAGTTTTCCATCTCCTTCTATGTTCTTAAACAGTTAAATACCATAAAAATTAACTGTTTCTTAAAGGTTTGGAAGAAATTACCTATAATATTTTCTAGACTTGGAAGCCTTTTGGAGCGTAGATCTTTGACTTCTTTAAAGTGTGTTTTTTTTTTTTTTTTTTGGTCTGTGTAATGATCTATTTGTTTTATGTACTTCTTTTTAGGTTAGTTTTGGTAATTTTTTTTCCTAGCACCTCATTCTTATCATCCAGATTTTTCAAATTTATTGGTTTAAAATTTTATGTAAAGAAAAGAAATATCAAGTCTTCTCTACATTTGTGTCTGTCCCTGTACTAATACCTTTATCTGGGCAGTAGATGCTGGAGCTGTCCTTTCACAGATTGGGAGATTTGTTTAGCAGCTTTCAGCCCGCATGGTTCACCTCTTACTGTCCTTCATCTTGGGTTTATTCCTAGATTCTCCTTCTCTTTTGTTTGTAAGGGATTGCAGGCTCCTTGGTTCTGTTCCCTATCAGTCTAATCCCATTTGCTCTTTAGCTTAGAAAAATTTCTGCTGTTGAGGTCGGCTGATGGATATGTGCCCTTCTTGGTTTCCAGCATTACTATGGACTTATTTTTGTGTTTCTTCTGTCATTTTGGAGAGATTTTTCTGGGAGGAATGAGAGGCAAATCCGTATTTTCAGTTAACTTTTTGAAATAGGAAGTCACAGTTCTTTCCTGTGTGGTTTTCTTTTCTCATAGTCCTTTGTTTAATTGCTGTTTGCACAGTAGTTGGATAATAACTTTACAGTGTGAGTAGTAATAGACCCCTGGACTTCACTTTTCTAAAATTTTAAATGAAACCAGATGTCTCAGTGGACTGTATTTGTTGAATAGAAATGTGGATATATTGTGACTAAATATTCAAGTAGTACTTTTAAAACTTAAATGACAGTCATAACATTTAGAATTATAAGGGACTTTAGAGATCATTAGACCAAATGCCTTATTTAATGGATGAGATATTTGGGGCCCAGAGAGATTCAGTGATTTATCTAAGGTAACAAAGTCAGTGATCAGGCAAGGTGGAAAGCCCGAGTCCCTTTACTTCAATTTGGCTATGCTGTTTGTTATTTTGCACATTCTTGATGTTCTCCTTAGCTGTGTAATGAAAGAGGTATTTTCAGCTAATAAAACCTAAGGATGGTACAGTGGCTTGGAATTGCTTCTGAAGTTTGATCTTAGATACCATATTAAATACATTGATGTGGACTTTTCTTTTCCTCATATAGCTATTAAATATTATGATGTAAATGTGAATTTTAAAGAATGGGCCGTCAAGGTATGCTGTAGCCTAAATGAAAACCATATAGTTTATTTCTCCCATGTTTCATCTTTTCTGCTTACAGACTTTATGTGATCTATTGACTCTTCAATTTCTTATTAATATTTTAAGCTTAAGGAATATATATAAATATAAATATAGGCTTGAAAAGTAATTTTAGTGATAAATAATCATAAAATATTTCAGATCTAAGATTTCTAATTTTTTGGTTTAATATACCATGCTGCTAGATCAACATCTAAATTTACAAGTGCTAATATGTATGTTTTTTAAAAAAAGAGCTTTGCTTATTTTTTTCAGCAAGCATTAGGGGGTAGTGTATATTTATCACACTTTCATTGCTTTGCTTGGTCTTTAACTTCAACAGAAAGTTTTTAAAATGTAGGATTTTTATTATTGATATAACATGTTTGGTAGTCGTATCTCTTTAGTTCTCAAAAAGCATCGAGGGATTGAGGGATTGATATGTGTAGCATTAATGAACTTGGGTGGGTCCTATCCTGGCAGCCCACCCCCACTCCCCAGCAGCCTAAGAAGAGGGGAAGTTTAAACGTGGTTGCTCCAGAATTATATTCTAAGAAGATTTGTTTAATTAACTTCAGGTTTTAACTCTTTTAGCACTTTTGAAACATATGATATGACCTATTAATTTTTTTTTGTAACCTAGAGAGCATTCTCTGTCTCCAGTATGAACTAAGAATTTAATTTTTTCCCAGTTGAACATAATGGCAGGCGAAGAAATTAATGAAGACTATCCAGTAGAAATTCATGAATATTTATCAACATTTGAGAATTCCATTGGTGCTGTGGATGAGATGCTGAAGACCATGATGTCTGTTTCTAGAAATGAGTTGTTGCAGAAGGTATTTTAAGTAATTTCTAAAAATGTATTCATAAAACCGAGTGCTATGTTATGAAACACATAGAAGAAGAAACAGATACATGAAATATGCCCCTTTCCCCCTTTATTTCAATTTTTAAGTGTTTGGATATCTTTAAGGGGAAAATATAACAAACTCCAAGCTTAGGAAATACCTCCTAACTATATTTTTATTTTGACTTGGTTTTGAATAAAAAAAAGCTCTCCCAGCATTCTTTTTGACAGACTCTACCTTTGACCTTTTAAGTATTACAATGATGTTATCAGGGTTTCTGGAAACCCTATAGGACAAAAAGAGTAAATTGACTTTGACAGTCTAAAACAAATCTCATTATGTTTCTTCTGTCTTTGGTATTGCCTAAGCATTTTAGCCTGCTTCTTATACATAAATGCATCATGTACAATGTTTATATTGATGAATTACTTTTGACATACAAAGCCCAGATTGTAAATCCTGAAATTAAAATAATTCAAAAGAATTTTTTTTTATTTTGGATTATACACATTCCTTGTTTAACTTAAAGATGGTACGCTGAAGTGAAAATTTGTGGGCAAAAATCACTGGTTAACAAAACTTTTCTTTTTGCAAATTATTTCCAGATTATTTGGTTTGATTATTGGATTATAGGAAGTGAAAAAAACATTTCTTTGATACATTGTACTTGGTGAAAGTTTAAAATATGTGATGGTGCTCAAAGTTTTAATTTCTTTTTTCTTTTTCTTTCTCTCTCTCCCTCTTTTTTAATAGTTGGACCCACTTGAACAAGCAAAAGTGGATTTAGTTTCTGCTTACACATTGAATTCAATGTTTTGGGGTATGTATATTACTTTAGCGTTAATTAGAAAGCAAATTATTTACCATGTCAAAGGTGACTTATTTTTTAAAATGCTAGCAGTTATACTTTATGGCAATTTTAATAGTCAGATATTTATTTCTTTTTAAATCAGAATACCAGATGCCCATGAGCCACACATACATTTAATATTACAAAGAGGTTGAATAATTTAAGATTTAGTTAATAATTTGTGTGACGTTTCCTTTTTGTAACTGGAGTTTCTTTAATTAATGCTCTTAATTAATATATATGCATTTTATTCCATGAAATCTTTCTCTTGTAGTTTATTTGGCAACGCAGGGAGTTAATCCTAAGGAACATCCAGTAAAGCAGGAATTGGTAAGATTGCAGTGGATCGATTTCTTTTTATTTTACGTGTAATGTCTGTTGTAGTGTTTCTAAAGGTAAAATCGCAGTACCTTTATCACACTAATTGTGGAGAACAGAATTATTTAGGGATGAAATTACGAAAGTGAGCCAGATTTCATCGTGCCTTTAGTTTTTCTTTCTCTCACCTTTGTCAGAGAAGGGTGTTCCATATATTATATAAATCTGTGGATGGGAAAATGTCACGATTCTAGTAATTATTTATAAGTGCTATATTATTTTTCCTATAAATTCTTGAAATCCTGTTCATCTCTACAACTGCCTGTTTTTTTTTTTTAAACTCTTATGCAATTCTTAAAAGTATATTCTAGTTGATTTACTAGCCAAGACGGGAAAGTTTCTCCTCCACCGTTTCAATTCTTCCATTAATTCATTTTCTCAGCAGTAAAGAATCCACTTCGGCAACAAAGCTAAAAGCTTTTTTGGCACCAGTTGTATGTGTACTGTCCAGTAATTCTGCATTAGTGACATATTTACAACCTGTAATAAATCTTCTAGGTTTGTCTTTGTATTCCATTTAGATGTATAAGTATAGTATATTATATAAGGTCTGGTATCTTGGAGTTTTTGCTGACTTCAAAAATTAAATCAAATCATTCAATTTGAAAGAAAAAAATTTAGAAATCAAACTTATGGTTACCTTCTTGACTTGGCTTTATGAATAAGAATATTAATAAATTTATTCTTTGTGTTTATAAAATATAAGGTAAATATATATGTGAAGTACACTTGACACTGTATTATTGTTCTAAAGTTTTATGGTGGTTATGTATTTTTTTTATAACTTAGTAAAGCACTTGGTCATTTATTTAAAAAAATGAGTAAACCAGATCTGCCGTCTTCAATTTTTAAATGTGTAGACTAAGACATTTTCTTCTTTTAAATTTCTTGGGGGAAAAGTAAATTTATTTTTAAATACAGAAATTGTGAAAGATACTTAAAGCAAAAATATAAAGCAGTATGATCCATAGAGCTTGATTTGACAAGTGATACTGGCTTTAAATCTTAAGAAGTATGCATTGTATCATCTGCTTTCACCTTTCTAATATGGACTTTACATTTATAAAATTCCTCTTCTCTTAAACACAAAGTTATTTGGAGTAGTGTAATACTTAATTCTGTCACTGGAAAAAGATAAAATCATCTGCCTTCTTTTTCCCTCAGAATCTACTTTATGGAGGAGTACATTTATATTTTGGACAAGGGTTGATAAATGAAAAGCATCCATAAACCTATTCCCCTTTTCTGACCTTGTGACAGATGTCACTAATTGATCACAGAGTTAGTATGTGAGAGGAAGCCTATTTGCCATATCTATCATGAATGGAGAAGGGCATTGAAAATAGTTTATTCATTTGACAAATATTTGAATGCCCACTGGAAGCCAGGCATTATTTCCAAGTGAGATACTTCCTCAGTGAATAAAGCCAATAAATATCTCTGCCTTTGTGGCAGGTGCCAGACTATCTAGTGGAGGGAAACAAACAACATAATCAAACAAACAACAAATAATAAATACATATGAATATATAGTATGTTAGAAAGTTACGTTGTGGGAAAAAAGAAAAAAATAGCACAGAGTAAGGGGCATTGGAGTGCTTGGGTAGGATTGCCATTTTCAATAGTAAAGGCAGCACTTACTAACAAGGTCAACATTTGAGGAGACTGGAAGGAAGAGAGGGCTGGCCATGTGGGTTTGTGAGGGAGGATCATTCTGGGCAGGGCTGGGTTGGGTGTGTGTTGTGAGGACTTTGGCTTTTACTCAGAGAAATAGGGAGCCATGAGAGGGTTTTGAACAGGGTTGTCAGTTTCTTAAAATTAAAAAATTCTAAGGTTCTGCATTTTTCTGTGTATGTTTATATAACTATTTTGATTAATGAAACTTTTAAGCAGTGATCAATCATTTACTCTGCTGTTTTATAGCTCTCACGCCTTTATTTCTCCAACTGAAGTATAGAATAGCCCTTTATTCTGATTAGTGGTCTCAGAAGGTTCAAAGTGGTACAGCAACCTAGTATGTTTCTCACCTTGTAAAATCTGATTAGAACTGTATATTTCATTAGAAAATATCATGTGCTTTTCAGTCAGAACTATGACATTGGATAAAAAGATCTTGTATTTTCATTATACTTATTTTAATTGTGACATGAAGGTAACACAAAAAAATAAATAGTTAAATACGCCTTAGCCATTTCCTGTTTAGAAAAATTTCTGGAGCGTTTAGTTTGTATGTTGAAAGTATGTGAAAGCTTTATTTTAATTAATTAATTATTTATTTATTTAGGCTGCGCCAGGTCTTAGTTGCAGCATGTGGGATCTTAGTTGTGGCATGCAGCTTTCTTAGTTGTGGCATGTGGGCTTCTTAGTTGTGGCTTGCAAACTCTTAGTTGTGGCATGCATGTGGGATCTAGTTCCCTGACCAGTGATTGAACCCGGGCCCCCTGCATTGGGAGTGCAGAGTCTTACCCACTGGACCACCAGGGAAATCCTGAAAGCTCTATTTTAGATTATAGACTTCAGATACAAGAGAGTTAGTATGTGGATTTAGGTGAATGCTAAATTTAAAAATTTAGTATAACCACATATAAACAATTAAATGTTTATCTCTGTAGTGTCTAGATCTTCCTCTTTTGAAACACTCAGAACACTTCTGACTTTTTCGATATCTGTATTCCCCTCAGACTGTGAACTCCAGGAGCACATGGAATGTGTTTATCCTATTCGCTTTGCACTTATTAGCGCCGCTCAATAAGCAATAAATACAAAGCTGTTGAATTGAACTGAGGTATAGTATAATAGAATTCAGTGGTGAGCAGCTTAGTAAATCTGTTGCCTTTCTTCTTTTTTTGTCTTTAAGGAGAGAATCAGAGTATACATGAACAGAGTCAAGGAAATAACAGACAAGAAAAAGGCTGGCAAGCTAGACAGGGCTGCGGCTTCAAGATTTGTAAAAAATGCCCTATGGGAACCAAAACCTAAAAATGCATCCAAAATTGCCAATAAAGGAAAAAGTAAAAGTTAACCTTTTGGTTTTGATGTACACATATTCAAAAAGTACATAATTTTTATTGTTTTCCACAAAATAGATGATGATTATGTGCCATTGTAAGGTTTAAATGTATTCCATATTGAATTCGTGTGTAAAATTTGCATTTTAAATTTGTAATGCTAAATACTTTTCCCCCAGAAAGATTAAGTTATCCTTATTGATTTTCCTATAGAACATTATGTGGTTTTTTTAACATTGTGGTATATTTTATATTTATAGTTTACTGTCTCTTGACAAGACTCTTATTTCCTTATATAGGTCAATTTTGCAAGTGCCATTTTATAAGCAACTATGAAATTTAAGTTAAATGTTCTTTGCAAACATTTGTGTATTTTCGATGAATAATGATTTTATGAAGTATGCTGAAGTTTTAAATACATCTGTTTTCACTATATAATATTAGGAAAGAAAGAAATGACTTAAATGTCCATTTTTTCTGTGAAGTTATTTCATTATGCTTTCATGATTTTGGGAATTACTGCTTTTTGTGATATTTAAAGTATGAAATTAAGACTTTTAAGGTTATTCTTTAATTCTTGGTACTTTGCCACTATGTCCCATTTAAAGTAAAATATATTCTCATTAACTTTAGATGGGAAATGAGGTTGTATATTGATGGCTGAATTTTGACATAATGGCTGTACCCTATCAGTAAAGCTGTAAGTGTTGTGTAGCTGACCTGTTTTTTATTTTTCTCTTTTGAGTAAATTTTCTCTTGAAATGAGGAAGGTAGTTTTTAGAAATCCTTAGGAATGGGGGAATTCACGAGTTTTTGTTCCTTATGCATAGTGCCCACAGTTCTCTTGGCCTCATGTTTTCAGAGTTTTTTATTGTATGTTTCTGAGGCTATAGCAATTACATAGAAGTATTTTGGAACAACTTTGTATGTTATTTAATGCCACTTAAGCAGAGGAGAAATCCAAAGGAGATTACATTGTGTTTATATTCTGATTTATTTTTCTGCAGTATTTGCTACAGAGAATTCTAAATATTAAACGAATTTTTTTATGTCTAAGCCCATGAATTTTAATTATATACCTTAATGCTTTCAGTCTTTGAATTCATATCATTATGTATAGGAATGCCAAGTACAGTAAAATACTTTAATTTTTGAAAATGAAGTTGTTAAAATTTTTTGTGTGACTAATTCTCCATAAGTAACCTTGAATAAATGGATTTCTTGATTTATGGTAGCAGATATTGGAAATGGTCTTAAAATGTAATGGATTTTGTAACACATGTTGAACTCTTTCTATGACACATGAAGAGGTGGTCACTGATAGATGCAGAAAGACTTCTGGCTCAGATGTCAGACGATTTTTGAAGTGGAAGAACACTTATAGTTAGTTCACTCCTTTTTTCACCTTCGGCTTCTCAAAATTCAAATTTTTTTTTTTTAAAGTAGCTTCTTCGTGAGAGAAATAAATGTTATTAAGATCAAATATAGTGGCCTAGTGTTATTTATTGCAAAGAAGGTTATAGCTTGCATTTCTTTATATTTTCTCATTTCATTAAGAAAAATAAAGTTAAATGAAAAATGTCATGCAGTTGCAGAAAGTCATTAGCCAAATTATTGGTTTGTGAAAGTCCAATTCTACCTTCTCTTAAACTGGAGATTCTTAAGTGAACAATTCTTTTAAGTGTTTATTAGAGGTAAAAACAATTTGAGTGTATTCCATTTTATTATGTATGATTTTAAGTACTTACTAGCACATAGTAAGGAGCTGAGTGATAGTAAGTGTATTGGGTTGCTTATTTTTTGTCTATTCATTTCACAAATACTTAATGACATTTACATTGTTAAATGCTATGCTAGGTTCCAGATAAGACAACTCCAGCCTTTATTCTATTTTAAGTATTATGAAAAAACTAGTCTTTTCATTCAATTCAGTTTTTCAGAGTTACTGGAAAATTTATGACAAGTTGTGCTCATTAACCTTAGTCAGAATCATAAAGGGTGATGGGTTGATCTATTTGACTATGGTACAGTTATTGTTAGCATAGTTTGTTCCAAATGACAGTCTGCTCTAAGGTTAGATGTTAATTATATCTTGTATTACTCTCTTTGGGAATTAACAAATTGGAGGGGTTATAGCTATAGATACTTTTAAGATTAGAATTATGGATTATTAATCTAATACTAAATAATGAGATTTAGTCTTTTAATATTATTTTAAGCACAATTTTCTTATTGTTCATAGTTGCAGGATGGGAATTCATTTTAGTAAGTAGAATATTTTAAGAGGAAAACTGAAGCTTGAATTATGGTTTACATTCCTGGAATTTGAGGTTATGTCAAATTGATTGGTTTTTAAGATACCCTGCAAATTAAAAAAATTGTTCTACTTAGCTATTAGAAATGGATTAGTATTATTTCTAAATGAGCCTTTAAAAATTGACTAGAAATACAGGAAATGCTTAAAAAATGGACAATGTATTGAATATAGATACTTTTTCCTAAGCGTAGGTCATTGGAGAAAAAGATGTTTTAGGAATCACTTAGCTTATAATACTGTTAAACCATACCTTTATGCAATAAATTATCAGAAATTCTGGCTTTACAAAGTAACATTAACTGAGAAAGGTTTGAACAGTGATTCTGAGCCTCATGTAATAGCTAAGTTTGGTAGATAAAGCGGAGAAAAAGAAGAACTGGCATCTTGTTTTCTCTCTTCATAGAATAGTTAATAAACTTGCTCTGATAAATTCAGGGGCTCTTTTAACTGAATAGCAACCTATTTTATATAAATGTGATCTGAATGTACTTAACTAATAAAAACATTTCTTTTCCCTATATCCTGGTCTAAAACTCATCAGTTTTGGAAATACAAACCATATTTTGCTTATTTTAAATATTAGCATTTTATAGTTTTCATTAACAATTATGTTAGGGGGAAAGGTATACAGATTTTATTACATTATTCTGTAGATTTGTTCTCCTTGATTAATTTGCTATTATATTGCTTGTGCGCAGGATTTCAAGAAAATGCTTTGAATAATTTTGGTTTGCAGATTTGTTTTCCTTTCAGAGAGCAGCCACCCTCTGACCTGATGTGCCTTTTAAAGTGTTTATTTTATGGTATAATTTTAATATAGCCAGGAAGATTAGTTAAAGCTATCCAGAAAAGGGGTGATATAGTAGATATCAGTAGATACAGTAGATATATAGTGATATCTACTGGCAATTGAGACTTAATTTTAATTCTGTAACCCCCTACTCCCAATCTTAGGCCAAAAACCAAAACCAGCCTAGCTCTTTATTACTTATCTGTTTATAAAAGGTTGAGAAAACATGCCAGTCCCTTCCCTCCGACCCCCCTCCCCAAAACCTTGAAGTCTGGCAAGTGTATCATGGCAAAATAACTGCATGCAAGATGTCAGTTTTGTAAAGTGATATATTTCAGATAGTACACAAAATTTCATGGCAGGAAAGATAAGCTTTCATAAATGAAACATTTAAGAGACTCTTTTATTATTTCCTTTCAGTTTAGTGTTGCCTTTAAGGTGTGCCGTTTCAGTTTGGCAGCTACAATAAATGATTGAAGGAAATTGAAGATAATTCAACATTTCAAGATGCTTCTGCTGAAATGAATGTAGACCTATCCAGGGCTTGAATTTAAAGTTTGTAGTAGTACAGTATTTTAAAGCCAAGTACCCAGGAAATTCATGGTGATAGGATTTGAATGAGATGATTAGGAGAAATAGAAAAGAATACCTTCAGTTTCTTATTAGGTGAGTATTAGCTATTGAGAGCCTATGTTGAAAAATGTTATTGTAAAAAGGATAGGGGCTTGTTATATGCAATTTACTATAGTGTATAATTCATCTTGGACCTTGTCCAAAGATGTTTAATTATTCAAATACAAAAGAATGATTATAACAAGGAATCATTTCTGATTTAGTGCTAGAGCAGTGGTCTGTAGACCATGTTGTAATGTATCTGGCTGATATTGTTTCATTTAGTGACCTTTGCTCTCCCTAATAATACATTCCTTGACTTATTTAAATTGAAATCATTTACTATCCCATTTCTGATCCTTTCCTTCTTTACTATTTTCCCTTAAGAAAGAAATCATTGGGCTTCCCTGGTGGCGCAGTGGTTGAGAGTCCGCCTGCCGATGCAGGGGACATGGGTTCGTGCCCCGGTCCGGGAAGATCCCACAAGCCGTGGAGCGGCTGGGCCCGTGAGCCATGGCCGCTGAGCCTGCGCGTCCAGAGCTTGTGCTCCGCAACGGGAGAGGCCACAACAGTGAGAGGCCCGCATACCGCAAAAAGAAAAAAAAAAAGCATTAAAAGTATGTATAAACATTTGGGGTGCTAGTTTCTTTTTTAGTGTTTTTGTTTTTTTCGGATATATACCCAGGAGTGGAATTGCTGGATCATATAGTAGTTCCATTTTTAGTTTTCCAATGTTCATTATTTACAATTGTCAAGGTATGGAAACAACATAAGTGCCCATCAACAGGTAAAATGGATAGAGTGAGTTCCCTGGTGGCCTAGCGGTTAGGATTCCAAGCTTTCACTGCCATGACCTGGGTTCAGTCTCTGGTCGGGGAACTGAGATCCCCCAAGCTGTGCGGTGTGGCAAAAAAAACCTCATGGGCCTAGTTGCTCCGCGGCATGTGGGATTCTCCCAGACCAGGGCTCGAACCCGTGTTCCCTGCATTAACAGGCAGATTCTCAACCACTGCGCCACCAGGGAAGCCTGAAGTCTTAACTCTTAATACCTCATAATATTACCCTATTTAGAAATAAGGTTGTTGTGGTTGTAGTTAGTGAAAAGGAGACCACAGGGTGAGCCCTAATCCAATATGGTGTCCTTATAAAAAGGGGAAATTTGGACATAGTCTTGCACCCAGGGAAAACACCATATGAAGATGAAGGCAGAGATCAGGGCGTTGCTTTTATAAGCCAAGGGATACCAAAGGTTGCCTGCAAAGCACCAGACGCTAAATGAGGGGCATGGAACAGATTCTCTCACAGCCCTCAAAGGGAACCAACCCTGCCAACACTGCAATGTTGGACTTCTGGCCTCCCCAACTGTGAGGCAAATACATTTCTGTCTTGTAAGCCACTCAGTTTGTGGCACTTTGTTATGGCAGTCCTAGCAAACTAATACAATGGCCGTTTAGATGGAAGGAATTAAAAAGATTTATAACTTGGAGTGAAAGTATGTGCAAAGAAACTTCATGACACAAGATGAAAATGTAATGTTGAAGAAAACCAGGAACCTATGTAGACTTAATCTAGGACTATTTTTGAATTGGAGCAAAGATCTCAAAATTTAGACCTTGAAATGTCAAGGGTCTGTTATACTCTTTCTGAAGCCAAAGTTTTCAGACCTCTCTAGCAGGCTTTGTTAGTTTTGATTGAGTGTTCCATCTTTTAAACTTTACCTTGGTTTGAAGAAACTCATTTCCCTGAAGGAAAGAAAACCCTGTCAGGTTTCCATGGGGGAGAGATTTTCACTAAGCCTATTATCATGTGCCATGTGGTCTCTTCCTAATATAACACAGCAGTCAGGTTCAAATAATGAAAATAAATACATAAAACATCTTACACAAATTGTATGTAATTTGTGCTCATCCAAGAGCACAAACCACTTAAAAAATTGCTTATTGAATTCATCTGTATAGAGATTTTTTTTTAAAGCCCTAAAACTTTTTCCCCCCCAAATTCTTACCTCTAGTGTACCATTCAGTTTTTTTTCCCTTTAAAGTTAGGTATTAGAGAACTCAGAAGTGGGTTTTTAATCTTAATGATTAGGGACCAGTTTAATTAAAAGAAATTGTAAATGTTGCTTACTGGTTTTCAGCTTTTACAATCAACCAGTAGATTAAACAGAAGACAAGAATGTGAAGGAAATCAACTTTGCTAATGTAAAAGTGAAGGTATGGTAGACAGAAGTGAGTTAGAAATGGGGAGGAGGGAAGAGGGCATGCTCATGGCAGGAAACCTGGATGCTGCACGACACTGTTGGGTGAATGTGATTTTAAGTAAGTTGTAAAGGTAATAGCTATATTTTTTCTTTCTTTTTTTAAATTGAAGTATCATTGATTTACAATGTTGTGTTAGTTTCTGGTGTACAGCAACGTGATTCAGTCAAAGAGATTTCATTTCTGGTGTACAAAGTGATTTCATTCTTCTGTCAAAAACTGGAAGGAGTAAGGGAGTAAGGTGCGGGGAGTGGTATAAATTAAATCCTCATTTTTAGGCTGGGGAGTCAATAGACGAGGGCCAAGGAAATAGCAGTGTAGGTGTGTGTTATGAAGGTAATCACCATAATTAAAGACCAGTTATTTAAAAGTGATAATCCCTCACATGAGCAGAAGTAAAGTGGGAGCAAAGGTTTTTTTGTTTTCTGTTGTGTTGTGTGCATGGTTTCTTCGGTAAAAAGAAATGAGAAAAAAAAGTTGTACTGATCAGCATTTGCTCAAAGAAGCAGCACGAGAATCGGATAACCTAGTGAATGCTAGTTATTCAGTTTGTGAGATGTTAGGCAAGAAGTAAAATCCTTCCGTGACAAGGAAATAATGTGAGAATGCTTACGTGTAATAGCACATATTTCATTGTCTTAAAAAAAACACCATGTGTATATAAAAATGTAGGCATTTAATAGTTTCCTACATGTGGGCCCAGTTTATTTTTAATTTTAATGCTAGACAAATTACATTCAGATAATGAGAATTCTTAGTTGAAAGTGGCTCTTTTTCTAACCTACTTTCTATACTCTTTTGAAACTTGTAAATGTTGTTTAAGGTAAGGTGAGATACCACAAAAATAGGGTTATGTGTAAGTGATAGTGGGATCTTTGCTTGATTGTCTTAATAATGCCGAATCGGAAGAGGGATCTTACTGCACCTAATTTTCATAAAGCGAGGTTAGTTCATAGGAAACATGCTTATATTTTTTTCAGGATCTGTTTTCTCACTGCAATCTAACTGTATTGTAGTGGAAATTAATTGTTCAGTATCAGAAGTTATATACGTCAGAAGTGTAGCAAAATATAAAATCTTTTTTAGGATTTCTTCTAAAGAATTTAAACTAAGCCTTAAGGAATTACAATTGCTAGATTTTATCTATCACTTTTTAAATTTGTAGAAGACAGTAATAAAGACCAACCTAATAGTGTTTCCTTAATTATCGACTACTTAAATTTTTATTTTAGTATAAGTTGTTATTTGAGCTACATTACATATACTTAGCTATATTATACCTAGATACATAACATTGGAAATATCTGTAATTAAATTTCATTCTCTTACTTAGCTAGGCATTTAAAGTAACTTACAATAATTTAAATATATAACATTGAAAAGAAATGTTAAAAGCAGCTGTTGGGAATAGTGTCAATGTGTGTTTTAATCCTTTAAGGGAGGTACCAGGTACAGCTTAATACATATCTTCTTAGACTCTGACTTGTTAAGCTTAGTTCTTATGTGTTGCCTTGAAATTTACAGAAATATTTGAATTAATCATTTTAAGCTATAATTGTATGAGATGTCCTTGTTGCCTGTACTCCCCTTCCCTCTTATATGTAATTTTTAATAGATTAATTAATAAACTTTTATGTTTAGAGTAGTTTTAGGTTCACAGCGGAAAACAGAGAGGTCCCACATACCCCCTCTTGCCTCCACCACCAGACGTCCACCACCAGAGTTGTACATTTGTTACATACCCGGATGAACCTACATAAATACATCATTATCGTCCAGGGTCCATGGTTTACATTGGAGTTCCTTCGGGGTGTTGTACATTCTTTGGGTTTGGACAAATATATAATGACATGTCTCCCTCATGATAGTCTTGTACAGAGTAGTTTCACTGCCCTGAAAATCCTCTGTGTTCCACCCATTCATCCCCTCCTCCTCACAACCCCTGATCTTTTTACTGTCTTAATAGTTTTGCTTTTTCCGGAATGTCATACAATTGGAATCATGTATGTAGTCTTTTCAGATTGGCTTCCTTCACTTAGTAATTTGCATTTAAATTCCTCCATGTCTTTTCATGGATTGATAGCTCATTTCTTTTTAGTGCTGAATGATATTCTGTTGCCTAGATGTCCCACAGTTTATTTATCCAGTCACCTACTGAAGGGCATCTTGGTTGCTTCCAAGTTTTGGCAGTGACCAATAAAATTGGTGTAACCATCCACGTGCCTGTTTTTGTGTGAACATGCGTTTTCAATGCCTGTAGGTAAATACCAAGGTGTGTGATTGCAGGATCATATGGTAAAAGTATGTTCAGTTTTGTAAGAAACTGCCAAGCTTTTCCAAAGTGGCTGTACCATTTTGTATCCTCACCAGCAATGAATAAGGGTCCCTGTTTTTCCACGTCTTGCCAGCATTTGGTGGTGGTGGAATTTATTTTTAAAGCTTTTATTTGTGGATTCTGCTATATGTTTTTGTAGGGGTTCAAAGCAAAAAAATTATTTAAGTGATCAAAGGAGAGGTAGAAAATCTTACATTTCTTGATGATAAAATAGAAATGGAGCTAGGGGCTGCATCCTGAGAAGCTGGCAACTAGAACATTTCATTCTGAATAAGACTTGGGCTTTCCTTTAAAATGTGTCCTAAAATTTTTTGAATTTCCTGACTCATTGGAAGGTATTTTCAATATATTCAAATTTCTATGAGGCAAAGCATAGGAATCCTCTTCCCCAAATACATATTTTTTGTTAGAGAGAAATAAGAAATGCTTGTTAATATGTGAGTTGGGAAGCACAACTGAATTTACTAGGGCTTTGTCCTTTCCAATTGTTTTAAATATTTTTGCTATTTATCAAGATAAAGTGGAATAAGTGATATCTTAAAGTTCCTACTGGATTGCCGTTTTCACTGCTGGATTCCAGGCTCATTGTTTACTGTTTTTGTACTAGTACCTGTAGTTAAAGCATAGGTTATAAATTTAAAAAATGATTTACAAATGAATAAAATTCTCCAATCATCCCTTCCTCTCTGAATAATAATTTTTCTGTGCGTATGTATATTAAGGTCGTGCCTGGTCCATGTGTGGGCATTTGTGGCAGCTAACACCAGGTCCTGGCCATGGTTGGGGCAGACCTGTGTTATCTCATCTGTGATCTATACAAGCCAATTGAAGTGGGTATTTATGTCCAAGAGCACAAAATTAGTGAGGCTAGGATGTGAGTCCACTCTGGAGACTGCACCTCTCTCACTGTCTCTGCCCTGAACTTTATAACCCGCCCAGAAACTGCACACAGAGGGGCTTCGCAGGAGGAGAGGACCCGGGTCATGGATGCTGTTTGCTGATTGGCTAAACCTACACTGAATTTTCAAACACTGGAAAGCTGGTTTCAGTTTTGGTTTATGTAGTCTCCGTGTTAAATTTGCACACCAACTTTGGAGCATGATTTGGAGCAATATCGTATCTCTGACCCCGTGCTCTATCGCTTGTGTCCGCGACGGGAAAATCATCCTGAACTTCTGACCGGTTTTGACAATTTGTTCTCCTGCTCAGACCGTCTTAAAAGTATTCGGGGCTTCCGTGGCGGTCCAGTGGTTAAGGCTCCGCGCTTCCACTGCAGGGCGCGGCGGTTAGATCCCTTGTCGGGGAACTAAGATCCCTCATGGTGCGCGGCGAGGCCAAAGAAAAGGAGAGAAGGAAGTCCTCTCACTGAAAGATAATTGACTAACGTTTAAAATACTTTATTTGAGCCTATTATCCATTTATATTCAAATGCAAATACAGCTTTTTCGTTGTTTTTTATTTTTCCACTGATTATAATAAGCATTTTAATGAAATGGATTAGGCTAAACAGGTGTTTAAACGCCTACTACGCGCTGACGCCCAACCAGCCTGAGTCTAGGAAGAGTGAAGTGCTGTGCTTCCATTTTTGCTTGAAATTACAATCTAGGGGAGGTTTTCCCTCAATCTTTATGCAACATAAAGGAACCCTTTTTCATGTAACTGCCTGCTTCGACATTTATCCCTTTTCATAATTTGGATTTTCATGCTTTGGGTTTTCTTGAAGGTGTGTTTCTGTCTCTTCAGTTAGATTTGTCATCCTGGCACTTGCTGATCAGAGCCACTGGGTGGCAGCAAAAGAACATAGAAGAGTTCGTTTTGCTTTTGCATTCGCAAAAATGAAGAGAAAGCTATTTGGATTTCGTGGGTGATGAGAAAATAAAGTGATTAAAACTTGATATGTAACTAAAGCAGGTGAGACGCCAACACATCTCATCACTGGATGTATGTTATGGTAGTAACATAAAAGATTAAATGTATGCTTTATTGTTACCAAAGCCATATTGTAAAGTTCTATTCCAGTTTCTTTTAGTCACAAAATATCTTTCAAAATTCCCATGCCATTACTTTTCTGTTTTTAAAAGTGAAAAATAAGAGCCAAACTAGATATTACGAAAAACTTGTTTAGCAGGAAACTTGTGAACAGAGATTTTGAATGTCAAGGAACCGTGGAAAGGGGTCATTTTCTTGATACCCTGTTTTTTTTGTTTTTTTTTTTTTTGCGGTACGCGGGCCTGCCACCGCTGTGGTGGCCTCTCCCGTTGCGGAGCACAGGCTCCGGACGCTCAGGCTCAGCGGCCACGGCCCACGGGCCCAGCCGCTCCGCGGCACGCGGGATCCTCCCAGACCAGGGCACGAACCCGCGTCCCCTGCATCGGCAGGCGGACTCCCAACCACTGCGCCACCAGGGAAGCCCTGATACCCTGTTTTAAAGATCATTCTTGGAGAAAAACCGTTGAGTTTGGAGATCTCATTCATATACAAGAATTTGTTTTCCTTTTTCTTTTAAAAAATTGCTTACCAAGCAGATTTAAAGTAATGGGTGTCTTTGAAGATTTCATCCCATTTCTATAAAGTTACAATGGCTTTAGTTCCGAACTGAGCATACCTTACAAATGATATATAGCTCCAACTGAAAATGTGAAATGGAATTGAGGCAGTGACAAAGTAACAAACACTTGTTTTTTATTTTATTTTATGATTTTGTACAGATATATGAAATCTGCTTAGGTGAAAATACAGCTGTCCCTTTCTCCCAAACATTTGTCAATGTACTACTTTAAAAGAATCTTTTAATTTTTAGACAAAATATATTTAGTCTATCTGAAAGCTTCAATGAGTTACATAAAATATTAAGTGCAGAATGGAAAGGTTGCATTTGTCCAGAAAACTGAGTATTGAGTGAAGCCAGAGTATCATCCTGGGGCTTGTTGTCAGAGGATCATGGAAGAACAGAGCATGTGTTCCTTCCCCTGTTGAGTTTGGGACCTTCCAGTTGTGCCTGGAACCTGAACCCTTCTTGATTTTATTTCTTACTGGCACATTATCATTGCCTTTTGATGTACGTATGATATGGAACAGGTTGACCTTGTGTTACGTAACTCTAAGTGGAAATGAACTTTTGGAAAGTGGGATAGTTTTCCCCCAATAATGAAGTATATGGCCACCAGAGTCTCAATGTCTAATTTCCTTTAACAGTACTCAAGAAGTTCCAGCAGTATTTATGGGTACTGAGACCTGAAACCCCAACCTGAAACTATATCTGATAACCTTCCTGGGTTTGGACTGTGGCCATCAGTGTCTGCTGTAAACCAAGAACAAGGAGAGAGAAATAATTCTTATTTTCACCATTCCCTCCTTTTGGAGCAATTTTTTTTTTTTTTTGGAGGGGGGTGAAGGGGCAGAAGTGAAGCATGTGTATTGTCTCAATGCAAGACATATTTATGTGAGATGTATTTAGTATCTTTAGAAACTACATAGAGTCACTACACTGAAAGAGTCTCAGTTGCTATTTCTATTAGTCCGGAGTATCTGGGGGCTGAGGGTTGTAAATCCTCTTGGAAAATTTCTAGGGAAGAAAGTTCTGGGGCTGCCCTGGTGACACAGTGGATAAGAACCCACCTGCCAATGCAGAGGACGCAGGTTCGGTCCCTGGTCCAGGAAGATCCCACATGCTGTGGAGCAACTAAGCCCGTGTGCCACAACTACTGAGCCTGTGCTCTAGAGCCCGTGAGCCACAACTACTGAAGCCCGCGTGCCTAGAGCCCGTGCTCTGCAACAGGAGAATCCACCGCAATAAGAAGCCCACGCACCGCAACAAAGAGTAGCCCCCGCTCACTGCAACTAGAGAAAACCCGCACGCAGCAACGAAGACCCAACGCAGCCAAAAATAAATAAATAAATAAATAAATAAAAATAATTTAAAAAAAGAAAGTTCTACACACTTCTTCAGTAATAGTCACCTATACATCTCCCCTGTGTCTATCATTTGGCCATGTGGTTTTGATTTATTTGTATTTGCTATCAAGATAAAGGGAAATTATAAATAAAGGAAACAAAGTTCGTTTTGAAAGTAAACGATGGTAAAACTAAAGGCTGAAACTAAATATAATTTGTAGCTGTCTTTACAGACCATAGAGACTAGCTTTCAAATTTCAGGATTTATTTTGCTCGACTTATTTTTGTGGCTATTTTATTTTATTTTTTAATTAATTATTTTTGGCTGCATTGGATCTTCGTTGCTGTGAGTGGGCTTTCTCTAGTTGTGGTGAGCGTGGGCTACTCTTCATTGTGGTGCACGGGCTTCTCATTGCAGTGGCTTCTCTTGTTAGGGAGCATGGGCTCCAGGCGCACAGGCTTCAGTAGTTGTGGCTCTCAGGCTCATTAGTTGTGGCTCGTGGGCTCTAGAGTGCAGGCTCAGTAGTTGTGGCACACGGGCTTAGTTGCTCCACGGCATGTGGGATCTTCCAGGACCAGGGCTCGAACCCACGTTCCCTGCATTGACAGGTGGATTCTTAACCATTGTGCCACCAGGGAAGTCCTGTGGCTATTTTAAATTTAATGGAATTTGAAGATCCAGGCTTAAATACTGCTTCTTAAAATGTATCTTGAGGAAAATATCTTAATAGAGTATTTTTTAGTATAAATTGTAGAACATCAGAAGGAACATTACAACACAGCTTAGATTTTCTTTTTTTTTTAATTTATTTAATTAATTTATTTTTGGCTGCGTTGTGTCTTCATTGCTGCGCGTGGGCTTTCTTTAGTTGTGGCGAGTGGGGACTACTCTTCGTTGCAGTGTGCAGGCTTCTCATTGTGGTGGCTTCTCGTTGCAGAGCACGGGCTCTAGGCATGTGAGCTTCAGTAGTTGTGGTGTGTGGGCTCAGTAGTTGTGGCTTGCGGGCTCTAGAGTGCAGGCTCAGTAGTTGTGGCGCGCGGCCTTAGTTGCTCCGCGGCATGTGGGATCTTCCCGGACTAGGGTTCAAACCCGTGTCCCCTGCATTGGCAGGTGGATTCTTAACCACTGTGCCACTAGGGAAGCCCAGCTTTGATTTTCTTGATTCTGTCAATGATTGCTGACTTTGAAATAAGTCACTGAAATTATGCCTATGTTTCTTCAGCCATAAGGTGGGTACAACCATGCCCATTTTTCACCATCAACTATACAAATGCAAATGAAAGGGAGTAGGGGCTTTGTAAGAAAATGCTACTTCAAATGTTATGTTGATAGTACTAAAATTAAGATGACTTACCTCAAAACTGGACAAACTTAATGGAAAGTTTCTCTTCTAGTTTGTCCTTTATTTTCTTTGTTCCAAATAAGGTTTCTAAATTAATATTTGAAGAGGGTCCTGTTGGGAAGTTAGTGTTCTCAGACCTCCACATGTATGGTTCTTTGCCTAGAGTCTTATGTACTCTGTTTGGATAGCTAAGGTTTTGCTACGTTGTTTGAAATCATGGGCTGACCCTTGAAGCAGTCAGGCAGTGAACAATTTCTAGCAAAGGAAAAGGTATTATATTATATGAGAAGGTGTCAACCCTTCTCTAATTTATTTGGAGAGAGAAGACCACACCACAAGAAATAGATTCCCCTGTGTTTGTTATGAGTGGGAATTGTTCCTCTTGACTCCAGAGCAGTGTCTAGACCAGTGGCTCTGAGTTCTGGCTCCACATCACTTTTGGAGTTTAAAAAAAAAATCCTCAGGTTTAGGAAGAACGAATCAGACTTTCTGGGCATGGTGTCCAGGCATTGGTATTGTCTGAAGCTCCTCAAGATATGTAATGACTATCCAAGGTTGAGAAGCATTGATCTAGAGACAGGTGGGGAATAATAACAACTTTGTAAAAGCCTTAAAAAGAGAACAGCCTGGGGCTTCCCTGGTGGCGCAGTGGTGGAGAGTCTGCCTGCCAATGCAGGGGACACGGGTTCATGCCCCGGTCCGGGAGGATCCCACGTGCCGCGGAGCTGCTGGGCCTGTGAGCTGTGGCCGCGCGTCTGGAGCCTGTGCTCTGCAATGGGAGAGGCCACAACAGTGAGAGGCCCATGTAACGCAAAACAAACAAACAAACAAACAAAAACGGCCTTTATTTGAAGATAGGATTATGTACATAGAAAATTGAGAAGAATCTACAAATAAATTATTATAATTCATAAATCAGTTAAGAATACTAATTATCCAGGAATAAATGCAAAAAGCTTGGCCCAAGGCCTCTGTTAATGGATTGAATGTTTGTGTACCCCCAAAATTCATATGTGGAAACCTTAACCCCCAGTGTGGCTGTATTTGGAGATGGGGCCTCTAAGGAAGTAACTAAGGTTAAATGAAGTCAAGAGTGGGGCCCTGATCTGGTAGGATTAGTGTCCTTATACGAAGAGACTCAAGAGGGCTCTCTTGCTCTCTGCTCATTCTCAGAGGAAAGACCATGTGAAGACAAAGTGGCCATCTGCAACCCAGGAAGTGACCCTCACCTGGAACTGAATCAGCTGACACCTTAATCTTGGACTTTGAGCCTCCAGAACTGTGAGAAAGTAAATTTCTGTAGTTAAGCCACCCAGCTTGTGGTATTTTGTTATGGCAGCCCAGTCTGACTAATACAGACTCTACAGAAAACTATAAGAAATTATTGAGAGCCATTAGGGTAGACCTAAATAAATGGAGTAGCATAGCATGGATTGGAAGATAATCATTTTCTTCCAAGTGATCTGCAAAAGTACTTCTCAAACTTTACTGTGTACACAAATTTTACGAAGGGATCTTGTTCATGTGGTTTCTGATTCAGGAGATCTTGTGCATGGCCTGAGATTCCCCATTTTTAGCAAGCTGGCAGGTGACATTGATGCTGCTGGTCTTTGAGCCACACCTTGGCTACTAAAGGTGTACAGATTCAATGAAATTCCACTCAGTGCCCTAGTACCCTCACCCCTTCCCTCCCTCCACCTCTCTCTCTTTCTGTAATATTAACTAGTGGTGTAACTTCCATGATTCTCATCACATGGTCAGTTGCATTTCCTCGAATCTCCCTCCTCCCTCCTGCAATGGATTATTCTGGAGTAAAATTAGACATTATATCATTTTATCAGTAAATACTTCAGTGTGAATCTTTTTAAAGCATTAGTACAATGCAGTTATCACATCTAAAAAAATGACACTACTTAAAAAAATAATCAAATATGTAGAACGTTTCCAACTCTCACCTCTTGTTTTCTTAACAATTATTTATTAAGAAGGTTAACGTAGTTTCTCTTTTCCTCCGTGATATGGTTCAATATGTACCTCCACCTCCTCCGTTACCCATAAAATGATAATAGACCTATAGATGAGGCTTGATGAGATCTGGCTTTTTTTTTTCTTTTTCCAAGAATACTTCGGAGGTGGTGGTGTATACTTCCCATGGCACTTAAGAGAAGGCACATAACATCTGTTTCTGTTTTTCATGACATTAAGATTGATCAGCTTTTCACCTACTGGTTTTAGCAGCCATTGGTGGTATCTGCCCATGTCCATTATTTCATTAGGCGTTGCAAAATGGTGATATTCCAATTCCATCATTTCTTATTTATTTTGGAATTCTTCTCCTAAAGAAGAATTTTCCCTTTCCATCCATTGTTACCCAGAGGTATAGTTCATATAGGAAAGGGGGAATAAATACTTGATTCTTTTCCTTTGTTTGCCAGTCTTCAGAATAATGATTTGAGTCTCTGGCACTCTTAAAAGGCGACTAATTTTTTTAAAAAGTATTGTTAGTCAACTCCGGATTTCCCACTTTCACTGTGTTTCAATTTTTGGTAGATATCATTCTTTTCAAGGTTTCATTTATCATCTGTGGTCAGTGGGAGCCTTTTCAAGTTGTCTGCTGCATACTTTTGACACAACCCCAGTGAGTCTGCAGCTACAGCCCCATTCACTGCTTAGCATTTATATCCTTTTCTGACCTACAGAGATTTTTATCTGGTGTTTGAGCCCAAGTTTGGATTTTTGTCTTTTTGTCTTTATACTTTATCATTGCTTTCTTTATGAAGCAGAGTGGTGAATCACTGCACCAGCTTGAGTGAAAAGTCAAAAGAATTTTTGAAATGATCATCCATTTGTAAGATACCCTGAACAATAAAAATTGAAATTTCAGTGCATGATGACGTAAGACGAAAGTTTCATGATCATGAGACACATGTAGGGAGATGAAAGGTCCAGAAAGGGTCAAGCTGAAGATGTGTGGTCTTGACGACAGGGTGGAGGAAGGGGATGTCAGAACTCCATGTTCACTGTGTACATTTCACCACAGGTCAGCCATAGGAAAATGTTGATCATTCTCATTCTAGAATGTGAATTAGCCACTCTCAGCAAGTTATTTTGCCTTAAGTTTTAGCTCAAAGGACTCTTCCAGGTAATGTTTATCCACAGATTCTTGGATGGGGTGACCTACATACCTCATGTAGAGAATAAGCACAAGCAGGTAGAATGCCCTCCCAAAGAGCTGTCCTATGAGGTGTATTTTTGTTGGACTGGCCTTTTCCTCTACAATGACATATCCAATATTTTAAGTTCTCATATTGATACTGTAGGAATAATCTGTTCATTTTCTATTTTTAAAGAATCCCCTTTTTAAATTTACATTAATTTTTGAATAGTTAATATTTCAAAAGGATGTGTGTTTCTCGTTAAAATGATTTTTTCTGTGCTGAATGAAACTATCTGAAATATGTTTGTTAATTTAAAAAGACAAATGTTTGTGTGTGTTTATTGTTTTGGGTTTCAATGCTATCATCCTTATCTGGAATAACAAAAATCTCTGCCCTTTCTCCTTCCCAAATGTTCATGATTAACTTTTTAAATTGGAGCTAAGTAGCGAAAAACAAATATATACATCAATAAATAATTATTATTTTCTGAGATACTCTTGAAATATGAAAAGTTTCTTTAAATTTACTTTAAATTATTCTTAAGTTTAGAATAATTGAGCACCTTCTTCTGGTAGGAAAGATGCTAAAATTAATCCTAGACTGATATTGCATTTTTCTGAGGAGTATTATAATTTAAATTAATTCACCTTATGTTAATGCAGTTGAAACAAGTTCAGTTTCTTTTATATGTATTACTTGAGTGGAGGTTCAGACTATTGGCATTAAAAAGTAATGTGAAAATAAGGTAACAAAGTATTTGATGGTTGATGAGGTCTAGACTTCTTAGTTATGTTGTGTATGAATCCACAAACACCAGATTTTGGAAAGCGAGTTCTCACTAAATGGACTGGGTGCTTTTAAAATTCCAGTGTTGACTGAAATCAGTTAATTTCCCCATAACATTCTTGTTTCTGCTAGAGTTACTTCGCTGATAGTTTTTTTTAAATTTAAACTTAGGTACTTTTTATAAGTCTGGATTTTCAAATTTTGTAGACAGGCGATCCAAAACCAGGCGTGAAGTTTAGGAAACCAGGACCTCTGCCTTGGCTTCCTCCTTCTGTCACCTCCCGGAGCTTGCTGCAGGCACTAGGAATATGACTGAGAAGGCCCTCTGATTCGGAGCTTAGTGGCACATGAGATGACAGATCTAAAGTGACCGTGCTACCAACACCACAAGGTGGGTCACCTCTTTCATGTTGGGTACAATATGGTTCTGAATTGCCTTGTTCTTAGTTTTGAATTGGACAGTTTAGTTGCTTGTAAGAGCTACATATTATCCCATCTTTTAAATGCTCTTTGCATTTCCCTCTGGTATTTTTAGTTATATGTGTTTTATTCTTGTTACTAATGTAATAAATTTATTGTAAATATTCAACATGAGAGAAATACAATGTAAAAAATGAATGCGTTCAGCAATCTCATTGTAGCAGATGCTGTTGGTGGCCCCATCCACAACCACTCAGACTTGTCAGTTTCATACGCTTGTCAGTTTCATGTATCACTACCAACACCAGAAAGTTCTTGCCTGTGGACTTTGCTTGAGGGCCCACTCTACCTGTGTTTGGGATGGTTGGAAGTGCTGGGGAATGAGTAACCCTTGGGATCCCTCGACCAGTGACTGACAGGATGCGTGAGTAAATATCTCAGCCTCCTTGCCTCTTGGTTGGGATAACTGAAAATAGTGAATGTTCTGCAGTCTCTCCCGGCATTCCCTGTTGGAATTAAGATGAAGTTGCCCACAGTAGCAACTTGCTTGAAAACACACTTTCTAATGGCTTCCTTCCTTTCCTGGTATTACATCTCCACTCCCCTACTGAGGTTTCCAGGTATCACTTCCCAAATGAACCACTTGTACTTGTTCCTTCTGGGAGGACCTAACCTAAGGTACCCGTCATCCAGGGATGACACCATGGCTTTAAATTCTCACTCTTCTCATGTGGATGTGAAGAAACTACACTGTTGTAGGGACTTTCTTGAGTGCTATTAGGCTGGAAATTTAAACAGAGATCCTGTTCATTATTTAGGAACTGAGTCAGATTGCCTGTTCCCTCTAGACAGTCACTTATCTGGGTTTCTCCAACTTGGCACCACTGACATTTAGAGCTGGATAACTTTGTTGCGGGAGCTGTCTTGTGCATTGTAGGACGTTTAGCGGCGTCCCTAGTTTCTATCCACTAGATGTCAGGAGCATCCCTGACCTGAGTTATGACAATCCCAAATATTTTTAGACATGGCCAAAAGTCCCTGGGGGCCAGAGTTGGCCCCAGCTGAGGACCACTGAGTTAGATCCAAGTTTATGTGGGTCTAATGTGGCAAGTTTGTTTAGGGTACTTAAAGGCTTTCTGATCACCCAACGGGAAGGAAAGGACAGATTGAGGATGACCTGAAAAAAATCTTTGTGGTTATCCCCTTGCATTGGAGCTACCTCCTCCCAATAAAATACATATAAAAGGTATATATTAGAAGAATTTTTGTATGGCAGTAAGGGTTCTTGGGTGGTGATACTTAGTCTGAGAGAAGTTAACATCTTTAGAGAAGGTGGCAGCTGGCTGGTGTCCTGAAGTAACTTGGGAAGTTACCACTGAATTTTGCAGAATGCCCAGTGGATGCAATTCTTCAGTAAGAGGGAGTTCATGAAGACCTGGGAATTCCTGCTTTCAGTATGCAGGTAGATAAAGAGCATTTGATGTTTCCACCTGCTGCTCTTCTGGTTTGGTGTAGGGGAAACCCAATCCCAGATGCAGATGGGAAGCCAAGAATTCTTTCCACAACAAGAGTCAATCCAGTCACATCCTAGAGCGACATAGGGTGGGAATCGAACAAGTATTTGACATACTTTGTTTTCACGCTAGGTGTGAAAAGATAAGACTGTCCAATGCCAGGGAAATGGTTAGGGAAAAGAGATAGGGGACCAGGAAGCAAGGCCTGCCTAATTCTCAGTAACAGGCAATGATATCCCTTGTTGGAAATGTCATTGCAAACTGCCTGCCAAACACAGCGCTGGGTGAACAGTGGTGCTGGCCTGTGGAAATGCTTCCTCTGCCCGTTCCCTAGAACAAATGAGAACAATGGCCATCTTTAAACAGTTCCAGTGATGTGCCAGGCACCGTGTTAAATCAGCCCTGTGTGTGTAAATTCCATTTAACCCTCACAACATCTCTCTGTGGTGGGTACTTGCTATGGACTGAAAGTCTGCACCCCTCAAATTCATATCTTGAAGCCCCAACCTCCAAGGTAATGGTATTTGGAGGTGGGGCCTTTAGGAGGTGATTAGGTTTAGATGAGGGTGGTCATGAGGGTGGATCCCCCACTGATGGGATTAGTGTCCTTATAAGAAGAGGAAGGGACCAGAGCCCTCTCTCTCTCCACCATGTGAGGACACAGTGGAGAGGGGACATCTGCAAGCCAGGAAAAGCAACCTCTCCAGAACCCGCCTCTGCTAGCACCCTGATCTCAGGTTTCCAGTCTCCAAAACTGTGACAAATAAATTTGTTGTTTAAACCGCCTGGCTTATGGTATTTTGTCATGGCAACCAGAGCAAATACAGTACTATTATCATCCCATTTTACAAATGAAAAAAGAGGTTCAAAAAGACCGAGTCACCTGTCCTGGTTCACCCAGCTAGTGAGCAGCAGAGTAGGTTTGGTTGTGGCCTGTGTGATTCTGTCCTTGTCAACCTGCAGGTTCCCATCTCCTGGGTGGCTGAGGGTATAAATCCCTGCTTTTGGCTGAAACCTTAGTGACAGGGCCCTCTTGTCTCATCCATCACCCATGCCTGGCCTTTGACCCTTCCTCAGTGATCCAGGCCTCAATTTTCCTGTGTGCTTCCTCTTGACTTCACACAGTTGTCCAATTTGGGGAGTAGCTATATTAACCTGCTCTGTTCAAAATCACTCTAAGGCCCTTGCACGGGCCTCTGTTCCCTCCTCTCTTGCCCTTCCCCCATGAACCCCCTCTCTCCTGGTGACTTGTTCAAGTGCCACTGGCAGACTCTCTGCTCTGAGAAGGCAGTTCTCTACCTCTCAAGACTATGCTCTCTCGTCTTGAGGCTGCTTTTATTCACTCTGAGCAGACTGAGGCCTGGCCTGGCCCTTAGAAGGTGGATTGCCATATCTTTGCATGTGTTGTCTGTGTTTGCCTTACTTCTTTGGTGAGCTCAGTACTGGAACCCCTGTGTATTGTCACTCAATGAGGCTGAAGCAGAATTCTGAGGAGAAGGGCTCAACTGGGTAACTTTTATGACTGAGGAAAGATGGTGTGTGTGTGTGTGTGTGTGTGTGTGTGTGTGTGTGTGTGTGTGCATCTGTGTGTTGCTTCAGGGGTGCTATTGGCAGAGAGGGAATGGTGCTATTCTGGATGTATCTATGTTTGTGCTGACATTTCATGTTTGTAAAACCTCACAGCTTGATGTGTTGATCCAATAAAATCATCCGGGTAGTGAAATAAAAATACCCAGAAGATTGGTGGGCAGGAGAGCTGAGTGTGTGTGAAAGACACCAGGAAACTCTTCTTGTCACCCAAAGCATTGCTAGAAGGAAAAAAACAAACAAACAGTCAAGGAAAGAAGACCTAGCAGGCGATAGGGGGATGGCGGTCCTGAGTTTGCCTTGGGCCTCTCATGACAGGCTTTTGTCTTGTTAGAGCTGATTGGCACAGAACTTATTAAGACATTTAGAAGTGTTCATTCCTTGGACTATTTGGGACATTATACCAAATTCTTCTGGTGGGCTTTTGAAAGGACTCTATTATGTCATTTTGGCTTGGGACCCAGGAAATGAGTTGGCACTCTTCAAAGTTGATAAAACATCATCTGTCATAGAATTTGCAGGTGTGACTCAGTTCCTGCACTAAAATATACAATAGGAGGCCAGGGCTGAGGAGCCAGCCCTTTGGCAGGCGTAACGAGCATGCTCTGAGCAGTCTGGAATCTCCTGTGTGCTGTCTAGGTTTGAAGTGACTTATTTGTGGGAGGATCAGACCTGCTACCCTCAGCACCATGCAGGCCACTCTTGCCCCTGGGAAGTGCAGGAGAACCCCCTGTTGTTTCCCTGGGGATGGTTGCAGGTTACCCTACGGATGTGCTTTGACATCACACATGACTTTCATCTTCCTAAAGAGGGGAATTTCGTTGACAGGCTCATGGCACTGGTGGTGGCCACACTGGCCAAAATCTGAGTCTTTTTTCTAGATGAGGTGGGTTCCAGGAGTGACTGGGAATATTAAAGTGGAGTGCTCTTGTGTTCAGAACCTCACCTCCCCAAACCATGTGTTGCCTACAGGATCTGCCCCCCAGGGAAAAATAAGCAGGCTGATTTTTGCCCCTTGGATGAAGGGCTCCCACCTTGGCCTGTCTCCCCCAGCCTTTCTCTTGTATGAAATTCCTTTTCTTTTTTTTTTGCGGAACGTGGGCCGCTCACTGCTGTGGCCTCTCCCGTTGCGGAGCACAGGCTCCGGACGCGCAGGCTCAGCAGCCATGGCTCACGGGCCCAGCCGCTTCGCAGCATGTGGGATCTTCCCGCACCGGGGCACGAACCCGTGTCCCCTGCATCGGCAGGTGGACTCTCAACCACTACGCCACCAGGGAAGCCCTGAAATTCCTTTTGAAAATGATGATGTGTTCATACTTCGGGTAGAACAGTGATTTTTCAATCTTTTTGGTCACAGGACCTCTTTATACTTCTAAATTATTGAGGACTCCACAGAACTTTTGTTTCAGTTGGTTATATCTGTTGACATTTATCATGACAGGGGTCAGCAAACTGTGGCCCATGGGCCAAATCTAGCCCATGACTGTTGTTTGTAAATAAAGTTTTGGTGGAACACAGCCAAATGCATTTGTTTATGTATTGTCTACGGTTCTTTAACGCTCTAATGGTAGAGTTGATTAGTTGTACTAGAGACTGGCTGGTGAAGCCTAAAATATTTATTATCTGTACCTTTATAGGAGAAGTTTACTGATGGCTAATATAAAAAGTAAAATGAGAAATGTTTAAATATTTATTTATTAATTTAAAAAGTCAGTAATAAAACCATTACAAGAAAACAGACAACTTTTTTTAATTGAAAAATGTCCATACTTTCCAAAATATAATAAAACAAAAAATATTTAGTGAGACTCAGAGTGGCGTTGTTTTCCATTTCTGCAAATTCCTTTGATGTTTTGCTTAATAGGGACAGCTCAGTTCTCATCTGCTTGCATTTAATCTGTTGTGGTATGTTGCTTTGTTTGAAGTGGGTGAAGAAAATCCAGCCCCGTAAAGGTATGTAGTTAGAAAAGGGAGGGGTATCTTAGTAGTCATTTCAGATATTTATGGATGTTTCCCTTTGACTACAACAAATCTTGACAAGTGGTAATTTCTAGAAGGCTGCATGTAGAATCTGAAACCATAGCAATGAAAATTTCATACTCTGTTATGTTAAAATCCACTGGTCTAAATTGTACTTTGAATGGTTCTTATACCCATGTAAGATTTTTGTAACATCATGCATTAATTATTTTGAAAATATTAGTTCACTGAGTTATTCATATCTTCCAAATGTTGACATATTTCATTTTGTGTCATATCAAAACATCACATTTGTTAATATCCCCATCGAGCTCATTAGAAGAGTCTTTAAGCTGTCAAACGCATGATGGTGCATACAGTTTTCCAAAATTCTAATTTTTGCTTGAAAGCTCAAATTTTATACTTGACATCAAACTCTGCCAGTTGTTTTGCTTGTCGGGATCTGCTCATTTCATTCATTTTCAAGAAAATGTCTGCCAAATACTCAAATCTGTATAACCATAGTTTGTCTGTCAGTCAGCTAAAGTGGTGTCCCATTTAAAAAAGGACTAATTCAGTTTTCAGCTCTGACAATTGCACAAGAGCATTTCCCAGAGACAACCATTCAATAAGCAGAAGTGCTTTATGTATATTTTTTATATATTCACACAGCATGTTATATAAAAAAATATATATATATTCAAAGGTTGCAATTAATAAAGTTAATATTTCTTACAGCTTCATAGAGGACATTTTTAAAGTAAAACTGTTTCTTCTTTCTTGTGAGTACGTGGTGGGAAAGACATACAGTACGAGGCCACTGCCTTGACATATGCTAAGGCACCAGCAGTTTTACCCTCCCCCTCATTGCTTTTGGATCATCCGTGTGAATGTCCAAATAGTGAAGAAGACAAATAACATCTTACTATTATTATGAACATAGATTTGACCTTGTGGATCTTTTTTTATTGAAGTATAGTTGATTTACAATGTTGTGTTAATTTCCGCTGTACAGCGAAGTGATTCAGTTTTATACACACACACACACACACACACACACACACACACACACACACATGTTCTTTGGTGGGAATGTAAGTTGGTGCAGCCACTATGGAAAACATTATGGGGGTTCTTCAAAAATCTAAAAATAGAACTATCATATGATCCAGCAATCCCGCTCCTGGGAGTATATCTGGACAAAACTCTAACTCAAAAAGATACCTGCACCTCTATGTTCATGACAGCACTATTCACAATAGCCGAGACATGGAAACAACCTAAATGTCCATCAATAGATGAATGGATAAAGAAGATGTGGGTCTTTGAAAGTGTGTCCATGGGCCACTCTTGGAGAACCTGCTGAGGTAGAAAGGGAACAAATTGAGTTAAATTCTGCTGGTTCTAGGAGATGCCATGTGGGGAAAGGGTGATTAAGTCTTGTTGGGAAAATGCAATGTATTCTATGACAGTGTTGGGATTTCCCAGTGCTCATTAGCTTTTAAATGCTCTGAGAAGTCCTCGAGAAAATAAATGTCTTTGAACTTGGGATTTTTCAAACTCGTTTGGGCAAAACATCCTTTTCACTTTTTCAATATATGTGAATACCCTTTGGGAAACCATGGCTTTCAGGGTGTATACGTGGCTGTTGGGATCCCTGAAAGCAGGCTGTGATGGGCTGAGAAGTGATGTGTCGGGGGAGGGCTCGGAGAATAGGCGGACCCTGGCCTGAGACCACCCCTGGGGCATCTTTTCTTCGTTCCTGGGCTGAGTTCCTGACCACAAAGCCAGTGACTGAGCCCTTGGAAAGTATGCAATAGTGTAATCCTCCCACCCATGTGCCTACTCCTTGCAGAGGATGCCAGCAGATCTGCATTTTTCACATTGCTGGGTAGATTTTGAAGAGCTGAGCCAGGCAGAAAGGCCCAGACGTCTGCCCTGAAGGGGGCAGGTATGTCTCAGGGGTGCTTAGCAGTGAGGGGTTTATTTCTCTCTTCCAGCCCCGTTTGTGTTTACGGGTCTAGAACCTCAGCCACCTGGCCCTAGGGTTCTTGTGATAATTGGGTGCAGCCCCTTTTTAACTGTGACAGGCTGGGGACTCCGAGATGGCACAGGACTTTCTAGGGGCCATTCTCCTGAGGATTTACTCTGTACAGCCCATCCTCTGAGAAGAAAATTCCCCGTCTAAGGAAAAATACTGAGTGTGATGATTCATCCTCAGTGAAGTTGAACTTCTGAAGTTTCTTCCTCAGTTGCACTTCCTTCCCTCCTGACAAATACCTCCTGTCAATTTGTATACACACCCCTTGGTTGTGGCTTCCCCAAACTGTCCCAAGGCTCTGTGCCTGCATAGTTTAAACAGATTTGTGTCATGGTTTTTCCTACAGATAATGACAAATCTGCAAAGGGAGTGTGTGCTCTTTCTGTACAAAGTCTTTCCAAACACCCACCCAGATATTCCATCCTGTCCATGGGTCTCCTCTCTGGTTGATGCCACCAAGGTTGTGGTGTAATTCTGGGCAATCACTTCAAGAGCCTTTTGTTGGGCATCCACTGTGGGCAAAGTGCTCCCCAAGGTGTGTGTGTGTTTGGCATTGGACTCATTCAAACCAAAGATTCTGTTGCTTAAAAAATACACTGAAAATCACCAGGTAGCATGTCTGCTAAGGCTCCTCCCATCTCTAAATGTATCCCACACTTCTTGGTAACCTCAACTTCCTGATGTTTTCCGGGTATTTTCTTATGATTCTCAAGCATTTGGCCTTTGTCCATACTCAGTGACAAGCTTCTAGAGGGCAGGGAGCTTCTATACACTTTGACTGTTGTTAAAACACCCAGCAGGGGTGTGAACACAGGCCTTCCATAACTGCCGCTGGGGTGCTGCCACCAGTGCTCTGAGCAGGCTTCTGAGTTCCCACCGTTTCCCTCTCTCTGAAAACTGGCCAGTGGGCACCTAAAGGGTTTGATGAAAATGACACTGAACTGGGCAGGAGACCTGGGTTCAAATTCTGCTTGCCATTCCCTAGCCCTGGGACTGGGGCCATTCACACAGACTCTCTTTTTCTTGGTTTCGTTTTCAGTGAAATAAGGGAGCTTTTTTTAAAAGCCATGTTTCCCAAGTGTGACCACAGAGAACTAAGATGACAACAGGGTGTCCAGACACATTATGAAGACATAATGTCTTGTATATATGTAATTTATTATTAAAGTGTTACTGAGTTCATAGTGCCTGTTAATGGCAAGTGTAATAAAGACTAACATTTATTAAATGCTTGCTAGTTGTGAATTATGTGTGAGTGCCTGTCTCAGGTTGGACTTTCAAGCCCAGAGAAAAGAATTTGTATGCAGGAGACTCATGTAGGATTTCTCTGAGAACGGACGAAGCAGGGCAGAGGAAGAGAAGAAACCAGGCAGGGGTGTGATTTTAGGTGAAGCCCCAGTCTCAGCCTGATCACGTAGGGGGCTCTGGAGTGTAAGTTACATTGTGGAGTTTGTCCTCACTGATGGCAAGGGAACTGGGCTTTCATATACCAACCCCGGTCCACTGCGGGCTCAGGGCCACCTCAGTGGGGTGATGGTGGTGCTGGGGGCTGTGAACTCCCAGGTGCTTCTGGCTTTTTGTGTCACATCACAGAGCAGCCTTGGTAGCCTTCAAACAGTTTTCTGATGAGAGTTAGAAAGAAGATGAAGGGAAAAAGCCCAAGAAACCATGTGAATGCTCTGATGGTTCTGGTGGAGTGTTCACAGGGCCTGCTTGCTCATTCTCAGCTCACTCAAACTGACAAAAGAAATTTTCACATATTGAGATATAGGGAAGTCATTCTGGCTTATCCATGAATTAACCTGAATTTTACACTAACTAAAATAGCCTGTTTATGGCCTATCAAACACACATTGTACATGTGCTTTAATTATTAGAGAAAAGCACACACTGACCAAAAATAAAGAATGTCCATGTTAAAAATAAAGATTAAATGCCTGTCTTCCTGGGATGCCAATGCTGGTACTCCTTTAACGATAAGACACCCTCCGCAGGTGCAAGGCCATGCTGACTTGCTATGTACATGCTCTGGTCTGTTCTTTTTTATTTTTTTTTTGAAACCTTGAAGAAATGTATCCCTGACTTTAATGTTCTTTGCTCTGACAAGGTATAAAACTGTGCTGGAAACCATGCTTCTCTGGGACAGTTCCTCTGAGTAATCTGGGCAGTGGGCATCCAGGCTAGCCCTCAGTTTGGCTCAAATAAAACTCTTTTCTATTTCTTATTCTTGATTGTTTATTGCTTATTTTCATTGACAAATCCTTCCAACAACCTTGGGAAGTAAGTAGTATTGTCTCCATTTTACAGGAAACTGAGGCACGGAGAAGTTAACTTGCCTATGGTCACATAGCTAGTAAGTGGCAGACCCAAGATTCAAAGCAAGAAGCCCATGCTTTTACCACCATACTGCATGGTGCTTCCCCAAATACAGCAGCTGTCATGTGTGTAATCGAGAATATTTGGGGAAAGAGTGAACAAAATATTGGAGGGTCTGTGTGGCAGTCTAACGTTCGATGACATCATGAGCTCTTGCCAGTTTGTGCTCTGATTTCAAAGCAATTTCAGGGGCAATTTGGATTTCAATTATTTTCTGTCTTAACAATCATTCTGACTGAAGCAATTTAAATCAAAATCATAAAGGTCCAACCGTAGTTGGTTAATAGCTACGAAAACAATGGCCAGAGGTGAAAGATTTTTAAAGAACTACAAGGCATTTCTGTTGGCAGAATAATTGAGAGATGGCTGTTTGGGCGGGAAGCAAGGTGATCTAGATTTCTAGTTTCAGTAAAATTACTTAACTGACAACATATGGTTCCCAATCACTGTAGCAGACCAGGGAGGTGTCTTTTAAGTGGGGAACACGTGGAATGGTGCAAGATGGAAGATTCCTTACTATGGCAAAGAGAAAAGGTTGTCTTCTAATCACTGTTAAATTCTTGGCATTAATTGTCTCTTTCCTCCCTGTAATCCTGTGTTCCTGAGGACAGTGACACAAAGTTCCCATCATGGGTCACTTTGAGACTTCCATGGGCGGTGAAGCACTCTATAACTGTGCCGTGCGCAATACAGTCAATTGTTGAGGGCGCTCGGGGGAAGTCTTGACCTAGACTCACAGTGGTTCTCAATCAGGGACAGTATCCTTGCCCTCCCCAAGGGTTCTTGGAAATATGGGAGGGATCACAGTGAATAGGTTGTCTCATGGTGAGTGTATGTGAGCTACTGGAATTTAGTTCCCAGGGGACTAGTGGTGCGAAATATCCCGCAATGCACAGGACAGGCCCACTTGAGGAAGAAGTCTCACTCGAATGCTAATGACACCAACACTGAGAAACTCTGGGAGAAGTGATTTGAAGAAAGTGAATCATCTTCAAGTAGGAGACACCATGGCCTCTGAAATGACTTACACTTTTCCATGTACCTCTGGAAGACCACATGTGAAATTAGATGGAGACCAAGCATCTCAGCAGTTAAGGCTGCTCAGGATGGACTTGTCCTTGTCTTTGGTAGTGAGCTCCCCAACACTGGAGGTATTCAAGAAGAGGCCTGTTGACCTCATGGAAGGGATATTGTGAAAGGGTTATCCAGCCTGAAGAAGAGGATGGATTAGATGATCCCTGAGAGGTATCCTAGTACCAAGATACAAGGATTCTTCTTATGGTTTATTCTCAGAATTCCAGGTGAGACTTGGGAAGAAAGGAGTTAAAACTGAAAATCCCCCTGCATATGTGTGAGGTCTAGTCTGAGAAATAATGATGGACTGAAAGAACATGAGTCTAGTATTAAGAGATAAAGGAAAAAGCACATTGTGTTGGAAAGACCTCTGGGTGAGGAGTCAGCCAGCCCTGATTCCTGTCTCCGCTGGGATCTCGCTGGTGAGTGTGGTGCTGGGAGGATCACATTTTCTTTGCATCTGTCAGGTGATGGCTGTCAGTGGTTCAAAGCTCAGAATCTGTGATTCTATAGTTTAGGGGTAGACCCGTGTTCTTTTTTTTTTTTTTTAATGTGGACCATTTTAAAAGTCTTTATTGAATTTGTTACAATGTTGCTTCTGTTTTAGGCTTTGGTTTTTTGGCCACAAGGCAAGTGGGATCTTAGCGCCCGGACCAGGGATCAAACCTGCGCCCCCTTCATTGGAAGGTGAAGTCTTAACCACTGGACCACCAGGGAAGTCCTCTAGACCATGTTCTTTGACATAATTCTACTGTGGCCTTAGGTAAGTACTTTATGATTCTTTCCCAATATGTGAAATAAAAATAAATGTCTATTTTTTTTTCTAATTCATAAGGAAATAGAATCAAGTAAGCTTGACAGCCAGAATACCTACCTTAAAAGTAGAAAGGATGGTAAAGTAAGTGTCATTTTGACATTTTCCTTCTCTAACACCACCTAAACGTTCTAGTACCAGTGGGTAAATGGGTCTCAATAAGTTGTTTGCATCCTTCACAAATCCTTGATACCCTTCTTTTTGGAGTCCCGTGCTTCATCATAGCGAACATATTATAATATTCTCACATCCCCATTAAATAAATTTACATATAACAGTATGTTTTTCATTCTGATAAAATGTTTTATAAGCATTTAATTAAATTATACTGAGTTTCATATTTTGGAGATGATGAACTTGTTTTTTCTTGATCTCAAACCTTCTTGGTAGGCCCTTTAAAAACTCAGAGCTACTTGTCACTGTAACTAATAATGCTTGGTAAATGTCTTTAGAGAAAAGACTTAGGTCAGTTGGTAAAAAGAAAAAAATTCCTTTCTCAGAGCCTCCCTCTATGCTCCAATAGGCTAGCCCTTTTATTTATTTATGTTTTATAGCATTTTTTAAAATATCTATTTATTTATTTGGCTGTGCCGGGTCTTAGTTGTGGCACGTGGGATCTTCGTTGCCACATGTGGGATCTTTTAGTTGCGCCATTCGGGATCTTTAGTTGTGGCATGGGGATCTTTTAGTTGCGGCTTGCGGGATCTAGTTCCCTGACCAGGGATTGAACCCAGGCCCCTGGAACTGGGAGTGTGGAGTCTTAACCACTGGACCACCAGGGAAGTCCTGGTTAGCACTTTTAGGTCAAGATGCATCTGGGCACAGGAAAGGAGGACATGGGGAGGCCATTGGTAATGGCCAAATGCCTGCAGCTAATTTGTAGGTACCTGTGAAAAGTAGTGAATGTGCATGCATGTGTGTGTGTGGTAGTGAGAGTGACAGATGAGAGCCCTGAGGGGTAAAGGGTTATGGGAGAAAGGACAGCACAGGGTCAATGGTAGGGCATGGTAAGCAGAGTTCTGAGACGGCTCTCAAAATACCCACCTCCTGGAGTACACAGCCTGTATAATCCCTCTCCCCCTGCCCCCAGTTGAGTGTGTGAACATGATGAGATTTCACTCCTGTGGTTAATGTCATATGGCGAAGGTGAATGGATTTTGTAGATTTAATTAAGGCCCTTAATCAGCTGACTTTACATTATCAAAGGGGAGATGATCCTGGGTGGGCCTGACCTAATCAGGCGAACACTTTAAAAGGAGGTCTGGAGGTCAGAGATGGAAGAGGTTAGAGATACTCTCCTGTTGGCCTTTGTTATGGACTGAATGCTTGTGCCCCACCCCTCTCCCCAGTCGTATGTTGAAGCCTTGACCCTTAATATGATGGTTTTAGAGCGAGGGTCTTTGGGAGGTCATTAGGGTTAGATGAGGTTGTGAGGGTGGGGCCCTCATGATGAGATTAGTGCCCTTATAAGTAGAGGCACCAGAGAGCTTTCTCTCTGTGTCTCTCCCTCCCCGCCTCCCCACCCCGAGCACATGCATGTGCAAAGGTCACGTGAGCCCACAGTGAGGAGGTGGCTGTCTGCAACCCAGCTGGAGAGCTCTCACCAGAACTCGACCATGCTGACACCCTGATCTCGGACCTCCAGCACTGTGAGAAAATAACTTTCTGTTGTTTAAGCCACCCAGTCTGTGGTATTTTGTTATGGTAACCTGAGTAGATTCATTTAGCCTTGAACAAGCAAACTACCATGTTATCAGAGGGCCATGCAGCAGGACTAGCAGGTCTTTAGAAGCTGAGAGCCTCAGTTCTACAAATGCAGGGGGCTGAATTCTGCCAACAACCAGTGAGCTTGGACAGGAACCCTGAGGTCCAGCTGAAAATGCAACCTTGTGAGATCCTGGGCAGAGAACCTAGCTAAGCCATGCCCAGGCTCCTGACCCATGGAACTGACAGATAATAAATGGGTGTGGTTTGAAGCCACTAAGTGTGTGGTGATTTGTCGCATAGCATAGAAGACTGAGGCATACTGCCTGTTGGAGGGCTGCCTTTGCTCAGGACAAGACAAAGTTGGGGGGGCGGTAACCTGTTTTCCATCACTTTCCTTCTTAGTGTCACTCAGCTGAATTTTTGCACCTGTATGATTCACAATATATTTCTCTCAGGAAAAGTGAGGAGAGTCTCTGTATTGGCTTCAGTATTAAAGGTCCAGCTAACCATGGACTCCATGTGTGATGGAATTTCTGTGCTGAAGCACTTTGCAAGTTTTCCTTGGAAGGTAGCTCAGGATGGATTTAAGAGAATGAGAAGCTTTTATCGGCCATGGCTTCAAGGAAAGAAGCAGTGCCATAGGAGACCAATAATTCCTTTCCGGATAATATTTCCCATTCTTCTCTCCTGTTGCTGACAGTTGCTCTTTATTTGTTCTCAAATGAATTCTACCAGTCGGCCCGCAGCTGGAAGTGTGTTTGGTCACCAGGAGGTTCTCTGCCCTGCATTCCTCCTGGAGAGATGAAAAAACTGGAAACTCACCCTGTTACTCTCGAGTTTCCTGCCTTTTTTGACTCAGCATTAAGTGGAAAGAAAGTTGAGTTTTGATAGAAAAAAAATCTCTCGGACTCTCTCCCCTTTCAGGTTAGAGGAAGAAAATGCATCCACAAACTGGAGCCCTGGTGGGCGTGAATTGCACAGTTTCGAGGAAACTTGATATTGTGTCTTTGACATCACGTTGCACTTGATTAAGGGCCGTTTCATCCTGCTGATGGAGTCTCTTTCCCCCATGACCCAGGTCCCCTCCATAATCCCTCTCTCAAAGCCTTTTCCTTTTCATTATGTGGTCGTAATTATTTCTCTGTCGAGCACATAACCTAACACCTCTCGGTGCACAGTGCCAAGGTTTGAAACCATAATAAGTGGAATGCTCACCTTTGAAGCCATTACTTCAATCATTAGAACAAAGTTTATTCCTCAAGAGGACATTAACATTTGAAAATGTGTCAACCAGAGTAAGAAATTCATCACGATCATGGACTACCTGCCAACTGGTTAAAATGCAATATTCCAATTTTCCTGGATTTTTTCAACGATCTAACATCTGACATTAGTTTACGTTTTTAAGTTGTCTTTGTTCAGTTCCTGGTAAGTTGTTTGTGAAGGTCAAAGAAGTTGATTTTTAAACACCAAACTAGGAAAGAAATGCAGCCAGAAGAAGGCAAAGGGATCCACTGAGCGTATCAGGGCTGATGGGAGAGACTTCCCAGTCCAGGAAGCCATTTCCATCCTAGTGGGACTCAAAGCGGACAATGGCCTCTGCGTTTGGGCACCTATAATTTTAAACAAAAATGAGTCTGGTTGCTGTGCTGAATTCCTTAGAAGACTTTAATGAGATTATCTCTGAAGTTCAATTGGTAAGGAGTAAAGGACAAATATTCCACTTCTGCCTAGCAAAAAGCCACATTTCATCATTTAATAGCATTGAAACCATTAGTTGAAAACATCTAGCAAAACAGTGTAGGTTGGAAAGTAAAAATATAAACTCCCCTAGATGTGGAACGTGGAGGTTAGTAATACGTTAACCCAGTGATTTTCTGGACGGTCTTTGTCATCAAAGTAGCACCACTTCTTTCTAAAGCTCAGGGAGGGAACCAGCAAAGTGAAATGGTGCAATTAGAGTGACCTTAACCGTTCACCCTGCAGCTTCGGGGATGTATTAAAACTGGGGAATATTTTTGGTAGGGTATTCCATAGCTCCTTGCCTGTGGATCCAAATCTCTTCCTGTTATCTAATGCTGCATGACGAACCACCCAAACTTCAGTGGCTTGAAACAATAATATTTATTTTGCTTATGAATTTGGGCAATGGGGACTTTTGGGAAGTCAACTGGGGTAGTTTGAAGGCTGGGGTTAGAATCATCTGAAGGTCATTCCCTCCGATATCTGGGGATTAATCCTGGGAAGATTAAAACAGCGGGGGCTAGCACAGTTGGAGTTCCTTGGGCATCTTTCTGTTTCCATGTGTCCCCTCCAGCTTGGTGGCTTCAGAGTAGCCAGCCTTCTTATATGTCAGCTCAGCATCCCAAGGTCTACATTCTAACAGAGAGCTAGGCTATGGTCAACAATACTACACTGTACACTTAAACTTTTGTTAAGAGGGTAGATTTCATGTTGTGTTCTTATCACAATAAAATAAAATTTAAAAAGAGAGAGAGAGAGTGCCAGGGAGAAGCTATATCACCATTTGTGACCCTGTCTTGGAAGATATGCTGCATCACTTCCACTGCCTTCTGTTTATTAGATGCGAGTTGCTAAGCTGGCCCACATCCAAAGGCGGTGGAATTCCACTTCACTTTTTTTTTTTTTTTTTTTTTGCGATACGTGGGGCTCTCACTGTTGTGGCCTCTCCTGTTGTGGAGCACAGGCTCCGGATGCGCAGGCTCAGCAGCCATGGCTCATGGGCCCAGCCACTCCACAGCATGTGGGATCTTCCCAGACCGGAGCACGAACCCGTGTCCCCTGCATTGGCAGGTGGACTCTCAACCACTGCGCCACCAGGGAAGCCCTCCACTCCACTTTTGATGGTGTCAAAGAATTTGCAGACATATTTAAAAGCACTGCAAATCACTAAAATGTTTTCGAGCATCTCTGCCAGCATCTCTGGAGGCACAGTTGGTGATAAAGAGACACATGAGCCACGGCCCTACCCTCATCTAGGTGCATCTCAGCCTGGATGTAAGGTCATACCAAGTAAGATGACAGTAGAGTAGGAAAAAATGATGAAACACATATAGGAACATTATCTCTAAAAGAGATTAATTACTGAACAAAGTCAAAGACAGAGCTAGGAAATCTGAGGCTCTTGAGATGATTTCTCACTGGGCTGAGGAGGTCTGGGAAGGTAGCTGTGAACTTGGAAGCTGCAAGTAGTAGTACATTTACAAAACTCTTTCACATGCTGTGTAGTCACATGGTAAGTGCATTTGATTTATATGCCGACTTTAAACCTACCCCCCTCCTAGGATGAGACCTGTGGTGCAGGGCATGAGAAGTAGGTAGCTTCATGGCACTATGGAGACCCTGACAGGAAGTGCCAGCTTGGAAAGACAGGAAGTGGGGGGCAAGTTCTTTTCTATGCTTTCAAAAGCTATGTGCCCATGAGTCTGACCAAGCCAGGTGTAGATTCACAGCCAGCAGATATTCATTTTAAAAAAATTAAAAAGAAATTTTTTTTATTGAAGTACAGTTGATTTACAATGTTGTGTTCATTTCTGCTGTACAGCAAAGTGATTCAGAGACATATATATCTGTATCTGTATACACATATATATTCTTTTTCTTATTCTTTTCCATTAGGTTTATCACAGGATAATGAATATAGTTCCCTGTGCTATACAGTAGGACCTTCTTATCTATCCATCCTATATAGAATAGTTTGCATCTGCTAACCTCAAACTCCCAATCCTTCCCTCCCCCACCCCCCTCCCTCTTGGCAACCACAAGTCTGTTCTTTAAGTCTGTGAGTCTGTTTCTGTTTTGTAGATAAGTTCATCTGTGTCATATTTTAGATACCACATATAAGTGATAGCATATATTTGTCTTTCTCTGTCTGACTTACTTCATTTACTATGATAATCTCTAGTTCCATCCATGTTACTGCAAATGGCATTATTTCATTCTTTTTTATGGCTGAGTAGTATTCCATTGTATATATGTACCACATTTTCTTTATCCATTCATCTGTTGATGGACATTTAGGTTGTTTCCATGTCAAAGCCAGCAAATACTGATCAAAGTGCTTTGCCCTGTGCTAGATGTTTTTACATACATTTTGTCATTTAATCATCAGAACAGCAAACAGATACATTAACATGTAATAACGTTTCAGAGACTTAATTTTAAGGAAGAATGGAGTAAATACCACAGGCAAGCAGGAAAGCTTTAGGAAACCTAATTCTCATTTACCCTAGGGCAACAGTCCTCAATTCTTAGTTGGGGTGATTTTGTACCCTCCTGGGGGACGTTTGGCAATGTCTGGAAACAGTTTTGGTTGTCACAACTGTGGGGACGGGTGAGGGGGAAGAAAGGGAGGTTTCTATGGGCATCTAGTGGGCAGAGGTCAGGTTGCTGCTAAATGTTCTACAATGCACAGGACAGTACCCCACAACAAAGCATTATCTGGTCCCAAATGTCAATAGAAATGAGAAAACCTGACCTAGAGATTTGATAGTATCTAAAAAGCAGATTACTATAAATACTCATGAAATCTCATGCCTTCATCTACATATAAACTTTGCTTTTATTTTCTTAAATTTAGCTGTTTTTCAACTCTTAGTGTGCAAAGAATAACTGTTCAGATCTATATACATAAGACCATGTAGATATGCTCAGTGAATGTTTTAAGAGTTTTCCCAAGGGTAATTTCCTTGATATTTTTGCCTAATTGTTGATTCGAGGACCTCACTTACGTTTACAGTAACCTGGGAGTTAGCCAGGGCAGAGTATAGTATCTCCATTTCATTGATGAAGAAACTGTGACTTGAAGAGGAAAAAATGACTTGCTTAAGATCCTCACAGCTGGTAAATAATTAAGCTTGGATCTCTCTCTTTTTATTCTGCTGTTCTTTCAGTTCATCTACACATGGATATTCAATAATTTAACTGACATTTGTCCAGGCCCTGTGTTATGTATTGTATACTCCCAAATGAATAAGATGGTGACCCTGCCAGAGTGACAGAGAAAGATTATTCCATAATGGCCATTCAACATTCTTTTACACGACCATGAAATGAGAACAGGCTACTATATAAAGGAACATCTAGAAAACCAGAAAATGGTTTTAGAAATAAAAATATTATAGCAGAAATAAAAACTTCACTAGAATGGTAAATTTGAGGAAATCTTCCAGAAGATAGAAGAAAAAGACAAGGAAATAGAAAAGAGAGGAGAAAAAGAAAGAAAATGAGAGAAGTACTGAGAATGACCAACATCCAACTAATGGAAGTCTCCGAAAAATATTTCTGACATGCTCTAATCTGGACCGGCTGCTCTCCAGGCCAGCTGCCCAGGTGCCATCTTGGAATCACTCTCCAACATCATTCTGGGGATTCATGGCTTTGTTCCCGTGTAGACAGAGGGAACAGCTTGAGGGAAGGCTTGGGGATTAAAAGGAGCAAATTTGAGGAACAGAAAGAAAGTCAATGTGGCTGGTTTAAAGGACTACACAGAGAGAGGGGAGCACGAGATCTGAATAGATACACAAGCAGAGTCAGGTCATACAATGCTGTGTAGGCTGTGATAAGAATATCTGATTTTATTCTAATAACAAGTGTATATCATTGAGGAGGTTCAGGCAGTGACAAAGGAATGACATGATATTTATGTTTTAAAAAAACCTCACTGTGTACTATTTCAGTGGTCTGTTTGGGTGCTGACGCTGTGTAGATTTCAGTAGGGGCATTGAGTTAGAAGAGTGTGTACCCAAGGGGTACTAAGAAGGAAGACTCAACAGGACTTGGTGATTTAGGGGATGTGGCCAATGAGGGAGAGGGACGTGTCATGACTTGTGTGATACCTACCTCTTCTGTTTTGTGATTTTCTCAGGAAGTACTGCTTCCAGGATGCACATGGTTAGAGATGGTGGGTGATTTGGTTGATTCAGGGCTGGGGTTCTGCCAGCCAGGTTGAATGGAATGGAGGCAGCAAAGGACTGGGAGAATTTACCAGGGATTAATTATAATGATAGACTATGAATTCCAGGATAAACTAAGAAAGAAATGAAAGCAGAGAGAATTGACAGAAAGTGGAAAGATATTCTCCAGTCTTCCATAGGGAAGGACTGTTATTGTGGGGATAGTTGAGCAAGTAACTTGAAAGGATTGGAATGTTTGAATTAATAATTTGTAGTAACGCAGAGTTCAAGGTGTGATTGAGGGAGGTGCTGGCTGAGCTGGGGAGAAGAGAAGGTGACTGGAAATGATAGGAAGACACTGGGATGCTGCATAGGGCTGTGCAGAGTGTGCAGTTAATAACTCCAGGGGGCACCATTCCCATAGGCTACAATGTTCATTACGCCCCTGGAGTTGGGCAATGTGGCAACTGCACCAGGGGATGAAAACAGAGGATGTTGGATGAAAATTACACATGGGTGTTGAACTCACCAGGAAAGATGGCAATAATTGGGCAAAGAAGGATACTGTGAGCCAGATGTGTAGATGAGAGTAAAGGGGAGGAGGTGGCAGGGTGAGAAGGCCTTGTCCTCAAAGGAGCAGGGATCTTGGCTGGAGGCCAGAGCAGTAACTGCCTAGAAGTGGCATTGGGAATAAGGTTACCTTCTGACAATGAGATGTGAGGGGAATGAGAAGATAAAGATTCTCATGCGGTTGTGCTCAGTGGACAGCTGAGTCTCAATATAGAAAAGGGGTGGAAGGAACTTTCGGAGACAAAATGAAATGTGAGCATTTGCTGATCTCGATGTAGGAGCTTCAGAAACCACAGTGGAAGGGTTTGATAAAGAGGGGAGGAACAGGGGCTTGTGCGTGGGGCAAGGAAATACAGAGCATCCCGGGGGTATTAATAATGCAGAGGAGAGGTTATGGAGAGGGGGGTGTATGTTGGGAGCTGATAAATGAGAGTAGTGGACAGTACCCAGGGGCCAATAAAGAGAGGTCTTGGCACCAGACTAGGGGTGGTGACAGCTCAGCAAGAGCTGAGCCCCTTGGAGGTATAAGGTGCTCCCCAGTTCTGAACATAAGTGTACTGGGGTAATGAAAGGGCAGCTTCTTAGCTCAGGCAGTTAGGGAACAGTGCCAGCTAAATCATAAAAATGGTCCCTGTTCTTTCCAATGCAGAAAAATGTCCCCTCTCCTGATTTACCAGCCATATGGCTCTGATTCTCTTAGCATTTACACAACCTTGTAATGCTAACCTTTTGCTGTGTATTTGTCTACCCAACTATAATAGAAACATCTTGAGGGCAGGAACTATACCTTTTGACATTCTCAGAGCCTGGCATGGCACCCAGTAGATATTTGTGGGTTGGTTGGTATCCTGACATCCTGTGTTTTCTAACCCCTACTCAGTTCTATTAGTCAGAAACCTCTAAGTTGCAAGTGACAGAAACCTAACTCAAACTAATGTAAGCTACAAGGTCACTGAAAGTTTATCACTGGAACCCATCTTGCCTTCTCCCTGCCTTCTATTGTCTCTAATTTCTACACTTTGATTCTTTTTTTTTTTTTTTTGGAGGAAGGCAGAGGGAGATTTTTTATTTTTAATATTTATTTATTTTGTTGTGTTGGGTCTTAGTTGCGGCAGGTGGGCTCCTTAGTTGTGGCATGCATGTGGGATCTAGTTCCCAGAACAGAGATCGAACCCAGGCCCCCTGCACTGGGAGTGTGGAGTCTTAACAACTGTGCCACCAGGGAAGTCCCCTACATTGATTCATTCTTGATTTAATTCTTTTCTGCTTGTAGCAAAGATAGCTAGCTCTAGGCAGCTCAACTCCAGATTTATTTTGCTCTCACAATTTCTGATCAATCTCAGAGAAAAAAGAGGATGTGTATTTCCTGAAAGCTCTGGTTCCAGTCCTTGGATGACGATGATTGGTCAGATTTGGGCTGGGGTCCCTCCTCTGAAACACTGTGTGGCCAGGGCTTGGGGTGCTCTGTATTTGTCATCACACCTGTGATGGGAGAATCAGGGCTGGGTGGTAGCCAGCCCATCAGACCAGACGGTCAGTGCTCACAGGGGAAGCACAGCAGGCATTTCCTGCGACAGCTGACTCAGCAGTGAAGGAGAGGCGACTTGGGGGTCTCAAAGGAGGGAGGGGCAAGGAAGGCAAGGAATGAAAGGGAAGAAATCTGCTCTTTTACTGAATACCCAATGAATACTAAGCAGTGGCTCTTTACAGGTTCTGATCTCGTTTGATCCTCCCAACTGGTCAGTAAGGCAAGTAGGATAATTTCAAGTTTAAAGAAGGGGAATCAAAGCTTGGATAGGTTAGGTTGAAGACGAAGGTAGGATTCAAATCCAGGATATCTGACTTCAAAGGCCCCGTGCTTTCCTTTAACCCGGGTTTCTCGGCTTCAGCACTATTGACATTTAGGACCAGGAAGTCTTTGCAGGGAAGCCTGTCTTGTACACTGCAGGATGGTTAACAGGATCCCTGGCCTCTACCCACCAGGTGCCAGTAGCACTCCTCACCCAGTTGTGACAACCAGCGATGTCTCCAGACATTGCCAAATGGCCCTTGGGGGGCAAAATTGTCCCAGTTGAGAACCAGTGTTCTAAACCATGCAGCTGAGCTGATTCGAAGTTGTACTGCCTAAAAATCCATGACCTGCAATTGGGAAACACCACTGGAGTTCATGTCTCTACATTTTCACATGCTTTTGTGTGTTTTAGAAAACTGTAGCACTCACATGAGTGATCTCTGAAATCCAGTCGGAGACAGTAAATGGTTTGTCCTATGAAGTAATTTTGGGTGTCATTGGCTTACGGAAATGTGTCTTCATTTGGAACTCCCTTCCAGGAATCAGTTGCAGAGTCAGACAGAGCTTCTAATATTAAGTAAAGAGAAAAGGTGGTAAGTTGCAAAGTGTTCCGCTCTGACACAGTCTAGGTAAAAATCAAAGTGGGGACGGGCTGTGCTGTAACTGTCCCCAGGAGCCACTTGGCATGTGTACCAGGTTCTGTTTCTGAGAGCAGCCAGGCCGCCCTGTCTATGTGGAGAGAGGGTAGCGAGCAGGGCCTGGGTGAGCAGAGCCTGGAAGAGGAACTTGGCATGGCCCCTGCTTACTTCATCCCGCCTGCCAGTCTGAGGCGATCTGTAAGGCTGTGTTTGGTGCCAGGGACCGGCTGGGAAAGGGGAAGTAAATTCAAACAAAAGAATGCCCCTGAAGTGTCTGAAAAGAGGCTTTTAGCACCATTCTTTCAGTGCTCTCAACCAGACGGAAGGTGCAAAAATTTAAAAAGCAGCCACAATCACTTTGGAGAACGGTTTTGTGGATCCAACACAGTGATATTATCACATCTATTTGTTGGACAAAGGACTTCATTGTATCACAAAATAAAACATGTTTCTCCTTCCAGTTCCTGCTTTGTGACATGTCTTCAAAAATGAGCTTACAAAGGAGCGGCCTGGAAACTTGGCAAAGGTGATTTTTAGACAAGCGCCTTCCAAAATATCTGATTAAAAGGGTTTTCAGACTGTTTTCCTGGCCTGCTGTGCAATTTGCAAACAATCCCCTTTTTTGGTCAGTTGGGGGTGAAGGATTGATGAAAGTCTTTGAAACTCATTTCTGACATTTATAGACAAACCTCTTCCAAGTTCGTTAGTTTTCAGCACGGGCAGCAACTGAACAGGCTTGCCATTAATTATGGAGTTCACATCAGGGCCCCCAAACATCCCAGAGGGTCTAGTTCCAGGGTTGTTTTCTGCTCTTTCTCCCTCTCTTCCATTCTGGATCCTTCATGGACACCTTCCAGTGTCCTGGTGAATTCTAATTAATGGTTAGATTCTTTATCTTTAGGGTTTCATCAGATTCTCAGATTTCCCAGACACTGAAACACTCTACATGACCTGAAGGTGGAATTAATTCTCCTCAGTAAAAATCTAGTCAAGGAATTCTCCCCAGCCAAGAAATCCAGAGTCAGGATGTAAGGCCAATTTCCCATGAGTGTAAAACTGCATAGCTTATTTCAAAAGGTTACATATTGTATGAGTCCATTTACATAACATTCTCAAAATGACAAAATTATAGAGATGGGGAGCTGATCAGTGGTTGCCAGGGATTAGGTAAGGGAGGAAGGGTGTGACTTTAAAGGGATTGCATAGAGAATTCCTTTGTAGTGACAGAACAGGTTTATATCTTGATAGGGGTGGTGGTTACACAGGTCTACACATGGAATAAAATGTCACAGGATTATACAGGAATATACATACCAAAAAAAAAGTCCACACAAAAACTGGTGAAATTTGAAGAAAGTCTGTTGTCCTGTTAATTGTATCGTCCCAATGTTGATTGCCTGGTTTTGAAAATGTACTATAGATATATAAGATGTCTGTAGAAGCTGGGTGATGGGTACACAGAACCTCCCTGTACTCTTTTTACAAGTTCTCATGAGTCTATAATTATTTAAAAATAAAAGGTAAAAAGATGAAAAAAACCCCACCCCAAACTGTATGTCTTTATAGCATCTACCATTGTAGAGATGAGATGACCCATAGTAGGTGATTAAGAAATGAATGAGATGAATTACTGAATAAATGAAAGATCTTCTGCATTATATTAATGGAAATTTAAAAGAATCATGACAATAGATGACGTTTTTTAGTACATGACAATAGATGACATTTTTGAGTACTTGATATGTGTCAGGCATTGTGCTAAGGATTTTAAGCATTATCTCATTTAATCCTCATAGGAACTTTATGAAAAAACTTGCTCGTTTAAAAGATAATTCTACATATTTGGTACAAGTGTAAAGAAAAACAAGAAAATTATGAAAGACCAAAAAATCAGGATATTAGTTAACACTGATGAGTTGGAAGAGCAATACTGTCATGAGATGGGGAGGTGGGTGTGTGGAGACACGACAGAGGTTATGTGGATATTTGTTGTATCATTAGTTTTATTGTTTTATTTTATTTTTTGTTGAAGTATAGTTGATTTACAGTGTTGTGTTAGTTTTGGGTATACAGCAAAGTGATTCATGTATATATACATACATACATTTTCATATTCTTTTCTATTATGATTTATTACAGGATATTAAATATAGTTCCATGTGCTATACAGTAGATGCTTGTTTATCTATTTTATATATAGTAGTTTGTATCTGCTAATCCCAAACTCCTAATTTATCCCCCCCTTTCCCCTTTGGTAACCATCAGTTTGTTTTCTATGTCTGTGAGTCTGTTTCTATTTTGTAAATAAGTTCATTTGTATCATATTTTATTTTATTATTATTTTTTAATTTACTTTATTTTATTTTTGGCTGTGTTGGGTCTTCGTTGCTGCGCGCGGGCTTTCTTTAGTTGCGGCGAGTGGGGGCTACTCTTCGTTGCTGTGCGCAGGCTTCTCCTGGCAGTGGCTTCTCTTGTTGCAGATCACAGGCTCTAGGCGCGCGGGCTTCAGTAGTTGTGGCATGTGGGCTTAGATGCTCCACGGCACCTGGGATCTTCCCAGACCAGGGCTTGAAGCTGTGTGCCCTGCATTGGCAGGCGGATTCTTAACCATTGCACTAGCAGGGAAGCCCCTGTATCATATTTTAGATTCCACATATAATGGTATTTGTCTTTCTCTTTCTGACTTACTTCACTTAGTATGATAATCTCTAGGTCCATCCATGTTGCTGCAAATGGCTTATTTCATTCATATTTATGGCTGAGCAATATTCCATTGTATGTGTGTGTATTTATCACATCTTCTTTATCTATTCATCTGTTGATGGACATTTAGGTTGCTTCCATGTCTTGCCTATTGTAAATAGTGCTTTTATGAACAATGGGGTGCATGTATCTTTTCTTTTTTTTAAAATAATTTTTATTGGAGTAGAGTTGATTTACAATGTGGTGTTAGTTTCAGGTGTACAACGAAGTGAATCAGTTATACATATACATATATCCACTCTCTTTTAGGTTCTTTTCCCGTATAGGTCATTACAGAGTATTGAGTAGAGTTCCCTGTGCTATACAGTAGTTCCTTATTAGTTATCTATTTTATATCTAGTAGTGTATATGTCTCAATCCCATGCATGTATCTTTTCAAATTAGTGTTTTCTCCTGATATATGCCCAGTAGTGGGATTGCTGGATCATGTGGCAGCTCTATTTTTAGTTTTTTAAGGAACCTCCATACTGCTTTCCATAGTGGCTGTACCAATTTACATTTCCAGCAACAATGTAGAAGGGTTCCCTCTTCTCCACATCCTCTCCAGCATTTTCATTAGTTTTAAAGTTGTGCATATTTTATATATATATTCTTATAGATGTGTTATATTTATACATGGTAGATTAGGTGAGGAAGATATGTAAATATGAAAGCAAAACAAAAAAGAACCAAGGGCGATTGGTGTGACAGGAGTGGTTTTATTGAGAAGGGCAGACCAACCAGAGATTATTTGCTCCCAGTGAGACAGGCTGGGACCCGGAACCCTTTGCTGCAGTACTGCAGTGTTTGTACATGGACACACCTATCCTTGAGCAACAAAATACAAAGAAACTGTATGGGACTAAAAATAACTGCATGCATGCACAGTTGAGGCAAATTCTGGACAAAAGATACAAAGAGACCAAAAAACCCAACTGCCGCTTTTGAAGAGCCTGGAGCAAAAACAGGGTGTTGGGAGCAAAAGCAGGGTACTGAACATGCCCCCTGCACACAACACCAGCAGAGGGGTGGGCAAAACACCTAAGCCACCCCTGTGGCCAGGGTCTGCAAGTTTGGCTACATACTGTCAAGGTGGCCACAAAGAAGCCTACGCTGAGTTGCATTCCCACCACAATGTATGTTTATCCATTTTATCACATTCTTTGCATAAATAAATACAATCAATCTTTAAAAATTTTGCCATTCTGAGAGGAAAAAGTGTTTCATTATATTGCTTTAATATTCACTTCTGTGATTTCTAGTGAGGTTGAATATCCTTTCTTATTTGCCATGTGTGTTTCTTCTGTTAATTACCTAATCGTACCTGGTTTCCTTTTTAGAAAAATTGTTCTTACCGATTTGTGGGCACTCTTTATGAATGGATAGTGACTTTATTATGGTGCAAATCTTTCTTCTTAGTTTATTGCTTTTCTTTGAAGTATGTTTATGGTGTTGTTTGCCTTAGACATGCTTTAAATTTGTGAGTCATCAAATCAGTACCTTTTCCTTTTATGATTCATACATTTTATGTTTTGCTTAGGAAAACATTCCCCAAGATTGTAAAGTTCTGATCTCAAACTTTCTTCTGGTAACTTTTTAATATTAAGATTTTTAATCTAACCAGGATTTATTCTTGCATATAGTGTAAGGTAAGAACCTAATTTTATACCTTTTTGCCAATTGGATAACCATTTGTCCTAATATCATCTATTATCTAGTTCACTCTTTTGTGGTCATATACTAAATTTGCATTTGGTTTTGAACCTGTGTATTCTATTTCATTGTTTAGTATCATGTGAATATCACCCTATAAAATACCGACATTTCTCACCTCGGACATTTTTTGCGCACTTGTGAATTTTAGATTCACCTTTTCAACAAGTTCCCTGTTGATGTTCTGACTGGCATGTCTCTGAGTTTATAAATTAATTATGGGAGAATTGATATTTTACAAAATTTAGTCTTCCCATTCATCTGGAAAAAATTTTTTTTAGTATCTCAGTAAAATAGTTTTCTTCACAAAGTTTGTGCATCTTTTTATTTGGTTATTTCTAGGTATTTCATAGTTTTTTTCCTCTGGGGATTTTGAAATTTCATTGCAATTTCTATTAGATTGTTTTTTTGAAGTACAAAGCTACTGATTTTTTAAAATGTTAATCTTATAATTGGCTGCCTTACTGAGCCTTCTTATTAGTTCTCTATGTTTTTTGCTTTATTTAGTTAAAAAAAATAGATAATCACGTCAACTGACAATAATGGCGGTTCTGTCTCTTTTTCTCCAATACTTATGAGGTTTTTTTTTTTAAACATCTTTATTGGAGTATAATTGCTTTACAATGGTATGTTAGTTTCTGCTTTATAACAAAGTGAATCAGCTATACATATACATATATCCCCATATCTCCTCCCTCTTGCGTCTCCCTCCCACCTTCTACTTAGGAGTTTTACCCACCTTCCTTATCTAATTGTATTTATTGAAACTTCCAGAATAATGTTGTGTAGCATCTTTCCCTGTTTTGAGTTTTAATCAAATGCCTCTACTATTTCACCCTAAAGTATGATGTTTTCTGTAACTCCTGTTATCAAATTAAGGGACATTTATTTACTAAGTAAATATAGTGAGTTGCAATAGTAAATCTCCTAAATTGGAACCCTCATTATATTCCCTGAATAAACCCTACATTTTAACGCCATTACATTAAATGCCAAAACCTACTTGCCAATTTTAAATGGTTTATTAGTAAATAGAGGCCTAACTTTAAAATAATCATAGTAATAATAAAAACAGGAAACAAGAATTCAAATGTTTTCAACAAACATAGGAGGAGGCAAAGGGAAAGAGTGGCTGAAAGCATGATAAGCATCTTGCTTTGTTTCAAGAGCTTGTATGTACAAATTATTTTTCAAGTTTAAAAGTTTAATAAAACTTTTAATTAAAACATTTTAAATACATGTGTTCAGTGTATTTAAAATGTGTTCAGTGTACATTTAATCTTGAGAAAAGTGGAAATAGAACATGTTATTTTTAAACCACTAGAGCAAAAAAGGAAACAAAAAACTTCTTTAATCAGCAAAAATTAAAGATGAAGGAAAAAGAAGAAACAATGCAATGATAGCTCATAGGAAAAAAGGTAACAGGAATGGAAACAGTTATCAGTTATCAAATATCAGGTAATAAAATAAAGGTGGTTATATTAAAATAGCCTATTAAATGTAGAGACAGATTGAGTTAGAGAATAAATTTCAGTTATTTGATGTACACAAGAGACACACACACAAAAGTGACACAGAAAAACTGAAAATAAGCAACTTATAACCAAAAAAAGATAGAGAGGTCAGTATTTCTAGAAAAATAGATTCCAATATGAAAGCCATTATATGGCTAAAGAGGGACATAACATGTTGTTGAAAGATACAGTCCATTAGGAAGTTAAAATCATTATGAACTATTGAGGACATTTCATATTCATTTAATATAATATTCATGCACTCTCCCAGATTTCTTAGCCCCTTGCAGTTAAATGTGCTATAAACTAGTTCTGACCAGCAGGCTCTAACTAGTGCCACTAGTTAGAGTGCCACTTCCAAGCCAGGTATTTAAGAACTGGGGTGCAACTTCCACTGCTGTCTTACAAATTGCTTAAGGCTAACAACCATGCTATTTAAATGTACTTAGCATTAACTATACTTTATTTTTATCTACCACTATTTTTTAAAACAATCCTTTCTCTTTCTTAGATTCATTTTCCATCTTAATATTGTCTATACTTATATAATCTGTTCAGAAAAGCTTTCTGAATTTTAAAACATCTGAGGACTCATGTGTATGAAAATGTCTTTATTTGGCCCTGACACTTAAATGATAGTTAATTTGAGAATTCTTGGTTCATAATTAATGGTATTTCGTGAGAACTTTGAAGACATTGCTCCACGGCGCTCTAGAGCCTAGTTACAGAGGAGAAGCCTTATGCCAGGCAGATTCTTGTTCTTCTGAACATAACCTTTTTTTACCCTCTCGATTGATTATTTAAAATTTTCTCTTAAATACTGGAGTTCAGAGATTCCTCCAGACATGCTGAAATTATTTCTTTTTTCCCTTTTCCTTTCCTCCCTCCTTCCTTCTTTCCTTTTCACCTTCCCTTCACTCTGTCAACTATTGATTTCCATTGAATGTTTGACAATACTTCATGGCACTTCATATTTTTAGGTGAGTGCATATAAATAGACAGAATTGACAGCTCAGATATGTTTTTTTTCTAGTGCAAATGGAAATCCCTGTTTCTCTTGACGATCACTACGCTTCTGGTGGGTGGTGTTGGTGCTCGTTCTGGACTGAAGAACACTTATGGGTCCTGGTAGGCTAGACATCCCTTTAGGGCAACCAGTAGTTTGTCTTCAGATGAAGGTTAGGATCTTCCCTTGAGGTAGCCCAAAATATTTAGGGAATTGCTTTGTTCCAGCCCCAGTATCTACTCTGAGGCTCCTGTGTCAAAATTCCCAGAGTCCAGAGCTGCACTTGAGGTCAAAGCCAGCACCAGGCACTCTACCTGGGCAGGAACACCATTCCTCCACTCTTAAAACATTGCCCAGGCCTATCACCTATTCCTTCTTCTATCCCTACTGCCTCTGATCATTTGATTGTTTTAGAGTTCTTTCTTGGAGGACTTCTTATTTCCTTTCTGGAAGTCTGGATTCTTTAGATCTGTTTCCATCTGCTTTTTCTAGAAGCTTCTCAAGGTTCTGATTTGCTAGTGGCAACTCTTGGTTTTTCAGCTCTGCTAAAATTTATTTTGTTTGCACATTTCCTCTGTCATGTCCATGGAATTTGGAGAATGTGACCAGGCAAACCCTTTTCTTCAGTCAGCCATTTGAAACCTTCATTTGGTTTTCCTCACTCAAATAAGTCTGAGATCATTTTTCTGGACAAGCCACCTCCAAAATATTCTGCTTTGTAATAAAGGATCAGGCAGCTAGAGTTACAGAAGAAAACTAAGTTATTATCCCCAACCCCAGATTAAAATAGCCTTATTGTCCAGAAAATAGACAAAAATAAAAAAGAAAATTAAAAAAATCGAAAATCCTACCAACGTATTCATGTTAAAATTTGATGTGAATAGTTTTGAGTTGTTTATATACACACAGAAAAGTACTTTTCTCCATAAACGGAGGTTGTAATTTCCAATACAACTAATATTTATCATGCACTTAGTATATATTTCAGGTACTTTGCTGAGATTTTTTATTATTTTATTTTTACTTTATTTTATCTAGTCAGTTTTCTCACTCATCCTTCTAACAGCCCTTCACACTTGAGATTATTATTAATCCCTCTTTTGATGCTCATTGAGGGTAAGTCGCTTGCCCACATTCATCTACTACTTTTAAGCACTACATTCTACTACTACCTAATATGTATATTGTTTTGTAACCAGTTTTGGAAAACAAATCCATGGATGCCTTTTCACATCAATAACTATGTATCTATATCATAAATGGAAATTGCTCCATAAGATAATATCTTATGTATATTTTCTAATTTATTTTTCCAGAATAAACAGTGCAGTATTGCAAACTATGCACCAAATTGTATCAAACACTTACCGTGAGTCAGGCATTGTGTTGGGCGCTGGAGATAAGTAAGACATGGTCTCTGACCACATGGGGTTTACATTCTGGCGTGGGGCCTACACAATTACAAATGATGACACAAAAGACTGTTTAATTACAAATGTGATCATATGATATCACTTATGTGGAATCTAAAAAAAATGATACAAATGATTTCTTACATGATTAAAAGGGCTTTATAGTATTAATAAAAATTAAGTAATAAAGTCTGTTTACCTTTAAAAACAGTGCCTATGATATGTGGACTGTAAAAATATCTTTAAACTGATTTCTAGTTGCATTTTACTATAATCAGAAAAAATATTCTGCATGATATTCTTTGAAATTTGTTAGATTTGTTTTATGGATAAGAACATAATCTTGTTTTGCAAATGATCTATGTAATCTATAATGATATACTCTAGAGTTTTGGCTTATAGTATTATAACCATGATAATTTCATCAAGTTTGCTAGTTGTGTTATTCAAATCTTCCACATACTTACTGATTTTTTTTTTTTTGGTATTCTAGATTAATCAATTACTTATAAAGCTGTGTTGAACTTTCTCACTATAATCTGGATTTGTTTATTGGTCAAATAAAACTGTACTACTATTTTTAAAAATGTGAGAGATACTAGATCCTAGTGTAGGCTCAGCTTGCGAGCTGATCTGACCTGGGAGGTGTGAGCAGCCATCTCTGAGGAACTGACGTAGCAGAGGGAAGTTTTACTCTTACTTGTTGGGCCTTTGGTGGGCTTTCTGACTCTATAGCTTAGTCTGCAAGATGGCGTTAAGTAGAATCCAATCTCAGAAGCCTTTGAGAACATACTAACCTAAGGACATTCTTACTAAGAATCCCTGGGATTAAAATCTCCTTGCTGTGCACAAATCATCTGAATGAATTAAACATGCAATTGAAAGGCTCATCTTGTGCTACTCGAATGCTTGGCTGTACCAGAAATAAAATGAAATCATTTTCTCTTTCAAATAAATATTATATACTGTGGGCCTCACTGGTTCCATTAGCACTATCCAGTTGCACAGAGGTGATTATATTATTTATGACACATGCAGATACTAAGAGGCTCCTTCAACTTAAGGCAGATAAGCACTGTAAGATCATTTCCATCTTGACTCAACCACCCACTATTACTAGAGTCCTCTCTCTCCTTCTAAAACCTATAGACTGGTGGTTGTTTTTGAGACTCCAGAGCAAGCAGCCATTTTCAAAGGATGTTTGCTTACTCAAAATAGACCATCATGACACTGGTATGAGAATGCTTTGTTGTACTCTAGTTGGGTCATGATTTTGTTTGCAGGTGACCTTTCTTAAGCACTCAGGGTGTGTTGTCAGTAAATAAAATGCCTGTCAAATTAGTCACTGACCCTGCAATAAATTCTGAAAAGCCACAAAGGGAACCCAGTTAAGAAAGTCCATATCATCTTCCTCTACAATATGATAAAAATGGAAAGAACAGATGTACATGTGGCCAACAAGCACATGAAAAGTTGCTCAATATCACAGTTATTAGAGAAATGCAAATCAAAACTACAATGAGGTACCACCTCACACCAGTCAGAGTGGCCATCATCAAAAATCTACAAATAATAAATGCTAGAGGGAGTGTGGAGAAAAGGGAACCTTCCTACACTGTTGGTGGGAATGTAAATTGTGCAGCCACTATGGAGAACAGTATGGAGTGTCCTAAAAAAAACTAAAAATGGAGTTACCGTATGATCTAGCAATCCCACTCCTGGGCATATACCCGGAAAAGACAAAAACTCTAATTCAAAAAGATGCACACACCCCAATGTTCATAGCAGCACTATTTACAACAGCCAACACATGGAAGGAAGCAACCTAAGTGTCCATCAACAGATGAATGGTTAAAGAAGATGTGGTATATATATACGATCAAATACTACTCAGCCATAAAAAAGAATTAAATAATGCCATTTCAGCAACATGGATAGATGTTGAGATTATCATACTAAGTGAAGTAATCAGATAAAGGCAAATATATGCCATCACTTATATGTGGAATCTAAAAAAATAATACAAATGAACTTGTTTACAAAACAGAAACGCACTCACAGACATAGAAAACAAACATATGGTCACTAAAGGGGAAAGGGTGGGGGAGGGATAAAACAGAGTATGGGATCAACAGATACACAGTACTATATATAAAATAGATAAATAGAATGGAAGGAATGGTTACTATTCACCGAGCATGCACAATATATCATGGACTTCACACACATTTCTAACCTTCCGAGGAAATTGGGGATCAATGATGTTAAATGATTTGCTTAATGCTGCTTTGTAAAAAGTAGAGCTAGGATTTGAATACAGATCTTTCCTGCATCAAACATAAGCTTTTCTTACCTGGGGTGTTTTTAAAAAAATGGCTGCAAAATCTTGACTCTTTTAACATTGAGCAGTTCGTCTACATGCCCTCCCTTTAAATCTGGGTGGGCTTGGACTGCTGCAACCAGTAGACTACAACGTAAGTGATGCTATGTGACTTTTGAAGCTGGGTCACAGAAGCCCATGAGCTTCTGCTTTATTTGCTGGAACATTTGGAACCCTGAGCCACCAGGTAAGAAGTCTTCTATTCAGATGCCACCATGCTAGGTAGAAGCCCAAAACACATGGAGTAGCCATATTTGTAAGCATCACAGCTATAGTTGACAGTTCTGGCTAAGCCCAAACTTTGAGACATCCCAGTCCAGGTGCTAGACATGCAACTGAAGCTCTAGATCATTCCAGTCCTCATCATTCAATTACCTCCAAAAGTTCGAATCTTCCCTGCTGAAGCTCAGACACTGTGAATCACGGGTAGATCATCCTCATCATGTCCTGTCCAAATTTCTTTTTTTTTTTTTTTTTTGCGGTACGCGGGCCTCTCACTGCTGTGGCCTCTCCCGTTGTGGAGCAGAGGCTCCGGACATGCAGGCTCAGCAGCCATGGCTCACGGGCCCAGCCGCTCCACGGCATGTGGGATCTTCCTGGACCGGGACACGAACCCGTGTCCCCTGCATCGGCAGGCGGACTCTCAACCACTGCGCCATCAGGGAAGCCCCTGTCCAAATTTCTGACCACAGAATCATGAGCATAATAAAATCTTTGTTGTTTTATACCACTGAATTTGGGGTGATTTACTGTTCAGCAGTATTTTGCAGAGTCGGGACGGATCTTTGGTGTCTACTAAGCTACCTTCTACCTAATAACCAGAATCTCACCTATTTCTAGTTGAGAGGTTACACACTGGTGGTTAATGGCTAAATCTGGCATTCAAAAGGGTTTTGTTTGGCTCTCAGAATTGTGAGATTTAACAATGATTAAATTTTACATGAAACCTGAATTTCCAGCTTCTCTGGGAAAATCAGAAGATCTGGAGACACTGGGCTGGCATCGTGGTAAGAAAACAGTCCTGTGTTTCTGCGTAGCAGCTACCTCCTTCACGTGGGCCTTTGCTCCAAGTGTTAGAGTCCTCAGCACTCACGATTGCATTACTGGCCTTCCTGCCTGCCTGCTTACTGTGAGCATTTGTATTTGTAGACTTGAGAGACAGATGATCTTACAGCCTGTTTTTGAGTGTTGAAAAGTGCTTAAGAATTATTGTTTCTTCCACTTTTATCTTCTAAAATTCAAGTTCAGTTTGCATTATCATAATCTATTTTGCATGTTTAGTAATTATAGTGATGACTGGAATACCTTTTAATGCTATAAAATAGTACAGTTTAAAATAAACATTAAATCCCAAATCTTATATTTAATCATCCATCTGTCGTGATAAAGATGCTTCCATCTTTATGGAAGTCAGAAGTCAGCTAACTGTTTAATTAGGGAAAAAACCCCTCTATCTTGCCCTCAGCTTTGAAAAAGAAGGCTATCCTTCAATTGTGGACTTAATGTCGACTCTATTTAGGACTTATGAATGGATTTGTTTTGGGGGAAGACCCTTCTTTACCAGAGCCCTTTCTGGAAGAGAATTTGGATTTTGGCATGGATCCATCCCTCTGTGGTTCCTGAGTTGAAACCCAGCTCTTTTGTGTAGCCATGATAAGTCATTTGATTTAGGAGAGACATCAGGGAAAGTAGCAGCTATTTACTTTGCTAGGGTTAGTAGAATACTAATGTGACTGCTTGCTAAGAGTCTGAAGGGGGAAGAGGAAGAGAAAAAGAATTTTCATATTTACTGAACACTTAACTCAGACCAGAGCAGACTAACCCATATATTTTTTCATTGGCAGTCTGACAGAAGGAAATGTCTTAAATTTTTTTTTCAGTTAAACTTCAAGATTAAAGAACAGGGGAAGTGATTACCAAGGGAAGTTGTGGAAACTCTTTGTCTAGAGACGTTTAATAAAAAACAAAGCTTTCTAGACAGGAGAAATCATTCCAACTTTGGAGTGGGGCAGAGGCAGGCAATAAGGAAGGCCAAGGAAAACTTGATGACCTTTTGAAAACTCCATTAAAGCTTTAATAGCTGTTGTATATTTTGATCAGTGGCCACAGACCCATAGCAGAAGGCTTTAACAAATTTGACTTGAAATTGGGTGTGTATTGGATGGTCATTACTTATTACAGCTAATAGGTGTTTACTGTTAGCACTGTGTTCTTATGAGGCTAATGCAATTTTGACACCCACCCATGGCTTCAGATTATGTCTTTGGCCCTGTTCAGCATGATGTAAATCGCAAAGGGGACTGTCTACCTCATAGGCAAAGTGACACATAACAACGCAATGGTTTTGGCTTCTGACTTTTACATTTAGGTTTCACATCTTAGGAGAACTGTTGAAGTCAGTACATGGATACTTGCTGAGAGGGGTTCCAACAAGGAGCCATGGGTGCTGATTATGATAGTGATTTTGGTCATTAGAAATCAGCATTGAATGACTAACTCCAGAAAGTCATGGAGGGACACACAATGACACAGACTCTGTCCAGGAAACAAGCATTCCATTTTCTAGTATTCCAAAAACTGAAACAGTAATACAGCTTTCTTCCCATTTAGTGGCTATGTGAATCTTCTTCCTTCCTTTCAAAGAAATGTTAATCCAGTCCTTTACATCTGATGACTAATGCCTGTCCCACTGTGGTGGATGCTGTGATGTACTTGCTTTCTTCAGGAATGAAAAGCTTCATTCCCCAGTCTGTGGGACCATTACTAGCAGAAACTCCCCAGCTGCCAGGCCCCTCCTGGTTTGCCTTGGTAGAAGAAAACCACACCCAAAGTTACCATCCTTCCAGGGGTAATACATATCACATCCAATCACTGATCAAAGTCAGGATATACAAAATTCCCCAAAACCACCCTCATTCCTGACACTAATTCCAGAGTTTGGGCATCTCTAGGACTACTCTCAAGTTTAATAATTCACTAGAAAGACTCACAGAACTCACTGAAATCTGTTATGATCATGGTTACAGTTTATTACAATGAAAGGATACAGATTGAAATCATCCATGGTAGAGACTCACAGGATAGAGTCCAGGAAAGTTCCACTCATGGAGCGTCCAGTCATCCTCTCCCAGGGGAATTGCAGACAGCACTAAATTCCCTAGCAACAATATGTGACAAAATCCATGGAGTATTGCCAGCCAGGTAAGCGCACCTGAGCCTTAGTGTCCAGAGTTTTTATTTGGGGTTCAATCACATGGACATGGTTGGCTGCCCACATGGCTGACATCAGTCTCCAACTTCACTAGAGATCAAGCTGATACCTGTGACCCAATAAACCTACCGTAAATCACATTGTGAAACTATCTGCTGTGGCCCAAGGCTTTTAGGTAAATAAAAACACTTTTACCAGGCAGGACATTCCAAGGGCTTAGTTATGACCTTCCAGGAGCTTGGGACAAAGGCAAGACTTCTCTTTGGACCAGGTTACTTTTTTTACTATACAGGACATAAAGACTCCCTCCCTCAACCTGGGACAATTTTGAAGGGTCATACTAGTTTCAGAGCTCACTGGAGGGTGAGCTGAATCCTCCTTTGAGGTTGCAGTGTGGCACGACTTGTGCCTCTACCCAATCCTGTTTTCCTCCCTTTGCTTCCACAGGTGTTAATTCCAAGCTCGCTTCCTAGTAATTCACCAGCATGCTATTCTCCAGCTCAGGATCCACTTCCAAGGGAACCCAGCTTGCAACCGTCGGTGCCACAAGTGGTCAAGAAAGCAGATGCTGGAGTGAGATTTTAGAGCTGGATCACTTGCTGCCCAGTTGCCGATAAAGAGTCCATCACCAGAAGAAGGTAAACAGTTAACTCCTGGCACAAATAACAACATAGCAGTGCCACAGTTAAAAGTTTCACTGGCAGTGAATTAGAATTGCATGCTGGTGGAAAAGAATGCAGGTGCTGAGAAATACTGGGGCAGTATTAACTATAAGAAGATGGAACTGTGTGTCTATTGTTATCTGATGTTCTGGAAAAAGATAATAAGAAGCAAATGATTAATCAGCAATTGAAAGCTAAGTGTGAAACCTAGAGGGCCTTCATGGTAGCATATAAATAGGCTTTCATCTCTTTCTGGGGATGGTAAAGGGAGGCAGCACTAGGGTGACCAACTATCCTAGTTTGTTTGGGACTCAGGGGGTTCCCATTGTGTGGGGCATTCAGTTTTCAAACCAGGAAAGCCCAGGAAGACCGAGATAAGTTGGTCATCCTAAGTGATAAAGAAAAACGGACCAGGCCCAGTGATGCACTGGCAGAAATGAGTGCCAGTCTTCAAGATCTAAAGATGCAAGATATTTCCCATCATATTCCCATTGAATTCATCAGACTGACACCTGAGAAATCCAGACAAATCCTGGAGACTGGTAGTAGACTACTGCAAACTCACCCAAGTAGTAGCTCTGATTTCTACTGTGGTCTTTTAAAAAATAAATAAATAAATATATTTATTTATTTATTTATTTTTGGTTGTGTTGGGTCTTCATTGCTGAGTGCGGGCTTCCTGTAGTTGCAGTGAGTGGGGGCTACTCTTTGTTGCAATACGTGGGCTTCTCATTGTAGTGGCTTCTCTCATTGTGGAGCACGGGCTGTAGGTGGGTGGGCTTCAGTAATTGTGGCATGTGGGCTCAGTAGTTGTGGTGCATGGGCTTAGTTGCTCCACAGCATGTGGGATCTTCCTGGACCAGGGATCAAACCCATGTCCCCTACATTGGTAAGCATATTCTTAACCACTGTGCCACCAGGGAAGTCCCTACTGTGGTATTTTTTGCCGAAGCAGATCAACACAACCTTGGGTACAAGGTATGAGAGGTCATTCATCTGTCAATTGCGTTCTTTTCTGGTCTTCTCAAAAAGGATCAGAAACAGCTGCTATTCACTTGCAATGGACAGCAGTGTCCTTTTACAGTCTCACCCTGGAACTATGTTAATGCTCCTACTCTCTGATATAGGATAGTCAAAAGAGACCTGGGCTGTTTGGTGGAAAGAGTACTGATTAAGGTGTGTTCAATCTGAATTGTATAGCTGAAGGTCAGATAACTTTTTAATAGAGCTGTGGGAAGACGGATCGGCTGCATCCTGAGGAACAGAAATTTCCTTCGCTGAGAGAGTCCTAGCATGAACTAGCTGCCTTTTGTCATGGCCATTACAGAAAGGAGCCATGTTTCTGATGGAGGTAGTTGGAACTGTCCACCATAAGATTCTCTGATTTGGAAATAGAGGGTGAGGAAGAGTGAAGTCGGTGAGGTTGGGATGTAAACTTTGCAAGAACACCTTCAGGTGGTTATTTTGAGTCAGGAGCCAAGAAGTAATCAAGTTCCCATCACCTAATGGCATGTACTTAAACACAGTGGAGATGGTATATTTGTCAGAAAAGAGGCAGTCTCTTGGAAGTCTACTTTAAGAACATTTCATCCTCTTCTGGTTGTCTCTTGTTGAAAGCTCTTTATAACCTAATAGCATTTTGGCTTTATCTCTTATTCCACTTACTGCTGTGGTGACCCGTTCAGTACAGATTTCCAGCAATTTCATGGGTGCAACTCTCAGGATAGTGCTATGCTCCTCACTGTGCATCTTTTCCACTGCTGCAGGACAGGGTTCTTTAGGAATTGCTTGGCTCTCATGCATGTGGATGGGCCAACTCTTGACCAATGGACAGTAGGAGCTGATGGAGCAATGCTTCCCTAGTGGACAACATGGGCATCACACATGATCCCACAGGACCCAGTACCCAGTCTCATGTAACAGGGGCTAACTCAATAATTCATGCTTATGTTGTCTCTTTCTTCTTCTTTCTTTCCTGTTGCTTCCCACTTCTGCCTCTTGAGATAACAGCCCCAGAGAAACAACTCACACGCAAGCCTTTGTCTCAGGCTCTGCTTTGGGGGAAATGCAGCCTATATGCTGTAACATGATAGATAGGTGCTCCCAGCCAGATGTTACCTGGAACTACCTTGTTAGCATAGAGTCTCCACTCTGTGTGTGTGTCCTTCTCTGTCCTCACTTGTTTTCTAAGCTACATAAAACAAGGCAAAGGAGGTCAAGCTTCATTTGGGGCAAGACATACATTTGAGGAATAATAGCAGTGAACATTTTTTGGATTGGTCTTTATCTGCCAAGCACTGTTCTAAGCGGTTTATATACACGACCTAACTTTTACTAAATCCTATGGGGGAGGCACTATTATCGTTCCTATTTATACACAGGGAAATGGAGGCTGAGAGAATTTTAGTAACTTTAAGTGGCTTGGCTGGGGAATGGCGAAGCTGATCTGATTCCATTGTCTGATGTCAGAGCAGAGCTCTTAAATACTAGAAATCCCAAGATGCAAATCAATATTAGGCTCTGTGTGGGTGATGAATGGGGTTTGATTACCAACATTTAATGTGCAAGCATTAGCACGGGATTGTACACCAAGCTGATTTTTCTCAGGGAGCCTGGAGAGAGTGGCCAGACTCCAGCAGGAGAAGTGGAAGGTCTCATTCACCAGGCAGGTGAGGGTCAGCAGAACGGGGCCATTTAACTTCTTATTTGGCTTTATCTGATTGCTGGAAAAGGGTGAACTTTGTGATATTTATTTATGGTTATATATAATGCTTATGATTATTTATGATATTTGTAAATAGATGGCTCTGCTTGGTAATTTATGGCTGTATCTTGGGCTTTTCATCATAGAGATGGCCTTAAAAATAATTTTAGTCTGTCATTAGAGGACAAATAGATGGGTGTTTGCCATGTCAGGTTTCAAGTAGGAATGGCTGGTGACACCTGGGAAAGAAAAAAAATAGGATTAGGTAATTTACAAAAGTGCTTCATTTTTCAAAACCTTCTCACTTTCCTCACTTTTTCATGTTGTACCAAAATAGAATGTTTGTCTTAATTAGAAGAAACAGGTCATGACTCTGAAGGCAAACAGATCCATTATTCTTCAAGAAATGCTCTAATCCTCCAGCCTGAGGTCAGGCTGTGTGGATAAGGGGTATACTGGGGGAAGGGACTTTTTATTTAAACTGCTGCTGAGCAAATATTTCCTTCTCCCCATCACAATCAGCTTCCAAAGCAACCCATAAATGTCTTTCTGAAGAGTATACACAGAATCCAGACCCCAGGCCCAGCCCTGGAACACCTGCTAGGGCTGAAGTATTTTAGGGTCCTTTGATGACAGCAGTCATTCACACCATATCTGCTCCCCAGAAGGAGGCTCAGCCTAACAAGTGAAGGTGGGGTTTCCTTGCAATTGACTTTTGCAAAACGAAATAGTCATTCATGCATCCCCAAGTTTGTAATATGCATGTAAAATTTTGTCACATAATGTGGAGTTATTTGCATGAACCAACTTTATTAGTTACCTGGGACTCTGGCCCCAGGTGAGAACAAAAAGAGAACCACAGTGACAGGAACTATAACTAAGGGATTCTGTGTCCTCTGGCAACTTCTGGAGGCTTTCTGAGCATGCACTAAGATCGACAGGTGATTCAAAGATGAACCAGATACAGATCATGCCTTCCAGAAGCTCACAGACTAATGAAGGAGGGTGCTAACAAATATACCTTAAATGACTAAAGCATGAGATAGAAAGAGTCAAATTTCATCACAGGGAGGAGCTTAAGAATGAGATTACTTCCAACTGAAAGGATCTAGGAAGACTTTGTAGAATCCTTTGGATTTAACCTTGAAGGGAGGGCTGGATTTGAAGGCTCAGGGATTGGGCTGGGAAGAACTTTCCAGAGGGAGGGTATGGTCTGTGCAAAGGCAGAAGTGTGCAAATGTCAGCATGTGTGTGGGCAGCAGTATGAGAGCAGTGGGGAGTCCAGGGAACTGGGGAAAGGCAGTGGAGGGATTTGCCCAGTGGATGAGGGATTGTCGTGGAGACTTGTAGATAATTAATCCTTCGTCGATTGAAGCTGCGAATTGTCCAAGGTCACATGGCTAGCAGTTGGCAGTAGGGTGGATTTTGGCCCTGATCTCTTGGTTCTCAGTTCAGTAAGTTTTCTCTTCCTCACTTTGGATTACAAGAAGCTTTTAACTTTGCTTTATTTTTGGCCATCTGTGACAAGTACCTTGAGGAGCCCATTTTGGGAGTTTAAAGGCAACATGGTCCCGAGGGCTTAATCTTGGAAATCTACCAGCTTTGTGAATAGGTTTACTCTTGCTTTCTTTCCACCTTCCCTCACCCATTAGGATACCAGTGGGGCCAGGTCTGAGACAGTCAGGCTTTGGGAACAGGCACGTGGCTGGAGGTATGTGTGTGTGAGAGAGAAAGACGTGTGTACGTGCGTCTCTGCTTGATGTCTCTGTTCTGAGGCTAACTATGAATCACCTTTGGAATTTTGTTCTCTCAACTTGACATGGGCAAAAAGCCAGCACAGAGAAGAATTTTACTTTGCCCTGAAGTGTGTTTATTTCTGGGCTTAGCTGGAGCTCAGGAAACGGGGAGTGTTTCATTGACTAGGAAAGCCCTTTCTTGGGTGTTGGCTGGGTGCTGCTTTAGCAGAGAGATAGAGTCAGAGAATGAAGAACACTCAGACATTGGAAGGGATCTTAGAGGTGACCTGCCAGAAAGCTTTCCACAACAGCACTTGGCTTCCTGACGCAGGTTGGGACGTGCCTTTCAGGGCTAGTCTGTTGGTCAACAAATAGCAATTGAGAGCTTAGTATTTGCCGGACAGGGTTGTGGAGAGGAGAGAGTGAGGTCAAGCTAGTCAAGTGCCTAGCACAGTGGAAGCACTTGGTTCAGAAATGGTAGTTTCCGTGGTATGGAGGGTGCTCTGTAGGCTGAGAAAGCCAATGTTCAGTATGTATAACTGATTCACTTTGCTGTACAGCACAAGCTAACACAAGATTGTAAATCAACTATACTCCAATTAAAAAAACAAAAAGAATATTCTGGGGGTGGGGAGGGGCAGGGGCAGTTTTCCTGGACTTCAGCTCTGCAGATTCCCTTCTCTCTCGAAGCCCATATTATCAGCTGACATCATCCTTATTTTACAAACTTAGCACCCAGGAAAGCAGCTGGAAGTGCACCAAAACCAAGAGTCAGTTTAATTTTTCCGTTAAACCCTTTCTAAGTTTTGAAATTTGTATCTTTGGTGATTATTTTATATGTAATTAATAGTTCTTTCTTTCTTTTTTAAAAACTGGCTTTGAATTTAGCATTTGTTTTCGTTTCCTAGGCTAGCTGTAACAAAGGCCACATTCTGAGGTCCCATGTGGACATCAATTTGGGGGGACACTATCCAACCCATTTCAGTATCCATAAAGGGATTTTGGAAAAGAAGGTAGGGTACATAGTGGATGATGAATTCACATTATTGTCTTCCTTCTGCTTTTTATCTCTCTGAACTTGATTTCCTGGGGTAGCTGGAAAGCAAGGCTCTAAAGAGTTAGGGAGTTAGTGGTAGGAGCTCCCAGGCATATAGGGAATGGGCCAGGAGGGCAGACAGCATGGTCCTCCAGGTTGGGCAGTGACACTGGCTAGTCAGTTTTGTATTTTATTTATTTATATTTTTGGCTGCGTTGGGTCTTTGTTGCAGTGCATGGGCTTCTCATTGCAGTGGCTTCTCTCGTTGCAGAGGCCGGGATCTAGGCACACAGGCTCAGTAGTTGTGGTTCCCAGGCTCTAGAGTGCAGGCTCAGTAGTTGTGGCACATGGGCTTAGTTGCTCTGCGGCATGTGGGATCTTCCTGGACCAGGGATCAAACCCATGTGTCCTGCCTTGACAGGCAGATTCTTAACCACTGTGCCACCGGGGAAGTCCCAACTGATCGGTTTTGACTAGACACCACTATGGTTCCTTTAAACCTGTTTAAAAAGAGTTTAAAAAGTCAGATTTCTGGGCTTCCCTGGTGGCGCAGTGGTTGAGAGTCTGCCTGCCGATGCAGGGGACACGGGTTCGTGCCCTGGTCCGGGAAGATCCCACATGCCGTGGAGCGGCTGGGCCCATGAGCCATGGCTGCTGAGCCTACACGTCTGGAGCCTGTGCTCTGCAACGGGAGAGGCCACAACAGTGAGAGGCCCACGTACCGCAAAAACAAAAACAAAAACAAAAACAAAAACAAAACAAACAAAAAAAGCCAGATTTCTGGCTTGGCTCTGACATTTACGACTGATGTAAATTCGAACAGATCACAAAATCTCTCTGAGCCTGTTTCCTCACCTGTGAATTAGGAATAGCAACAATACCTGCCTAGCCTACCTGCAGAGAGTGTAGTAAGGATCAAGGGAGAGGAAGCGCGAAAGGTCCTTGCCCACTTACTGATGATCACCTCAGTGCATCTGAAGTCAGGGTGACCTTTTGAAAACACACATCAAATACTTTCACTTCCTTGTTTTAAACCATCTAATTGCTTCTTCATATTTAGATAAAGCCCAGACTTGTTAGCATAGCTTAAAAGGTCTTGTAGAATCTGGCCCCAACATACATTTTCAGACCCAGATCTCTCTAGAAGTCCTACCTCTCCCAAGTACCCTTCTCTGACTGTTCTAGCCCATACCTGAAAGCTCATTTTCTGGACCACTTATTTCAGCACTTGATTAGATTTTATCTTGAATTATTCTTTGATTCTTTCTTATAGGAAGATCTAATCAGGTGAAATCTGCAGAAGCACAATCAATAAAAACAGAGCACTCTAGTTGAAGTTGGACAGCTTCACCACTCATCTCTTACTTTGGTGTCCCATCCTTGCTCTTTCTCTTCATAAGCTTGGCCTTGTGGAGCACTGTCTGAAAACCATTTCAGGGACTTTTGTTCAAAATGGCAGAAGTATTCTGTCTCTCCCTCTTTCTCAGATGGCATTAAAATTATAGTAAAGAATTTAAAAAGTTATAAACTTATAAAAACTGAAAGTAATAAGTGTATAAGTGGGTAGTGATGGTTCATATATTTCAACAAATCTCTAGAAGGTAGAAAACATTTGGAGAAATAATTGGCTAATAAAACAGAGTAAAGAAAGCTTCAGCATAGGAATGTGTACTTGGGCTTTAGCTAAAGTAGGACGTCTGTTGCCCAAAAGAACTATAGGGAGGCTCTGTCCTTGGAGATAGCATGAATGTCAGTGGGATTGAAAACAGAAGACAAATTGGAGCTCCATGGAACTGTTGACCCCACTCTTGCTATCTTTCCTGTGCAACCCAGAATAGCCCTTGTTCTCAAAGTGAATATCTCTACAGACACTGAACACAGTCTTTGGAAGAGGACTAGTGTGAGGATTACTGCCCCAGACCAAAGCTCTCTTGATTCTGGAACTGAGGAATCTCTAGATATAATGGATGGTTTCCCACCAGTTCATGTGAAGCAAATCCTGCCAGTTGATAAGCCAAACCCTTATTCGCAGAGCTCCTGGTCAGCCATTCTATTGTCTCCTTCTTAAATATGAAAAGATATCTGATGATTATCAGAGTATTGAGAAAAGCCAGTAACTTGAAAGAGAATGGGTAAGAGAAACAAATAAAAATGAGCCTGGAGGAAAATAATTCAAGGGACAGAGGAGCACTTAAAAAAATAATTAGTTTCCTCAAACGGATTTGAGAAAATTTTGCATCCATTAAACAAGAGAGAATGTTACAAAAAGGAAAAAAGAGATAAAATAAGAAAGATCTTGTGAAACATAAATGATGACTGCCAACAAAATAAATTGATATAAAGATTGGAAGGTGAAGTGAAGGAAATCTTAGGATAAGTGAAGGAAAACTTAGAATAAAAAGAGTGATAGAGACAGAGAAAGGAAGGGAGGAGAGATAGAAAGAATTTGAAAGAATTAGAAAAAGAAAAGGTAGGAGGATCAATACAGAAGTAGCATTCTCTGAATAATAGATTGGCTTTAATAGGAGTTCCTGAATTTACAGAGGAAACCAGAGGAGGGGAAATTATTAAATAAATAAGAAAAGAAAATTACCCAGAACTGGAGGAAGATACAAGTCTTCAGATTATAAGGACCTAAAGTGTTGAATGGAATAAATGAAAAGAGATCTACACCAAGACAAATAATCATAAAATTTTGTTTCATTGGAGTTAAAGAGAAGGTCTTAAAAGTTTCCTGAGAAGAAAAGCAGGCAATTTAGAAAGGAACAAGAGTCACTTAGTCTCTTCAAGCTGCTACGACAAAATACGAGAGACTGGGTGGCTAATAAAAACAAACATTTATTTCTCACAGTTCTGGAGTCTGGAAGCCTAAGATCAAGGTCTTAGTATGGTCACATTCCAGTGAGACCCTTTTCCTGATTCATAGCTGGTCCCTTGTCATTGTATCCTTAAATGGTGGAAGGGGGCTAAAGTCACTAATTCCCTTCATGAGGGCTCCAACTTTCATGAGCTAAGCACCTTCCAAAGTCTCTGCCTCCTAATAACATCACATTGGGCATTAGAATTTCAATATATGAATTTTGAGGGGACACAAACATTCAGACCATAGCAATTAATCTGGCAATTAATTTTAACAGTGATACTGAATGCTAGAAGACATTGAGCAATCCTTTCAAAGTTCTGATTGAATGTGGCTTTTGTTCTAAAATTCTATACCTAGCTAATCTATCAGTCAAGTTTGAGGTCAGAATAAAGATCATTTTTTCAAGGACTCAGAAATACTATGACCATGCACATTAGAGAATGTGTTTCAGAAAAAGAAATCAAAGGAGTGAACAAAAAAAAGAGGAAGCTATGGGAGACAAAGCCTCCAACCCAGAAAAAGCAGCAAACAAAAATCCCATCCTGGCAGCTGGGTCTCAAGTCTAGGGAGAAACTAGTCCTGATGGGAGAGGAAAAACAGGGGATGCTGTGAAAGAGGTCTTGGCCAAGTGGAGGACAGTGGAGCTTATAGGTTAAACTGTATGTTGAGAACTTTGAAAATCATGAGGCTTTTATAATGTTGCAGAAAATAAGAAAAAGGAGAAGTGAATCAGAGACTTCAGGAAGACAATAATAACAGAAGTGTACAAGAAAGGCATTGTCCAAATATAAAGCCAACTCACCTGAGGTATGATTTTGACTAGTTGATGGGATGTGAAGAGGAGAATCCATTTGAATAGATGCCAGAAATGTTACATTATTTTCTGTTTTTCAGTTTTTAACTTTCACTCATACAAATCACGAGGACTTAACTATGGTTCCAAGCAGAATATAAACATTATGAGTCTTGATAATGTAAACATTACAGGTATAGCTGTCACAGGTTGGGGAATGGAAGAGAAGGAGAAGGAAATAGCTGTGAAAAGTTGACGGAACAAGAAGTGAGGCTTTAATATGCCACTTGAAGTTGCCGATGTCAAGAGGAAGAACTGAAAATGGAGGTGTAACTAAATTGGGATGAGGAGGGGGAGGGGCAGTAAGGAAGAGGTGGTGCAGATGAGTTACATTTTCCTCCATCGTAGTGGAAGTCAGTAGATAATATCTAAAGATGGTAAATCAAGAAATTGAGCTATGTATCTATTATATAGAGATTGGAAGTAACCACCAGGAGAAATAAAAATAGAAATGATTAAAAGTGCTTGCTTCTGGGAAGCAGGACTTGGTGGGGCACAGGAGGGGTCACCAATTTTCAATATAAGTCTTTTCATATAGTATTTGATTTTTTAAACCATATATATGTATTACTTACACAGCATTAACAAAGACATATATACACACAAAGAAAACTGCTGGATGACCTTTGAAACTTGCTTTTAGCCCTCAATTTCAATTATAATTAGCTGAAATTTCAGCTCAGCGGAATATAACTGTAATTAAAAATCTCAACTGCCTAATGGCAGACAATTAGCTGGAGCTGTCAGGAGCCAAAAAGAATGATGGGCAGCTTGAAGACTTTGCTGTAAGGCTTGGCAGCAAACTGCCAAGGATTCCCACTCCCTGAGTCTGCCTTTGTGTCTTCTAATCCCAAGGAGGCAGCAGGATTTATGGCAGGATCCTTGCCTTTAGATTTCACGGCAGACCGCCTTCAGGTCTTGGCTTCACCAATTATTGCCTAAGAATCCTTGGGCAAGTTATTTAACCTTTCTGAACTGTCAGCTGCAAAATGGGGATAACACCTACCTCGCAGTGTTATAATAAAGATTGAATAAAATAATGTAAGTACTGATCACAGCATAGTCCCTGGCACACTACAGATATTCAATCAGTGGCAGCTTAGAGAAGAACAGCATTTTACATGGTTGAAACACTGTTCTGGAAAAACACAGGGCTTTTCCACTTGATAGAATTTGAAACATTGATGTGAAGTCTTCTGTTCTAGACTTTGGAATCCCCTTGTCAGGAATAGCTAATAGGCAGCATCTATGTTACCACTCCAACCCATGGCAGACATAGCTAATTGATCTCAGTATTCTTTTCTCTCTCTCTCTTTTTTTTTTTTAAATTGAAGTATAGTTGATTTACAATTTTGCATTAGTTTCAGGTGTACAGCAGTTTTATATATATATATATATATATATATATATATATATATGTATATCTGGAAAAGAATATATATATATTCTTTTCCATTACAGGTTATTACAAGATATTGAATATGGTTCCTTGTGCTATACAGTAGGTCCTTGTTGTTTATCTGTTGATCTCAGTATTCTTGTCTGCTAGGTTTTGATGTAGCTTCAGGATCTTTTTCAGTACAGCTTTGGAGATAACCATTATGAGTCGATCAAAATTGGAACTTGAGGTAAAAATCTATTTTTTGTCTTTGACTAGATAGATAACAGATGCATCATGATGACAGTCACCTTTTTCATTTTTTATACCATTTTAAAGGTTACTTTCCATTTACAGTTATTGCAAATTATTGGCTATATTCCCCGTGTTGTACAATACATCCCTGTAGCCTATCTTACACCCAGTAGTTTGTATCTCCCATTCCCTCACCCTTATAATGCCCCTCCCCACTGATAACCACTAGTTTGTTCTCTCCATCTGTAAGTCTGCTTCTTTTTTGTTATATTCACTAGTTTGTTGTATTTTTTAGATTCCACACATAAGTGATATCATAAAGTATTTGTCTCCCTCTGTCTGACTTATTTCACTTAGCATGATGCCCTCCAAGCCCATCCACGTTGCTGCAAATGGCAAAATTTTGTTCTTTTTTATGGTTAAGTAGTATTCTGTGTGTGTGTGTGTGTGTGTGTGTGTGTGTGTGTGTGTGTGTGTGTATATACACCACATCTTCTTTATCCATTATCTGTTCATCTGTTGATGGACACTTAAGTCATTTCCATATATTGGCAATTGTAAATAATGCTGCTCTGAACATTGGGGTGCATGTATCTTTTCAAATGAGTGGGTTTCTGTTTTTGTTTTTTTGGATATATACCTAGGAGTGGAATTGCTGAGACCAGTCATCTTGATGGCTGGGTGACCATATGGTCACATGCAGGTAACAGCATGCATCAATTTTCTCTCCTGACACACAGGGACTCCCCCATTGGTGCCTGGAACGTCATAGTTTTTGGAGCTTCATGGACAGGGTTGGTGTAGGAAGGCTTTAACAGCAGCTAGTTTCTCTACCTAAGAGTTTATCATTATTAGTAGGGTAGGAACCTTGGTGGGATGAGGATAAAGACTTGATGACTCTAGGAACATTATGGAACTATTTGGATTGCAAGGGGATACATCACAGGTCTGTCCTCAAATACACTTGATTTCAGGGACTGCAACTTTCAGACACCAATCAAACTCTTAGCTCTATTAACTATTTTAATAGTTGGTCAGATATCTTTGAATTTCCTTGCTGGGCTGCTTGCCTTCCAGGCACTCTTCCCCCCAGAATACTGCCTCCTGAAAGGGTGGACCACGCCCTTCAAAGTAGCTTTTCCTTCAGTCAGAGTAATTTCCCATTCACCCACACATGATAACGTCTAAGTCTCTAAATCATCATGCCCAGTTCACTAAAGCATGGTTCTGTAAGAATCCATGCAGGGAACAGGGGCTGGGGAAGGAGGGCCTGTGGGTGGTGGGCTGGTAGAACCTTCTGGAAAGAGTCCAGTCAAAGGTTCTGCACCTGAGGTTAGAAGAAGGCATTATTTTGAACTCACCAGAGGACCAGAGCTTTGGGCTTGGGGTGGTTGGCCTTCACTGGTGTTGGTTTAAATATTACATAATGGCTGCCTCCTCTATGCTTTTTCTGAGAGAAAAAACAAACAAAATCCAAAGTCAGCCCCTTGACCTGGAGATATTAGAACCAGAGAGATTTTCAGAGGAACAAATTTGAAGCTGAAGTTGTAGACAGATCCAGAGAAAAGTGCAAAAACACACCCCTCCCATCCCTTTCACACACCCCTTCCTGGTAGATACAAAGCCGTACATAGGTGTGGGGTTCTCTTCTGCACGTCTACTCATTCCTGGCTTTCAGATGGACTGCTCTGCAAAAAGGAAACAGCATTGGAGAAGAAACACACCCACACCATTTCTGTTGGGGCAGGAGGGATGTGTGTGGGTGGGGAGAATGAGAGTGTGAAATCAAAAGGATGATTAACAGAATTTGACAAAGAAAATGACTTCTTCCACCCATTTAACACCCACATTAATCCACTTGGATGATCAAATGCAAAAGACAAAGAGAATTACAACCTTTTCCAGGCCAAGAAATAATAATTATTCAGAGGAAAATCTTGGCAAAATGAGGAATAAACCAAGCAAAAAGAGGGGAAGAGAGAAAGAGAAGAAGAACACACACACACACACACACACACACACACACACACACACACACACACACACACACACACACACACACACACACACACACACACACACACGGAGGTGGGAGAGAGAGGCAGAGAGTTATCGAGAGAAAAAAAGCCAGCAGTTAGGCCTTGGTGTTTGGGCAGGCTTTGTACATTTCACCTCCTCTCAGTTTAAAAGTAAAAAATAGAAAGAAAAGAGTCAAACTCTTTATATGAACCAGTAATGGAAGACTGGTGGTTGTGATAATCCCCGGTCTCCCCTTCACAGTGGCTCTGTGCCATTTTCCTGGTAGAAGTCGCAAAGGTCAGCCGAGGAGAGAGTGAATTCTCAAGGCTGTCACATGGGAGCTGTGTCATTCTATACAAACCGCTCTTATTTAAGTGCTGGGTTTTATTTTTAAAAGCTCTACTGTCCCCTGAAAGGAGGGAGTGGAAGTGGGAAGAGGTAACATGTGAACAAGGTTAGAAGCAGAAAGCAAAAAGAAGGAGAAAAAGAAAGAGGATCGGTGCAATTTTCATGGGAAGCATATTGCATTGTTCAGCTTGCCTGGCTCTGTTCCAAGGACTCAATTGAAAGTGAATTTCTCTTATTGAATTCCATCCAGAGATATCATAACCTCAAAAGGCTACTATTACCCAGAGGGCTTCACATGGAACCATTTGTTCGTGACTCTTGAAATGCAGGGAGTCACAATTGTCATTTGACAACTCGGGACCCATCATGCCAGCTCCTTTCAGGGCGGGGAGATTGTTGACATAATCGGCCCTTGGTCCCCTTCAGAGGGACCAGTTTCTCTGTATCTCAGGCCTTCTTTGCTCGGCAGGTGCAGCGGCAAGAAAACTGGGGTGTTTCACAAAAACAAACAAGAACAAAACAAAATAGGCTCAGGGTGATTTAAACATCAAACACCTACCCTGTGCAGGCAGAATAAAGGATCGTAGGTCGCTGTACAGGCCTGCAGGGTCCGTAGGACTAAGTTTATCTTTTTAACCAAAAGAGGCAGTGAAAATAGTACAAACCCCCACGAAACTAGTAGAAAGCCAAATGCGGTCTAAATAAAGATACTCAAAGAAGGGCAAAGGCTTTGGGAGGGGGTTAAATCAAAGCTGACTTTCTGGTTTGTATGGATAATTTTTGTTCTTTTGAACCGGTGCAGCAGAAAGTTGTATGCGATGATAGTGACAGTGGTTTTTCAAGTATTTCCCACCCTGTCCCCCTCTCCTCCTGTTTCTCCATTCCCTCCTTCCTCTTTAACTGCCACCTTCCATTCATTGCAGCCTGGATTCCTTCTTCTTTTTCTCCCTTCCTTTCAGCATTAAGTAGTGGGAGTTGCTTCCCAAAGCTTCGCCCTGATAATAAACCTCTTGTGTGGTGATTCCATTTATTCTTAGATACACACAACCTGTTTTGAATGGGGCTATGGAGAGAAACTCAAATAGAATTAACTACTCTTTTCAGAAGTAGTTGAATACAAGCTTTGGTTCTCAAAATCAAGTTTCAATGACTGGCTTCTTTTGAACAAAGTGCAAAGGAATTCAGAATAATAAGTGTAGCAAGATGGAGAAAATTTTATTCACCAGTATTCTTGAGGAAAGCACTGTAGGTGTTTGGGAGAATTACTTTGATAAACCACTTTGACTGCGGATTAAGCCCCCAAAGGATGCTCAAGTAACAAAAGAGAGTCACTCAACAGCCTTGGAAGGAGGGTGGGTCCTGTTACTTGGGGAGTCCTTTGTTTTGTTGAATTCAGTGAGCAGTTTGGTAAGCCAGTGCCGGAGTCCAGGAGGAGGAGGGAGGTCTGAGAGAAGAGGAAGTCGAGTTGCAGGATGTGGACGGGAGAGAATTTGAGAAAGAGAGGAGACCCAAAAGAGAAATGCCAAAGTCTTCATAGCTAAAGTGGGTGGGTGGGGGGCTATGTTTGTTTAACTTTTGATCACAAAATTTTGAAACATATCCAAAAGTAGACAGAATAATATAATGAATCCCCAGGTACCCGTGGCCAATTTCTTCTTCAGCTATATCTTCAATGTACTTCCTCCTCTCTCTTTTTATTTTGAAGCAAATCCAAGGGGAACTTGGAAGGAAAGCAGTACTTTTTAAAAATTTATTTTATTGAAGTGTAGTTGATTTACAATGTTGTGTTAATTTCTGCTGCACAGCAAAGTGATTCAGATAATATATGGGTATATATATCTATATATATATACACACACACATATACACATTCTTTTTCATATTCTTTTCTATTATGGTTTTTCACAGGATATTGAATATAGTTCCCTGTGCTGCACAGTAGGACCTTGCTGTTTATCCATTCTATGTACAGTAGTTTGCATCTGCTAATCCCAAACTCCCAACCCATCCCTCCCCCACAGCCCCTCCCCCATGGCAACTCACAGACAAGTATGTCTGTGAGTCTGTTTCTGTTCCGTAGATAAGTTTGTTGGTATCATATTTCATATTCCACATATAAGGGATATCATGTGGTATTTGTCTTTCTCTGTCTGACTTACTTCGCTTAGTCTGATAATCTCTAGGTCCCTCCATGTTGCAGCAAATGGCATTATTTCGTTGGAGAGAACTGTTTAATGGGAATGGGAACTTTGACATGGCTTGCTGTAGTATGTTCTGCCTCTTGAAAAGTCTTCCATAGCATGTGCCTTGGTCACTAATGCTTATGTGAGTAGATTCATCCTTGAGGAAATCAAGGACATGCTGTTCTGTATCAGGGTTTAAGCAAAGTGAAAACAGTCACAACACATGTGGACCCAGGACCTGGGTGACGAGGAAGCAGCTGAGAGATCTAAGTTACATAAATCTTACAGATTTCAGCTAAAAATAAAAATGGAGTTTAAAAACAAAATGTTAAAATATCTGTATACAAGTGCCTTTGGCACTTTTCTGCTCTCCACAATTTTAGACATACTTTCAAGGGTCTATTTACTTAATGAAGTGGCTTGATGATGAACACTTCACTGAGAGTCTGATTCTTTTATGACTTAGTTATGAGATATTGGGCAAATTGCCCATCTCTCTGGGTCCATTGTTTACTCATATCTGCCCTAATTCACAGTGTTGTTTTGAGAGTCAAATTTGGGAAATTTTAAATATAGTGCTTTATCAATATGAACTATAGTGTCAATGTTATTGAAAAAGGAAGGGCATGATTCTCTGATCAGTACTCTAGGCCAAAAGGACTTCATCTTTTAAGTTCTCTTAACAAAGCATTTATAGTTTAGGATCTGAGATCTTAGAAGAGTTTGTAGCTATACTGTTGGCTTTATCTTTAGACCATGGTTTCCTGGGTGCCCTCATTTGACCTTTGCTTAGAAACCATTTCTTAATTTTAGTACCATTTGCCATCTGGAGAGGCTGGGAATATTCAAAACCAGCAAGTCTTGGTATCTTTTATTTTAACAGTTCTTTTAGCCTATCTCTTTTATTTTGCATTTTACTAGAATCAGCAAACAGAAACCAGGTGGCCCCTTCAACATTCTGGTTGAAAATCTTCTCAGCTAGATTATCTATTTCATTAGTTACATGTTCTGCTTTCCACATTACTGCAGATGACAGTGTTGTTAAATTTTCTACCACTACATAGCAAGGATTTCCTTTCCTCCACTTTCCAAAAAGAGGTTCCTCATTATCCTCACCAGTAGCTTCCTCAGAGTCCAAAGATCTTCAAACACTGTGTTCAAGGCACTTTAAGCTCTCACTGACGATCTACTCCAGATCCTATAGATTTGTAGCTTCTGCCCACTACTTGGTTCCAGAGCCGCTCCCATTATGTGAGGTTTTTGTTACTGTTGAACTCCACTTCCAGATTCCAAAATATGTATTAGTTATCTAAGGGTGAGCAACAAATCTTCAAACTTAGCGGCTTAGAACAATACACTTTTATTATCTTGTAGTTCCTGTGGGTCAGGAATCTGGGAGCAGCTTAGCTGGGTGGTTCTGTTTCATGGTTTCTCACAAGGCTGTAATCAAGGTGTCAGAAGAGCTGCAATCACCCGAAGCTCCACCCAGGCTAGAGGATCCTCTTCCAAGCTCACACCTGTGGCTGTTGGCTGGAGGTTTCAGTGCCTCGCTGCATGGGGCATAGTCCTGCTCAGGACATGGTTGTTAGCTTTCCTCACAGCAAGTGATTTAAGAGCACAAGGGAGAGCTACCATACTGCCTTTTATGACCTAGTTTTGGTCACTCAGTGTTTTATTATTATTATTATTATTATTATATGCATTAGGAATTCCAGCCCACACTCAGTGGGAGAGAATACACTAGAGCATGAACACCTGGAGGCTGTGATCATTTGGGGGCCATATTGGAGGCTGGTGACCACATCTACTACATGCAGGTTACTACATGCAGGTACTGTGCTGTCCTGGAGATAGCACAATGAATGAGATGCAATTCCTGTCTTCAAGGACCTCTTAAGGAAGTTCAAATTGTAGGGGATATAGAGAAGTAAACTGGAAGTGTTACAGGTACCATGACAAAGTTACAGGGGCTCTGTGTACACTGAGGCAGGGGGCCCTAACCTAGACCAGGGATGAAGGCTCCTGTGTGGGATTGCCAAGTCTTGAGCTTACCAGGTAGATAAATGGGTGAAATGCATTCCAGGGAGAGAGGAGAATGTCCACAGAGGTAGAAGCATGGCCCTCTGGGAAATCTCAATAACTTGGCATGGCTAGAGACAGGATTTAGACAAGAGGGGTAGACTTGGACAGGAGAGGTTGGAAAGGTGAAAATTATGAAAGAGTTTGTATGTTAAGTTCAGATGTTGGAACCTTACCCTAAAGGCTATGGGGGCAGTGTGGGTAGAGAGGGGTAACTGAAGGATTTTGAGCACTCATTGAGTGCCTTCACTGTGTCAAGTAGAAAATGTTGAAGACAGTGACCTTGGCCTCCAAAAGCTTACAATTTGGTCTGGGAAATAAGACATGTGCACAATTAATTGCATTTCAAGTTGGTTCCTGATAAGAATTCTATGAAAATTATAGACAAGAAGAAGTATAGAAATTTTCTGAAGGAGGAGATCAATTTCTGGAGGTGTGATCAGTGAGGTTTCATGGAGAATGTAGTCTGACCCTTGACATATAGTTGTGGGTTAGTTAGATGGGGAGAGAGGGTGAGGAGAGCCATTCTAGGTGAAAGTAGGAGAGGAAGAGGCATGATGAGGGCAACAAGTGGTCCTGTGTAGGTAAGAAAGAGGGTTCTGTGTAGGAGAATCAGGGAGAGGTAGGGACAGATTGTAGAAGACCCTGAATACCAGATCAGGGAGTTTGAACCATGCTTAGTGAGTGTTAAGGAGACGTTGATGACTTTTGAGCCAGGAGTGTTTGAATCTAGATTGCAGAGGGTCAATTCCCTCCCTTCCACCTCCTTTTTTGAAAATATAGTGCTTAAGGTGCTGAAGCAAGTAAACATTCCTTCCTGGTTACATCTGGAGGGCCCAGGAAGAGAAGGATCTAGAATGTGGACCTCAGAACTCAGAGTTCCATGAGCCCCAGTCATAGCTTGGGGCCCTGTGTAACAGGTAGTGAGTCCTACTCAGGGAAAACGCTCTCTCAGTCTTGGTGTTTTCGGTGCTTGTCCGATTACCATTTAGCATTTTGTCTAATTAATGGAGCTCGCAGATGTTTGGCAGAGAAGTTAATCAGCTATTAATCACCAAAGAGCTTCTCTGTAGCTTTGCTGGAAGAGTTAAAAATTGAAACTGTAGTTGTTTCCTGAACTCGGGTGGAGGGAAGTGCCAGAGGTAGACAGTCCTGGGTTTCCTGTTGGGAAGGTTTGGCAGAAGTGCTTTGGGGTGGGCTTGGCTGCTGTTAGGAAGAAGAGTGTAGCTATTATTTTCCCGAGCTCAGTGGTGTCTAATGAAGGCAGGCTTCAGCAAGGAGAGGAGAAAAAGGTGGACCACGTGGTTTGCTGTGATGAACCACAAACCGGGCACTCCGGACGGTCCTAGTCCCAGCTCTGCATCTAGGTGGCCATGCCATGCTGGCCAGATCTCTTAACTTCTTGGGACTCAATGCTCTTATCTTTCAATGGAAGCTTTAGTGAACAAAGAGTTCCCGGTCAAATGAGTTTGGAAACTCTATATGCTACATATGCCTCTTGGAGATTCATGACAGACACCAGTATAATTAAAAGAGTGAAAATGTTGTGGTCAAATAACAAAACAAAAAAAACATGTTTAACCCAGCGCATGCCCAAACGCTTTTGATCACAGAGCGCTTTGTTCATTAAACATCCAGAAACACTAGGAGAAGGTGTTCCTGACTATGACATCTGTTTTTCTGGTTTCTGATTCAGCTTCATTACTAGCGTTAAGTTTTCTCCCAGGAAATATTCTTGTGGGCTCTTTACCAGTAAATTTCATAACCAACTCTCTTGCCTCTCAACCTTAAGATGGTCTCCTGGATTATAAACCAAGACTCACATCTGTTTCTGAAAACCTCTCCCTGACCCGACTGCTGATCTATTGCGACAGAGGCTCTGGACCACACCTCTAGTCTGTTCGGCTCTCACCCGGCCATCCATGTCTTCATGAGGTAGCAGAATACCATGTTGGCCACGGTTACCTCTTACTGTATAAAAAGGAGAGTGTAATTTGGTAAGAGTTGGATATGAAGATCATTTGAAAAGTTAGCCACATGACTTTTGAGGATCAAATTCTGATTTTTAAGTGACAACCTCATCTTGTGAATTCATTGTTTAATTCAAGATGCACCTACTGCCCTAACTCTACCATTCTACAAAGAGAACCTATTTATTTCAGGGAGTTAGCACAATATTAGACTTTAGGGGGTCTTACTCTTCTTTTAGATACTACTTATCATCTTGGAATTTATCGTTTCAATCTAAATCAACACTGTAGGTTTACAGCTGGAATGTGCCTTTTTGGAGACTGCATGTAAATAGCCAGAATGAGGCAGCAATCTTTGTAACTGTTAAGTCCTATTAGTCATGTTAAAGATCACTGCTTTTGTGAGAAATTAGCTAAAACTATAGAGATCCGTGTGAAGTCAAAGGTTTGCAGAAATATCCAGTGGCTCATCTTTTTTGCTCCCTTTCATGATGAATTTTAGGACAAGACTTCTCAAGGAGGTGGAAAAGATTAAGGAATTATCGAAGCCTTAGGTAACAATATCTGGTTACTAATTTTGATTCAAGCCAGTTCTGAGTCATACTGAAGTCTTAATAAAATATGGTGGAGCTGAATGTCCAGTTCCTTTTTGAACAAGAAAAGCCTGTTTGATTGTAGGCATAAAAATCTACCTAAGCATGCATCATGACTGGTTCATATTCTTAAACCAAATTTATTATCGACTTGGTTATATGTACTGAGAAATAAAACTGGTGCTATTTATTAACCGCACAGAGCCCCACAACTTTATATTCACATCTCTTATGCTGATTGGAGAGGTTTTATTTTTGCTGTTTTTCTGAGTCAACAGAATTCTTTGAGCCAATTGCCTGAGTGCATACTTCTGAGCCCAAGTTTATTTTAGGCACTGAAATGATAGTGTAATATTTTTTAACAGTGTTGGAACTGTAGGGGAAGAAAAATTTCCTTCTACCCTCTTAGGTTCTGTGGCTGGCCTAGGAATTAAACTGACATAAGAGAGAGACAGCAAAAAAATGTATGCAAATTTATTTAATGTTTTCACATGTACGTGGGGTTCTTCAGAAGGAAAATGAAGACCCGAAGAAGCTGTCAGACCCCAAAGCTTACTAGTGAGGGATAAATTATGGGGATGTGACAAGACAAAGGGTTTTGGGCTAGTGGCAGTAATTTTGGGACAGTGACTATGAAATATATGGGGGGAAACTAACAGAAGATATGGGTTGTTTTAGCAGGTTTTTTGGTAGATCCACTTCAGTATGGACTCCCAGTCTCTGATGATAAGAATGTTCTCTTCTGGGTTGAGGGGGTACCTTTCTCATGGGAAATGTTATGACCTTCTTTTAGGTAGAAAGAGGAGGTCACAGAGCCTTTCCTTCATCTGCTGTTTCTCAAGTGCCTCAAAATAATCAATATGCCCAAGTGGTAATATTCTGGGGTGGCATGTTCCAAACTCCTTCAAAATCCTGTTAAATGCCAAACGACACATCAGCTCATTTCACCTGGACTGTCAACTTAAGCTGGGCACAGATCACTGACTTGTCAGTATGGACCCTCGCCATAGTTATTTCATCTTCCTGAGACCTATTGTAGTGTCAAATAAAGGAGTTGGGCCAGATGGTGTCCTGAGTTTCCTTGTAGCTCTACCATTCTGTGACTCTGAGAAAAGGAAATACCAAAAAACAACTTTACTTTCATCTCCAGAGAGCAGGTAGGAAACTGGCCTTAATGTGATAACATAAATGATTAAAACTTCCCTTGAAAATAGCACTTTCAAAGTCCTCTTGTCTAATTGCTCTATCTCAAGCATCCATTTGAAAAGGTCTTGCCCTGGTATTTCTTGTAGCAAAGTTTTCCCTGTTACCAAGCGCCCTGGTATCATGCTACCATGGGTTCAAATCCCAACTTACGGGCTTTGTGACTTAAGGCTGGTTACATAACCTATCCGAGCCTCAGTTTCCTCCTTTGTAGGAGGAAGTGGACAGCTCTGGCATTTGCCTCACAGGGTTGCTGTGAGGATTAAATAAGTTAATCTATGCAAAGAGTGCACTTGGCACAGTGATGCTCTAATTCCTGGTTTGGGGAGTACAAAGCCTCAGTCTTCACCCTCTGTTGTGTGTCCTTTTTGCAGACCTTAGTTTGCATCTTGCTTAGGCAGCTGCTCTGGATTGGCTCCTATCTGGAGCCATTAGCCCCCATCCTTGTCATTGTCCTAAGAGCTCTCCTGGGTTCAGCTTCTTTGCTACTGCTTCTTACACTACCCACCCTCTACACACTTGCACATATTCACATCTTTCTCTTGCTACACACAAACCCTCTTATTACTTCTTGAAGGTAGAAAAATTATCCCGTAAGCATTTTTCTCCCAAGTACTGGTTACCAGTCCTTCTCCCTGATGATACTGTGCTGTTCCCAACACTTGAAGTTTGCACAATCGGGGTGGGCTTTGCTTTACTCTTTTTAGAAAGCATGGAGGTGATGTGAAGGAAACTCTCATTTGTAAATACTCGGGCCCAGAGGGGCATGATCTATCAAGAATGGATGGATGAATAGAATGTTCATTATAATGTCTATAGTCAGCATAACTCATACATTTTTTTTTTCTAACTCAGTGTTTTGTCAAGAGACTCAAAAAATATTTTTTAATTTGAGGCTGGTCAGTGTCAAGCAGATATCACTGGGGTGGTGATGCTATCAGAAAAGTCTCTTTCTTCCATACCTGGGATTAGGAGAATCATTTTTTCCACGAACAGAGCACAGAGAAGTGGAGGATCAAAGCACCTCCATGCTAAGTCCTCTTATATGGACCATGGCCTACCCGGCCCTGGCAAGGTCTGGAATGTCTCTCTTGATATCTAAGCCAGAGGGTTCCAGACATTGGGATTTACTCACCCAGCAAAACAGACATAACACAAATCTGGCAATAGTTAATTGTTAATTTTACCAGTAAGGATATTTACAAAAAGCAAAAACAAACTCCTGTTCAGAATCACAATCATTTCATAAAAGAAAGAACTTCTTAATATCAAAAGTAGGACAAACATAATAGGAAACTCCTTTAACTTGAATAAATTTAGCCTTATAAAGAATTGATTACAATGTCCTTATTTTTTAAAATGTGCCCTGGACTGGGAAAAATGTTGGTATAAGCTAGCACCTGTCCATGGCCTCATGTTTGAGTCATACAAGGACACCAATAAGTGCAGGAAAGAAAATGAGTGAGATGAAATGAATAAATAAAACATAGAAGTTCCACTATGTCTTTTGGGCAAAATGGTATTCTATCTTTCATCTTGATTGTTATATTTCGAGTCTCCAGTTCTTATCACTTGATTAAAATGTTTCAGAATAACACACTTAAAATAGTGAGAGAATCCTTTTCCACTGATAAAAAAGCTAGTGACTTTTCTTCAGTTTATAGTAGGATGATTTGCTCCTAACACAGTTGGCCTCTGCAGTCCCTATAGAGAGAGTTCTTGCCTGTAGCCTGCTGCTGCCATTTGCATGCTAATCATTTCTGTAATTGATCTTCCCAGCTCCCTTCAAACCTGGTAGGAGGTAGCCCTGAAATTAACTAAGGTTCGCAGAGTGGGGCCATGCCAGTTGCGGGCCGGGTCACGTGGGCATTGTGGCGCTGTCAGACTCTCCACCGTACTCTGCCCTGTGACCCCACACTGGAGGATTCTGGTCAGTGTGCAGGTAAAATAGCCTTGATTGTAACACAGAGTTCATGGTGCAGGTCAGCCAGGGTTTATTGTTGCCAAAATGGAACAAGAGAAGTTTAATTTCGTCTTGTGTTAGGAGGAAAAGTAGGAGTGACGGTGGTGGCCAGGCAGCTGGTGTTGGGTTATGTACTTAGATTATATGCCACAAAAGGCTTCTGTCCATGCTGGGTCACTAATGTGTTGTGAGAGAGATTGAGAGAGAGAGAGAATGTTCCTAAGTTTAACCAAGGATCTGAATACATCCCCAACTACAAGAGCAACTGTTGTATTTATTCATGGATTATAGAGTGAAACAACTCCAAGAAACCAGACACATTTCTTATTCTCACTCTCAACTGTCTCCAAAGTGGAATTCATGGAGGTTTAATGACTTGCCCAAGGTCACACCCTTGGAACAGCATATGGAGTTGCACTGCCCAGTATGGTAGCCACTAGCCACGCATGGCCATTTAAATTGAAATTGGTTAAAATAAAATGAACATTTCAGTTCACTAGCCACACTTCAAATGCTCAATGGCCACCATATTGGACAATATAAATAGAACATTTCCATTGCTGCAGAAAGTTCTATTAGACAGCACTATTCTAGAGACACTTGGTCCAAGTTCTTTCCATTATTACAGTAAGATTCCCCTCCTTCCCTATGCACACATTTGTATTTAAAATTCTTGTATATAGTGGGAAAGGCATATTTTGACATTAATTTAGGAATAAAGTCAAAGTCTCCTATTCCTGATCACCTTTAAAAGTAGGAGCAACTTTTTAAAAAAAAATTTATATTGGAGTATAGTTGATTTACAATGTTGTGTTAGTTTCAGGTGTACAGCAAAGTGAATCAGTTATACATATATCCACTCTTTTTTAGATTCTTTTCCCATGTAGGCCATTACAGAGTATTGAGTAGAGTTCCCTGTGCTATACAGTAGGTCCTTATTGGTTATCTATTTTATATATAGTAGTGTGTATATGTCAAGCCCAACCTCCCAATTGAAAGTAGGAGCAACTTGAGTGATTTTCCTAACTTTTCTAGGCATGGCACTTAGCTGTAAGCATTTTTCCCATCACACAGAATTATTAGAGTGTAGTTCAGCAATATCGTTGCTTTGACTTCAGGGGGCAACTTTTCCTTTAAAGCTAATATTGATCTAACAGTGAATTCTTTAGAAAACCCATACAGCTCCTTGAGAAAAAATTGGCCAAGGTGGTATGGTGTCACAGATGTCTGAGGGCTTTAAATTAACACCGTAAATCTCAGTATTATGGGGGAAGAGCTAGCCAGTTTATTGAATGTCTCCCATCTGGCTGTGTTTCAGGCAACTGCCTGACTGGCAAGGAGAGTGGTAGGTATAAGGGCAGAAATTCAGGTATCAGAAAGTATTTAATAAAGAGTCCGTTTGGTGCCTATACCCAGGGATCCCATTTCAGATGGATTTTTCTCATTGAGATCAACAACAGGATATTATGCTCTTGGCAGCAGTGGGATAGGACTAGCCCAGGCTGTGGAACCCAGCTCGGCATGGGGTGGGGCTGGGGTAGGGGTGGGGCTTGGTGTATATCACAGGTTGAAGGAGTCCTGAATTCAGGGATGTAATAGTCTCCCCAGCAGGATGTGGCCTGGTGAGCTGGACTGTCCTCTGTTCCTGTGGGAATTAGGGCTTGCCTCCTGGGTATAGGCAGCTCAGAGTCTTTGGATGTTGAGCAATTGGGATGATAGAACTATGTTCTCCCTGACTGCCTTTATCCTGATATGTTGTTTCTTATAAAGAATAGCCTGTCCAGGATATTTGATAGTATATATTTTCTTCCCTCAGAGCAATGTAGAATCCCAGAGTTAGAAAGCTGGAGGTGACTTTGAGATGGTCTCTGGGCTCTTGCAACTCAAAATGTGGTCCATGGACCAGCAGCACCGGCATCATGTGGGGACTCGGTAGTGAAGGAATCACCGTTTGGGCATAAAGATTATTTTACAGTGAAAAACATTTGAAATCTCATCTAAACTTTTCTTATCTAACTAAATTAGAGCTTCCAGAAAATAGAGCTGCCATTAACTCCCCTCCAAGGGAGTTCACTTCGAAGTCCAGGAAGGAGACAGACCAACTGCCCATTCCCATTAACATCAAAAAATCCCAATAGAACCTTGCATACTTTCACATTGAAGCCCTGACACTTCCCCCACTTTTTTGTTAAGTTGGTTTATAAACTTTTACCTTTGAGTATTCTTTGAGCTACTCATACCCTATTTGTTTCAGATAAGGAAACTGAGATGGTTTGTTCAGCCTTTTATCCCCAAGGTAACATCATGATGCCTGGCCTTAAAAGACCCTTCGTAGGGCTTCCCTGGTGGCGCAGTGGTTGAGAGTCCACCTGCCGATGCAGGGGACATGGGTTCGTGCCCCGGTCCGGGAAGATCCCACGTGCCGCGGAGCGGCTGGGCCCGTGGGCCATGGCCGCTAAGCCTGCGCGTCCGGAGCCTGTGCTCCGCAGTGGGAGAGGCCACAACAGTGAGAGGCCTGCATACCATAAAAATAAATTAAAAAAAAAAAAAAAAGACCCTTCATAAGTGTTTTCTGAGAGAATACATGAGAAGTGACTTTTTGGTAACTAGCAGAGCTGGGAGATGAGTTGCTTGTCTTGTTCAATCCCTTTTCCTCTAAATAATGCAAGAAAATCACGATTAAAAGAATAAGTGTGTGTCTGAGCTGGGATTTACACTGGTTCAGGATAAAACCACTTTTTTGGCAGAAAGAGCCATCCTCAGCCCTCAGATTCTGTCTGTGGCAGAGATCAATCAGGGCTGTTCCTCAGCACTTCTGGCTCTTTCCATCCAGGCCCACTGGAGGATGGCACTTCCCCAGAACCTTGAGGTTAGGCATGGCCATGTGACTCACTTTGGTCATTGAGTGAAAGTGATGTAACTGAGCAGGGTCCTATGGGGTCTTCTGGGACAGACCCCCCCCCCTGCCCCCCCATATCCTCTGCCTGCTTCTTGTTTGTAGAAAACTGTAGTCTATCAGGGCTCCCCTGAGCCACAAAAAGCTGGCTCAAGAATTAATGATTGGAAGAATGTGAACACGTAGTAACAAAAAATAGCAGTTAGGCCAGGAAAACTGGTGACAATTTAAATAGATCAGCCATAATCTTTAAGCAGAGCCACAGAATCTTTAATTCCTCCCTGAGAGACATAGATATATGTCCCTCCGATGCACATTCCTGAGTTGTTTTGCAGATGCTAAACCCCCCACCAGATGGAAGAAGTTAACTGCAAGATGACCATGCACATGTAGCCCCCAGACTGGCTGGAGCCTGAGGATTGATGATGTCAGCCCCTGTGACACCATCCTGTTACCTCACCATCAACAAATCAGAGAATGGTGCATGAGCTGATCACGCGCCTGGAGACTCTCTCCCTCACCTTGCCTTTAAAAACCCTTCTCTGAAAGCCATCAGGAAGTTCAGGTCTTTTGAGCATGAGCTGCCCATTCTCTTTGCTTGGTGCCTGCAATAAACTCTGCACCTTCCTTCACCACAACCCGATGGCAGTAAATTCTCTTTGTTGTGTGATGAATGAACAAACCCAAGTTTGGTTCGGTAACTGTGAGATGGTGAAGCGTTTAAGACACTGTGTGAGTCTTCATGCTCTTTCCTTCTTTGCTTAGAGATAATGAGACATGTTATGAGTTTGTGGCAAATGGGAGAAGCTTTATCATCCTGAGTCACTGAAAGACTATGAGGAATCTCTACTGATCCACATGGTCTTCATTGTCATAAGCTCCTGAGATTTTGAAGTTTCGTTACCATATAGTAACTGAGGTTTTCCTGACTGATACACAGTCTCATAGATAATGTCCTAAGACAGTCCAGGCCTAATGGCTAACAAGAGACATGGGAGAGAAAATTCTAGGGTCTGGTGCTAGATTTTAAATCTCCCAATCCATTGTGAGCTTGTAGGGACCATGTCTCAGGCAACTTTAAATCCTTTGAATGGGATTGTTACAGGTTAAATTATGCCCCTACTGAAGTCATATGTTGAAGTCTTGGCCCCCAGTACCCCAGAATTATCACCTTATTTGAAATAGGGTCTTCGCAGAGGTAATTAAGTTAAAATGAGCTCATTTGGGTGAAACCTAATCCAATATGACTGATGTCCTTATAAAAAGGGGAAATTTGAAGACAATCACAAAGGGAGAACAGCATGTGAAGATAAGGCAGAAATTGGAGTCATGCTTCTACAAGCCAAGGGCTGCCAAATATTGCCAGCAAATTGTCAGAAGTTAGGGGAGAAGCATGGAACAGATTTTTCCTCACAGCCCTCGAAGGAACCTAATTGCTGACACCTTGAACTTGAACTTCTGGTCTCCAGAATTGTGAGACAATAAATTTCTGTTGTTTAAGTCATCCAATTTGTGGTACTTTGTTATGGTAGCCCAGCAAACTAATGCAGGGATTAAAAAATGTTTTGATTATTTTTTTCTTTTTTATCAGTTTTATTGCAATATAATTCACATACCATAGAATTTGCCCATTTAAAATTTACAACTCAATTGGTTTTTAGCGTGTTTACAATAGTACAATTACTTTAAGAACACTGTTATCACCCGTAAAAGTAACACTGTACCCATTAGCAGTCACTCCTCATAACCACCATCTCTGTCTCCCAGCCCCCCTCCAGCCCTAACCAGCCACTAATCTACTTTCTGTCTCTATAGATTTGCCTATTCTAGACATTTCATATAAATGGAATCATTCAGTATGTGGTATTTTGTGACTGGCTTCTTTCACCTAGAGTAATGTTTTCAAGGTTCATCTATGCTGTAGCACGTACCAATATTTCATTTGTTTTTATGGCTGAATACTATCCCACTGTATGACTATTCCACATTTTGTTTATTTTTCATCAGTTGATGGAAATTTGGGCTGTTTCCACTTTTTGGCTATTATGAATCATTCTGCCATGAACATTAGTGTGCAAATCTTCATTTACATGTATGTCTTCATTGTTTTTGAGTATATACCTATGAGTGGAATTGCTGAGTCATGTGGTAACTCCACGCTTAATATTTTGAGGAACTATAGCCCAAAGCTGTTGTATCATTTTACATTCCCATCATCAATGGAAGGGTTCCAATTTCTCCACATCTGCACCAACACTTGCTATTATCTGTCTTTTTGATTGTAGCTACCCTAGTGCATGTGAAGGGGTATTTCATTGTGGTTTTGATTTGCATTTCCTTAACGGCTAATGATGTCAAGCATCATTTTATGTGCTTATTGGCCATTTATGTATCTTCTTTGGAGAAATGTCTGTTCAAATCTTTTGCCCATTTTGAATTGGATTATCAGGTTGTCTTTTTATTGTTGCGCTATGCAAGATGACTTTATAGGTGGGGGATTTATTTCAGTAAGACTCTTAGTTTTCTACCCGGCAAGGTGATGGTACAATTTCTATTTCCTGTAGGGTTCTGAGGGCTGATTAAATTTGCTGGATATTTAGTCCTTTCCTTGAAGTAAGCATTTGAAAATGGTAGAAAGGCCAGGGAATTCTAAGTTGAAAAGGAAGAAGGAAATGAAAAGACTTTGGAAACTTACTTTCCAGTGAAGAACTTTGTCATTACAACGGTTTTGGGGGCTTTCTCCTCTTTGTAGAGAAAGAAGCCTCTTACAGCATCAGTCAAAGGGGAAAAGGCTTTTTTTTTTTTTTTTAACCTTTTCCTCCCTTTCCCTTAAAACAATTTTTTGGTGAGATTTGTGATGTGTTCGTTATTGCCTTTCATGGTTGAACTCTGGATAGAAAGGTTGAAGGTAACTTGAATAAGTCATTCACCTCCTGCTGAACAGATTCTGTCTTTGCTACCTGGACCAAAGCCTCCCCTCCCCTCCCGACTATGCAGTTAAATGTGAGCTATCAGGAGCCAATTTGCTGGAAATCTTCCCCTTAGTAATTGGCTTCATATTTCAGCTCTTAGAAAAAGTCAACTCTCATTATCACCCCTGCCTTCTCCCCGCAAGGCCAACAGAGAGAGAGGTAGAGTCCACTGGAGACAAGGAAGGGGAGAGAATGAAACTGCTGATGAATTACTGTTTTTTTTTTTCTCTCTCCTGGCTTTATTTCCAGGTGCCCTCTCTCTGTCGTGCTTCTTCAGAAAAGCATCTCATCAGCCAGCTGGGGCCTCCTTGGCAATGGTAATCGTGTCCTTCCCACCCCAGGCTCACTTTACCGAGATAGGAAGTGACAGGCAGGGAGACCTCCTGCTCTTGGGTTCTTGGGAGGGGAATACAAAGCATTATATCAGACACTGCCACCAGGCCGGCTCTTTGGGGTTGCATTAGGCAGTCAAGCATTTTGCTGCCTGCTGAATGTCATCTCATTTAACATTTTGTTAAACAGCTTCTAAAGGTCTTAACAATATGACAGATGGGCCATTGACTGGGTACTTAGGAGCTAAGTACCAGTTTGGCTGGGCTGGATTGTGTTTATTGTTCATTAAGTGTTATTTAAAGAACTCAGTCTTGATGCCTCCCACCCTCTGCCCATCTCTCAATGCACACTTTCTGCAGGACCCCAGGGTGTCGCATTAGAGGCCTGTTTCTATAGAAAAGCACAGTGGAAAGGAAAGTGTGGAGAGAGGCTCAGCAAGGAGAAGAAATGGGAAAACAAGTGGAAAGAAGTGGAAGGAGGCCGAAAAAAGCGTGTGTGTGTGTGTGTGTGTGTGTGTGTGTGGTGAGGAGTAGCTGGAAGGGGTTATGGTTCAAAGGCAAACATAACAGCCAAATGAGACAGAGCCAAGTGGATTACTTCTGCAGATGGCAGACCTTGTCCCTAATGGCTTCAATTCCAGAGAGGATCACCCTCCACCTTGTTCCCAAATTCAGAAGGAGGGAAGAGGGTGTCTGTGCAGTGGCAGCTGCTCCTTACACTGACCACAACTGGCATTGTCCTCTGTTGTGTGGCTCTTATCTTCCCAGGTCACTGTAAGTGATAAAAGGACAAGAACCCTCTTCACCTTTGTTTTCCCCAAGAAGTAGATAACAACGCCTGGTGTAGAAGAAGCACTAAGTGACTTGCTTTTGGTTGATCATGAACTTTGCCTATGTAACACAGTCAGGTTTCTGCAGTTAAAACGTAAACTGAGGCATATTAAAACTTTGTTTGTTTGAGCAAAAGTCAATTTGGGTTGGGCAGCATCAAATTGGAAATGGGTAGAAGCGCTCCACCATCAGGAGCTGGGGAAAGTGTTATATAGAGAAGGTACAGAAACAAAGAAAGGAAACTTTTGATTGGCTGTAGCTTAAAGCTTAAAGGCTGTTTGGGATGGCTTGTCCTTAGGTTTTGACTTCGTTACCTTCAGACATTTGCAGGCTTAGGTTTTGGTTTGCTTACATAGGTCATGGGGGTAGAGCAGAATACGCCACCCCAGAATGTGCTACTTTGGCATGTGGATTATTTTGAGCTTGAAGGCAGGGGCCAGCAGATTCAGGAAGAGCATCTTACCTCCCCGCTTCGAAACCGAGCAGGATCCTGCGGGGCCTACTGACTACAAAAGCCCCTCCATGCCCCCCTGTTTCTTGTTTGTAGAAAAAGCCTTTAGTCTCCTAAGCCTTCCCTGAATTCCAAAGAGAGATTTAAGCAGTTATTAATTAGAGAAGTGAGGGCATGCAGAAATGAAGGAAAAGCAGGCAAGAAACAATAGTTCAACAATAAAACAGAGTTCCTCCTCAAGGAATATATTGAATACATAACAGTCTGACACATATCTTTGAGTTGTTCTGCAGGAGCTAAGATACCCCACCCAGGTGGAGGATGGTGACCTCATGCTGAGCACAAGCACGTAGACCCCAGACTGGCTGAAACCAGAAGGTTGATGAATAAGATTCCCCAAATATCACCCTGTTACCTCACCACCAACCAATCAGAAGAAAGTCATTCCCCTTGCAACTCTCACCCCAAATGTTGCCTTTCAAATTAAGCCCTTTTCTGAAAGCCGTTGGGGAGTTTGAGTCTTTTGAGCACAAGCCACCCATACTCCTTGCTGGGCCCTGCAATAAACAAACACTGTACTTTCCTTCACCACAACACAAATTGGCTTTGCTATGCAGTGGACCAGCAGACCCATGTTTGGTCTGGTAACACCTTAACTGCCTAAACAAATTTAGATATGGACCTGTACCTGGAAGAGAACTATTGTCAGAGAGAAGTTTTATATCAGAAAGATTTATCTGCATGGCAAACATTTGTTTTCCAAATATTTGCTTTTCTCATCTTCCTATGAATTGTCTTTCTCTACTTTGAAGCCCCAAACCTTACCCGCTTCTTCTTAGTTCAGATGGTATATTAACCTCAATTATATGTGGAGAGAGCCCCATGGAAAGGTTAATACAGTGACCTGGAGCAAGGGGCAGGGAGTCTGAGCCAGCAGAGGGGAGGGTGGACCTGAGCTGACCAGCACTGATCTTTGGAGATCATGCTGATTCCTACTGACCTGGGTTGCACTGAAAACATATTCTCATATTTGCCAAATCAGGTTCCATTTTATTGATTTTGGGAAGTCAAAAAAGTCACATCATTAATGACTTTCTTCTAGATTCACTAGAAACAAATGGATAAATATTGGATAAAATAATAAATATATTTTCATCAAGCAGCAGTCATTTGTGCATATTTCAGGGGATATATTCCTATAGGTTTTTGTTGCTGGCATGATTGGACCCAATAAATATTCTAAGAATTGACTAAGATGGTACCACAAGATTGAGTAGAAATCACATCACCATTTCCCTCCAGGTTCTTGTGACCAGGAGCTTGAGATGTCAGCCTGAAAATCACATTTTATAAATTCTTTGTTAATTGATGGGTGGTGGGCTGATTTTCCTGCTTCTGACTATGTCCTTTATGCAGTGGAATTCTTCTCAGTGGTTGAGTTTGACTTTTATGTGTTGGTGGACAACTCCTCTCTTCCCTTCTATAAATGCTTTTTCTTGCTGCCGTTCTTTCTTTCTTAACTGAAGTATAGCTGATTTACAATGTTGTGTTAGTTTCTGCTGTATAGCAAAGTGATTCATTGATACATATGTATACATTCTTTTTTTATATTATTTTCCAATATGGTTTATCACAGGGTATTGTATATAGTTCCCTGTGCTATACAGTAAGACCTGTTGTTTATCCATTCTATATATAATAGTCTACATCTGCTAACCCCTACCTCCCACTCCATCTCCCTTCCATAAATATTAATTGAGCCCCACCAACACTTAAGGCTCAGTGTTAGCTCTGTGTCGAATATAAAGAGATATCACAAATATACCCTAATTTTTAAAAGCTCATAATTCAGCTCAGACATAGACACAGAAAGAGTTAAATAGTAAAGACAAGGTGTCACTGAGCACAGACTGAACTTTCTATGAGCTCATAGGAGGAGATGGAGGGATGATGGGGAGAAACGATGTGTCAGTGTAAAGACATACTTGAGGCTGGCCTTGTACGGTGAGGGTGGCTCTTGGTTTGCACTTTCACTCTGTGCTGTCTCCTGGAAAATCCAGACAGCTGGCGCTATCACTCTGCTCCAACCCAGAGGACTTGCATGGCTGCTGCAATTTCTGCCATTTTCTTCTGTCCTGCCCACTGCAAGGGTTAGTGCATGCCCTTGGTACAGCCCTCTACTTGGTTTCCAGCTAGGGGACACCTTCCCAGAGGGCACCTGGGCACTTGTCTGTGGGCAGATTACATCTTCAGCATTTTTAGAAGTTGAAAAACTGGGCTGTCCTGCCATGCCTGAGCTGGGGACTGGGGAGGCTGCCGGGGCGGCTTGTGCTGAATATATTACATATGTATCTTCTGGGTCAGAGTAAATTGGGCTCTTAAAAGACAGCCAACTTTCTGAGTGATTAACCCAGTGTTGCCTTGAGAGGTATCACTGAAATTTACTGAGAGAGACATCCTCACACATTTTTAGTGAAAGGGGCAGTTCAGAATAGACTTTGGTGATTCATCATATAGAGATGGGAAGGAGGACTTATTCATGGAAACTCACGGCAAGAGTCCCTCAGAAGGTGGTGGGTGGATATAGTCCCTCCCACCTGCCTGAAGTCAGAGAAAATAACCTTGACCTCAGGAGCCTTGCAAAGATTTGCCTAAAAAGCAAATTTAACTGAAAATTGACTGAATTGGCCCAGTGCAGAGAGAAAGTGGGTGAGATAGAAAAGAAGTGACTTCTTTTTATTTAATGTGACAAAAATCAAACGATTGTTTTTTGCATGCTTATTATATATACTTTCTGGGTTTATTTTTAATACTACATTCTCTTTTCCAATCTAGTGCTTCAAAGCCTAAATGATATTCCTTAAGCTGTAGCGCTGACACACAGTCACAGATTCTCAGTTTATAAGCCGAGTTAGAGCCACAGCCCATATACATGTTGTCCTGTAACATTTAAAAACAAAATTTTAAATGGTGCCCCTTTAAAGCTAGAATATTTCTGTAGCTAGACTATAAAGATGAAGTTTCTGGAATGTTTTGAAAAGTCAGAAACTCTAGCAACACTAAATGTAGGGTTCTGGCATGGAAACAATTACCAGGAGCTCAAATGTCGGCTTTTCCATATCAAAGGGACACACGTTGCCCTGTTGAACACAGTACCAACCAGGCTCTATTGTCTATTTCACCTAGCCCACTTTACCTATGTAAATTACCTGTCTGACCTCTGTTGCTGTTTGAGTTTGTGACCTCCCCCCAACAAAAATATATGAAGTCATTGGTAATAGGGAATAAGAAAAAGGCACAGTCCAGAAAGAACTTGAAGCATCCCTTTGGGACTTACCTCTACACTAAAACATAGATGGAATGTCCTACTGTCCATATTGGCCGCAAAATAAATATTTGTGATTGTCTGATACTTTTGGCTCAGTCTTTGACAGGGGCGATGGAATATTCCTATACTTCCAAGGGCATGAATCTGGGGTTACGGCTTTCTTAGAGAAGGTTTAAACCCTTGAGCCCTGTTTGGCCTTGGCCGGTGAAATGGAAATAGACATGCAGGGACATTTGTTATTGTTTTCCCTTTACCATTCTCAACGGCTGAACAGTTCTTTCAGTTCTCATCATTTCTAGCATGCCATGGCCTTCTCTAACCCAAGATCTTTCTATTTCTCTGGGTATGTGGCTAATGGGAGCAGGTAGGACAAGATCCTTATTTCAGCCCTCAACTGCAAAATGACATATGAATCTGATGAATTTTCACATTTTGTTTTATTCAAAATGTCTCATTGCCTCCCTCCCAACTTTCTTTTGCTTAAACTTTGGATTTGAAACAACAAAATATTACAGTTGATTATTGCTCTTTAAAGTTTTTTCTTTTTCTCTATGACCAGGCTTTACAAAAAGCCATTTTACTCTAAGAAATTAGGTTTCTGGTTATCAGGAGCCCTAAATAGACATGAATTACAAGAACGTCCTTTGAAAACCCCATGCAGCACTTGTTTCATTAAATTCCATGAAGCGACCTTAATTTAGTGGAACACTGGATGGGCTGTTCTTTTAACCTATTATCACTTTGGCCAGGCCCATAAACCATATTCACGGATGATTCCATCAAGAAGGACAACAGTGGGATTAATATTATTTCAGGATACAGTAAATGCCACAGTGATGAAGCTGTTTAAGATCTGGTGCTCACGGTGTCACACTGAATGCATTGACATTTACTCTGCTATCACTTCATTTCCAATATTCCTTCCAAATCAGCCGATGCTAATGTTTCAGCATGTGTGCAGAATACAATATGGGCGGGGGTGGGGACACTGGGAAGGGATTGCATAAGTCCTTTGCCCTCCGTTTTCCTTTTGGTGTTGAGAGTGGGGAACTACACTCGGAGAGTATTTGACATGCAATGGGCCTCACAATGTCAATTGTTAGGGTTGCAGAGGCTCCCAGGGAGTCGTCTTTCTCCTGCAGTTGGATCAAAATAGGCCATGGGCCCCTCTTGGCTGTGACTGAGACCGTGATATGGATCTGATGTGAACCAAGAAAGCACTGGTTGGTGTTGTTAACCTTGATGGTGTGTTGGAATTGAGCACGTATGAAAGTTCAAATGTCTATAACGGTACATCATTTAGAAGCTCTTATCTGTGGTATAATCTCCTTGACCCTTAAACTTGATGCCCCTGACAACAGTATAGGCCTAATGATACTGAATATCTGAAAGCTCATGAGTGATTTTTAGGAATCTCTTTAAAAGAAGCAGCAAAGATGTTATCCAGAATAACATTATTAATGTCTAGTCTCTTAAGGCGTCCCCACTCCTAATTTTGAAGGCAAGATTCTCAGGGTTGGGAGGAAATTTGAAGATTGTCTAGTTCACACTTCTCAAAGTTTAATGTGTCTACAAATCACCTAGAGGACTAGTTAATTCTAATAACTAGGGTCTGGGAGAGTCTAATCCAGTAATTCTGGATTAGGGCTGAGAGTCTGCATAGCATCTAACCCCCAAGCCGTGTAGATGCTTCTGGTCCGTGAATCATCCTGTTGAGTACAGGGTCTAGCCCAACCGTAGCCTGCATTCTCTTATGATGAGCATCTAGTGTACGTTTAAACCCTCTTAGTAGGAGGTACTCATATTCTCTTAAGGCCGTCTGTTCCATCTTGAATGATTCTGAATATTAGCTTTTCTTCATATTGCAGCCATGGTCTCACTCCTTGGACCTGCCAATCACTGGCCCTGGCTCTAGTCCTTGGTCCTGTTCAATACATACGGCAAGGCAAGGAAACAACTCTCCTATTGAAAAGAGGGCAACTCACCAGGTGGGGAGAGAGCGCTAACCCAGGGGTAATTTTTGTCTCCTTGGGGTTCACCATTCCTATTGACTTCACTGCCCTCTCTTGGCCCCTGAAGGCTCATGCTGGTTCTTGGTTTGCCTCCCACTCTCTGTGCCCCAATTGGATGATATTTTCCTCTCTTTTGAACTCTCACATCCTATATGTGTGTGTGTGTGTGTGTGTGTGTGTGTGTATATATATATATATATATATATTTCGTGTGTGTGTGCATCGTAAAATTCAATTTATTCCCTGCCCCGATTATAAATCCACGAAAGCAGAGATTATGTCTTATGCTTCTTCAATTTCTCTACAGTGCCTTGCACATACTAAGAGCTCAAACCGTGTGTATTATTTTGAGTAACACATAGAAACTACTTCAAGGAATTTATAGCAGTAACACAACAAAACGTAAAGACTGTAACATAGTAAATTGTCACACTAGCTAGTAGTACCACAGGTGGATTCAGAGATAGGAAAAGTTCAGTGTAGACAGGAAGAGTGGCAAAGGGCTTTGTGGACAAAGGGGAGAGGAGTTGTAAATTTAAATTGTCTGGACATAACTCATACTTCAGCTAAGGATTCTGGGGCTAGATAGGAAAAGAGCCTAGTAGACAGTATAGGAATCCACATGGTTCCTTCCAAGGAAGTTGGGGGAGGGAAGAGATATAACTTGGGTGGATTCAAGTCAGAAGTCAGCACATTTTTTCAGTCAAGGATAGTAAATATTTTAGGATTTATGGACAATGTGGTTTCTGTTGTAATATTCAACTCTGCCATTGAAGCGTGAAAGCAGCCATAGACCATATGTAAATGAATCGGCATCAGGGTGTTCCAACAAAACTTTATGGACACGCAAATTTCAATTTCATATACTTTTCATGTATCATGAGATATTATTCTTGTTTAGACACTTTCCAACCATTTTAAAATGTAAAAACCATCCTTAGCTTGGATGCCGTACTAAAACAGGTCGTGAGTTGGATCTGGCCTGGATTGTGGTTTGCTGATGCCTGCTTGATGGCTTGGGTGTCTAAGTTAAACACTTCACCAGCAAGGATTCTGGGGATGGGTGATTGGAGATAGAGATCAGCCCTCAAGAAGAGAGCCATCAGTAGCACTCATGAAAGAGCAACTGAGGAAAATGTGCGAGGCTAGAAGAGAGGTGTTATGTTACAGGCGTGGCTGGTCCTCCTTGTGAGAGCGAGGATGTGGAGAGACTTTGATAATTATTCTCTTCCTCCCCCCAACCCCTAGTTCTCCTCCTCTTATTCCTTATCTTCTCTCCTGTGACTTTTCTGACTCCACCTTTCCATAGCATCATTTTTCTACCTCATCAAGTCTCCTATGGTGTATTCTCAGGCTTTTAGAATTATGTAAATACAAGTTTGTTTCCTTGCAAAAACATCCTTAATATTTTGGAATATGATCACTATCTTTATCTGATAAAATTAATTTTTCGGGCTTCCCTGGTGGCGCAGTGGTTGAGAGTCCGCCTGCCGATGCAGGGGACACGGGTTCGTGCCCCGGTCCGGGAGGATCCCACATGCCGCGGAGCGGCTGGGCCCGTGAGCCATGACCACTGAGCCTGCGCGTCCGGAGCCTGTGCTCCGCAACGGGAGGGGCCACAACAGTGAGAGGCCCGCATACCGCAAAAAAAAAAATTAATTTTTCTGTATGTAATATGGACATAGGAAATGAACAGTCTGTACGAAATATTTGGGAAAGCATGTATTTTGGGGAGAAAAAGAGACAGATGCATGTCCAGAAAAAGTAGAACCAACCAGCTCTGGGACTTGGAAGAACCACTTTTTCTCAGGAGAAGCAGGGCAGAGACACTGAGTTCAGTGTGGGATGTGTCGAGCCTGCATTGCCAGGATGAAGTTTGATAACCAACCAGGGGGACATATTTAATAGGTAGTTGGCTGATCAGGTCCAGAATCTAGGAGAGAGGAATGGGCCGGAGATAGAGATTTAGGAATCATCACCCACTTTTGCAGTGGGGTGGGCCTCCGTTATTGGCAAAAGAGGGGCCGTGCGACTTCTGAGCTAGGTCATAAGGTGATATGGCTTCTGATTTGCTTTCTGTCAGGGGATGGTCACCCTGGGAGTGTAGCCACCACGTGGAAACCCAGACCACGTGGAGAGGCTACGAATAGGTGTTGTGGCTGACGACACCCTGCTACTATCTCAGCTTCAGCCACCATCAGCTGCCAGGGATGTGAATGAAGGAGGCTCCAGATGATTCCAGCCCCCAGCCTTTGGGTCTTCCAGCTGAGAGCCGAGCCAACAAGGAGCTGCTTGAATAGAAAGATAAACGTGGTCTATTTTCAGCTCTGCTCTTCACCTTGGTCTGAGCCATGAGGTCGCTGGGTTTAAACTCTGGCTTAGCATCAACCTGCTTTGGAGCAGGTGATGGGGGTTCTGGATACGTCTAGAACAAGCCACCCTCACATGCTTCCTGCTCTGCCGGTTAATGAATGGACTTGGCTGTTTGCAGTTTGAACTGGGTCCCTTCCCTCTTCCCCATCTCTTGAGTCCTCTCCCCAGGATGGGCTTCTCCTCCTCTGCGGCCCTCTCTGTTCATGAGGACATCGTGGAGCAGTCAAAGCTGGACCAACACACAGCCAGGAGCTGGGTGGTGTCGGCTCCTCCCAGCACCGGATGCCACGCCCCCTCCTCTCATGGGTCCTCTGAGGCACAATGCGCAGGTGCAGCGGACCCGTTGTATACAGGGCTCTCGGTGTGGGGAGAGCCACGGACGACGGGCTAGGCATTTGAAGGCTTGCTTCATTTTCTGTTTCCCCTTTTTAAGACCATGAGCCTCTGGAAGCTTTGACAGCATTAACGATTGGCTGAGTGCAGTGGTCAGCCTCCCTTGGTGGGCTGAGCTGGTGAGGAGGGCCGGCATCTGGCTTAAACTGATGAAAGGCAGGAAATTCAGAATCACGTCCCGATCCTTTGTGCTTCAGTTTAGGGTTCTTCAAGGCCAGCTGACAGAGGGCTGCCAAGGCCCAGAAATAAGCTTGTTTTTTGAGTTGAGGGCACAGTGCTCAGGGTGGAGGCTGGGGGAGATCCCAGATGCTGAAGCCTCTTTCCCACGCGGTGGCAGGGGCAGGGCTGTGGGTCTTGGGTGGAAGCAGTGAGGTTTTGCATGAATTCTTTTCTGATTGGCTCTTAAGTCTTTTCTCCCGGGAACACCTATGGTCTGTGCTTTCTTTCTGACAAGATCGCTGACCAGGGAGCCACAGGCCTTGCCCCTAGCTGGCAGTGCAGCCAGATATAAACAAGCAGAGGGCAGGGCCTGGTGTCAAACATTATGTTTACTAAACAAAACCGACAAGTTCTCATTGTTGAGTGAGGATGCCCTGCAACTCTCAATCCCCCAGAGCTGAAGAGGATCCATTTTATTGAGCTCTGTAATGACAGCCCAGCTGGAGCAGCTGGGTAGTTTGTATTAACTCTAAGAGACCCAGGAGGACCGTTTTTCTTTAGGAAAATTATGTTTTTCATTTAGACCAACAATAGCCTGACTGTCTCAGCATACCTTCCCATAATCTTAAAAAGAGTGGTACAATCAGAGCCCAGATTGCTCTGCCAATACTTACCATGGCCAGAGTTAGCAAATAAAATAGGGGACACCTATAGGTAAATTTGAATTTCAGATATTTTTCTAGTATAAGTATGTCCTATGTAATATTGGGGACAGACTATTACTAAAAAAGTATTTGTGGCTTTATTGGAAATTTAGATTTAATGGAGCAGTCTGGATTTTATCTGGCAATAGGTGATGACTTTCTAAACATCCCTGCTTACATACCTGTGGTGACAGGGACTCACTACCTTTCAAAACAATCATTCTGTCATCAGACAGGGACAATTGCTAGAAAGCTCTTCTGCATATTAAGATGGCATTCTTACACATCTGATGCTCGTGTGAACTTCTGGGGCCCCTTGGAATATGCCTAATTCATCTGCCATGTGACAATACTCCAAATGTTCATTAACAGCCCTGTGTCTCCTTGAATTTTCTCTTCTTCAGCCTGAACATCTCCTGCTCTTTAAATTTTTCCTCAAGTGATGTGGTTTCAGGGCTGCAAACCCTCCGGTGAAATGTGCTCTGGCTTGTTTAGAGCCTTTGTAATCAGGTGGGATCTGGAGGCCTGAATAATGACTCCAAAGACATGGCTTTGTGCCTGTTGTCACAAGTCCACATTCACCATGCCAGGGAAGTTCTGGCCTCCTGAGCTGGGCTTAGTCACAGATCCTTTCCTGAAGCAGTGCTGCTAGCCGTCAGAGTGGAACTTAGGAGTCGTTGGAGAAGTGAACACTCCTTGCTATAGGATGAATGTTTGTGTCCCCCTCAAAGTCCATATGTTGAAACTTAATCTCCAGTGTGATGGTATTTGAAGGTGATGCCTTTGGGAGGTGATTAGGTCATGAAGGTGGAGCCCTTATGAATAGGATTACTGCCTGTATAAGATACCCCCTTGCCCCTTCTATCATGTGAGGACACAGGGAGAAGACGGCCATCTGTGAACCTGAAGCAAGCTCTTATCAGACACCATATCTGCCGGTGCTTTGGTCTTGGACTTCCCAGCCTCCAGAACTGTGAGAAATAAATTTCTGTTGTTTATAAGCCATCCAGTCTGTGGTATTTTTGTTACAGCAGCCCAAGTAGACTAAGACACACCAAATTGGCAGCCCTATTCTTACTTTAAGTGATAGCTGGCAGTTAGGACATTAGCATCACCAAAAGTCATGTTATATGTATGGACTCCAAGGGGGGAAAGCGGGGTGGGGGTGGGATGAACTGGGAGATTGGGATTGAATACATACACTAGTATGTATAAAATAGATAACTAATAAAATATAAATATAAATAAAATATAAATAAAATTTATATTTAAATTTTATTTATATTTTATATATAAAATATAAATAAAATAAAATATAAATATATATTATAAAATATAAATTTATATATAAATTATAAATATATAAAATATTTTTATATATTTATATGTATAAAATATACATAAATGTATATTTATGTATATTTTATAAATAAAATATATAAAAATAAAATATATAAAATAAATATAAATAAAATAAAATATATAAAATAAATATAAATAAAATAAAATATAAATTTTATTTATATAAAATAAAAATATAAAATAAATAAAATATAAATAAAATATGTTTATATATAAATAAAATAAAATATAAATATAAAATATAAATAAAATATATTTATAAATATATATAAAATATAAATAAATTTAAATAAAATATAAATATATAAATAAAATATAAAATATAAATAAAATAAAATATAAATAAAATAAAATAAAATATATATAAAATATATAAAATATAAAATATAAATATTTTATAAAATAAAATAAAATAAAATGTTATATATTCACGAAACAGACCTAGTAACAAGAATATACATTTCTAGTTCAGGTCAGATTGGAATTGTGGATAAAAACATCAAGCTGGATTCAGAGATTTGTTACAGACTGATGGTGGAACTTTGGGAAAGTCACTTATGTCTCTGGCTCTGTATAAAATATAAATAAAATAAAATAAAATGTTATATATTCATGAAACAGACCTAGTAACAAGAATATACATTTCTAGTTCAGGTCAGATTGGAATTGTAGATAAAAACATCAAGCTGGATTCAGAGATTTGTTACAGACTGATGGTGGAACTTTGGGAAAGTCACTTATGTCTCTGGCTCTCAGCATCTTCATCTGAGAAAACAAGGCATTTGATTTAATTCTCGAAGGCAGAAGACTGTCTCACATAGGCTGTGGTCATGGCTATGGCCATGTGAAGCTGACTGGAATAAAACAGATTAAAAAAAACAACAAAGAAAAGTAGTAATTATTCTAGATCTAAATGACTCTGTTTCTCAGCTTTCCTTGGACAGGAAAGGGTTAGAAAATTAAGTGTGGGCCGCCCATTGTCTGCGTGTCTGCAAGCTCTTCATGACTGGTCCATGACAAAGCAATGCAGAACTGGAGAAGTGTTTAGAAACATTTAAATCCATTTGACATTGTTGTGACATCCAAGTTTATGATCAGCGGGTCGTTTCCTTCAATAGGGTGTGGACCAGTCTGGGTGCTCTTGAAGCTGTGGGTGGTGCGTGGCATGTGACATGAGCTGTGTACCAGTCACTTGAAGTAGAACCATGTCTTGATTTGTAATGGATTAGAAATAAAGAAAAAAGTCAGTTCGTTACCAGCCAGATTGAGGCAGAGCTTCCTCAATGGCATGCCATTCTTGAATTACAGGTGTGCCTAGGAGTTGTGCCCTTGGCCCATGGGGTACCTGGGAGAAGCCTGGGCCAGTTTGGGACCAGCCATTAGACCAAGTTACCTCTGGCCATGAGTAATTAAAGTACTATACAAATATTATCATTTTCTACATGTGCCTTGAAGTGAATAAAGTTGGAAAGTGCTACCTTTTCTCCAAAAAAGCAAATAGGCAAAGAGAGGACTGGGCTAATTGTTCTTTAGACCACAGCCTCCAAATAAACTGGCTTAACCTAGTGGTTCAAATTGGAAACCCGCTCCCAGGCAAAAATGTCACAACTCTTCTTCCCCTCATGTCTACCTTTCTTTTAAAATTAAATTTAGATTTATCACAGAAATATATGCATGTCCCTTAAAATCAAGCAGTACAAAGATAGAAAACATGGGTCTTCTGTACCTCCCCTCCAAGTTCTGTTCAGGTTCCCCAGAAGTAGTCACTTTCTAGTTGGAACTTCAGTGTTTATGGAAAGAGGATCCTGCAGGGAAATGCCCTGATTTCCCCACAGAACCCCAGCAGGCACAGTGCTGGAGACACCAGCACTGTCAATGCACCATTGGGGAGGTTGTGTGAAAGTCTGAACGCACAGCAGTTGGACCATGGACTTCCCCGAGGCCACCTCACCCATCCGTCACAGCCAGGCAACTCCTCCTTGCTACATTTCTTCTCACAATACCCTCTCCTTCACCCACCCTCCACAGAAGTCCAGACGTTTAAGCTCTGGCAAAAAGGAATCTGAGGGACTTTGGACTCTGAAATGCTGGGTGCAGCAGAAGGCAGAGGTGAGGCTTGGGCTGAAAACTAGAGTGTTCTGTGAATGTCTACATGCTGAACTGTGCCACCCCCAGGCCCTCTCTCTGACTTGCTATCAGAATTATCAAAGCTAGAGGTGGCCTAGCAAAGGAAATAATCAACAGGGCGGGGAGACAACCTATGGAATAAGAGAAAATATTTGCAAACCACCTATCTGATAAGGGGCTAATATCCAAAATATATAAAGAACTTGTACAACTCAATAGCAAAAACAACAAACAAACCTCCCCCAAACAATCTGATTAAAAAATGGGCAGTGGGGCTTCCCTGGTGGCGCAGTGGTTGAGAGTCCGCCTGCCGATGCAGGGGACATTGGTTCATGCCCCGGTCCGGGATGATCCCACATGCCGCGGAGCGGCTGGGCTCGTGAGCCGTGGAGGCTGAGCCTGCGCATCCGGAGCCTGTGCTCCACAACGGGATAGGCCACAACAGTGAGAGGCCCGCGTACCGCAAAATAAGAAAAAAAAAAAAAAAATGGGCAGTGGACTTGAATAGACATTTTCCAAAGAAGACATATAAATGGCCAACAGGTATATAAAAAGGAGTAAAGTAAGTCAGAAAGAGAAAAACAAATATTGCATGTAACACATATGTGGAATCCAGAAAAATGGTACAGATGAACCTATTTGCAGGGCAAGAATAGAGACACAGGTGTAAAGAACAGATGTGTGGACACAGGGCGGGAAGGAGAGGGTGGGATAAACTGGGAGATTGGGATTGACACATGTGCACTGCCATGTGTAAAACAGCGAGTGGGAACCTGCTGTGTAGTGCAGGGAGCACAGCTTGGTGCTCTGTAGTGACCTAGAGGGGTGGGAGGGAGTTCCAGGAGGGAGGGGATATACGTATACATTTAGCTGATTCACTTAATTGTACAGCAGAAACTACAACATTGTAACATTGTAAAGCAACTATACACCAAATAAAAAAAAAAAGAGGCTAAACATCACTAATCATCAGAGAAATGCAAACAAAGACCATTATGAGATACCACCTCATACCTGTTAGGATGGCTATTATCGAAAAGACGAGAGACAAGTGTTGGTGAGCATGTAGAGCAATGGGAACCTTAGGGCACCAGTGGTGGGAGTTTGAATTGGTGCAGCCACTATGGAAAATGGTATTGAAGTTCCAAAAAAAATTAAAAGTAGAACTACCATACAGTCCAGCAGTTCCACTTCTGGGTATTTATCCAAAGGAAATGAAAACACTATCTCAAAAAGACGTCTACACCTCCATGTCCATTGCAGCATTATTTGCAATAGCCAAGATATGGAAACAACACAAGTGTCCATCAATAGATGAAATGGGCAAAGAAAATGTGGTAAATATATACAATGGCATATTACTCAGCCATGAAAAGGAAGGGAGCGCTGTCATTTGTGACAGCATGAATGGACCTTGAGGGCATTTTTCTAAGTAAAATATGTCAGAGAAAGAAGGATGAATACTGTATGATCTTACACGTGGAAAGTAAAAAAGTTGAACTCATAGAAACAGAGAGTAGAATGGAAGTGGGGGAAATGGAGAGATGTTGGTCAAAAGGGTACAAACTTCCATTTGTAGGATGAATAAGTTCTGGGGATCTATTGCACAGCATGGTGACTATAGTTAACAATACTGTATTATTTACTTGAAGGTTGCTGGGAGAATAAATCTTAAATGTTCTCACCACACGCACACACACACACACACACACACACACACACACACACATACACACACACACTCAAGTAATTATGTGAGGTGGTAGATGTGTTAACTAACCTTATTATGGTAATCATTTTGCAATATACCTGTAGCAAATCATGACACTGTATACTTTAAAGTCAGACAATGTTATATGTCAATTGTATCAGACAATGTATACTTTAAACTCAGACAATGTTATATGTCAATTGTATCTCAATAAAGCTGGGAAAAAGTTTAAAAAAATAAAAGAATGCTACAAGAAGATCAGAATATTTTTATCTAGAGGAGCTAAATGTCCCCAAGGAGAGACCCAGATACCAGTGTTTGGAGGACCCTAGTGAAAAGGCCAGCTGTCATCTGATTACCCTCCAGTGATCTCCAGCTGTCAGCTAGTCCCACCCTCCTATACTGCACTTCCAACAGGCTTTCGGTTGCCTCACACTTAAATATAAATGGACAGCCAAGGATCATGAGCCATTTGAGAGAGTCTGCCAACACGAAAGATAGATGCTGTAGTAGATTGATTTTGTTACTCATCCCAATTAATGTTCTCCCCGTCTTCATGTCCTTTGCCCTGTGAATCCCGCTACTAGTCTGCCAGAGAAATGTGAGAGGCACAAGCAGAAGAGCCAGGACCTCCAAATCCAGGCCATTCTAGACCAGTCAAATCCCAGTAGTCCTGCCAGACAAACACAGGTGTGTGAATATGACCAGCCAAGATCAGCCAAGCCTGACCCAGATGACTCATAGACCAAGCACTGCCGTCTCTGAGGAAAACAAAATTCTATGGCATCAAATATGTAATTTATTAGTGTGGATGAATACATCCCCTGCCTTCCCTTCTGCACCATCCAGCCCCATCCCCTTACTGCTTGAGGTTTAAGAACACCTCTTCTGCAGGTGTGATGCTCTGGACCCCATCCTAAGGAGAAGAGGAGGCCATGGACAGAAGCAAGGAAAACCAGATGCCAGACAGGCCTTGCTGGACACAGCTTCATCCTCTGGCTGCTGGTGCTACTTGATGATGATCTCCTCGGTATTTCTGTCCTTGGGTTGGTGAGAAGTCCCAGGATGCCAAGTAAAACTGGATCCTAAACTCAAGTCTTGGCCTAGGGAAACCCTTAGGCTTGTCTGTAAAGCCTGAGGTGGAGGAAACTGTGAAGTGGGTAAAATCATCTACCACACCAGCCCTAGGCTATTCCTTTCCATGGCCCGCCCTCCCTCTCTCTCTTCCTCCTCCCTCCTTCCCTCCCTCCCTCCCTCCCTTCTTTCCTTCCTTCCTTCCTTCCCTCCCTATACCCAAGGTATATACAACTCTCTCCTTCCACCAGTCTCATTTCAGGAAAGAATCTGCTTAAACTCAGGAAACATTTAAATGTTGCCTTTCTCAGTATATCTTACAATTCAAGTCTTGTTTCTAACCAGGATACAAGATTTTTACTGTTTGGAAAGAATTTTCTCCAGAAGGTGGAAATCCTTTTGAAGGGGATGGGGTTTTGTGTGTTTCAATGATCTTGAAATGCTAACCTGTGGCTGAAGCCCAGTCCTGGCACTTTTCTTTTGCCAGAAACATTCTAGAGCCCCCTTGGGGACCGAAGAGAAAGTAAATAAGGAAACCTCCTAGAAAATGCACATTGTATTTTGTAATTTGGACTCTTTCCCTGCTGTTTTGCAAACAGCACTCACAGCCACGCACTGTTACCTGAGTAACAATCCTTGAGCTGGCATTTTAGGATCAAACGGGGTTCACGGAATAATTTTTTCTTTCCTGGGCCTTTGCCAGCTTTCTGAGGGATGTCTTCCTCTTTTTGATGCTAAAATAGAACTTACTGCCTCCTGGGGTGATGAAGTCTAATAAATCAGTAGTCACTACAGTTAAAGCAAAGGGAGAGCTGAGGTAATTGTCTGGATAATTTGGACAAAACAACCAACTATCCTCAATGGGTTGCAAAGTTTGGAGTTACCCAAATAGAACAATACACCGAATCTGCTCAGTCCTTTTTAGCTTCTAGGAAAGGAAAGCACCTTTTCTTTGGGGGATACTCAAATGGACTTCAGCAAGCTTTCTTGGTTGTCCCCATTCACCTCCTTGGGAGTATGGCACAGAGGAACCCCATGAATGTAATAACAGTGGTGGACGTTAACTGGTGTGTGTTCTAGGCACTGTTAAGCATTTTAAATAGATCTCATTTAGATGTCATCACAATAAGCCTATTACGATCCCCACTTAGCAGCTGTTGGACATGAGGCCAACAGAGCTTAAAGGGACTTGGGTGAGGCTCACAGCTGGTAAGTCGCAGAGCTGAGTCAGCCAGTCTGACTCCAAATCCTATCCTTGTCAACTTGAAACCTCTTGGTGCGATTATGCTCTGAGGATACAGACATGCAGAGGAATTGTGATCGGATCAAGGGAACCTGGTTCCTTAGTGGAAGAGGTGGTGTATGCAAAACACCACCATCTAGCTGGATGATACAAGGTAAGAAATGTCCCTCTCTTGGCCTCAGATTCCTCAGGGGCAAATCAAAGGGTTGACCGGGATAATCTGTAAGTCCATCTCAGGTCTCACCTATGATTTTTAAAGTGGTCTGTGTCTGTGATCTTCAGTGTTCATTTCCTGAGCTCTGATTGGAGCTCAGCCCTAGCACTATTTGAGCCCTGGTGTTCTTGTAAAGAGGGATGAATTAATGGTCAAGATATCTTGTGGTAACAAATGGCCTTCAAATCTCAGTGCCATAAACAACCCAGCGTTTGTTATATCTCGTGTGTTTCGGTGTCCATTTCGGGTGTCCAGGGACGCAGTGGTCCCCCAGAATCCAGACTGGTGGGGCAGCTACCATCTCTAACGTTGAGGGGCACTCTGCCTGAGGGAAAGAAAGCTCTGGAAGGTATTACGCTGGGAATTAAATACTCTGGCCCAGAAAATGGCATATGCCTCGGTCTCTCCTGACTCACTAACCAGAACTAGTCCCATGGGCCCATCCAACCATAGCGAGTAGAAGGTACAATCTTAACCATGTGCCCCAAGGGCAGACAACTGGGAATATTTGGAGAACAGCATTAACGACCTCCTACAATACGAATGCCACAATGTCCCTTTAGAATCGTGCATGACTGGGGAGGCTAGCAGAGTCAGGCAGGCAGGGCTGCTAATTTTGCACTGTGGTCAGAGGGACAGGTTGGACAAGAGAATGTTTCCTTTTCAATGAGATAATGGATACTGTGCTGGGGGGGGTGGCCATGGGGGTAAAGAGAGGTCACTCAAAGCCAGGTTTTCTCTAGGGTGACCTTGATCACATTCCTTCCTTTACTGTTTCTTGTAACTCACTAATTAAGATAACTAAAAATGTTACCATGAGCTAAAGTCAACATCAATTAAAAATCCCATATATATTTCACATGAAAACACATGGTCTTCAAACATGTGTGATTTTCATCAGACCTCCTCATCTGTTTGTCATTTAAGGTTCAGACCATTTTCCATATTTCTATCAAATGCTGCCTGCTGTAGATGAAAGCCTGGCAAATAACTGTGCAAAAGAAACTTTCTGAAGTTATAAATAATCAAATGCCCATGGGGGGTTGACCTCATATACAATAATACACAGAGTAATGATCAGAGCTCAGAGGGAAATGGAGCTCAATGATGGCCTTCTCTAGTAAGGAGGTGGCTGCAGCTTTGCTTACAGTAACATGAGTGTCATTTTCCTGATCCCCTCATCCTCTGGCAGGAATAGGACAGAATGGAGCTATGGAGAGAGTTGGGAAAGTAGTTGGAACACAGTTGGGACAGTGGTGTACTGGTAAGTGTTTAGCAATCAGCTCTCTGGTGAAAAAAGCTCTGATTTGTAGTGTTTGCCAATTTCCATGGTGTAAATACCCTCACTGTGGCTGGATTTCAAGGTACCCATGTGATGTCATTGAACATGGATTTGGGAAGAAATATATAATTGGCTCATGTAAATCAGTACCACCTGGGTCCTCCGCATCACTGAACAGAGAAATTGGGATGGTTGCCTGTTTCCTGTCCTCTTCTCACCTCTAGTCCCAAAATTGATGTTAGGAGCTTAGGTGGCAGGAACTGTTCAGAGGAAGACAATGACAAGAGGGAGGCAGATCTAGTGCTGGGAAACACTGGTGACTCCCATATTGTATTAGTTTCCTAGGTCAGTAGCAAACTGGGTGGCTTAGAACAACAGAAATGTATGCTTTCACAGTTCTGGAGTCCAGAAGTCTAAAATCAAGGTGTTGACAGGGTTGTGTAGGGGAGGAAAACTTCTCCCTTATTCTCTTCTAGGTTCTTGGCCTAATAATTAAATTGGTGTAAGACAGATTAACAGGAGAAAAGCAAATTTAATTTTGTAGACATGGGAATCCTAAATATATGGGACTCTCAGTCAGGCAAGTGAGGCTTATATGCCATCCTGAGATAAGAAGAAGGGGCAAGGGGTCTAGGACTTCAAAGGGGGAGGAAGAGAACTCACAGGAAGATGGAAAGAGCAATGTTTGGAAAACAATGTTTGCCATGCCATGCAGATAAGTCTTTCTGATGTAAAAAGTTATCTCTGGGGCTTCCCTGGTGGCTCAGTGGTTGACAGTCTGCCTGCCGATGCAGGGGACACGGGTTCGTGCCCCGGTCCGGGAAGATCCCACATGCTGTGAAGCGGCTGGGCCCGTGAGCCATGGCCGCTGAGCCTGCGCGTCCGGAGCCTGTGCTCCGCAATGGGAGAGGCCACAACAGTGAGAGGCCCGCGTACCGCAAAAAAAAAAAAAGAAAAAAGAAAAAAGTTATCTCTGGTAATAGTGTTCTTCCTGGTATAGGCCCCATATGTAAATTATTTTAGGCAGTTAAAGGAAAGGTAAAAAGCCCTTCTTGAGTCTGTTGGGCCATGATTGTGTTCAGCTCAAAGTAATTCACAGGCCCAAGTGGCACATTCTGGGCAGCCTGCCCTGAACCCCATCAGCTGGTTCCTTCTGGAGTCTCTAAGCGAGGAACCACCCTGCATTTCTCCTAGTTTCTGGTGATCACCAGCAATCTGTGTCACTTCTTGGCTTGTAGACATATTCAAATCTCTACCTCTATCTTCACATGCCCTTCTCTGTGTGTCTCTCTGTGTGTCTTCTCTTCTTGTAACTACACCAGTCATTTAGGGACACCCACCCTAATTCCAAGGTGATTTCACCTTGAGAGCCATAACTAATTACTTCTGCAAAGACCCTATTTCCAAATAAGGTCACATACTGAGATTCTTGGTGGACAAGAATGTCTGGGAGACACGATTCAACTCACTGCTCATATAAACACACAGCACAGAAAGGATTAGAGAGAGGGGAAGGCAGGACCAGAGCTGGCGACCTGGCCCTAACACTTCCCTCTGACTTCCCAGAGCATCCTTCAGGCTGTGATCTGCTTCCTGATTTATGATGGCAGGTCAGGAGGGGAAGTGGTCTAGGACGGCTGGGTCGCCTTCCCACTTAGTCATGCTCTGCACCTCCAAACCCAGGTGGGTGAGGAGTAGAGTGACCTTGGCCTAAGGTTCTTATAAAGCTGTGTTTGGGCAGTTGTCTCCTTATATCATCTTCCATCTTCTCTGAAGAGAAATTTTGGCAAAAATAGCACAAACCTTCAGAGATCTGTTCTTTAACTAGTATCGTACACCCTATCTGGTAGAATAGGCCCTTAATTGATACTGCTGAATGAAGGAATACAGTCAAGGGCTGCTTAAAATGGGCCTTCTCTGGAAGAAAACAGATGAGCTCTCAAGTTCAAAAATATCTTTTCAATCTAAAAGACATATTCTGGCCCATTAGGTCAGTGGAAGACAGTGACAGAGGATCAAGTGTCAAAGGCCCCAGGGACCTTAAGTAGGGCTTTCCTTGGCCCTGTAATAGGAGCCAAGAACTACCCCTCCCCACAGCGCTGATGAGAAAGCCAGCTTGCCTGGGCCTCAGAGGGCAGGGGGAGGTCACTGAGACTCCCTCAGTGGCAACTTTAAACCACATCTTGTGGGTCCCTTCAGTTTCATCCCTCACACTCCTCTCTCAGCCTGGAATGCAGAGGAAGGGAGTGGAGGGATCAGATTTCCAGGAAAGAATCTGCCTTCTGAGTTTCTGTGCTTTAGCCGAGAGCTCACACCTAGGGAAGCTCCATGGTTTGGGGCATCTGATACACCAATGAGATTTTCACATCTCAGGCCCAAATTCCTCATCTCCACTCACCATGCTTGAGATGAATTGAATTTATGTGCCATGGCTTAAGAGTTCATAACAAACACCTTTCTCTCAGGCACCTTGCCCTCTGTTCCAGCTCATTCTACTCCCCCAAGGTTGCTCTTTCTCCTGGGCCTCAGGTATGCAGTCATTTGGCTGGTTGAGCCCTGTGATCACATGAAACAATGACCACATAAAACATACCTCAATTTAGAGATAAGCACTGATGCATGCCCTGCAGCTGAGATTAAAATCTGTCCCATAAATCTCTTTACAATGCTGCATATTCCACACATTATGATGAGAAGTGAGCTAGTAAATAAATAGCTGAGGGAAAAAAATTCTCACAAAATACCCTATGATTAAGAGGCTTGATCTCATTTTGCTAGAAACTATAGGAGGGGGTAAGATTTGTCTGTGATGTCAATTCCTGCTCTCACTATGGCATTGCATGGAAGGTTTGACTTTCATCACACAGTTTTTAAGAGCCTACTGTGTGATATGTGCTGGGGATATACATAGGATTAACTTGCAATTTAAAGATACAATTGAGAAGGTAATGAAATTTGAAAACATATCAATTTGAGATCTAGTTATTAAAATTCTCTCTCTCTGTGTCTGTATGTGTTTTGGAGTTTAGGGTAACATTGCTTAGAGGCATTTGACATACTTTTTCATATACAGTGGAATATTATAAGCCCCTAAGATTCAAAATAAATAATAATGGAATGAGACAACCATTTCCATGATCTTTATGCCTCTACCATGACGATACGTTTTCTGGAAGAAGGATTTAAGGGCTCACTCCTGCTCCTTGGGCTGTTAGTAAACCTGGACCATCTGCCGGTCTGAATCTTGGTGCTGCCCTTTTCTCTCATCCAAGGTAACGAGGAGTGTGCGTATGTTTGCTACATGTGCACAACTGGGTGTGTTTGTGCGAGTATGAAGGGAGTTGGCTGGGAGCCACAGAATTTACAGAGGAAAACTAGATGTCGTGAGAGTACATTGAGATGGCAAGTCAACTTTCTTTGTCCTCAGGAATTCCTAGTTGCAAATGAACTTGGAGTTGAAGAGCCATTACATTTGTAGGATTAGATCATTGAGATGCTCCTATGTGTAAGGAAAGTGCCCTTCTGGCATGATGACTGGGTCGTGAGGTTGTGGCCTTAGACTAAGGGGAAGACAGACTGGAGTAAAAGGGAAAACCCACCCCGTGCACTGAGCTAAGGTTGGAATGGAATGGGGACGAGTAGTGGAGGAAAGCAGACTTAAGTGTCTCTGTTTCTCTCACTTCTTTGGTCCCCATCTTCTGTGCTCAGAGAAGCATGATGGAGAAGGAGAACACTGGGCTAGTGGGCTGGTAGTGGTGTGTGTGTGTGTGTGTGTGTGTGTGTGTGTGTGTGTGAGAGAGAGAGAGAGAGAGAGAGAGAGAGAGAGAGAGAGAGAGAGAGGGAGACTGAGAGAGAAAAAGAGGTCCCAGACCTCCATCATGACCTGGGAGGTCTGGTGAGGAGGAAGCTAGGCAACAGAAGAAGGATAGATTGAAAGACCAGAGGCCAGGTTACCATGATCTGACTGGGGCTTGCAAGGAGCCCAGAAGGACCCATCTACCTGGTGAGGGCATGGAGGAGGGCTGAGAGGGTCTGTTGATGTGCTGGATGCCTGTGGTCAGAGTGAAGAGGCTGCAGTAGGCAGGGACCACACACTCCAGTGGTGAGTGCCATCATGTTGGCCTCAAGTGCTAATGCTCCCTCCCCCCCTTCCCCAAGAAATAAGTACACCACTGTCATTACCACTTCTACTGTCACTACTCTAGGGAACAGATCTGCTCTGGGTGATAAGCAGCTGGGACCAGGGATAATCCAGAGAACCTTCTCCCTTGCTGGCAAGAGGAGAAAATGATCCCTTCATATATTAAGACGACATCTTAGGGAAAAGAAGGGGAGATGAAATCCAAGAGACCAAAATTCATCTAAATAGGGAATTCTATTTTGAAAAGATTAAGTGTCTAAGGGGACATTTTCTAAGGGATGGAACAGAAATACAGTTGACCCGTGAACAATGCAGAGGTTAGGGACACTGATCCCACACAGACAGTCGAAAATTCAAGTCTAATTTTTGACTCCTCCCAAAGTGAACTACTAATAGCCTACTTTTGACCAGAAGCCTTACCATAACATACACAGTTGATTAACATATATATTTTTGTGTTACATGTATATCTACATATATTTATGCATTCATGCCATTTCTTAAGTTTTTTCTTTTTAATTTTCATAGGTAAGACATCATTTATTTCATCTTTCTTTTTTTTTCATCTTTATTGGAGTATAATTGCTTTACAATGGTGTGTTAGTTTCTGCTTCATAACAAAGTGAATCAGTTACACATATACATATGTTCCCATATCTCTTCCCTCTTGCGTCCCCCTCCCTCCCACCCTCCCTACCCCACGCCTCCAGGCGGTCTCCCACCAACAGTGCAAGAGGGTTCCCTTTTCTCCACACCCTCTCCAGCATTTATTGTTTCTAGATTTTTTGATGATGGCCATTCTGACTGGTATGAGATGATATCTCACTGTAGTTTTGATTTGCATTTCTCTAATGATTAATGATGTTGAGCATTCTTTCATGTGTTTGTTGGCAGTCTGTATATCTTCTTTGGAGAAATGTCTATTCAGGTCTTCTGCCCATTTTTGGATTGGGTTGTTTGTTTTCTTGTTATTGAGCTGCATGAGCTGCTTATAAATTTTGGAGATTAATCCTTTGTCAGTTGCTTCATTTGCAAATATTTTCTCCCATTTTGAGGGTTGTCTTTTGGTCTTGTTTATGGTTTCCTTTGCTGTGCAAAAGCTTTGAAGTTTCATTAGGTCCCATTTGTTTATTTTGTTTTTATTTCCATTTCTCTAGGAGGTGGGTCAAAAAAGATCTTGCTGTGCTTTATGTCATAGAGTGTTCTGCCTATGTTTTCCTCTAAGAGTTTGATAGTTTCTGGCCTTACATTTAGGTCTTTAATCCATTTTGAGCTTATTTTTGTGTATGGTGTTAGGGAGTGATCTAATCTCATACTTTTCCATGTACCTGTCCAGTTTTCCCAGCACCACTTATTGAAGAGGCTGTCCTTTCTCCACTGTACATTCCTGCCTCCTTTATCAAAGATAAGGTGACCATATGTGCATGAGTTTATCTCTGGGCTTTCTATCCTGTTCCATTGATTTATCTTTCTGTTTTTGTGCCAGTACCATACTGTCTTGATTACTGTAGCTTTGTAGTATAGTCTGAAGTCAGGGAGCCTGCTTCCTCCAGCTCCGTTTCTTGTTCTCAAGATTGCTTTGGCTATTCGGGGTCTTTTGTGTTTCTCCTTCATCACTTTAAATATGTCCTGCCAGTCCCTTCTGGCTTGCAGAGTTTCTGCTGAAAGATCAGCTGTTAACCTTATGGGGATTCCCTTGTGTGTTATTTGTTGTTTTTCCCTTGCTGCTTTTAATATGTTTTCTGTGTATTTAATTTTTGACAGTTTGATTAATATGTGTCTTGGCATATTTCTCCTTGGATTTATCCTGTATGGGACTCTCTGTGCTTCCTGGACTTGATTAACTATTTCCTTTCCCATATTAGGGAAGTTTTCAACTATAATCTCTTCAAATATTTTCTCAGTCCCTTTCTTTTTCTCTTCTTCTTCTGGAACCCCTATAATTCGAATGTTGGTGCGTTTAATGTTGTCCCAGAGGTCTCTGAGACTGTCCTCAGTTCTTTTCATTCTTTTTTCTTTATTCTGCTCTGCAGTAGTTATTTCCACTATTTTATCTTCCAGGTCACTTATCCGTTCTTCTGCCTCAGTTATTCTGCTATTGATCCCATCTAGAGTATTTTTAATTTCATTTATTGTGTTGTTCATTGTTGTTTGTTTCATCTTTAGTTCTTCTAGGTCCTTGTTAAATGTTTCTTGCATTTTGTCTATTTCCAAGATTTTGGATCATCTTTACTATCATTATTCTGAATTCTTTTTCAGGTAGACTGCCTATTTCCTCTTCATATGTTAGGTCTGGTGGGTTTTTATCTTGCTCCTTCATTTGCTGTATGCTTTTCTGTCTTCTCATTTTGCTTATCTTACTGTGTTTGGGGTCTCCTTTTTGCAGGCAGCAGGTTCGTAGTTCCCGTTGTTTTTGGTTTCTGTCCCCAGTGGCTAAGGTTGGTTCAGTGGGTTGTGTAGGCTTCCTGTGGAGGGGACTAGTGCCTGTGTTCTGGTGGATGAGGCTGGATCTTGTCTTTTTGGTGAGCAGGTCCACGTCTGGAGGTGTGTTTTGGGGTGTCTGTGGCCTTATTATGATTTTAGGCAGCCTCTCTGCTAATGGGTGGGGTTCTGTTCCTGTCTTGCTAGTTGTTTGGCATAGGATGTCCAGCACTGTAGCTTGCTGGTCGTTGAGTGAAGCTGGGTGCTGGTGTTAAGATGGAGATCTCTGGGAGATTTTCGCCGTTTGATATTATGTGGAGCTGGGAGGTCTCTTGTGGACCAGTGTCCTGAACTTGGCTCTCCCACCTCAGAGGCACAGCACTGACTCCTGGCTGGAGCACCAAGAGCCTTTCATCCACACGGCTCAGAATAAAAGGGAGAAAAAGTAGAAAGAAAGAATTAGTAGAAGTAGAAAGAAAGAAAGAAAGAAAGAAAGGAGGGAGGGAGAGAGGCAGGAAGGAGGGAAGGAAGGAAAAAAAGAAAGAAGATAAAGTAAAATAAAGTAAGATAAAATATAATAAAGTTATTAAAATAAAAAAATAATTATTAAGAGAAAAAAAGAAAAAAATTTAAAAAAAAAGGACAGATAGAACCCTAGGACAAATGGTGGAAGCAAAGCTATACAGACAAAATCTCACACAGAAGCATACACATACACACTCACAAAAAGAGGAAAAGGGGAAAAAATCATAAATCTTGCTCTCAAAGCCCACCTCCTTAATTTGGGATGATTGGTTGTCTATTCATGTCTTCCACAGATGCAGGGTACATCAAGTTGATTGTGGAGCTTTAATCCGCTGCTTCTGAGGCTGGTGGGAGAGATTTCCCTTTCTCTGTTTTGTTCTCACAGCTCCCAGGGGCTCAGCTTTGGATTTGGCCCCGCCTCTGCATGTACGTCGCCGGAGGGCGTCTGTTCTTCGCTCAGACAGGACGGGGTTAAAGGAGCCGCTGCTTCGGGGGCTCTGGCTCACTCAGGCCGGGGGAGGGAGGGGCACGGAGTGCAGGGCGAGCCTGCAGCGGCAGCGGCCGGCGTGACGTTGCACCAGCCTGAGGCGCGCCGCGTGACGTTGCACCAGCCTGAGGCGCGCCGCGTGACGTTGCACCAGCCTGAGGCGCGCCGTGCGTTTCCCCGGGGTAGTTGTCCCTGGATCCCGGGACCCTGGCAGTGGCGGGCTGCAGAGGCTTCCCGGAAGCGGGGTGTGGATAGTGACCTGTGCTCGCACACAGGCTTTTTGGTGGCGGCAGCAGCGGCCTTAGCGTCTCATGCCCGTCTCTGGGGTGCGCGCTTTTAGCCGCGGCTCGCACCTGTCTCTGGAGCTCCTTTAAGCAGCGCTCTTAATCCCCTCTCCTCGCGCACCAGGAAACAAAGAGGGAAGAAAAAGTCTCTTGCCTCTTCGGCAGGTCCAGACTTTTCCCCAGACTCCCTCCCGGCCAGCCGTGGCGCACTAACCCCCTGCAGGCTGTGTTCACGCCGCCAACCCCAGTCCTCTCCCGGTGCTCTGACCGAAGCCCGAGTCTCAACTCCAGGCCCCGTCCGCCCCGGCGGGGGAGCAGACAAGCCTCTCGGGCTGGTGAGTACTGGTCAGCATTGATCCTCTGTGCGGGAATCTCTCTGCTTTGCCCTCCGCACCCCTGTGACTGTGCTCTCCTCCGTGGCTCTGAAGCTTTCCCGCTCAGCCACCCGCAGTCTCCGCCCGCGAAGGGGCTTCCTAGTGTGTGGGAACCTTTCCTCCTTCACAGCTCTCTCCCACTGGTGCAGGTCCCATCCCTATTCTTTTGTCTCTGTTTTTTCTTTTTTCTTTTGCCCTACCCAGGTACGTGGGGGGGGGGGGGTTCTTGCCTTTTGGGAGGTCTGAGGTCTTCTGCCAGCGTTCAGCAGGTGTTCTGTAGGAGTTGTTCCACGTGTAGATGTATTTCTGGTGTCTCTGTGGGGAGGAAGGTGATCTCCGCGTCTTACTCTTCCGCCATCTTCCCGGAAGCTATCTCTTAATTTTTTTGATATTTCTAGGCTACGCAGTTTATCAGCAAGTCTTTTCAAATTGTAGCAAATCTCCAGAAAAAATTTCCAATATATTTAGGGAAAAAAATCCTCATATACCACACAGTTCACACTTGTGTTGTTCAAGGGTCAACTGTACTACTGTTTCTCAAGTTTAAGTTTCCCAGCTACCTAGCTAGGAGCAGATCCTTTTCGGGGAATAAAGAAACTTCATTTCCATGTACAACTGACTGTGATATAACAGAGCAACCCTGATACATATGGATAAAAAGAAAGTTGTGAACTTTCAAATAAAAAACTTTAATCTTAAATAAACAAACTTAAAATAGTCATGAAGCCTTTTGAAACTTTTCAGTTGTCTTTTGAGACTTTTATAAAAAATAGCCTGGGGCTTCCCTGGTGGCTCAGTGGTTGGGAGTCTGCCTGCCGATGCAGGGGACATGGGTTCGTGCCCCGGTCCGGGAGGATCCCGCATGCCACGGAGCGGCTGGGCCCGTGAGCCATGGCCGCTGAGCCTGCACGTCCGGAGCCTGTGCTCCTTAGCGGGAGAGGCCGCAGCAGTGAGAGGCCCGCGTACCAAAAAAAAAAAAAGAAAAGCGCCTGGGAATAAGTATCCTTGTCGTACCATCCAGCTGGTATTCAGTAAGGAAAGAATAGGGGACCTGGAGCACAGCGTCCTGGCTGAACCCAGGGGGCCATGCAGATTTGGGACAGTCAGCATCACTTGGGGACACTGGTCCAAAGACTGGTGAAGAAAAAAAATCCTGAGAAATTTAGTCTTCAGGGAACATTTCCCAGTGGAAGGGCTCAGAGTCTGTGGAATTCAAAGCTTCTGCAGACACTGACAGTTCTCTCTCTGGGGATGATTTCTGAGTAAGGGAGATAGGTAGTTGTGTGACCAAGACGATTTTGGTGCAGATTGTTCTGGACATAGGGGAATGGCTTAGGTGACCTTCCAGGGGTCTTGTACCTAATCCATGATTCTGTAAGTAATGAGTTGACAGAAAATTGCATTCTGTTTGGTTGGCCATCTGCTATTTCTCCAGCGCTGGCTGATAAAGGCATGGCTATATGGGGAGAAGGTGAGCTGTAATTAATTATCTATGGCATTGATGAATTTCCTGTAAGATATTCCCCTGCTAATCCAGCCATATAGCTGCATCCATCCCCCACTCCCAATGTTAACGGTCTATTTATGGACCCAGCTCCGTAATTAAATGTTTCATTTGCAAGAAAATGGTTCCTAGGAAAATCCAAGCTCTCTTTATGTGCCTGCAATAGGCTACTGCAGACGTTACATAAGAGATTAGTCCACGTTGGCCTGCTGTTCTTAGCTTTCTGGATAATCTAATGTATTATGTTTCTGGTGTATGTAAATTACTAAATGTAATGTTCGTCAATATACCTGCTGAATGAAGCCACATGTATTGTGGGCATAATTTTAATTATTTATATGCTATAAGAATGGAAGAAATTGGAATTACAGAAGTAGGGTTCTAAAAAATCCCTCTGGTTTTCTTTTGGGCAACAACTTAATCAAATTAAAACCGTAATCGTTTTTCAACTCTTGCCTCACACTTGTTTTGGCCACCTCTTTTGTCAGCATGTGGCTATGCCCCATAAAGGCATTTCATGTCAACCCAGAGTATTTGCCTTATTCGAAAACAGCACGTACTAGATGGCTGGGTTCAAGTCAGGGACAACATTGGGGAAGCTCAAGGTTCCCTTCTGAGCTTGGCTTTTGTTCTTGAACTAGGTCCCTGGCAACTCCTGACCCGTTTTCTTCTAGTCAGGAAGGTAGCAGCTAGGTAGGTAAGGCTGGAAAGCAGAACAGGGAAGGAGCAGAGGTGAGAGGGACATGTGTATCTCTGGGCAAAGCAACATGAAAAGACAATCAAAACCAGCTACTTTTATTAACTAGCTAGAGATATGGAGGACAATTTTAGTTCCAGATGGCTGATCAGGATTGAAAGGATTTGGGTATCTATTCAAGACCTGGAGACTGTAATCAGAAATGAGTTTGTCCAGTGAGTTTTATCATATTGTGACATCTTGGTAGGACACGGAGTCTAGAATCCAAGCACCTGGTTTTGAATCCTGGTCTCATGTTTTAGGTGAGGCATCAAGACCCTTCTCAATGCCTCGATTTCCTCATGCACACAGTAGGGAGCATACTAATGCTGCTTGATTGAACTGTCAGGAAGATCTAATGGCGTGATGCATGGGAATGTGATTTATAAACACTAGCGGGTGGTGCAAATGGATGTTTTTGTCCTCCCTACATCCTTCTCTTGTCCTATAACACGTGTTGCCTGGCAAGTCATGTTTTAGTATTTTTGTGTCTGACATGGAGGAAAAAAATATTTTATGAGTTATTCCAGTTTCCCTAGGAGAGTAGCAGAATTCCTTGGAGAGGAAAAACTACCCTTTTCTTTGGGAATATACAAATGGGATATTTTGTTCATAAGACAGACCCCCTGGGCCAGTCTAGATCAGACTTCTCAAATGTCCTATGGTGAAGGACCATTTAAAATTCCAATCCATTGTGGACAGTTACTTTTGTAAAATACAATAAAACGTAGTCTTAAAAACATGAAATAAAAAAGACATACAAAGCACAAATCCTATTTTTCTTTTATTATTAAGAGACATAAAATTACTCTGGAGACAGAAAATTACTTCAGGAGACATAAAATTACTCTGTCAAGTTGTTGTAAAACCTTAACATCTGTACTTACCTCGTTGTGGACTGGGAACCAAAGTTCTTGGACCAACACCACTGAGTGGATTCCACTTTAAGGAACACTACTGTAGCTGGAAGAGATTTCAAACAAAAAGAGAACTAACCTAGTTTCCATTGAACAATCATAGGTATTTTGTTTTTGGCAGATGAGCTAGTAAATGGGTGTAAAACTCAGAGAAGGGATAAGGGGGAAGGGCCTGTTTTGATTCAAAGAGAGAGAAGGGGAGAAATGACAGCTGGCCAAAGTGTAAAGAGGAGAGTAGTAGTTAAGAAATTCCACGTGCTGGGGACGATGCATAATGACAGTTTTAACTTGTTTCCTTGTTGGGTTGTGCTAATTCCCCAACCTTCAAATAGTCTGTTACACACAATGTCTGCATGTTGGTGGTGCTTGGAGACTGAGGCTGGGTCTATATCCACAGCTGGTGGACAGCAGAGAGTAAGGGGGTAGCCATAGGTCTAGCCCAGTTGGGGAGTCTAGCCCAGTCGGGGAATTCAGAGGCAGAGCTGTCCAGGAAAGTGTCAGCCTTCTCTTGAGTGTCTGTGGATGCACTGAGGTGGGCTCTGGATTTTCCATATTATGTGGGGTGGAGGCATTTGTACTTATTTGGTATTGAGAGGAAAAGGGATCCCAGAAGTTTGGAGGACAAGCGACACTCATACTACAGATGGGAAAGAGTTCTGCTCAAATTTCCTACCAGTCTCCTGCTCATGACAAACATGGTCCTTCTTCTTTATGGAGGGAAGCGTCTTTCCTCTGGTTGGGTGTGAAGTGTGAATTGCACAGATAAATCAGAAATAGTGCTTGGAAACGTGTTCTGTCTTATTTCCTAGCACATTTTTTTTTCTTTTTCTAGTAACTATCATTACATTTCTTGAGAATTTGTTGTGCCAGCCTTGTCATCTCAAATCCTTATGGTGGTTCTGCAGTTGTATAGGTTTTTAATATCCTGGATCTACTATTAATCGTTATTATGACCTGGACTGAGTTCCTTCACCTTTCTGAGTCTCAGTTTTTTCATCTATATAATGGAGATTAAAACATTGATAGCATACTACCTGATGCATACTAAAAAAAGGTAATAATAATGATGATAACATTAACAACAACTAACATTAAAGTGTTCTTGCTGTGTGCCAAGCACTGATTGAAGTACTTTACTTATATTATTTCATTTAATACTCACAATAACCCTATGAGGTTATCATCCCCATTTGACAGATGAGGACTCTGAGACTCAGAGAGGTTAAGGCAGTTGCTCACGTCACATGGCCAGTAAATGATAGAGTCAGGTCATAACCTGGGCTGTTTGACTCTAGAGCACTTACTCTTAGTTGTCTTGCTACTATACTTGCCACTCGAGAAAGAGTTTGTCATTGTTGTTATTATTATTACAGACGAAAAAACTGAGTCCCAGAGAGGCAAATAACTTGCTCAACATAGCACAGCCCTGGGCAGAGCTGAGATTGAAAGCTGCTGGCATCCTGTGCCCATGGTTGGTTGTGTGGCTGGGTCCTGGGCATCTGGATGGATTAAATGGCCTCAGTGTGTCCAGGCAGACGGCACCAAGAGCCATGCCCTCTGCACAGTAGATGCGGATGGATGAGGGCAGGGTTTGTGACCTCTGCCATCCCCTAGAGGAGCCAAGGTCTCTGCTGTGAGTCTGAGGTATGAGGTTGGAGAGCAGACTTGTTGGAGCCCAGAACCCATCCACACCCAGCTTTGATTTACATGGGGACGTTTCCTGACTCTTGGCATTGGGAAAGGGAAATAGCAAATTTGGGGTGTTTGCTTATTTCCGCCGGTAATTTCAGCTAGGAAGGGTGAAGGCTGATGAATTACACAGCAGCTCATTAAAACATAATATCCCTTTGAAGCCCAGAGCAGCAAGTGGAGAGCTGTTTTGCAATGTTGGTGGGAGACTGGGGAGTCTCCAGCTCATCCCTTTGATGCAGTTGGATAAGGTGTCGACTCTTGAGTTGTACCTTTTGGCACAGTTGAGGCAAACTTGGGGTGTGCAGAGAACTCTGGGAATACAGGGCTACTAGAGAATTCCACAGAAGGAACCCCCAGGCTGAGGCTGGGTTTAGCCCAGATCCTGTCCCCAGGCTCTCGACTGTGCTCCCCCCAGCCCCCCTGGGGAGCTGCTACCTTCTGCCGTGAGCCAAACCACCCCAGGGAGGTTGGGCGCCACAGCTGGCTGAGAACCCCTGTGGCCAGCAGTGCCTCCATCTCAGGAAGACACCACAGGCCAAGGAAAACACTTGGTAAACTTAGCCTGGGCAGCTCTCAGTAACTTATTTAGGATTTAATGTTTCTTTTTAAACAGAGCACAGAAGGCTTGGAAAGCAAGCTCAGTGATTCCTGAGAGGATAACCTAGTTCCATGTCTTAGTCATCTTTGCTTTTGGCACCTAGAAGGTGCTCCATAGATGCCTGGTCGATTTCAGTCATCTTTTGTGGTTTTGGAAAAAAGTTGGGAAACACCCCAGCCATCCTCTGTTGGATTGCTTAGATTTTGGCGGAGGCCAAGTGTTGAAATCGTGGGTTGCTTAAGACTGATTATTCCCAATTAAACAGATAGTCAGTGAACATTTATTGGTGAGGCATCGAGCTGGATGCTGTGGTAGGAGAAAGATGCAAGGGAGTTGGTGGAATGCAGAGTAGGAACGGCCACAACAGGAATAGAGACGAGCCAGCCGCAGTGAGAACACAGAGGATGGAATCAATTAGACTGAGAGACCAGGAACGTCGTCACAGAGAGGGGCACTGGGGGAAGAGCCTTGGAGGATGAGATTTTGAAAGATGTTGGGTCAAGATGGGGATTTTTGGTTAGTGTCAATGACAAGAGCACAGGCTTCTAGGCACAAAGCTGCACTGGCAAGTATGCAGTGCGGCTGAGCTTCTGGTCTGAAATGTCAAAATATAACTTTTTAAAACACCTAAAAAAAATTCTCGTACAAACATCTGGTGAGCCCATGTCAAAGACTTATTCAACTCATTAATTAGGGAACCAGCAGAGTGGAAAATTGGTTCAAAGAAGAATTGGAGAGACCAAAGCATATATAATCAATAAAAGAAGGAAAGCTGAAAGAAGGCTGCACAGTTAGATATGAATCTGGTTAATGTTCTACAGAGCAATAAAGTTATAACCTGTGGAGCTATTTTTTCTATCAGACAGTATTCATTTGCAATTGTACTGGGCCAAAAAAATCATTTGTAGCTTGCCAATTTTATACATGTTCACCCAACTCTGTAGAACCTGGGCCAGAATCAATGGTAAAATGTAAGACAAACAAAATTTGCATTTTTCTAGAGCATCTGATGATTCCAAAGCAGACTTTTTTCACAGTGCTCTAAAATGACTTTGAAAAGGCGTGTAATCATCTTCTTCCTTAATTTTCAAGGTTCAGATCATTTGGCTAAAAGAAAGATGTTCTGGATGGATTTGGAGGAACGTGGTGATGAACTTGGACTTGATTCTGATAAGTTTTAGCAGAATGGCTGTGATCTGTCCCAGCATATGGCAAGATTATGGGGGAAAACCAAGTGGAGAGGAGAGATAACAGAGAAAGAAAGCCTTGTTAGAAGGTTATGATAATAGTTCAGGCAGAAATCACGATGTGGTACTGGGTTTAGAAAGGTGGAGGCTGATATAGAGGTGGTGTGAAGATGAACTGATTTCATGGGAGCTGTGAGGGAGGAAGTTCAGTTCCACAAATGTTTATTGTGTATTTACTATGTGTCACTGTGATAAACACCAGCAGCTCAAAGAAGAGTAAGATGTTACTATTGTCCCCCAGGAGCTTAAGACATGAAAGATTATTCTCAGTTCCATGTGGAAAGGTCAATGGTGCAGATATGTACAGGATGAATAGAGTCAAGGTCAGATCAGGGAGGATACCCAGAGAGGGTTTTCTAAGGATCACTGAGTATTACCGGGCAAAGCAGGAGGTTGGAAGGTGCTCAAACCTTGGGTACACATTGGAATCACTGTGGTGGCCTACAAAACTCCTGAGCCTGCTCTACACCCTCAGAGATTCTGATTTCATAGAATTTCTGGGTGTGACCTACTTGCAAGGAAGGAGCTTTTAAATCTTTCCAGGTGATTCTAATGTGCAAAGTGGATAATACTTGAGATGGAAGAAACCACAGGAGCATGGGCAAAGAGGAATTACGGAGCCTGGAATGTGCTGGGAAAGAAACATAGTACTGTAGTACCTCAAAACAACAGTTGTGATGTGGGAAAAGCTGGGAGGAGAGACTGGGCTGGCTGCGATAGTGGCTGCCATGCAGAGCCTTGTCCTGTCAGCGTAGAACCACAGGTCATGTTACACATATTCTACTCTGGGAGATTTGGGGCCCGGAGCGCCATTAAGGACCTGAGGTAAGGACAGAGAACTTGAGAAATTATTCTCATCCCAGCTCTGCCTTGAATTTGTTATGGGACCTCAGTTTCCTTATATGGAAAGTGAAGAGTTGAACTTGATGGCCCCTAAATTTCTTTCAGTTCAAGAATTGCAAAATTCTCCTTTTCTGTCATCACTTTGGTTTTACTGATGCTGGGTTGTGTTGTACTTGAGACATCCATGGTCAGAACCTTAGGGAATATCTATTTAATTAGAATGATACTGTTTTTTAAAAATTCTAATCCAAAGAGTGCTACAGACTTGTAGAAAAAAGGAAAAATTAAAACTCTACAGAAGAATATAAAGCAAAAGTTTCTCTTCTAGCATCCTGTGTTCCATTTCCCAGAGCCTCTTGGGATGGTATGTTGTGTGTATATATCAACATTTTTTTCTTTTTGTGTATAAGCATATATGTATGCACATTTAATATTGTACACAAATGGGGCCATGTTGTGTAAATTGTTCTGTAACTTGTTTTCACATTTCGATATATTTTTGACATCTTTCCATGTCTGTGTATTTTTTTTCAGCTTTGTCTTTTTTTTTAATTGAAGTATAGTTGATTTACAACGTTGTGTTAATTTCTGCTATACAGTAAAGTGACTCAGTTATACATATGTATGCATTCTTTTCTATTGTGGTTTATCCCAGGACATTAAACATAGTTCTCTGTGCTATACAGTAGGACCTAGTTGTCCATCCATTCTATATGTAATAGTTTGCATCTACTAACCCCACACTCCCAGTCCGTCCCTCCCCTACACACCCCTTGGCGACCACAAGTCTGTTCTCTATATCTGGGAGTCTGTTTCTGCTTTATAGATAGGTTAATTTGGGTCATATTTTAGATTCCACATATAAGTGATATCATATGGTATTTGTCTTTCTCTTTCTGACTTACTTCACTTAGTATGATCATGCTAAGTGATTATCATACCATGTCTGTGAATTTAGAATGACCCCATACTTATTGCCAGTTGTGTGATACTCCATGGTATGACCCCATAATTTCCCTAACCTATGATGGCCCTTTAGGTTGTGTTAGTAGTTCACTGTGTTGTAATATGTTTCAGCGAGCCTTCTCGTGTATACATTTGTGTAATTTTGGAAGTTCTGTTTATTCATAGGACCAATCCTTAGACATGGAATTACTAGGTCTGTGGTTAAGTATATTGAAAATTTGGATAGGCATTAACAAATTGTCTTCCAAAATTGTTGTACTAATTTATATGCCTAACTACAAGTTCCTCATTCCCTTATAAATGCTGTGTATTTTTCAAATTTTAAGTTGTTTACTTTTGGAGATGGAAAATGGTATCTGTTTTAGTCTGTATTTATTTCATAAGAGAGGAGTTGATTACCTTTTCATATGTTCATTGGCTATTTGGCTTTCTGTTCAAACTTCTATTCCTGTTCTTTGCTCTTATTGTTTTTTTCTTTTAATTTCTTGTAATTTGGAATGTTCTCTTTATCATACACTAAATTTCCACATACATTTACACTTGTTTCTGGATTCTTTATTCTGTTCCAATTATCTGTCTATTCAAGCATTAATATTATACTGTTTTAATAACTGGCTTTATAACACATTTTAATATCTGGTAAGACTAAGTCATCCTCAATTACCCTTCCTATTTAGAATTTTCTCACATGTTTATTTTTTCAGATGAACTTTAACATTATTTTATCAAATTAAAAAAAAGCTCTACTGGATGTTTTTTTGTAATTGGAATTGAGTTACTAGATAAATCAGAACTGTCATCCTTATAATAACAAATCTTCTTGTTTAAGAAAGTTTATTTTACATATTCAAATGTTTTTTGTTATTAAATGGAGTTCTCAAGTTTTCTTCATATAGGTCTTGCACATTTCTTAAGTTTATTGTTAGATATTTTATAGTTGTTTTTGTTCTTGGACAGATGATTCTTTTCTTCCCTCCATCGTATTTTGCATCTTGTTTGCATTAGGAAAGCCATTGATTTTTGTATATTCTGGAAGAATTATGAAAAGAGGCATGAAGGGGAAGAGAAGGAGAGATGTGGGGGGAAGAATCAGGAGACTGCAGTGGAAGCTAGGGGAGGATGCATTTTGAAGAGCAGGATTTCAACACTATCAAATGCTGTCAAAGTCAAGTAGGAGGGAATGGGACCTATACCAGGAGCCAGCTGAGAGAGTGATGCAGTAAAGATGAGAGTGGTTAGGGATCATGCAGGAAAGAAAGACATGCTACTCTTCCTTGTCTTTTATGTGCTACTCATTGCATTCATCAGAGAGTCCTCCACATGTGATAGAAAAATCCAGAAGCTTGGATGCCTATGTGATGTGTGTGTGTGTGTGTGTGTGTGCGTGCGCGCACATGCAGCTGGACAAGGAACACAGGTGCCAGTCTCAGAATCTGTGGGCTCACATGGGAACTGATTATCAATGGTTTCATTTATAGTGAGCATGCTTCCAACCCTAAACTGGCATGCAATGCAAATGTGAAAAAGTTAGCTTTCCCTGATGTTATAGTGGGGTCAACTGGAGCATGGATTTGCTTTTCCTGGGAAGTGAGAGCAGTAGATGAATAGTAAGACAGTTAAAAAAAATCTTGTTTCAAGTGAAAATTTTTTCAAATGGCACCGGAGTTCCCCAAATGGCCATAAATCCCTGACTTGGCAGGAATCTAGCCTCTCTTTTCCTGTCCATGTTTAGCAGCCTTGCCACCAGCCATCAAGGTTCTGTTAGCACAGCAGGGTGCAGGAAGAAGAGCTGCTTGATTGGCATATGGCGTAGCTCTCTCCTTGTTGCTTTCTGTTTATCCAGCTTCATGCTTTGGCAATATGGCGACTTTCACTGGCTGCGATGTTAGAGAAGGGTAAAGATCTATAAATATCATTCCACTTATGAAAAAATCCTTCCAACAACTAGACCCTGTGAGCAAGCCAATTAATTGCCAAGAAAGCTGACTTCTCTACTTGTAGGGCCTGTGGTGGTGTCCAGCTCTGAAGAAAGGAGGAGCGTTGACATGGAGGTTGATGGTCAATCCTTGGTACTTAACTTTAAGACTATCGAATAAGAATGGGATTTACCCATGCTTTGGAGGAAAGGCTCTTTCACAGAATGGAACTGACTCTCAAATTCTAGGGGAGGATTTCTCAGCTTGCCAGATAAAATACAGAACACTAAGTTAAATTTGAATTTCAGATAAACAATGATTACAAATTATTCATACTTTTATTTGCTAACCCTGGTCTAAAATACAGATGTCCATATAATATGGGAAATGGGTGAGCAAAGCTCAGCTGGACTTTACTGGGTCATCCCATAGGCTGAGGCCTCTTTGGAAAGAAGCATTAAGGGCTAGATATCCTAGACATTTATTGGATTCCAATTTCTGTCCATTCTTTGTGTACTGAGCCTCTCATATCCATCTTGTTGACTCCATTCCATTGCCACTAAAGGGGTTCCAACTATCAACAGCATTGACCCCAAATGTTCATGTGCTCAGTGATTTACTCTAGAGGGAGTTTTCCCTTTGCAGGGAGCTCCTGTGTGGCTTTCTGCTTGGTTTCTCTCTCTCTCAACACTCCCTTCACACCATACCACCCCACCCTGAGCACAATCACCTGAAAATGATTCCCCAGCACCACTTTGTCATGTCCTATGGTGACGTGCTCCCGGTTAAGCCCACCCACATATAGAACTTGAACACCATCTGTATGTGGCCCAGGATTTTCAGCGGTAGAATTTTCTCTAGCTCAGTTGCATCTGGGAGTCTTGTTCTGAGTTCTTAGGAGCGGATCTTTCATACCCCTTCACCATTCTTCGCTCAAATAACACTTGCTGGTTGATCGACTCTAGTGGATCCTATCAGAATTGGCCACATTTACCGAGTGGGAAAGTTGTTTTAGGCCCGATGTTCTTGTGCTGGAGAAGTTCCGAGAGACTAGAAGGCACTAAATCCTGCTTCCACTTCTGTGAGCCCCTCTCCTACTCTTGTTCCCAGTTCGGGGGGCTGAGAAGGCAGAGATCTCTGTGTGTAACTCCTGATTGAGACAGCTGGGTTAGCCAATGTTCCTTTAAACTCCAAAACCAGCTTAAGCAGAGAGGGACTCATTAAATGCTGGTGATAAAACTGAATTGAGAAGTTTACTCTTTGAGTTCCTGAATTCTAGATTTTGAGGTTGAAATCTATGGTATATTTGGAACTCACCATTTGTGTCTATGATCTTGTTCAATAGAATAATCTCCTTGGCTGCTCTATTCAAGAACATTACAAAGACTTGGTGGAAGTGAGGGAGAGAAGTCGAAACCAAGAATAGTAACACTACTAATAAAAATAGCTGAAAACTATAATCATGATAATAATGATAATAATATAGTGTCCACTGTGTTTCAGGTGATTTATACCTACTTTTCTTTAATTCCTACAACATCACGAGTAGGTGTTTTTTGTTATTATTTTACAGATGAGAAAACTGAGGCCCAGAATGGTTAAGCTATTTTTCCCACAGATAAAAACTACAGATAAAAACTAGTTAAGTCCTGGATCCAGTATTGGAATAAGTGTCCTTCTGGCTGAAATCCTAGGTTTATCCAATATACCAAGTTACAGCCCTCTTGTTGATTATTGGGGGGACCTTTTGCAGAGTCCAGGGTCCACTGAAGTGAAATGTGAGGGCTGGATCGTAGAGCCTGGGACCCACAGGTCAGCAGCACTTCACTCGGGGCTCATGTGACTCCAAGACGAAGAGGAATAAGGCAGCGGAGGCCAGCTCCTGGGGGTCTGGAACGTGATGTAAGTCCCCAGGCAGACTTCTCTGAAACCAGCCCCTGCCATGACCCTGGTTAATTACTCTGTAATTAACAGACAACCAAATTCCTGCTGTCCCTGGGTCCTGTGATGCTCCTGGAGGCTGCCGGCAAACACAGGGCAGCGGTAATTCTGGTGAGCTTGCCCCGGGGCTGGGCAGGACGTCCTATCGAATGATTATCATCATGTGATGAAGCCCCAGTGGTCCCCAGCCTGGCCTGGCTTTCCAGCTGCTGTGCTAGCAGACTTTTCTTCTGGGGCATCCTGGAGCTGGAAACGGCTCACGTGGATTACACACGCGCTGCTGCCAGCCTGGCAGCTTTACTGAGCTGAAGACCTCCCTCGCTCGGCTTGATAGCGATCGAGCCTCCCCGTTGGAGTTTGTTACCTGGGAGCTGTCCAGATCCAATGATGAAAACTGGCTGAGGGGTAGTGGTTATGGTCATTACTGGCAGCCCATTAGAGGAGTACTGGCAAACCCGGGAGGCACTGAGTGTATTTCCAGGGCGCTTTGGGTGCATTGTTTTCCCTGCATCACTCCTCTTAACCTTCCTTGGCTCCATTCTTTTCTTTCGAGTTAAAACTCATGGGAATATGAAAGGGGGTGGAACCCGTGGGTTTCGGTTTCCCAGTACAGGGCTCCTGGGTGGTGGGATGGGATGAGATGCTCTGTGCTCTGAAGGTAGGCTGAGCCCCTTTCACCTCTCAGGGAAAGAATGTCAGCTTTGTTGTGAGCCAGTGGACTGAGTCACCAGAGAGGTCAGTGTGGCTAGAAACTGAGTGCTTGCAGGGTTCCTCTGGGTCTTCCCAACACAGGGAGAAAGGAAGCCACCTTCTCCAGGAGGGCTGCATCCAGGCCTTTCCAGGCTCTCAGGTTGAACCACTTCCACAGGTAACCTGTGCTCATGATTTGGGGATGGAAATGCAAATGATCAGTCCCCACACTAGACCTCCTGGATCAGAAGCTCTGGGGTTGGGCCTGGCAGTCTGTTTCAGCAAGGCCTTCCATGTGATTGCAAGGCATGCTCAAATCTGAGATCTCCTTCTTTAGACTAAGGCTATCCAAAGTGTGCTCTGTGGATCACAGCATCAGTATCCTAAGAGGTTCCTAGAAATCCTGTATCTCAGGCCCACCTCTCTCTCAGGTCTGTTAAATCAGAATCTGCATTTTAACAAGTTCCCTGGGTGATTTGATGGCACTTTAAAGCTTCAGAAGCACAGCTTAGAGCACTGTTTCTCAACTGCACCTCATGCTCAGGCCCCACCCCAGACCAATTAAATCGGAATTTCTTGGGGTGATGCCCAAGTGTTGGTGTTTATTAAAAGTTTCCCTAGTGATTCTTATATACAGTCAAAGCTGAGAGCAATTGCTTTGGACCACCACAGGCTCCAGAATCACAGGGGGCTATGGCTGTTAAAAAACAAAACAGGGCTTCCCTGGTGGCGCAGTAGTTGAGAGTCCGCCTGCCGATGCAGGGGACGTGGGTTCGTGCCCTGGTCCGGGAAGATCCCACATGCCGCAGAGCAGCTGGGCCCGTGAGCCATGGCCGCTGAGCCTGCACGTCCGGAGCCTGTGCTCCGCAACGGGAGAGGCCACAACAGTGAGAGGCCCGCGTACCGCAAAAAAAAAAAGAAAACAAAACAACCAGCCAACAATGCAACGATCAGAATGAAACCAATGACGTGGAGTAGAGCTTCCCAGCAATATGGAGGGACACATTTGTGTCTCATGGATGTGTTGGGTGGATGTGGAATTATTGATCCCATCAGGCCATGGAGGCGACAGGATGGGACCTGGGTTGCCATGAGCAACCTTTTACCCTGGGGACTATTACAAATATCAATTTCTATGTATGCCATGGCAGGAAAAAGGAAAACATGCTATAGGGAACCCGAATAATTCTATTATTACTGTGTTAATGTACTAACTATGGCAATGTGTATGCGTAAGGGTTGCAAGAGGGAAATGCTGAAAATCTAACTCTGGGATGAGAGGGCAGAAATATGCCTTCAGATGTTAGATGACTTCCATAATTCAAATCCAGATACTTTTCAGATCATCATTGTCACCTGGTATTTATTTAGCATTCTTGCTATTTAGAGGTTTCCTAGCAATTATCTAATTATTTCTTACAATAGGCATGGATTATTTTTCCTTTTTTGGTGATGAGGAAATTCAGCCCCGGGAAGGTTAGCACTTTTTAAGGCCAGTTAAGAAGGGACAGTTGAGGGGTGAAGAGGTGTTTCCTTAACACCCATTGGAAAGGTCTGGAGATGTCACTTTCCACTTCAAAATGGCAAATGCTACCTCTTTGGAGGGGGTGGGGGGAATCAGCTCCCTGCTTTCAAGCAGGGACTCCGTGTTCCTACTGCTGCCTTTGGTCCTGAAGGTGCTGCCTGGAGCCTGGGGCTTCCTGGGAGTATCCCAGGAAAGCTCCTAAAGAGGAACTGTTAGCTAATTACAAAGCCTGACTATTGTTTGGCTGGCCTGTGTGTGTTAACCCGTCCCCCTCTTGCGCAAGTTTTCATCCTGGTGCTGCAGGAACATATTGTAATTATGCTAATCATGCTGGCCGGGCAGCGGGTAGGGAGGGGGCCCCTCTTCCTAATAGCTTCCCGCTCCTGGAGCAGTTGGTTGTCTGCCCGAGTCCCCAGACAGGCAGAGGGGAGGCTTCGGGGCAGGGGCAGGCGGGGCTGGGGCTGTGTGGGGCTTCATGTCCTCAGGCTGCAAGATCTACCTGGTTTGCAGGGAGGGAGGGATCACGGACAGCCGCCAAGGATGGGTCTCCTGGGCAAAGGGACTTCTGCTGGATTCACTGGGGACTGTATTCAGGACTGGCTCTTGGGAGTGTGTGAAAGAGGCAGATTTTCATTGATGACCTTCACCTTGTCTTTGATGGTGATGGCTCTTCCTCTTCCCCTCTCCCTCCCCACCTCCTCCTACCGGTCCCCTCCTCCCTCTTCATTTCCTCTTTCCTGAACCTCCAGGCACACAATGTTTTGCTGCTGGCTTGGGATTTGTTGGCAGGCAAGTTTATGATTTAGACATAATTAGAGCTATAGATACAGATACAGATATCGACATAAACATAGCTGTAAACATCCTCAGCTACAGAAGACTTGATGAACATTTGACTGCTAAGGACAACTTGTTAGAAAACACAGTGTTAAATGAGGGAGATATTTTCAATCAAAGCGACCTGACCAGTGGTTTTTTTTTCTTTCATAAAATTTTTATTTGGAAATAATTCAAATGAAGACAGAAGTAGAGAGACTAGAACAATGAATCACATATATTACATTTCCCAGATTCAACAGTAATCAACATTTTGCTACACTTGTTTCACCTGTTTTTTTTTTTACTGAAATATTTTTTAAAAATCTCAAACATTATGTCATTTTAGCTCTACATTTTATTAGGTATGATTATGCACAATCGCACCTAATAAAATTAACAGTAATAAAAATAAAACAAACAAAAAAATTAACAGTAATACCTGTGTCATTTAGTATGCAGTCCATAATCAAATATAATTCTTACAAGAAAGTCAGCTTAAATGCTCAATATTTTTCTTTTAATACTAAGGGATTGATGCCCTCGTTACTTTCTTTTTCTTTTTTTTTAACTGAGGTATAGTTGATTTATAATGTGTTAATTTCAAGTGTACAGCAAAGTAGTTATATATCTATAACTGAATATACTTATTCTTTTTCAGATTCTTTTCCATCAGAGGTTAATATAAGATATTGAATATAGTTCCTTGTGCTATACATTAGATCCTTGTTGTTTACCTATTTTATATATAGTAGTATGTATATATTAATCCCAAACTCCTAATTTATCCTTTCCCCCTGTTCTTTCCCCTTTGGTAACCATAAATTTGTTTTCTGCATCTGTGAGTCTGTTTCTGTTTTGTAAAGTCATTTGTATGTCCAGTGCTTTTTAAATGATATGGGTTATCACAAGAAGATTGTTAATGATTCGCACCAGGGACTTCCCTGGTGGTGCTGTGGTTAGGAATCCACCTGCCAATGCAAGGGACACGGGTTCGAGCCCTGGTCCAGGAAGATCCCACATGCCACGGAGCAACTAAGCCCATGTGCCACAACTACTGAAGCTGGTGCGTGTAGAGCCCATGCTCCGCAAAAAGAGAAGCCAACACCATGAGAAGCCCACATACCGCAATGAAGAGTAGCCCCCGCTCGCCACAAGTAGAGAAAGCCCGAGCACAGCAACGAAGACTCAATGCAGCCCAAAATAAACAAACAAACAAACAAATAAATAAATAAATACATTTTAAAAAATTGTGTAAAACAAAAACAATTCACACCAAAATTCATTTCTTCAGAAAAGGACTGACTTTGTTTCATAAGATAACCTGGTGGGTCACTGGGAGTTGAAAAGATAAGTCTCAGGGAAGTTTCTGGAAGGAGAGGGTGTGCTTAGGAGAAAAAAATGGGCATGCTTAGGAGAATGGGAGAATTTGTTGTCTTGGGGGCAAAAGGAAAGGGAAGCAGGAAAAGGAGCAGAGGAACTACAGGGTAGAAAGGGGAACTACAGAGTAGAAAGGCTGACAGAGTTTTAAACACAGGATTGATGATGTATTCTGGATTTATTATTACATTGTCTGTGCTCACTTTTTCTAGCGCTGTCCATCTTCACACTTCAGTAAAGTGTGCTTCACACGGACTTCATTGGTGAGGGTGGCTGTGTATGCTGTGTACATGTGTGTCCATCCAGGGAAAGGAGACGAGCCCCACACCTGAGTTGACACAGACTGAAAAGGAGCTTAATCAGGGGTGACCTTGAGACAGTTAGCCTCAGGGCGTCTATATGGACTTTCTCAGGTTGTGTAATGCTGGTCCTCGCCCATTGTAAGTGGATTTTACAGGGCAACGTGACACCAGTTGTCATTCTGGGTTGCATTGGAGTAATAGCTCAGAAGCCAACCCCTGACTCTGTCATCGGTCAGAGCTCTGCAATGATGTTGTTTTCTGCTTATGTTTAGTTTTGTATGTTTCCGTTGGTAATTTCATATCCAGCTGTCAGGAAGACCATGGAAGGACTTCTTTTTTTTTCCCTTCTTCCTTTTTGCATCACGCAGGTCTTTATAGCTGTAAAGGACGCCGGGGAAGTGCTAAACTCTGTGTAACTGGCAGATGGGTTTCATTTAGCTCCATGATTCTTCTGTGGGATTTTTTGTTCCGTGTTGGTCGTGAGACTCATGATTCAATCCAAAATTTCCTTGCCTCAACTAGACTGATTTCTGGTCCCATGAACCAAGAGTAGAATGAAGATCATTAGTTCAATTTATGTTGTCTGTCAGTCCAGAGCAGCTGGGTCCTCAGCACTGTGCTAGGTTTTAGAGGAGTGGGAAATGCACAAAATAGAAAACACAATTCCTGTGCACAGGGCAGCATATCTTGGGGGTATATCTAATCTCTTATCCTTCAGTCTCTGTCTCTGTAGATTTCTTTCCTTGAACTTTCCCCTCTTTTCCCTTTGTCTTGTTTTTCTCCTTCTTCTGTTTCTTTTCTTTTTCTTCTGTTTCTGTTTCCTTAGGATGTCTTCACTCACATTTTCTACAATTAAATATTTTCCTATCACTTCTATGGTCTTATCTTTTTTTTTTATTTGATTATAGATTTTCAAGCAGGAAGCAAGGAAAACATCTCTTCAAAGCCTGACTCCTGAACTGTCGCCCATGGGTTAGTTGAACTTCCCTCTCTTCAGACTATGTAACCTTGCCCAGGTATTGTATCTCAAATGGTCCATTATCTGAAAGACTTCCTAACAGTGGGTGTTCTGACCTACCAAGCAGTATGAGCTTTTCCCATCACCATTCACAACAAGCTAAATGCAGGGCAGAATTTCAGTCCTAAATCAGAATTACCCTGGATTCTTGGCACTTGAAGCCAGATTGCTAATACCTAGTGATTTTATTAGGGTATCTCTTGTGGGAGTGGGCTGGGTTTTTTTTCCATTTTATACGCCAGTTAAAAGGAAAAAAGGAAAAGCTCATTCCTCCAAAAAAGGATTTTGGCAGGCGGATAGGATGATTCTGGAGCAGATGGTTTAAATATTATTTACATGTTATTTAAAGTCACAACATGACTTTATCTTGTGGATATTCCTACAACATTAAATAGCTTTTCAACTTGCAATTCTTATCAAGAGTCGATCAATGTATTTGGAAAAAGAGAAAACCTAGGTTGAGTTGTTTTCCCTAGGAGAAGAGAAGCTTGCCACTGTAGCGTAATGTCTACGCAGTGGATGGGAAAAAGAATAACCACAGTATTTTCTCCACATCTTCTCCAGCCTGTAACCTGGGTTAGAAAACCACTGTCCCCCAATATGTGGTTATTGACCTGTTCAAATGACTGCTTTCATTTGCTACTTCAGATCTAATCATTGAATCTAGTGGGGACCACATTTGTTTACCACGTCCAAGTGCCAACAGCTTTCTCAACTTTGAGGTTGGGACAGTAATTCAATGGAAAATGGACAATAATACAAAACATCATATAAAGAAGGCAAATCTCATTCTATTTTCTAATATTATTTTAAGAAAAAATAATGACTAGAAAATAGAAAAGGCATTTAGCTGAGAAAACCTGAGGAAAAGTCCTTGCTATGTTCAATCACTTCTTGCCACATTTTAGGCAAAAGTCAAGTTGAATTCTTCATGTGAAGCTAATATGGAAAAAAAGGATGACTCAAAGATGTATAAGTCAGGATAGGCTAGGTTATGCTGTGGTAACAAATAATCCCCAAATCTCAGTGGCTTAACATATAAAGACTCATTTCTTCCTCATGAAAATTCTACTAGTGGTTCAACTTGGAGCTCTTCAGGAAGCTCCTTTCCAAGAGATCTAGGTTGCTTGCATCTGTTGCTATCTGGAACACATCTTCCATTTTGGTTCCTGAGGCATGGGAAGGGCTCAGCATACCAGCTCTTCAGTGCTTCATCCCAGAAGTGACATACATCATCTCCGCTTGCAACTGGTTGACCGTAATTAGCCACAGTGCTCCTCTTAACTGCATCTGAACTGGGAGATGTGGGGAACACGTAGTGAGGGCTAAATGTCTCTGCCTCAAAGCATAACTGGGACGAATGCTATGTTAAGAGGGTCTCATTTTGTTAATGACCTGTATTTGTGTGGTAGGAGTGTTCTAGAGAAGCTTGCAGGGAGCTGGACTGCTGGGAGGTGCAATGGTCAAGGCCTTCTCAAAGGCAGAAGAGCTGGAGTCAGCTCTTGCTTGCTTGGACTGCTGGGTTTGGGTAGACACGATTGTGGGAGACATTTCGAGGCCACAGGCAGAGGGTCTGATTGCCTTCCTGGGGGACCACCTACCACACAGGGAGGCAGGTGTGCTGGAGGGTCTGATGCTCACCCCTTAAAGTCTGTAGATTCGTGAGGCCCCTTTCCAAGGCTGCCTAACTCCTCGTAGACACGAACCATCTCTGTATGTGGTCTACCCAGATGCTGAACTCGCAGAAGGCCAGGACCATGCCTTCCTGGTTGTGACTGCAGCAGGGTGTAACATGAGTACTGACTGGGTACTAGCTGAGTAACCTGGGCGGCCAGAGTGAGGCCATCAGTATTGCTTCTGTTGTATAAACTAGTACTTCTCAAACTTTGTTATGCTTACAAATGACCTAGAGATCTGGTAAAACTGGAGATTCCTGTTCAGTAAATCTGGGGCTGAGCCTGAGGTTCTGCACACCTCCCGAGATTTCGTACTCCACATAAAGGTATTGACTGAGGATTCCAGTTGGGTGTGTTAATCCACTGAGGCTCAGTTGTCTGAATACAGCAGAAGGTTTTCCTCGGAAATGGCTGGTGTCAGAGGTGATCATTTCAATCTGGTTATTCCTATTGCCCCGACCACTGAGCCTTAAGAAAAGAAGAGGCCTCTCTGAGCTGAGCTCTTTGTGAATATATGAATTCTCAGTACACCTGGTTTTGTTTTCCTCTCTTAAGGCATCTGACAGGCAGTTAATAGCTCATGAAAGAGCCGTATCCAAACTGTACTTTGAAGGAATCAGAAAGTACTGCTTTTGAATGACTTCCTTCCCATGGCAACTCCCAAATCCAGTCCAGCAAGAGGCCTGGACGCTAAGTGGCTTCTTCAAGCCTTCAGGTGGTGTCTGAGCAAACGCAAGGGGCAATCAAATTAGCCTAACACTGGCCACTTCCGAGCACTCACTCGAGATGACAGTTTCAGCTTCAAAAGAGGTATGCAAACTGGAATAATGAAATGTTCCATTTTGTTACGTTCCTGGCCAGAGGGAGGGATTGTATTAGAAGAGAGAAAAGGTGGGGATTTTTTAGCGTGATTTCTGTGACGCTGATAAGCAGTAATTTTTTGCAGAGGGGGCAAAAATGTAACCCACTGCAATAAAACCATTTTCATAATACCGTGGGAATGAGTTTATTGCTCCGAGGCAGGCATGCCTCCTCGTGGCAGCGTGAGCCTCCGTCTCCATCTTTCATGGGCCAGTCCGACGTTTTTATAGTGCTGAAACAAGAGAGAGCACTTATGGTGCGGCCCTTCTCCATCTGTGAACGGTTAGGGTAGAGGCCACCCCATTGCTTTCACTTTGGGTCTGATTTCTGTGTCAGCTCGGACTGGGAGTGACACGGTGGGAGTGGGATGGCTCATGAGGACAGCTGCACCATGTTTTCAGACCATGAATAGTTAGAAGGACCGAGAGTGAATGGTTTTTGCATGAATCCGAGGAGGAAAGTACCATTTCCTCTCCTTTCTGGCTCATCAGAACCTTGGCCACGCTGTGTTGGCCTTGCTTTCCAGAACTTTGTCCAAGTTCATTTCCAGAAAGTGGGACTTTCCGTCTTTCACTGGACCTGGTATAAGCCCGGCCCTGAAACAGCAACCCAGAGAGCTGGTTAGATGCACAAATGGGAAGAAAATGCCTATTTTATGTGTGTGCCTCCACATTTCGGCCTCTGCCAGTAGCATCCATGTGACTTGTGGTGGAACACGTGTATTTTCCTATCATTTCACTTAAACCCCTGCAAGATCTGTTGGAATTGGGAAAATTAGAGAGATGAAAAATCTTGGTGTGAGGCTGACGATGTAACTGAATGGAAGAGATTTGCTTCTTTCCATCCTTCTGATGGGTTCTATTCATTTTCGGTGCAGTCGGTCTCGTGAACAATTATCAATGGGAAAATACAAGCTCTTAGAGGTAATTGCCGTTGCGCACAGAGTCACTTACAAAGAGGACGTATGGATAGCCCTAGGCCAGAGGTGGGTTCCTGTAACTCAGGACTGAGTGTGGGTGCAAACTTGGGCAGGGAAGCTTCTACGAGAGCAGGGATTCATGGAGTATTTGGGGGAGGTTTAGTTTGTTCAGTTTCTCTCAGTTTCTGAATGACTGTCATTGCGTTTTATCTTTCTCCTTTTGGGAAAGCCAGGTGAGATAGGGCCAAAAGAATTCTGAGCTTTGTTAATTATTGTGGGTGTCTTCCAAGCTCAGAGTCCTGCATGGCTTAGCTGGGAGCTTCATCCACCATGGAAGGGAGCTGGGGGGGTGGGAGTTGGACTATTTTTGTTCAACAGAGTAATGTTAATGGATATATTTTATTTAGCACTTTTCTGTACCATTGCATCCTTTACTTACACTGTTTCTAAACCCAACAGTCATCTTGTGAAAAAGATGTTGTTCACTCGTTTTTTTCAGATGAAGACACTGAGGCTCGAAAGGTTAAATAAGTCGCTCAGGATTTATGGCTGGTAGGTAGGTAGTAACTGAGTCCAACCTCATCCTATGATCCCCCCACCCCCCATAGGATGGGGTGTGACTCTCAGTTATTACCTACGTACTAGCTACAATCTTATGATATTTCTACTGTGTCATATGATAAATCACTTCAGTTTGTGAGGACTCAGCATCTAAACTTCTGCTCACGAGGAGGAAAGATTTTCTGAAAGAAAGAATAATAATTCAAGAACATGTTAAGAATGCACTCTTAGCATTTATTTGTTGGCGTTTATGAGTCACCCACTCTGTGTAGAGTTCCGCTCTTGATTGTGTCAGAGGAGTGGGGCTGGAGTGGGGATTGGTTACCATTGTTTCTGGAATCCATGAATCCGGAAGTGACTTCTCCTTCCTATTAGTATCTTGACATGTAACTACTTGAGCCACAAGCTCACCTGTATTGTTAGTTACCCAAGCTTTGTGATTGGAGAATCTTTGTGTTTTCCTGCCGTGAGATTCCTGGCACCGTACTTAGCAGATGCTTGATGTACGTTTGATTGATGGATGCATTGACACAGTATCTGCTTGGGTTCTGCTTATACTTTAAAAGACAGGGCATTTTGAGGGTGAGACAGGACAGACAGCTACAGACGTATGCACTGATAGCTCTGCAGAAAGTACCATCTGAGGCAGCTGCAAAAGACCATCCATGAGCCAGTGGAGAAAGTCCCATCACGAGAGAAGGGAGTCTGGCACAAATGAACATTGCACCTCCGATGGATTGAAGCCCGATTGTGGACCACAGCTGTGTCTCCGATGGAGACTGTCGGAGCTTCTGGCTCCTAAGGATCCCATTCAGCTTTAGTTTAGGATGATAGTAACTTAAACTCCAACACTGGGATGGCCGCTGATCAATGAAATGAGCTGGCACTTTCCAGACAGATCCGCGAAATGAAATACCTCAAACTGACCAGCCCGAGAACGTTTTTCACCGCCTAGCCATCCCTTCTGAGCTATTTAGAGAGCAAAGTAAAAGAAATTAGAACTTCGAAATTGCTGCTTGTCCGGTGGTAACCTCTCTGGGACACAGAACGAGTTGCGATTTATCCAGTTTTCCCACATAGAGAATTGGCAACACAGCTGCACCAACCACAGTTAATGAGTATAGACATGGTAGATGCTGTGCTAAGTCTCTCTCTTTTTTTAAGAAATTTATTTATTCCTTTATTTTAATTTTTGGCCGCATAGACTCTTCGTTGCTGCTCGCGGGCTTTCTCTAGTTGTGGCGAGCCGGGGCTACTCTTCGTCGTGATGTGCAGGCTTCTCATTGCGGTGGCTTCTCTTGTTGTGGAGCACGGGCTCTAGATGCCCAGGCTCAGTAGTTGTGGCTCATGGGCTTATTTGCTCCGCGGCATGTGGGATCTTCCCGGACCAGGGCTCGAACCCGTGTCCCCTGCCTTGGCAGGTGGATTCTTAACCACTGCACCACCAGGGAAGTCCTTGTACTAAGTCTCTTGATCTCATTTAATTTTCACAGCAAATGGGCAACATAGCAATATTTCCGTTTATTTTATAGATGAGGAAACCAAGGCTCAGAGAGGGAAGTAAGTTACCCAAAGTCACACAGCTAGAAGGTGGCAGAAGCCGGACTTGAATCCTAGGTCTATTTGATCCAAAGCCATGCTCTTAAATGTTATATAAACCGCCTTTTCCCTTTTCTGGACATCACTTCTTAAAGAGAAATGTTCCTTTACAAATTGCAATTTGAAGACAGTGGGTTAGGTTCCCAGCCATTAAATGGTGTTTCCTTATGATTTGGGAGATAGGAAACATAAAAATCATTTGCTGCTATTTCTCAGTTTGGTAGCCATTTCAAGTAAACTAACAGTTGGAACTGTTTTGTAGGAGAAATCCATTCCCCTTTGAGGTCTGTGGTAGAAGGGCCACCAGTAGGATTTAAATTCCATCTAGATGTTGGACTGCCAAGGTTACCAGCCCAGATGGCCAAGACGAGGGTAATCAAACCAGGAAGGTCTGAAGGAGAAATGACGAGTGGGAGGGAGAGGAAGAGGGGTTTGACTGGACATGTTTCAAACACTGGAAGAACATCCAGGGGTGAATGTTGAGCTAGAAGATGCAAGAACATGACTGATGCTTTGACATGAAGTCGGCGTGTGGTGAAAGAAATGGAAGGTCAGTTACATGTGTTAGAAGAAGTGAGGTCACTACAGGGCACAGGATACAGAGGGAAGGGGGCAATCAAGGTAAGAATCTTGGGAGGAAGAGGTATGCATAAGGGAAGGTGAAGGTGTTCAAAGCTAGGAGAAGAGGAATTATGCAGGGTAATTGTTAAGAGGGCCTACTCAATTGTTAGATGGCTAGGAGCAGTGTCTACCACAGCTGAGCATGCATGCATACTCATGTGACCTTGGACCTCAGCCTCAGCATCCACGGGAATGGGTATGTATGGGCACACACCCGTACACATACAAGACTCTTCAGGGCAGTCTTATTCCTAATAGCCATGTGTATGCCGATAGCCCAACAGATAATAAATTGTAACATATTTAATTGTACATAATTATAATAGTACACAGCAATTAGAAAATGAAATACTATACCTGCATCAAGATGGATTAATCTCACAGACATAATGTTGAATGAAAGAGTTTTAAAAAAGAATTCATAGAGATAGTGAAAGCTGAAGCAGATTGATTTTATCTTCTCCCTGGAAGAGACATTTGGAATTCCAGTCTTCCTCTCTGGAGTATCTATAGCAAGTTTATCCTCCCAGCTGCCGCCTTGGAGGTGGATTTTATTTTTTTTTCTTTTAGCTTTTCAGGAACCTTTATCCAATTAAGGGAAGAGAAATTCCAGTGTGCTTCCAATCACCATTATTGTTTTTTTCATTTTGAAAACTTTATGGTGAGGTATAATATTCATAAAGTACAGAGATTACAAGCACCCAGTTCAATACTTGTTCACAGACTAAACATCCCCTTTCATCACCAGCACCCAGGTTAAGAAATAGAACATGACCAGAACCCCAGAAGCCCCTCTCATGCTCCTTTCTAGCCACTCCCCCTTCCACCAAAGGAACACTTCTGACTTCTAACAGCATAGATTAGTTCTGCCAATTTTGGGGATACTTTTTTCATATTCTTTTCCATTATAGTTTATCACAGGATATTGACTGTAGTTCACTGGGCTATACAGTAGGACCTTGTTGTTTATCCATTCTGTATACACTAGTTTGCATCTGCTGAACCCAAACTCCCACTCTTTCCCTCCTTCACCCCCTTTCCCCTTGGCAGCCACAAGTCTGTTCTCTATGTCTGTGAGTCTGTTTTTGTTTTGTGGGTAAGTTAATTTATGCCATATTTTAGATTCTACATATAAGTGATATCATATAATGTTTGTCCTTCTCTTTCTGATTTACTTCACTTTGTATGATAATCTCTAGGTCCATTCATGTTGCTGCAAATGGCATTATTTCATTCTTTTTTTATGGCTAAGTAGTATTCTGTTGTATATATGTACCACATCTTCTTTATCTATTCATCTGTTGATGGACATTTAAGTTGTTTCCATGTCTTGGCTATTGTAAATAGTGCTGCTGTGAACATAGGGGTGCCAGTATCTTTTCAAATTAGAGTTTTGTCTGGATATATGCCCAGGATTGGGATTGCTGGATCATGTGGCAACTCTATTTTTAGTTTTTTGAGGAACCTCCATACTGTTTTCCATAGTGGCTGCCCCAATTTACATTCGGAGGTGGGTTTCTTTTTATAAGCCCTAATAGAATATAGAATTGGCTTCTTTTATTTCATTTGCAGGTCCTTTTACTCTCCAACCACCAGAGTGAACATAAGTGTTGATGTCACAGAGATTTTAGATGGGTCAGACTGGACCCTGGTTCTCTGAGGCCTTTATGACTGACACCTGCTCAGTCAGAACTGGTCTGGGTCACATGTGGAGATTCTACACCTGGTCTTTATTTTGCAGTTTGACTTTCACGTTTAGCCCAAAACAGTCACTCTCTGTGGAAGACTCCAAATGAAATATAGAAATTACAGTATCCTTATTAAAGGTGGTGTTGTTGCTGAGTGTGAATTTTGTGAATAGGTTTGCCCTCTATGCCCCAAGGAATCATGAGTGCTAATTTAGGAATCCTTTTTGATGTGGTTTGGTTGTGAGTTCTCTCTTTGAGAAATTAGCATAAATTCTCTCTCTCTAACATGAGGCATCAGTGCTGCAATCCTTTTCCTTTTGCGTCTAATAAGGCAAAGACTCCGCAGGGTTAATTAATGCCAGCGATCATGTGATAAGATTGAGCCAGCCGATGCATTAATTAATCACACAGGATGAACAAACCAGCCGTTGAGGGGAGAAAAAAGAGAACAAGCATCTCTAGCAGGAGAGCGAGGGACTGAGAAGCAGGGAATCTGTGAAACAGAGATTCCTGACGTCTGAAGAGAGTAGCCAGTGGCAAAGGCTGGAGGCTGGGATGAGGAAACTGGAAGAATGGAGTTAGCAATAAGAGGCTAAAAGTGAAGACCTGAGGATGGCAAATGGCAAAGTCCATGAACGAGTCAGAGAAAAGGCGGGAGCCCCGGCTGAGTAGGGAGGAGCATTCAGGCAGCGTCCACCTGTCATAAAGACGTTGAAATGAAAAGCAAAATCCCCCTCCTCCAAGCAGAAGCAACCGAGTATTTCCAATCATTTAGGCATTTTGTGTTGGGGTGAGAGTGGGTAAAACATCTAAGAGATGGAGGAATTGTTTACTCTTCAATCATTCATTTTAATTCAGTGGAATTAATTCACTGGAAACATAGTCTTTAAGAAATGATTATTATTCCCTTTTTTATTGTGGCGATTTAAAAACATATACAAAAGTGGAGAGAATATTATGATCCCCAAGGTGCCCATGACTCAGTACTAACAATGATCAATAGTTTGTCATGCTTGGTACATACTCATTTTAGGAAGATGAGTTCAGGGGAATTTTAATGAGTTTTTGTATTGAAGAAGAGCCTGTGTCTACCTTTCAATCTCATTTGCTCTTTTAAATCAAAATAGCCCCCAAATATCCAACGGAGAGATACTTGGGGGTTATTTTTCCCTTTTAGGAAGCAAAAGTTGGCACAATTAAGGGAGCAGTTAGCAAGACCCGCTGGGGTTGGGCCCCATTAGGGACGAGACGTCAGCACCAGATGGTGGCCAGGCAGAATGGAAAAGGATCCTGGCAGGTTTGGGTGCCTCAAACCTTCTCCTTGACCTGTTGGACCTCGGTGCAGGCATCCTGGGGCTCAGCATCTCTTGACCGTCTTATTAACAAGGTAGCTTCAGAAAATGTTTTGCTGGACTCATTCACAATAAGTATGGATGGCTGGTACATTTCATATCTGTTTGCTAGGAGCATCTTCACTGTAACTGAGAAGAAGAAACTGGACAAAACAGAAATCTGTAACTGTGGAATTGCAGGTGTCAGACAGCAAGTTAGGGAATTTTTCTCTGGGGTGCAGGGCCTGGACCCTCAAAATCACTAGGGTAGGCTGCCATCTCTGTCTACACACAAAGTGGCCCCAGCGTGTTGGTGATGTCCTCGACCCTTAAGGGGCCAGTATGTCTTTGGCGCTCCTTGGGCTCAGCTCCCTCCTCCGGGGGCTGGTCCACCTTGGCTAGTGCTTTCAGGAGCCCTTTCCGTGGCAAGGTCAAGAGCTTGGGGCTGTGGTGACCGCTGTGGATCGAGAGAGGAATGTGCAGCTGTTCACTTTATTTTCACTCCCTCCTGTTCGTTCGTTCCCTTGCAAGAGTTCTACCCGCTACTGCCTTCTGAAATGATTATTAATGGAATCCTCTTCACTTTTTCTGAACCCTTGGTTTTTCCTCTTAGTTCCTGATTATTTTAATTCTGCCAGGCCCTTTTTCATGTCTGTTGCCGGCTGGCCCTTGTTTTACAGTCTGTCCTTTCTCCTCCCTATGTCCTTTTCTATCCCGGTCATATCCTCTCTCACACTCTCCCTCTTCTTTGAGCTTGCACAGACTGGAGCAAATTAAAATATACTTTTAAAATTTTACTAGCCCAATTATTCTATGTTAAATGAAGTCAGGGCAGCAATCACACTGATCTCGGAAACCCAGGCAATTTGAGGACAGAATAAAAACACCAACTCTTCTTTTCCTTCCTGGCCACTTGCTTTAATATGGTTTTATCTTAAAGAATATTATGGATTTAAACATGGTATAAGTCACATTAAAATTCTTCTTCCCAATGAGAAAAAGGTAAATTACCAATATTTTTGAATGAATTAGTATATCTTTTGAGCATCTCCTAGGTGCATAGCATTATGCTGATCGTCTATACCTTTTGACTGGTATTTTTCGAAAAGGCTGGTATCCTATAATCCATCTATAGAAGTAAGAAAAAGAAGAATGAAAGTATTATGCACGTATGAAACCATGAAATTGTCATATGGTTTACCTTTAATAGTTTAGCTTGATTCTTACCTTCTTCATGAAGATTTTCCCAGTCATCATTGCCAGAAGATCCATTCTTGAATTCATCCATCCTTTTATCCAACCATCCATCCACCCACCCATCCATTCATCTACCCATATATCTTTCCTTCCTTCCTTTCTTCTTTCCATCCACTCACCCACCCACCCACCCACCTGGTGCTTCCTCTTTGTAAGCAACTGTGCTAATGTTGGCCAAGCGAAGAATAGTATAGTTTTCTGCCCTTAAGGAGCTCACAGTTTGGTAGGAGAGAACTTGTAATAATAATAGCAGCTAACATTTATTGAGCTCTAACTATATATCAGGCATTGCAGTAAGCATTTAAAATATATTATCTCATTTAATCCTCAGAGAAATTTTTGAAGTACCTTTTACAGGTGAGGAAAATGATTGCTGGGCTAGAAATGTTGGATACGAAGGCTACTTTGACTTTAGGAAGTGCTTTTCTAAAGCCCATCAGCCTTAAATCTGATAAGCTCCATCCCATAAAACCCCAAGTGCTTGCGTGTTTAATTCCTATATACTTTCACGCTTCTTCCACTGCTAAGATATAGGAGAGGCTTTGGGGGCCACCACTGGATGTCCAGACACAGACAGCCCTCCCTGTGGGGACATCTTCTGCAAAGAAGGCTTAAGTGGGGACTCTGCTATTCATAGTCACACAGCAGATGAGCTCAAAATGGAAGGGATCCTGGCTCCGTGAGCCCAGGTTTTGAAGAAGTTTCTCTTCTATTGATCTCATTGTTTTGACCTCTTCTGTATTTTAATGATGTGAACGTATTTTTACACCCCAATTCTCTTCATTTATTTTCTCTGAGCGGCAATGATGGCAGTTGCAAAGCAGCAGCAACTTTGGAAACACAGAGATGTTAAGTCATTTGCCCAAGGTTATAGGGCTAGGAAGTGCCAGAGTGACACTTGAACCAAGTATCAAGATGCTTGTCTCTTGTACTTAATTTGTTCCACTCACTTGGCGCTTATTGGATATGATGAGCTTGTAGTACAAACAGCAAATGCTTGGAGCCAGACCAGCCTGGGCATGAACGTCCCTCTGGCACTTGCTAATGTCCTCATCTTGGGCAAGTTAAGCTTTTACGGAATCCTCATCTGTAGAAGTAGGATAGTGGCACCTACATAAAAAGGGCTGCTGTAAGTATTAAATGTGATAATGGTTGTAGAAGCACCAGTGTGGTACCTGGCACATAGAAGACCTTCTATCAATGTCTGTCTTCTAAATCCTTGTCTCTTCCCTCTACTGGGTTTTAGTTCCCCAAGGACATATCCCTGCTCCTGGTGGGAACTCAGGAACTTTGATTAATGAATAGGGCTCTGTAGGGCCTTGGGAGGCCAACCTTTGTCAGTGCTTAGTTCACCAATTAACCCTCCACTTTCTCCTTAATTATAGGAGTCATGCAGATATATTGTAGAACACTGGTCCCCCCTCTCAACTGGCCCATCATCATTATCATCATCTTCAAAGCCTTCAACAAAACAGATTCCCTAGGCACAATCTTCACCTGATAATCTCCCAGTTGATTTACGTGATCCACCAATTTGAAGAGCTACTAACTCCAAAGAGTTTCATTTTCTCCAAAAGCCAAGTGTCCTCTCTAGGGTGGCCAGATAAAATATAGGGTGGCTTCGTGAAATTTGCATTTCAATGAAACAATGAATACTATTTTATGTTAGCATAAGTATGTCTCAAATATTACACAGAACATATTTATGCTAAAAAATATTCAGTGTTTATCTGAAATAAATATTTATTTATCTTTTTAAATAAATAAATCCTGGATTTTTTATTGGCTAGATTCGGCAGCTCTGGTGCCATAGTATGAGAGGCACGTAAGGAAAAGGGGCCGGTGTTTTCATGCACTTTCGGTCGCTCTCTGAGATGCACAGAGTGCTCTAAGGTCAACTTCCCCCTCAATAAAAAACACGAGTTGTTAACTGGTGCTGGCTCAGGCTCCTGAGATCTAACTTCTTCCCCGCCCCAGGCATTATTTTGCAAAATCCACAAATGAACGTAGATTTAGGTGTCGTGGTGGGAAAGATTTTGCTTTGAGAATTTCCGGCCCTTGAGGTTCCAGGTGGCCACCCTTTCTGTCATCACCCTGGGGACAGCCTGAGACAAAATAATGCTACTCACATCTCCTCTCCCAGGACTCACCATCCGCCTCTGTTGCTGTAAGCACTGTGAATCCTCAGCCCTCTCTCTTCTTATTTTATTTTGTATTTTTTGTGATCTGCAAAAGCCTGAAAAGATGAAAAAAATGTTCTGAGCTTAATCGAAAGTCTATCTAATAATAGTGAGTCCTGCAGCGGGGTTGTAAAGAGTGCAGACCGTGCGCACTTAACTGTAATGGTCCCACAAAGTAATGAAGACTCAAGTGGTCCTTATTAGGTATCCAGCTGTGAATCAGGACTCATCTAACATTCTGATTGCTGAAAGAAATCGGTAATTGATGTGACAGGATGGCCATTATTATTATTATTACTTATTTTTTTAAAATCCAGACATAGCAGCTAGAGGCCGGCTCCCAGCTTCCTCCGGGTATAGCAGGTGTGGAGGGCGAGAGCTGCCCTTCCATTAAATCTTCCAATGGGGGCGCTAATAAATTTTGCATTGAAATAAGTAATGACCACATTTAACGACCAGTTTGTCTGAGTGTTAACAGCTTGTGAGCCAACAAACTGGTCATTAACAGGTGCTAACTTCTGCTTTCTGGTTTAAACAATCCATTCTCATCTCCTCCCCTGTTTGGGGGCTTATGCAGATTGCTGGCTGGTTTTTCATTTTTCCTGTGATCTGTCGCTCTTGTTAATCAGTTCGATACCTCTCAGCTCATGGCGCCTCTTTCCTAGGACTGTTTCTTCTAGAATCCATGGATGAATGAATGTTTTAAAATTCATTTTTTTTGATCCTGAAGGATGAATGTATGCTGGTAGAGTTTGGTCCCAGAATAAACTAGGTGACAAGTCCTAAAGAAAAAGTCACTCTTTTTTTTTTTTTTTTTTTTTTTGCGTTGTGCCGGCCTCTCACTGTTGTGGCCTCTCCCGTTGTGGAGCACAGGCTCCGGACGCGCAGGCTCAGCGGCCATGGCTCACGGGCCTAGTCGCTCCGCGACATGTGGGATCTTCCCGGACTGGGGCACGAACCCGTGTCCCCCGCATCGGCAGGTGGACTCTCAACCACTGCGCCACCAGGGAAGCCCTGAAAAAGTCACTCTTGAAACATAAAATCTCCTACTCTGAAGAAGGAATGCAAATAGCTTAAAAATATCACAGTTTGAGGCAGCATTATGTCTGCTGAGAGGATGGGACAGAGATTATTGTCTCTGTGATAGAAATGAACAGACTTTTCTATTGGAAGAGCATGTGATTGACCCACCCACAGTCCAACATGTGTCTGTAATGAGGCCGGGCCCTCCTGAGAAATCTCTTTCTCAGTCTCCCTTGCTTTGGTTTCTTTGCTCTTGCTAGATCATTAGCCAGTAATAAGGGACATACTTCTCTCAACGTACCCTTGAAGGAATGGGGTTGAGAGAGTGGGTTTAGGCCTTTGGTCCTATTAGCTCCGATTCACTGCATTAGCTTCCTGTAGACAGAAGGGGAGTCAGAACACAAGAAGTCCAAGTTCTGCCCAATGGGCACCATCTTCACCATCTTGCATGTATGGAGGCTGCACTGGATTATATACACTGTTCTCTGTCAGGCAGCGCTTCTCAAATGGTTTGTGGCGATGGGCCATTAAAAATGTTTTTTCAGTGGATTGCAGACTGATAATTTGTAGACTACAAGCTCATGTGCTTGGGTGTCCTGACAAGGTCAAATTGCTATACACATGTCTAAATGCTTTCTCTTACTTTCTCTACTTATCCTAAGATGGTAACAGATAATGTGTAACCAGGATTGGTCCATGGACAACACTCGGGGCTGCACTCTTCTCCTGAGCTTGAGTCTTTCCTTTCTGGTGGAAGAAAGCTGTGGACTAGCCACACCCTGCCATGCTCTTTTCCTTGGGATGTCTTTAAGGGGGAAGTGTGGGCAACGAATGACTGGATGGATTTCTGACACTTGTCTTAGCTCCCGATACTTTGAGCACAGTCTTATATGATATTTGATCAACACAAATGAAGCAGCTTAGTTATCAAAATCATTTTCCATCCTGGGTGTTCTTCAGACCAGAGTGGCCAGAGCACTTGTCCTGATAAATCCAAGCCCAGGAGCAGAGTTGGTGTCTGGGAAGGGAAGGGAACAGTGTGCTGGGTCCTCTCACACATGGAAGAGTTTTATAAAATGGGGACTTTATAAGGTTCTGTGTACTTTAGAAATGTTAGAATTTTAAAACTTAATAGTGAAGCTCATAGGAATGATGGGAACAATCTGTGAGATGGCATTTAAAGGCACACTGAAGTTTTCTTCTCACATGCTATGAACGTCTAATTGTGTTAATAAGCTGCAAGGTACCATTTACCTTCTTGCTGATGGTTATTTTCGGTGTGCCGCAGGATCTGAAATAGAAGTGCACTGTTTAAGATTGTGAGTGGGGTTCAACATGGTAATACATTTCTTTTAAAGGTCACTTACTTATTGTTCAAAAAATATTGAAAAGCAAAACTGTTAAAAGTGAACATCTATTTTCTGAAGACTTCTTACTGCTTTGTATTGCTTGGTACAGCAATAAGCATATGAATATCCACTTTATATCAGTGGCTTTGTTGAACTTGAACTAAAAAGTCCCTGTGTTCTAATTCTAGATTTGGGAGTGCTTGGTTGGGCATTTGAGTAGAAGCTCCTTTCCGAGTGGGAAATGGGGACTGAGAGATTTTACGTGTGGTAATCCATGCTATAAGGGGAGCTGAGGTCACTAAGTGACAAAAATAAAGGAGAGATGGGACAGCTGGGAGGGTAATGGGGATGAGGCAAGGAGAAAAGGAACGAACAGAAGAAGAGCAAGACAGGGATGCTCTCCTTGCACGAGACCGGGGGGAGAATGTTCCAAAAGGGAGCACATTCAGCGCTGGTAGAAGCTGCAGGAGGATGAAAGGTGTGTGGGTCGCGGACACTTTTAATGCCCTGTGTGTCCTTTGGGTCTCCCTCAGGGTCTCTGGGTGTCCCTTACCCAGCCTAGATGTGCTTTTGGCTCCAACTGCTGGCCCCCGTGACATTTCTTGTGAAGACCGCCTTCAGGCTCCTGGTATGACTTTGCTGGCAACATCGGAGGGGAGCAAGTGCCTGGAATTACCGTCCCACCCGAGCCCGTAGCCCATGACGGCCAGCTGGGGAGTGTGAAAGCCCCGCTCCCTTGTCTTAAGCCAGGACAAACCCGAGGAATAATTTATACTCCAGAACTTCCCCCTGAGACTTTGCTTGTTTTCTTTTCCTACATTGCCCTGCTTCCCCCACTCCCTGACCTGTTTTTCTCCGGAGCATTGCTTTCTCTCATCACTTGTCTGTGAATCCTCATTGCAGGGTCTGCTTCTAGGGACTGGGATCTATGATTGAGTGGTCTTGGGAGAACACTCCTGAGGGTGGAACAACCATTAGTAAGTGCTTAGAGGGTAGAGTGCTGAGAAGTAGGTGCCAGGGTGGAAAGGGTTGAGGAGGGGCTGGATAAGGAGCTGGCTGGAGACTTCAGTAGAGAACATTCGATGGAGAAGTTTGATGGTGGAAAGTTCAAGAGAGTGACAGGGTCATACAGAAACAGAAGGTTGCTTGCTTTTTAGACTAGAAGAAATCAGAGCCTATGCATGGTCAGAGGGGATGAGATTAATGAGAGGGAGAGACTGAAAGTACTAGAGTGGGATGGGAGGCTGAGGTAGGTATAACCGTGGAGAGAAGCAGTAGAAGGGGTCTCCTGAACGTAGGAGGGAATGGGCATTACAAAGGAGACAGCACTGTGTGTTGTTTGACACAGGTGTGGAGCGGAAGCAAGAGAACTCGAGGTGGAGAGTAACAGGATGAGTAGGAAGGATGGCAGAAGCCAGGCTAGGAAGGATGTAGGGATGACATAGTGGGACCCCTTCCTCTCACAGATTATAAAGAGGTTCAGAGCTGGAGTCGCTCAGCTAGCAAGGAGTGGAGCTGACACCAGGAGCAGCTCTCTTCATGGCTTCTGTCTTTCGTTGCTGTCCTTAAGCTGCCAGGTCACCTGCAGAGAGAAAGCCATACGAGAGTGAGGGCTTTGGACGGTGGAGGGGATGTTACTGAACATCCTCCTTCCCAGGAAGTCCTGTGCCAGCAAGAGACCAAGAAGAAGGTAGATTCTTTATCTCTCCTAGAACAACAGGTGGTCCTGAGTGCCACGGACACACTCGGCATGCTGGTTCTCAACAAAACAGGTTGTTGCCGAGAAAAGCCTCTTTCATTCCCAACTGAATTTGGGAGAAAATACTCCGAGATGGAGGACCTGGGTCCTGGTTCCCAGGACAGTTCTCCAGTTGATTTGAAAGTGTGTGATTGTTTTCAAGCCCTTAATATGGCCATAAGCACCACTTACAGACGTCCATCAATAAAGAGACACATAGGGAGTTTCCTGACTCTGGAAGGGGTCAAGACAGCAGAGAGGTGGAAGACGTCTTATCATTTTTTGTAAGGGTCTGGAATTTAACTTAAGTCATTAGCTATTGGGCCTTAAAAAGGGATCTTTATTTTTACAGGAGGATATATGGTGTTTTATGTGTTTATTTTTCCTTCACTATTAGACCTCCAAGGAGGAAAGAACATAAGGGTCAGAGACTCCCTCTGTCGAGTGATAGGCCACATCTCCCCAGGTTCCCTGGAGAAGTGATGGGAGAAGGACATGCTTTCACTGACCTGGGCCAACAGTGGGCCTCACTCCTCATCTAGATTCAACCCTCCTACACTCATTTTGACTCCATCGCACTTGGTCCCACCCGTCCACCCATGCCCACTGTCACTCCCTGACTCTCTTGCTTACTTATTCATGCCACTCACTGTGTGTCTCATCCTCTGCTTGGTTTGTGAGAAGACGAAGTAGGATAAACTACAATAGCTGCCCTTGAAGAATTTACTGGGGGAGACTTTTTATAACCTAAGGAATTAAATTACTCCTTTAACTAAATCAATTCAAGGCAGTTTTGAGAGATATCAGTAGATTGTTAGTTACTAGAAGTTTAAGGATTCAGAGGGAGAGATTGCTGGCCCAGACTGGGTGTTCTGTGATGGTTTCGCAGTGGTCATGGGAGGACAGCCAAGCCTTGAAAGTTGGGCAGAATTGGGATGTGGATGGTGAGAAGAGGCTAGGGGCGCAACTGCCTTCGTGCACACCATATGTATGTAAATCTGTGATGTGTGTTTAAGTGGATTCAGTGCCTAAAGGGGACATTGATCTGTTTTTATTCCCAAGGCAAATTAACTTGTGTGGGCAGCACAGGGGCTCATTAAGTGCTTGGTGAATCGGAAGGTTCTGAGAGACTGGAATGCTGAGGCTGGCAACCCTGAAAGATGACTCCATCAATATTTAGTGAGGAACTCTGACTTGCAAAGATTCTACTAAGGAGATGCAATGGGAGATACAGAGTAAAAGAAGACGTTGTCCCTGCCCTTGAGAACTGCAGAGTCAATGATGGGGGTTGGACACAAGAACACATTTAACAGTGCAGGGCTCTCAAAGGATCAATATAAATAGGTAGTGCTCCGAAACTACTATAGGAGTTGGAATAGATGGCAGTGGGGGAGGAGGGAAGAGTGTTGATTATACTGAGCATGACTTTTTAAAAATTTTTATTTATTTATATTGAAGTATAGTTGATTTACAGTGTTGTGTTACCTTCAGGTGTACAGCAAAGTGATTCAGCTATATATATATATATGTTATTTTTCAGATCCTTTTCCATTGTAGGTTATTAGAAGATATTGCATGTAGTTCCCTGTGCTATACAGTAGGTCCTTGTTGTTTATCTATTTTATATACAGTAGTGTGTATCTATTAGTCCCAGATATATATGTGTGTGTGTGTGTGTGTGTGTGTGTGTGTGTATATATATATATATATATGTTTGTATGTATTTAAAATCAAACTATTGACATTTTGGGGGAAAAGTTTTATTTATTTTATTTTTTATTTTAAATTTATTTATTTAATTTTTGGCTGTGTTGGGTCTTCGTTGCTGTGTGCGGGCATTCTCTAGTTGCAGCAAGTGGGGGCTCTCTTCCTTGCGGTGCGCGCGTTTCTCATTGTGGTGGCTTCTCTTGCGGTGAAGCATGGGCTCTAAAGGCACGCGGCCTTCAGTAGTTGTGGCTCGCAGGCTCTAGAGTGCAGGCTCAGTAGTTGTCTCTAGGGTGCGCTGGCTTCAGTAGCTGTGGCACGGGCTCAGTAGTTGTAGCTCACGGGCTTAGTTGCTCTGCAGCATGTGGGGTCTTCCTGGACCAGGGCTCAAACCCGTGTCCCCTGCATTGGCAGGTGGATTCTTAACCACTGCACCACCAGGGAAGTCCAGGGGAAAATTTTAAGAGAAGCAATGATAATAAAGATAGATCAAGGGAACACGTGATTGCTCTCAGAAGACTTCATAGTGACTTTGAATATCTTCATTCTATCATTTTCTTTCAACACTTTGCTTTCACCTAGTGTCATGGGATAGATAAGCATGAAGAAGTAACTCCTCCAATGGCCTCCTAAACCCATGTTGAATCATTCATTTTCTCTCTTTTCTCACCATCATGATGTCAGAGCCAGAACTGCTAACGTGCTACCATAAACTGTCATTCTGAGTTTTACCTCTGTCCTCAGCATGTGGCCACCTACGGAGGTGCTAACGGCAGTGGCACGGCAGGGGCACACCACACAGGGGAGGGGTAATGGGCAACAGGAAGGGGAGGGATTGTGGTAAATTTGAAGGAACGAACCCACATTTCCAACATGAACAAGTGTCCGTCCATTGACAGGAAGACATTTCAACTGATGGGTGCATCTTCCATCATCCACTTTAGGGATTGTCCCTTGTTGGCCTCAGACTCAGTTCTTTCTTGACCATAATCTGGGTGTGGATAAAAGTCCAAGTATGGTTGGAAAGAGAAATTTCACAGCTAACTGAGAGGGAACCCAGCCGGACAGCAAAGAGTTGACTGCCATACCTAATTGACAGTGGAGGGGTAACCTCAGGTTACGTGCCTTTCGACTGAAGTTCCGTATTAGCTGTTTGCTTGGAAGGAGCAGATGTTTTGGCTCTGGTGGTCACTGCTCACCTCTGTCTGGGAGGTGCATCAATCACTTTAATTATAATGGAACATGGGGCCAGGAACTGAAGGAGAAAAATCAACCCAATCCCAAGAACAATCTTTCTTGATGAATTCTCCCCTAAATCGAAACAATTCACTGGGTATCCCAGCTGGGGTTCATATGCTTTTGATTACTGTGGGCTATTTAGCTCTACAAAATGACAGGCTGCTTAATGGACTTTTAATGGTTATAGGTTTCTCTCTCTTTTTTTAATGAGCTTCACCAGTTTGTTACTAATGCCCTGTAGAAATTTGGCGAGGGGCCAGGCTGGATGTTCCACACTTCTGGTTTCCAGGCGGATACAAGCAACCATCATAGCCAGTGGGGAAGGATGTTGCCAATCGGAGGGTGATGCCATTAGGGCAGGGAGAGCAGGAAAGCTGAGTGCCCCGCAGTCCTGATAATTATGCCATCTTAGAGAAGGTGGTTGCATTTTGTAGCTGAAGTTACCCCGAAGGCTTCAAAGGTCTTGGGATCTCAGGTGGCAGGAGAGTTGGCAGTGTTGGGAATGCTTTGCCTTCCTCTGATTTCCATGTTGTTGGTAAAAGGTGTCCCTCTTAGACTCAGTTGCATCCTGTCCACCAAAGGACCTGTGGACATCTCAAGGCCACGGCTAGGTTGTAGTCAATCATGTTGGTATCTGTAGTGCCGGGTACAAGATTGGGCCCACAGTGGGTAGTCAGTCCACATCTGTTGAATGAGTGGCCATAAACAATTAGGATGAATGAGAAAAGCTTTTACTGAAGGGCATCCCTCTCTGGGTCTCCAGAGAAAAGCGTGAGATCTGTGGGCAAGAGAAGAGTGAGAGATGAGGATGAGAGAGGCTGTGTCTTGAGTCACTAACAACCGTACTGACTCTCCTTTCTTGTCATGCACCAAACATCATGCTAAACACTTTGTATGCATCACCTCCCATTGGTCCTTCTAGCCTCGCCGAGAGGTAGACAGTGGTGTGCTGATGAGTGTTTCACAACCAGTTCTGGGAGGCTGCCCAGATTTGTGGCATTTGCTAATTTCTGTGGTAAATACTCCCACCATGGCCTGTTTCAAACTACCAATGTGATGGCAGCCAACCAGCTGGTGAAATTCCAGAAAATCTAAAAATTGGCTTTGGCAAGCTGCTGTGAGCACACCACCAGAGATAGGTATCGTACCATTTCACAGATGCAGAGGATGAAGCGCAAGAAGTAAGTAACAGGTGAAGGTCACGGAGACAGTAAAGGACAGAATCCAGGTCCAGAAGGCCTCCAAAACACGATGTTCTTGACCACTGATTGCACTGCACTACTTTCCTAAACTTCCTTCCCACGCTGTCAGAGTGGCCACAAAACTAGGAAGCAGGCAGCTCGACTCCGGCTGATGTAAAACCCATTCTGGTTTCCTGGGGCTTCCTCTGTAGGTCATGTATGATGTTCACTGTAGAACTTCTTTGGAGGTATCCTGGCTCCTGGGCTAGCCCTTCTCACCCTCCCTCACTTTTTGGAGATTTTGCTTCTTAACTTACAGCCATACAGGCTCTAGTGCTATTACCAGGTATTTATTGTGGCACCGCCTCCTTATTTAATAGATGAGCAAATTGGGGGTCCTAAGAGATTAAACGACTTGTCCAGATCCACACAGCCTGTCAGTGACAGTGCTGGAAATAAAATTGAGATCTGATTCCTGATCCAAGGCACTCCCCTGGAAATGACAGGGCCTTCCATCTCTTAAGGATAACAAACGGAACTTGGAGTTTCAAAAAAGTAGCTGGGGGTGGATTTTCCTGCCTCGCGTTGCTGATGTGTGTCCTCACTGCTGGCTCTCAGTTTGAAAGATTCAACTTGACTTCCCTTGATTCGGGGGCAGTAAGCTGAGAATTCAAGGATGGGCAGCAGGAGCACATCATGAAGTGAATGCAGCAAACATGAAAGACATTCTTTGGGAGCTTTAGTGGCTGGGGAGGAGGGGCAGGGAGAAAAGGAGGGGGCTCCTTGCTGAAATGCCCTCACGTGTCAGAGTCCTGAGATACTCCTAAATCACGCCCAGGTCGTAGGGTGCCTGTACTTGTGTCTTGGCCCAGGGTGAAAACAGTTCCCATTGTAAAATTAACTTTCCACATTTTGCTGGTCCGCACGGGGCCAGCTTTCTTTCAGAGTGAGTTTGCGAATGAATGAATGAATGTGTTGATTGGGTTACTGTTCTTAGGGGAGCCTTCTTTGCATTGGACTTGGAGAAGGATTAAAGCCGGTTTTGAAATGTGTTGGTGCTCACCCAAACACAGCATGCTGATAGAATTTTGGTCGCACTTTTATTTGCTATGGAAAAAAATGCTTTAGTCTCATGGAAGAAATAGCCCAGCAGATGGTGTTTGGTGGATGGCATGAATGTAGCCTTGTAAATAAGCATTCAAAATAGACCAGCTTCCCCCCAAATTTACCATCTGCCCCTTATCCCATGAGGTCCACAGGTGGTAAAAGAAAGGAAATTGATGCTTTGAGTTGTTATTGTTACTATTTTAGTATTCCCATATTACGGAAATTCCCTAAATGATGGCATTCTTAAATTTGGTTATAAAAAATAGAGAGAGCAATGCCTTCAGTTTAACAAATTTTTCAGGGTTCAATCCGGTTTAAGAATAAAATCTGGTCTAAATGGCATTGCCCTGTTTATCTCTTTTTTGGGGGTAATCCTCTGTTTGCCACTCTGGTGGCTGAGGGTCTTCTACATCCACCCTGGCTCTGGACAAGACTGTCAGATTCACTGTTGCTTCCCATCTCCAAGAAGCAGGGTAATCAATGTGCATAGGATCTGGAATCTTACAGACCTGGGTTCGAGCTCATTTTCGGCTGTGGAGCAATGGTCAGCCATTAAATATCAGTTTCCTCATCTGTAAAATGAGGAAACTAGTGTGGTTGATAAGACTGCTGGAGATGGTTGTTAAAATTAAATGAGAAACAGTACCTATAGCACTCAGGACAGTGCAGACAGTATTCAAAATATGTTTATTGTTATAGCTCATGTCATCACCATTGTCATCACCATTGTCATCAGTATCATCATCTCCAGCTATAATACACAGCTATCTTAATTGGGGAGTAGAAGGGACTTCTGGATATTGGTGATTTATCTGAGTTAGTATGAAGAGTGGTGGAACTCATTAGGCTGGCTGCTCCCACTCTCCTTTTATTTCCCCAAAAAGAGAGTCTCATAGGCCACCAGCCAAAACACATCTCAGAGAATGGAATGCTTTGTGAGGCTTTCGTTGGGTTGGGTTGACTATTATTGAAGGAGGGAAGATTGAAGTCAAGATTTTTATCATATTGTAAATGGTGGATGATTCAATGGGGTGGACCACGCATTGGGATGAGGAATCTGAAGTTTTGTAGATGGAGTTTGCTCAGATTTGGGGGAAGGATTTAAAGGGGGCTGAATTTAGAAAACCCTAAACTTTGGAAATTTTTGTTGCAGTTTCAGTGATGGCAGAGGCTCAGGAACAAAGGGTTTAGGTGGATGCAGGGTCCTGAGAGGGGAACCTCTGGAGTGTATATTTGTGGTACTTCTCACCGGTGGGTAGTAGTCTTTTTTTTTTTTAAATTAATTTATTTATTTTTTCTGCGGTATGTGGGCCTCTTACTGTTGTGGCCTCTCCCGTTGCGGAGCACAGGCTCCGGACGCGCAGGCTCAGCGGCCATGGCTCACAGGCCCAGCTGCTCCACGGCATGTGGGATCTTCCTGGACCGGGGCACGAACCCGCGTCCCCTGCATCGGCAGGCGGACTCTCAACCACTGCGCCACCAGGGAAGCCCAGTAGTAGTCTTTATTTTTAGTGATTGTGTTGACATTGAGAGAATGGGGATTGGCTGGGGTGTAACTTACTGAGAGGAGGAAGAGCAGATGTTCTAAACGAGATTTGCAGCTCTTTCAAAAGGACCAAAGGAGATTTGACCTGTAAACCTCACCTGTCTAGCATTACCTGGATCTCTTCTCAGAAATGTTTGAGTGGTAGTTAGAATCACAGAGTTGTAGTACAAGAGGTACCACAGAGGTTTTTTCCAGTTCCCATCGCCTTCTGTTACAGACAAAGCAACTCCAACAAAACGAGGTCAAATTTTGATCACACTTCCCCCTCCTCTTTCCCCCCACCAAGATGGAGCCAGTGTCCTTGTATTCTTGGTAGAAAAGGTCAGCGTTGCCCCATTTTTCAGCCCTCGCTTATGCTAACAGTACATGTTGCTGAACTTATTGCATGCTGGCTAGTACATGATTATCTTTAATAAACATTAATTGAGTGTCTAGCCTAGTGGGTACAAAGTTCATGATAAGTAAGACATGGCCCTTGCCTTTAAAGACCTTAACATCTTTAAGCAATAACCTCAGGCTTCGGTAAAGCAGTCTAAAGCTTACAGATATTCTGCTAGAGAAGTATAATTGAGCGTCCCAACCCAGGGGCCAGGGTGGGGTTTTAATGCTGGCTTTCTGCCTCTACTGTGACAACCTGATTAAGTCACTTGGTAGTTTTGAGCTTCTCTCCCGACAACTGGAACACACGGATGACAATACCTGTCCCTCCTACTTCTGAATTTTGAGGAACAAATGAGATCATACATTTGCCTATAAATTGTGAAGTATAGTAGAAACTGAAGGGATCAATAGAAATGGAAGGGATCCTACTCTATAGGACTATACTCTCAGAGTGAAGAGTTAAAGTAATTAATCATTCTACTTATTGTCCTCCTCATCATTATCTTAATTACTATCCTCCAGGAGTTTTCATTAGACACCTCTTTGCATGTAGCATCTTCCTGCTCTCCATGACCCTGCAAACCAACAGCCGCTTTCAGTCACCATGTTCAGGTAATGGTGACTCGTCAGGGTTTACGTCACCTGGTTAGATGAGCCGTTGTCCGCGTCACTTTGGGTATCTGTACGTGGCAACTTGTGCAGTAGGTTTTTTTTTCCTCTTTATCCACATAGTGAGTCAGGAGAATCTTAACCTAATGATGGGGCTTAACTTTTTTCTCTATCAAGTCCACAGATGTCATGTTGACTGTTGTAGATTTTGACAGTGTTGTGGGCCCAGAAATAACGTCCTCCATATCAAGGAATTTTACGGAGAACTGGCACAAGTTGCAAATGAGTTTAAGAAAATGAATTCCAGGATCCAACAGAAGGCAAAAGTCATGAAGGCATACTGTGGCCCAGAGGTTACGATGCCTGTAGTTAATTTGGTTACCAAGACTGAAATAAACATTTCAAGCTGCACCTAACTCTCCTGTAGAGATGTCTTTGCTTGCTTCTGAAGCGACCTGCTTTATTCTCTCCTACCTTTTGGTAAAAGAAATCGGATTTTATTTGAGTGACAATGCACTCAGCCTCCCTTGTAGCTAGAAGTTAGCAATTAGATTAGGAAGTTGTTAGGTGGGACTTCGGGAAAGCTCCTGGAGAAGGGAACAACAGCGGACATGTGTCTCGCCTTTGTTCTTTCCATCTTCCCCACCACATGCTTGGATATGGATGTGGCTACAGGAGCCTCTCCCACAGCCAGCTTAGATCGTGGGGCAACCTTGAAGGTGGAAACCACGTCTCAAGGTGATGGAACATAAGCACAGAAGGAGCCTTACCCCACAGCCCTGCCAGGCAACCCTAGACTTTTGTTCTGGACTTCTTTCACATGAGTAGGAAGTGAATTTATTTAATCACTGTTATTTCCAGACCCTGCTACTGGCAGTCACTGTCTTTCCTAACTGATACATGTGCCTTCCCCCCAATGAGTAGTGCCCTTGTTTCTTTGCAGTTAGCTCCTGGAAACACTGTCTGTTGGTCCATGCTGACGCACAAGCCCCTACAAGAGCAATGTTGGACTCAGCCTCTGCTAATGAGCAGAGGCTGTGAACACAGCTTGTGAACACAATGCTGGGATTATAAGGTGCTGGCAGCCATGCCAGAATAATAAGGTCAGATGGAAAATCATACCAGCAAATATCTTCAGTGAATATCCTGTCCCACTCCAGTGCCCTCCAAATACCATCGCCCAAATCCACAGTTCATGCGGTAGGATTGCCGCCTCTCTTCCCCAGAGCCATCATTTCTGTCTGTGGGAGAACGGTGAGGGTCTTTGGTACCACTCCAAATTTTTCCCTGTGTAGCTATTCAGCAGGAGCCTATATTTGTCCTGACTTGTAACTGAAACCCTTGTTTGTCTGAGTTTCTTTCCCTTGGCAATTTCACCTGTAATCTCCGAGATGGTAGCTGTAATTTGCTTTGCTAATCTCACCCACCTTTGGCTGAGTGACACTGCACTGGAGGGCCTCAGAGGACTTGGGGACACTTCCTCAGCTCCCTCTGTCTCTGGTTTACAGCAGTGTCCCCTTGACCATTTGCTGTGGACTCTGTAGTGCTGTACCCACCTTTGACTTAGTTTTAAGGCAAAATTCCAGGGAAAGATTTCAGGAAGATTTGTATAATTCCGAAATTGCTGTCTGATTACTGAGGTAGTTAAACTTTCAGTGAGATCTTGGCACATTCCTGAGACTAAAAAAAACCCAAGGTGCATCTAAGGCAGCAGATTGCTAAGGCTAAATATTCTCTGCTGGTCTTCCTTTTACAGGTGTTTTGGTGACCATGGGCCAGATCTGAGTGTGTTTATCAGAGGCAGCTGCTGGTATCATTGAACTCTAATTCAGAAATTAGGGTGACAGTATTGTCCACTGTAAGTGACTTTTGAGGAGTTTTATATAAATATTATGGTGAGTTTGCTGGTCACATATTTTCTCACATAATCCCATATACCTCACATATCCCAAATATTGCTTACACGGAGGGTTGATTAGGTGGGTGAGGTTGTCAGATATGGGGGGGATTAAGCAAATATCTGCTGTCTAGTGACTTGAAAACATTTTTGCAAGACTGTTATGGTAGAAGGAATTTCTTTCTCTTGGAATGATTTGTAGTTAAATGCACATAAGGTATGGCCAGGAGAAGGAAGGAGTTTGTGGAGTGAAAATACGTCCTTACTTTTGAAAACTTTTTCTCGACATATATGAACTTAACCCACACTGAAGACTTTAATTTTTCTGAGACTTTAAATATAACAAACTGATCATTGCAAGGCAGTTGGTAGTAGTGTTTTTCAACTTCACCTTCTTTAGGAGATTCAGGGTGTCTGGATTGAATACATGTACTCAAGAAAAAAAAAAATCATCTCACCTGGCACACATCACTAATGTTATAGAGTCAAAATTTATTATTATATGAGCCTGAAGTAGTTCTATAATATACCACAGTAGAAATATAATGTGATGTGTAGGATGTGTATTTAATTGAAAATTTTCTAATAGCCACATTACAAAACATTAAAAGAAATAGGTGAAATTAATAGATCTTGTTTAACCCAATATATCCCAAATATGATCATTTCAGCAGGTGATCAGTGTAAGAAATCGTCAAGATATTTGACATTCTTTTACAATGTATCTCAGTTTGGGCTAGCCACATTTTAAGTGGGCAGTAGCCACAAGTGGCTGGCGGCCACTGTATTGTCAGAACGAGTCTTGAGAAGAGGGGTTGTGTCGGATTTACACGGTTCCCTTTCTAGCTAAACAAACCAGTGCCTAAAGAACTGATTTTTGATTTTGAGTTTTTCACCCTCACACATTCATATTTCTGCTCAGAGAGCTAACATCTCATAAGACATTCTGGGAGTGGAGCTGTCAACTTAAAAGAGAAAGTCCCCCAGAGCTTCTGGAGAACCAGTCCTTTTGAACAGAAGGGGAAATGTCCCAAAATTAGGCAGGCCACGGCTTCCAGGTTTTCTGGAAGGAAGTTTACCCCCTTCCAAACAGGAAGGTGCAAGGCATTCATTTTTTCCACCTGTAGGGGGAGCTCTTGTCACTTCACTCTTTATAAAATTCCAAATCTGGTTCTCAGACGCCGGCAAGCTCGGAGTTCTTTCACCTGGGTCTGCGGAGAGTTTGTTTTTGGCTCCAAACCAGCAGTGCTTTCGCAATCTCCACACGTTACGGCTGCTGAAATGCTAGGACACCAGCCGGGTGGCGGCTTGAGTCTTGTGATTCCCAGGCAGTCCGGCGAAATGATAAACAAAAGTCTTTTGTGCAATATTAATAAGCTTTAAGCACTCCCCAGCCGAGCCCCTTGTCATCCAAGTAAGTCATGTGTATCAAAAGCCCTTATATGTGAAAGTTTGTTTTCATATCTGGCCAGCGTTGAATGGGAGCCCCCTTTGCCATGTTGTAAAACAAACATTTGTTTATTTTGTGAACAGTGCTGGCAGTATGATACAGGAACCCGGCCTGAATGCAGGGACCCCTTTCCAAGGAGGCGCCTTTGAAAACCTTTCTGCTGCTCCATTCCAACTGTCAACTGATCTTGAGTTCTGTTTACATTGAGACAATAACAGTGTTTCCTAAATAAATAAGTCAGGGGGCACCCGTGGGCCTTAGTGAAACCCCATAAATGGGTTGGGTGCTGGGGGGTGGAGAAGGGGAGTTTTTGTGCAGTGCAGAAACAATGGCTAGTTCATCTCACCATGTATCCGGGGCCTGTGTTTTTAAGACAGAAGGGGGCCTTTGTGTTAATTGCACTGATAAAACTCTCCTGATAGAGCATCCCCTGGAACGCTGGGACAAAAGATGTGACATTTCGCCCCGTGTGAATGCCACCCTGCCAAACAGACGTTTTCTAAAGCAGAGACGTATTGGTCACACACACAGCTCCCACACACCCCCTCCCGCCCAGTAGATCAGCTAACCTCTCCTGGTGAGCAGAGAAAATAAATAAAAACTGTAAGACTAAACCATCTGCCTCTGGAGGTGTCTGGCTTTTTTCCTGGTTGCTCTGGAGCTTCCAGAAATCCATTTCAGTTTCTGACCCGTCCAAGTGGTCCTCAGGCACAACAGAAGAGAGGCTGGCACTCACAGTAGAGGAAGTTGTGCTGACGGAGAGTTGGGGTGTTAGTGGGTTTCCCTGGGAAGCAGGAATTCCAGCCTGTTACGGGAAATTACGCTTCTGAGCAAAAGACACATTCTAGGCGAGGACTAGAGGCTGAAGACGGGGAACCAGCAGGGCTCACTGCATGTAGATTTTAAAAATATATTTTAAATATGACGCAAATGAAGTAAGTATGAAACAGAAACACTCACAGACAGAGAACAGACTTGTGGTTGCCAGCGAGCGGGGCGTGGGGGAGGGATGGAGTGGGAGTTTGGGATGAGCAGATGCAAACTGTTACATAGAGAATGGATAAACAACAAGGTCCTACTGTACAGCATGGGGAACTATATTCAATATCCTGTGATAAACCACAATGGAAAAGAATATGCAAAAGAATGTATGTAGACGTATAACTGAATCGCTTTTCTGTACAGTAGAAATTAACGCAACATTATAAATCAACTATACTTTAATAAAATAAATTTTAAAATATATATTTTATAAATACCATAATAGCATCATACAAAGTCTCTGAAACAGAGACTTCCCCATATAAGTATTTTCAAGTATAAGGAGTCCTTATTTGTTTTGTTCCATAGAAATGTATTTTAATATGGGTTTAATCATAACATTCATATAATTTGGTAATTTGCTTTTTGGGGGTTAGCATCCTTTCACGTGCATTTTCTCCAAGTCACCGCCTGATCTTTATAACCACCATTTTCTGTAGATGGACAGTCTTCCAAGTGGATATATGACAATTCACGTGTCACTTTCCTTATTCTTGGTGATTTAGAATGCTCATGATTTTTCACTGTTATAAATGATATTACAATGAATATCTTCATACCATAAATTCTTTCTTTTTGGGAAGAAATATTAATTGAGATAAATCCCCAGGCCAGGAATACTTAAGGCTTTTTAGCACATAATATCATATTGTTCCCCAGAAGGATTTTCAAGTAAGGCGATTTATTTTTCAGGCTGTAATGGCTCCCTCCTTTTTGTAGTGTATTCTCTTTACTTTTGCACCCCTCTTGCCTCTGTTATTTTCCCAGGACGACCCCTCCACCATCATGGGCTCCCTCAAATACCCTCACATAAATATCTATTCCACCGTCTTATAAGGCTGATTCTGGGATGTTGCCCCTTAGAGCCTCTTTAGATGAGTACATCAAATGCAACTTATTTTTATCATTTTAGAGCAGAATGTTTCAACCTCTAACACATAAATTCCTAATTGCTATGGTCTAGACATGTGTAAGATATACATAGTTTCAGACTAATTTGTAATTTATATACATTTCCTCACCCTCTAATAGCTTGAAGGTATTAATGGGGTAGATATCTTTTGAGAAGCCTGCCAAGCCCAATAGTCAGATCTCCTCAATCTGTAAGTTATTGCCCTGCTGGACCACGTGACTGCTGCCCCCATCCTGCCGACCTTACTTCTGATGGGACCATGTATGGATGCTTGGAATAGACTGAGCCATGTGCTGCTATAGGACAGAGAAGTGACTGTGGGTGAGGGTGGGAGGGAGAGAGAGAGAGAGAGAGAGAGAGAGGGGCACGGAAAAAAACAGAGTTGGGAGATGGACAAGAATTGTTCCCTGGGTTCCTCATGCTTTTCCAGTTCTTAGCTCCAGTCTTTTCTTAGGTCTGACTACATATTCTTGTCTTTGCATTTGGAAAGATACCCCAAATAAGAATTCTGCTAATAAATCCCCCTCCCCCTTTCTTTCTCTCCTTCTTCCTCTTTTTAATTTTTGTATATGCTAACTTGGTTACTAATACAGTCTACGACAAATAGAGTTGGAGATAGACATCCCTTGATGCTGTGCACATCCGTGTAGCTTAATAATAAAAAAATGAATCTGGACACTGACAAAAGTTTTAGCTCTTCTCTTCTACCGACATGTAGGGCTGCTGGGTTGAAATGTGGCATAATTCCATTTATGATTCTGAACCTATGGAATCTTTGGGAAAAACATTTTTCCCCTTTAAACTATTGACACTGTAAAAACTAGCTCCTCACCATGCTGGACAGTTTGGATAATCTGACACAATGAATCTGATTCAAGGCTTTGGGTGACCATATACACAGATGGATACAAAGGGCAGAATGGATATAAGAGTTCCTGCAGCCCTAGCTGAGTCAGTATGGTCAATTTTGGAGGCAGAGAGTAGAGTATTCACAGGGAAAAAGGCTCTCTGGTCTTCTTTGATAAAATTAAAAGAAAGGACCCAAGAAAACCTCAAAGGCCTCCTACTTCTCACCTATGTCTTGAGATTTTTCCCTCCAAAGACACAGGATGAATGCTGCAGAAGTGATAGAAATTAGAACCTTATGTCTAAAGCTGACAGTCTCCAAAGGATGTCTAGAAACCTGGCTGGATATCTTGGGCCATTACTGATCTTCTATTTTTCCTTTCTTGCTTTTATCTATCATCTATCTATCTACCTATCTATCTATCTCCCTGTCTCTAGCTCTATCTATCTACCATATACCTATCCACCTACCTACCTATCTATGTATAAATTATGGAATAAAAAGGGAAACATTGGGGGGTTAGAGGGAGATACCCTCCTTACAATCCAAGGAAGCCTTTCATACTGAGAAACAAAGGACACAGCCTCACTAATGGGGATAAATTGTAAATTGTGCCCTCTCTCGACCCGTTGGCTGGTGCTGTCGTTCTAAAGGATCTAACTGACCCTGCAAAAACATCCTTTCTCCTGGTCTGAAATGTCTCTCTCCTTTTAGAGCTTTGGAAATTCTGGTAACCTGGAGAATCACTGACATTTCAGAAACTCCGGACAGATCTGTCCCTGCCAGTGGAGTGATTGGGTGTGTGTACGTTTAAATTATAGCAATTGACTAGCCTTTTATGACAATGATTGTACAATAAGAACAATGGGCAGGACTATCACATCATTTTAAATTGGCCTCTCAGTATTTTCCCGTTTGCTGACCGGATGGAGTTTATCAGTGGACTGACATATTTCCTAGCATATGTGACCTCGGGCGGTCACTCTCCATTTTTTTTCTGCCAGTTCAATTCATTTAATTAAAGTGTGCCGAGTGCCCAGAAAATGCCTGGAACTGTGCTGGCCATGATGATGGCCACTTAGAGCAGATCTGTTGCTGCTCCAGGGACCCTCTGCTCTGATGTGGTCATAAGGCAGCTTGCCCAGCCAGCAGGAGCCAGGGAACCGGTGGGTCAGCAGACAAGTACACAGTGCCCAGCCTCAAGCAACATGCAGTCTACTCAGTGTGAGGGCTGTGCCTTTGCTCCCTAAGCAATGCAACTCCCCTGGGAGCGGCAGAAGGTGAACAAGGACTGGCCACAGGCAGAACAGGTCTGGCTGGAGTGGGCATCCAGCTCATCACTAAAAAGGGGTTTGACTATGTCTAGAAAGACAGGGCTGGAGGAATGGGCAAGTGGGTGCTGCAGGGAAGGGGAGTGGGGAGACGTGGTGTAAATGTACCGAGGACACCTGGGCTGGATAGTGGGAGGTGGAAGACACAAGGGGTTGACTCTGGACAGAGGTTGAAGAGCGCTGAATACACCAAGGAGCCTGAACTTGATCCTAAAGCCAATGATGCCAACTTCTGAGTTCACAGACTTCCTTAGGCCCTTTTTGGCCCCATTCCTAGAAGTTTTAAACTTGGGCATTATCTTCTCTTTTCTCTTCCTTCAGATAATGATCTCCCTCCATCCCCATCAGACACCCAAATGTGTAGTCCAAAAACAATAAGCTTGAGCTTTGGGTTAAAGGCCCAGTTAGGGACGGGCCCTGAACTTGGTGTAGAGTGGTGTGGAACCAGTGTTTGCCTGTGGTCTCAAGCTGGTTTCCCAGAAAAGCTCCCTCACAGAGAGGGTTTTGTAGAATGCATGTGTGTGCAGGGTGTTTGTGTGTGTGGGGAGGGGGTGGAAGCAGATTTCTAAGAATATCTGGCAGGCTAGTGGTAAGTTTGCCAAGGGAATTGATGCTGTCTTTCTTGGAGGCCGGGATGTTGAAACACAATGACAACTCTTTTCCAACCAATTTAGGAAGAGTTTTCCAGGAGAACATATACATATACACATAGAAAGATACACACATACACAATATATCCAAGAAAAAAAAGATCTAGTTCTTTTCTGATCTTCACGAATGTATTCATTTTGGGTTTTAGGATAGGTTCTTCATCCTCTTTCAGGAAGAAAAATCTGTTAAGGATTTTTCTTCTTAAATAATAGGTCAAGTGTGCAAAACTCTCTTTCTTTCCCTTGGATTGCTTCTCTCTTCACCCAGTATGTTTTTGACCTAGATAGCATCTGCCTTCTCTTCAGGGGTTGTGTGCTGTGTGGTGAAAAGGAGATGGGCTGGGAGAGGTTGGAGTGAACAAATCACACCAATCCGGGTAAAATATTGTTTTCCTTTTTTAGCCCTCTTACGGGAAAAGAATGTTATGAATGGAGCCCCCCAAGGTGTGCTTTCCAAATCCACCAGCTCTGAAGAGATGCATCATGGCCGTAAATGCAACAGCTCAGGCAGCAAGTTCCACAATCGTTTACCTTTTGTCTCCAGACCAAAGGTCCATGGTGATTCTACCTGAAGGACTAGAGGTGTGTGCAGGATGTTCCAAGTTGTGACACTTGGGGTTGGTCAGGGGGCGGAGGGTGCGGGGAGCCGTGTGAAGACCGGAGTCAGACTGCAGAGGGCAGTGTGAGACTGCAGCGCTGGGAGCCGAGTGGCCTGGCCAGAGCTGCTCTTAATAGAGGCCACCTGTGTTGTTTCAAGATAAATTATGTTAGATGGGGAAACTGGTCTATTGGATTTACAGTAAATGTATGCTAGTTAGCTTCACTCCGAAGAAAGTCCTTCTAAGATTTTCCCCTCTTCCCCAGTTCAAGACATCAAGTATTATGCCTGGCTGGGTGGCAGACACGAACCCTCTTCTCTTCAGGGGTGTGAGTGTCTCATGTAAATCCCCGTGATGGTGATCGAGAGGATATTTAGTGCCTTACGACCCATGGAAACTGAACTGCACTGGGTCCTAAGGCAGCACTGTGTGTGGAGAGACACTTCTTTAAAAATCATAATAACCCAGGCACCTTCTAAATCTTTTCTGGAGCAGTAGGAACTGTAGCGAGTCTGCTGCAGGAGGCTTTTGTTCCATAGCTGGTTCTGGGCGCTCAGGGCTCTCTGTGGTGGGCTTCGGTGAGGGAAGGGGGTTGATGGGTCGGAGAGAATGGCTGGTCTGGAGGCCAAGTGTAGTCTTTAGGGTCAGACAGACGTGGGTCCACACCTGGCTCTCTCATTTCCTCTGCTGTAAAGTTGGGACAATCATGGCAGCAATGTCGTAGAGTTGCTGTATGGTGAGATGCTTAGCACAGTGACCATAGTAAAGAATTTCCAGAACATGGTATCATTACTGACATTCAATTCAGAAGTATTTATTGAGCACCTACTAGGGGATTTGACAGCTAGCAATGTAGACATGCTCCTTACCCTCAGGTCTAGTGAGAAAGACAGACAATGAGGCCTTACTATGTCAAGGCAGTGCATGGGGTATGGGAGTGGGGGAAGGAAGTGGAGCAAAGTGGTCAAGAGCGTGGATGCTGGTGCCAAAGTGCCTGGGTTTGAATCCAGCTCTGTTACTTCTAGCTGTATGGCCCTTGGAAAGCCTCATACCCTACTAGTGCTGACCTCATGGGGCAAGAATTCAATGAGTTAATACTTATACAGTATTAGAATTATGTCTGGCGTATATTGTGTCAGCAATCTATAACTGTCGATTGAGTGTGATGAGCTTTAAAAGGGAGAAGATCAGATGCTGTGGAAATGTATCAAAGAAAGAAGCAAGTGAAGTTCCATAAAGCGGGGAGGGGAATGAATCCAAAATAAACTAGGGGGAAAAAGAATGATAGGTAGATTTACATGTATTCTTATGGAATAATCTCCAAGATAGATAATTAATGATGAAAAGCAATGGGGCAGACCAGCATGCACAGCATGTCCTCATTTATGTAAAACAACCATCTATCTATCTATCTATCTATCATCTATCTATCTATCTATCTATCATCTATCTATTTATCTATCTATCATCTATCTATCTATCTATCTATCTATCTATCTATCTATCTATCATCATTTATCTATGTGTTTGCTCACAGACTATTTTAGGCAGGATGCACTAAGAGATTGCAAATAGTGCTGCCTTGGGGGTTGGTCAGACAAACTGTAGTGGGAAGAACACTTATTTTTGGACAGTTTAAAATTTATGAGTATTTATTATTTCTTGAGTTGAAAAAAAGAACTAGAAAAATGACCAAGTGAGAAGATACATATCTTTATAAATCTTTTCAGACTAAAAGACAAATAGTAAAACTAGGGTTAGGCTTAGGTTTCAGGTAATGGGGGGCCATGCCTCCAGGGCCCCCTGGGAGTGGAGGAACGGCCCTCTTCTGCATAGGAATCTTATATCTAATCAGCAGTCCATGGATTATTCCTAAGGCACAGCTTCTCTTATCCTCACATGTTTCTCAGGCTACCCTTTGACCTCCCAGACTCTTTTCTCTTCTCATGCTGTTCCACACCACTCACTTTAACCTGATTTTGCTGTCTCTGTTCCTTTGGGGACCAAAACAGAAAGAGATAGTACACTATGAGAAGAGACCTTTGGAACCCAAACTACTTTAGGCAGGAAGCAGGCTACGAATACCACTCAGGTTCAGACGCAGGCTTTTTCTTACAGAAAAAAGATGACCCAGAGGGCAGAATCAAGAACCTACGGGTGGAACCAGGGTCTGTAAAGAATTATTCCCCAGGAACAGTCTTAATCAAGGAACTGGTGACTCGTGCCAGGCTGGATTTCAGAACTGCTGTGGACCAGTGATGGCTGTGTGCCTCGCATTCCCATGGTTTTTGAACAGGAACGTCTATTTGGTCATCCTAGCCAGGTTTCACTATTGCATGTAGGGTGTATAGTATGTTGGGCGTGTTAGAGGCAGGAAATTTGCCTCTTTAGCTCACAGGTCTTCCAAGCAACAGGAACTGTCCTTGACAATGATACTTGAGAAGCCTCACTCACACCTGGGACTGGTCTAGTGAACTAGATACTGGGCCTGAGCCTAAGTCTGATATTGTAATGGGATGAGACTGGCTCTTGCATGTCGCAGGAATGTAAATCATCTATAGCCAGAGGGTAGAGTGTGGAAGCTAAAACCAAATGACTGGAAATTCTTTGGCACTGTTCCCATTGAGAGGTGGGTCTCTGTCTCTTTCTCAGGGGTGTGCTGGAGCTGGCTCACACCAGCTTGTGAAAACCAATCGTGTGCCTCTTGTCCCAGCAGCTTGTTCAGTGATGTCCTGTTGGTCGCTTGAAATCAGACATGGTGGAAGATTTTATACCATAGGAATTGGCAAATGCTGAAAAACAGAACTTTTCTTTTTCCTGGAGAGCTGGTTGTTCAACACTCACAGGCACATCACTGCTTGTACTTAAAATTTCCAAGATGCTGGTAGGGGCAGGGATGAGTAGTTCATACAGAGTTTGATGGGCTCCAGGCCTCCCTTCTGACCCACACTCACTATCCATCCTATTTTGACAGGTTTCGAAGGAAAAGTAGTAGGCATTACCTAAATGGGTTAAGTCATTCACCTGGGAGAGGTGACAATTCTCTAAATGACACATCCACAACTATTACTTTATGTGGTGGGTTAACTCAGCAATTCTCAGAGTGTGGTCCAGGGACTCTTGGGGGTCCCCAAGGTCAAAACTATTACTTTCATTATAATACTGAGATGTTATCTCCCTTTTCCACTCTTAGTTTCTCATGAATATGTAGTGGAGTTTTCCATTGTACATTTGGAAGATCTGTATAACTCAATAAACCAAAATTTTCCAAATGGCCAAGGCATGATGTTATAAAATTATGTGTGGGAAAAAGTTCCATTCAAAGTACAAGATACACTAGTGAACTTTAATATAACAATCTGAAAAGTTTGTTAATATGGCTTCCCATCCCTCATTGGCACTTGTTGAGTTTTAGTGCAATATTAAATCAGCACTGTTGAATTTTGGTGTAATGTCAAAGAAGAGTATCTGTAATTATCTGAAAAGACTACTTTATTACATACTCCTTTCTCTCTCCTTACACATTTCTATGTGAGATCAGATTCTCTTCATATAGTTCAAGCAAAGCAACAGATCACAACAGACTGAATGTGGAAGCAGATGGGGGAATCCAGCTATCTTCTATAAAGCTAGACAGAAAGAAGGAAAAAAATCTAAACAACACCACTCTTCTCATTAATTTGTTTTGGTAAATATAGTTATTCTTATGACAATGCTATTTATGCTTATACATAACGTGTTTATTGTTATTTTCAAACCAGTTAATAAGTACTTAAAACATTTATTTTAAACTTCTAATATGATCAATGTGATAAACATAGCCCATAGAAATAGAAATTGTGTGGGGATGTCAGTTGTTGCTAAAATGGTACTGGGACTAAGCGGAACCTCTGGATTACCCCAGCATCACTGTTTGCCCAGGTGCCATTGGTTGGGGGTGAGGGGAGGTGGGGGAAGGGCATAAATACCTTTCCTGGATGCGTGGGGGGGGCGGGGTGACATTGAGCAGTACTGTAAAGGGGGTGACAGGGCTCTGAAGACCAACCTCAACTAAGTTTTCAGGAATGAGAGATTGCGTTCTAGGGAAGCTAAGGGACTTTTCCAGAGATGCCTAGTACCTGGTCCAGAGGAGGGTAACCTAGGAGTTCCCACATTCAGCACTCACTGTGGTGACTCTGTTCTCTCAGGACGCACCGTCAGGTGCTTGGCAGGTGACTTTTGCTTGTGCTGCTGGAGGTGATTCTGCGGATATCCTGTCTTCAGTGGGGGACCTCTGCCTGTCAACTGGCTTTGCATCAAACACAGGCCACTGTAGTATATAGTGTCAGCTGTAATAATGCAGTATCCATTGTGATGCTTTATGGATCCTCAAATACCCAGTGATTTAGTCACAGATTTAGTGAATCCTCTGCTCTCAGTACTATGTTTTGTGGGGACCCCAGCGATTCCTACCCACGTGCTCAGTGTTAATAGGGGCAGACTGGGCAGTTCAGCCGTTTAACGGCTGTTTACAAACATTACTGCTATTACTGCTACTATTACTATTACTACTCTGACTTCACATTTGTTGAGTACATCATGTTTGCCAAATCCTATACGTGGGCCCACCTCACGCAAGACACCAGAGGTCACCAAGGGGCTGGGGAAGAGCTCGCTGCCCCCGCAGCTGATTAGAGTCTAGCTGAGTGGGGTGAGGGTGGGACAGAATGCGAAAGCACTTGGCAGTGACCGGAGAGCTGTGCAGAGGTGCTTACCTTTCTCTGCTTGGTCTTATTTGATTTAAAAACAAAGCAAAACTAAGCCCAGCCTGAAGCAAGGATTTTCAGCATGGGGATATCTGGTTTGAAAAGCCTTGTAGTTTAAAGGCCAACATGAAACATTCTTCTCTTCCACGTGGAGAAAAGTAGAGGACGGCCCAGTGAATTTCCCTGTCTCTCTGTTTCATTTCAATAAGGGGAGGGGGCAGGGAAGGAGAGCCTTGGCCGCATAGCAGCAGAACATCTTCCTGGTGACGTGCCCTTCTGAAAAATCACAGCTATTTTGTTTCTTTAATTTCATTGGAACTTGGGGCACGCGTTGCTTACTTGTGATGTGAAAGCTACAGAAAGGTCTGCGTGACCCAAAGTGTTTCCCTGCGGGCCTTTTGGAGTCCCTGCCACTCCCATTAGCGAGACTCCTTGGGGATCTTTGGGAGCTGTGTTCATGTTAACTGACTGGACGTGTTCTCACGCTCATTTGCACAACTTAGTCTCATGACTGGGTCCCTGTTCACCATGTTGCCTGGGGCCGGCACCCACTGCTCTCCAGCTGTCCTGAGTCCCTCCATGGTCGCTCGCCAGCTGACACTTAACTGTGCTTGACCTTCATTCTCATGTTAAGACTTATCTGTCCTACATCCCAATTCCCCTGACCACTGTCTTGGCCTCTAGGTTAGTCATGGCTAACCAATGGCTATTCATTAGATCTGGGGCTTTTTAACTGTGTTCTCAAGAGCCCGGGAGGCCACCCAGAAAGTACCTTTGGGGCCACCATAGAGGCCAACAAGGAACCAGGATGGGTGTCCCCAGATCTGCAATTTGGTTATACCTATGCAGCACCATTTGTGTATCTTATATACGGTTACCTCCTTGTAAGTGTTCCTTTAAAGGGTCCTTTAAAGGGTCTTGCTTGAAAAAAAGGGTCTTGCTTCCTGAGACTAAAAACCTTTGCGACTGGGCCTATTTGGTTACCCTCTAATAACCTAGAGGACAGGAATGGAACAGGGAAGCAGGTTTTACCTGCTTCTCATCTTGTCCACAGCATGCCCTTCTTGGAGCTTGTCTGTTCCTGTCACTCAGAGGGAACACAACCGAATAGGGTTTCATACAAGTAAAGGGCTTGGCGGCTGAGACACATTTCTTCATCTTGGCCCTTTATTTTCTTTTAATTTTTTAAAATTGTGAAATAGACACAAATGAAAAGGTACAAAAATATAAAATTGCATTGTTCAAAAATGGATCAGAAAGTGAGTCCTCATGTAACCACTACTCAGGTCAAGAGCTAGAACTTAGCCTGTACTCCTGAGTTCCCTCCCCTCCCTCATGCTTCTACCCATCACCACTCCCAAATTAACCACTATCCTAAGCTTTATGGTAATCACTTCCTGGCTTTTCACCTCAGCAGGCCTCCCTCACCACTACAGTTTGGTCTTGCCTGGTTTTGAAATTTATCTGAATGGAATAATAAAATATGGCTTCTTTTGCTAAATGTCATCATCTTCCTTTTTCCCTCACCCCACGCCCCCCCCCCCCCAGAAATACATTCTGTAAATCTTAGGACAGATTGCAATAACATTTCTACATTATAAGACTGAATAATGAGAAAAAGTAGTTGAATAACAGTGACTCTTAACAAATGTCTCCAGCTTGGAGGCGATTACAGTGGGCGGGTATTAAAGACAACGCAGAGTCGCTGTCATTAGTATTTATGGAAGGATGTTCATGGAAGGATTGATTTTTATTTTAACTTCACAAAAGCTTACAATTCTTGAGAAGCAGGTATATGGCAAACAGAAGTGTCTGCTGCTTCATCTTTCTTTTTCCTTCTTCTAAAATCTCCTTGGCAAGGACCGAAAGGGACATGTTTTATTCTAGGGTGTCCCAGAAAGACAGGGGCAACTGGGACTGTGAGCAGCTCCCCCTGACTTGGGTCTGGCCTTCTGCCCCCTTGGCCCCCACCTCTTTCTGGTGGCGAATGTTGAGAGACAGTGATGGATGGTTAGTCGCAAATAGTTTCCAATTTACCAAAGTGCACACAGCTTTCTCTGAACCTCTTTGAAATGCTTTTAGAGCAACATTGAGAATGGAATTCAACAACAATTCTCCACAGCTGCAGTCAGAATACAACGACCCCAGGAGCAGCTGGGGGCAGTTGTTTTCATATTTTGTACTTGCTGTTTTCTTAAAAGCCCTTTCAGAAGGTTCTGGAAGGTCCTGTGGCATCCGTATTCTGAGGGACTGAGTCTGAGGCAGACCCTTGGATTCCAGGCCCTTGTCTGAAATTTCACCAGCAACGTGTTCTCCCAGAACACCCTTACTATGTCCTCCCAGCATCCCACGCCCACAAGCCACATTCTGGAGCATTTGCTTGGTGGCAGCCCCGTTTAGCAAAGGGAACCCTCACAGAGAAGTCAGGATCCCTGGGTTCTGGCCTCAGCTGAAGCTTTACTCAGTTCTGTGAACTTGTCTCAACCTCTTCTCTCTTTGGCCTTAGTTCCCACATCTGTAAAGTAAGGAGGTTGGACAGAAGACCTTAGAATCCCCTTTCTGTAGGAAGTTGGCAGTGATGTTTCCAGGGAAGGACTTGATTACAGCAGGAGGTAGAGACACTTGCTTTGGCAGGGTTGTTTTTTATAGAGAGACAGAAGAGTCAACAGAATAAGTAGCTTCTCTGACGGCAAGCTGTAATAGATGATGAAGATTCTGTTAAAAGACAAAGCAAAACATAACACACCCTTCCAATAAAAATCTCTCCCACAATAAATGAACAGTACTCTCTTCTCCAGCTACCCATCATGGTGCCTGAAATGTCACCAAGAGATCCCTCCTTTTCTTTTTACAGATTTTGTGATTCTAGAATCTATTATAAAAAGATGGAAGTGTTCCTGAGAGGAGAGATAGCTAATGCTGTTATTGGTGGGATTAGTGGCTTGAAAAGAGACTGAGTTATCAGTGCTGTCCACAGCTGCTTGCTTGTGATACAGCTCAAGGCAGTTCCCAACTTGAAGGGCTATACTCTATACCAGCTCTTCTCAAATTTTAATCAGCCTATGAATCACCTAGGGGGATCTCCTGAAAATGCATATTTTGTTTCAGTAGGTCTCTGTGGGACCTGAGAATATGCATTTCTAATTAGCTCCCTGGTGACACTGCTGGTCCCCAGAGCACACCCACAGTAACAAGCATCTATAGCACATGACCCTGTCTCCTGCACAGAGCTAACTGGACAGCAGGGGTTGGGCATTTGACTCCAAGCCAGCCAATCTGTGAGCTGATCTCTGATCAAAAGGGCATGATGAACCAATCACAAATTTAAAGAGAAGAGAAAGGCAGTGGTTTCAGGAATAGAAGTAGAAAAATCTCAAGGATCACAGAGAGGGCCTGACTCCTTTAAATGACAATATGAGAAAAGGATTCTACGAAGATGGTCTTTTAAGGGCATGAGCTGTCAGACTGGATCTTGAACACTGAGTGATCTTCTGGTTCCTGTCTCTACCAGGCATGCTGAATTCTGCTTCCTATTCATCCCATCAAGCCTGGCTGCTGAAATATTTTTCAAGGTTCCTTCAAGGATTCAGTTTTTGAATCCTGAAACTCCGGGTCAAAAAGAAAAGTCTGGAGTTTGGATGGGGATGTACATCTGGGTAGGGTCTCATAGCGGGCACCTTGGATTGCCGCTTAGATCACTTGAAAGCCTTGGACAGCTGAAGAAGACAAAAGTTTGTGGGGTGAGAGGCAGGGCAGAAATAGTGGAGGCTAAAGAAGAGTCAGGTGTCACAGTTTGTCCAGGGTTGCTCGCAAATTTTGTCAGTGTTGTCAGTCTATTTGTAGGAATTTGGATTGTCTGCTCACCTATAATTGTCTAGAACTTTTTTTTTCTTCCCTCCATTCTCAGGGCCACTGAGAGAGCATGTACATTCCTTGACATGACCCCAGCCCCTTGCCTCAGTTGATGGTTCCAGCAGTACACAGCTGACCCCAAACTGACCACTGTGCTCCTTTCCCAGGAAGTTGGAATTGAGCTTGAGAGTCAATTTGATTCTTTGTCAGTACCAGGATCCATATTACGTGAAACACAAGGTTCATTGACAGTTTTCTGCTACATGCTTTGGCAAATAGGAAGAACTGCTCTACAATATGGCAGAGGAAGATGAAGCAGATACACTGCAAAAAATGAAACAGATGCACAGAAAGAAAGAAAACTGGTTCGCTACATGATTCTTGTTCTTGTTCTAAATGATTTCTCAGGCTAAATTGCATTGATCCTTGTATTCCCTCAGATATTTCAGTATCTTTTCAACAAATTGCTGTTTTTGTTTAAGCCATTAAAAAATGGGAATTTGTCACTTGCAGCTGAGAAAGTCTTAATTAAAACAGTCTTCTAGAGAAGTCTCCTGGGACTGAGGCACACCACTGGTTCAACTGCAATGATGGGTGGAAGGTGGCCATAGGGATCAATAAGGTGCCATAGAGAGAGCTACTCCTCTCCTGTTTATTAACAGTCTCACCACTGCTGGCTTAAACATTGTTCACCAGAGACTTCATCCATCCTACCATCCATCCATCCATCTATCCAGCCATCCATCCATCCATCCATCCATCCATCCATCCATCTATCCATGCATGCATGCATCTATATATTTATCTAGCCTTTATCAATCTAAAAATATTTCCTGAGCCAGACTATGCTTGTGGCTAATCTGTGACCTTTGGTTATTCATTGATGGTGTTTGTGCCCATATTTAACATATGATATTATTAATACTAAGTCCTGAAACCAGAGTAACACAGAACAGGCCTGTTTTTTCACAGCTTGATACCTTTTCCTAACATTTCCTGCTATTTTGTGCAAAAATCTGTCAATAGTATTTATAACTCCTTCTTAGGACATGTCTTATATCCAATATCCCAAACGCATTTAGGTGCTCAATTTAGGCGTTTTTATTCGAGATTGTGAAGGGTGGGTCAGAGTCCCTGTCCACAGACAAAATTGCAGACACCCATTCCTGATGTCATGTTTGGAATCCATTGGCTTTTTGCTGCAAGGTTCTTTATTTCTTTTTTGTCTTTGAAGGCTTAGGTGAAGGTTGAGAAGATAATGTAGGTCAGCACGGTTTTCAGCCATCCTAATCCCTGTCATGACCATAGATCTTTTCCAAGGGTCCTTGGGTGCCCAGATTCACTCACTTCCATTTTCCTTCTGCTGAGAATCCCTGAGGGAAAAAGTTTCATATCTGAATTTTAGCCTCATCCCTAAGCCAGAGCTTCTCCCACAAATAAACCTTCTTAGGGGTCCCTGCCAAGAGACCTGGGTTAGTGAGAGGAAAGCAGAAGAGGAGAGTTGCACTTTATGTTCACTAGTTGTAAATTATCTCAGAAATCCAAGACACCTACAGCACTGAAAGGCTTTAAACTTCTCTCACCCTGAGATCCAGAGGCAGTTTACTTGAACTGTAAACATTCAAGCTTCTGGGAGACTAAAAGGGAAATGTGTGTGTTGGGAGGTGACCTAGGAAGAGCAGTGGTTTTCAGCCATGAATCGCTTGGGGAGCATTTAAGAAGCATTGATGCTGGGCCTTACTCCAGAGCAAAGGAACCGGAATCTTTGGAGGTAGAGCCCAGGCAAGGTGCATCTGAAACTCCCCAGATGTTTCTGAGACATAGGCAAGGGTGAGAGCTCTTGGTCTAAGAGATAAATGAGAGTTGGCCATCTAAAATGAACAGATGGGAAGAGCCTGTGGTTGAGGCTCCTTTCCCCAGAGATTTATAGTTTTGAAATTTCTCTTGGGTGGACAGGTAGCAAGGAGAGCTGGTGCACATGATTACTGAGGTCACTGGCTTACCTTGTGCCCACAAGTTGAATAATTATGGTAATAAAGATAGACTTGAAAAATATTCCCACCAACGGCCTGGGTCAACCACAGTCTTAGAATGTTCTGGTCTTAAAGAAGTCTGTTGCCCTGATGATACCTCTTGGGAGAGGTGTTAAGGAGAAAACTATGGGGGAAATTGAAGATGCTCTCGCTAAGCCGAGGTCACGTACAGAGACCAAACCCAAGCAGCCTTAGGATTCTTTGTGCTGCGTGCTTGAGGGAGGAACCCACCACAGCTGTGCAGGAAGGTGATCCCCTAGAGCTTCTTATCTCCTGCAGTCAGTGTTGGCCCAGGGATTGGATGAGCGATTGTGCCGGCTTCTCCACTTGAGAATTCCATGATAAATATGAAAAAGGATATGTCATGGTTCAACAGTGCTTTCTAGGTTTATGGAGAGAAAACACCAGTTTTCATACTCTTTTTTTTTTCTTCCTAGCTTCCTTGAGATGTAATTGACACATAATATTGTAAGTTTAAGTTGTACAGCGTGATGATTTGGTACCTTGTGGAAGGTTTACCACAATAAGGTTAGTTAATGCATCCTTCACATTTCCTTTACCCATTCATCCATTGAGGGGCACTTAGGTTGCTTCCATGCCTTGGCTATTCCGAATAATGCTGCAATAAGCAGTTGAGTACAGTTATCTCTTCAAGATAGTGATTTCATTTCCTTTATATAGCTAGAAGTGGAATTGCTGGATCAAATGGTAGCTCTATTTTTAATAGTTTGAGGAACATTTCCTTAGTGGCTGCACCAATTTACATTTCCACCAACAGTGCACCAGGGTTCCCTTCTCTCCACATCCTCGCCAGCATTTACTGTCTTTTGTCTTTTTGATAATAGCCATTCTGATACGTGTGAGGTGATTGTGGTTTTGATTTATGCTTTCCTGATGATTAGTGATATTGAGCACCTTTTTATATACTTGTTGGCTATTTGTATGTCTTCTTCACAGAAATGTCTACTCAAGTCTTCTGCCCATTTTTAAATCAGATTTTTTTTTTTGCCATTGCATTGTATGAATTACTGATATATTTTGGATATTAACCCCTTATGAGATAGACGGTTTGCAAATATTTTCTCCCATTCTGTAGGTTGCCTTTCCATTTTGTTGATTGTTTCCTTTTTTGAGCAGAATCTTTTCAGTTTGATGTAGTCCCACTTGCTGATTTTTGCTTTTGTTGTTGTGCTTTGGTTTCATCGCCAAAAAATCATTGCCAAGACCAATGTCAAAGTGTTTTTTCCCTGTTTCCACCCTACCCCCTGCCAGGGTTTTTAAGTTTTCTGATCTTATATTAAAAGTCCTTAATCCACTTTGATTTAATTTTTGTGAATGATGTAAGGTAGAGGTCCAATTTCATTCTTTTGCATGAAATACATTGTGTTGGGAAAACTTTTTCAGTTTTCCCAACACAATGCATTGAAGAAACTATCATTTCCCCATTGAGTATAATTGGTCTCCCTTTTCAAATTGACTGTATATGCAAGGGTTTATTTCTGGGCTCTCAGTTCCGTTCTACTGATCTATGTGTCTGTTTTTTATGCCACTACCATTCTGTTTTTTTATTATGCTTTGCAATATAATTTGAAATCAGGAAGTGTGAGGCCTCCAGCTTTGTTCTTTCTCAAGATTGTTTTGGCTATTTGAGGTCTTTTGTGGTTCCATATGAATTTTTTTTTAATCTTTTTTTTTTTAACATCTTTATTAGAGTATAACTGCTTTACGATGGTGTGTCAGTTTCTGCTTTATAACAAAGTGAATCAGTTATACCTATACATATGTCCCCATATCTCTTCCCTCTTGCATCTCCCTCCACCCCACCCTCCCTATTCCACCCCTCTAGGTGGTCACAAAGCACCATATGAATTTTAGGATTGTTTTTTCCTATTTCTGTGAAAAATGCCACTGGAATTTTGATAGGGATTACATTGAATATACAGATGGCTTTGAGTGGTATGAACATTTTAACAATATTAACTCTTCTGATCCATGAACATGAGATAACTTTCCATATATTTGTGTCTTCTTCAATTTCCTTTATCAATGTCTTATAATTTTCACTGTATAGATCTTTCATTTCCTTGGTTAAATTCATTCCTATGTATTTTATTGTTTTGGATACTACTGTAAATGGGATTATTTTCTTTATTTCATTTTTAGATAGTTCATATTTTGTCGATGTAGTTATTCTGTACCCAGTTTGTTGAGTTTTTATCATGAAAGTACATTGAATTTTGTCAAAAGCCTTTTCTGCATCTATTGCAATGATTATATGATTTTTGTCTTGCATTCTATTACTGTGGTTTGTGTATTAATTTTGCATATGTTGAACTATCCTCGAATTCTAGAGGTAAATCCATCTTGATCAATGGTGTATTATCCTTTAATGTGCCACTGAATTTGGTCTGCTAGGATTTTGTTGGGAAGTTTTGCATCCATGTTCACAGGGATATCGGCCTGTAGTTTTTTTTCCTTATAGTATTTTTTTATCTGGCTTTAATATCAGGGTAATACTGGCCTCATAGAATGAGTTTAGGAGTGTTTTCTCTTCAGTTTTCTGAAGAGTTAGAGAAGAATTGGCATGAATGCCTCTTTAAGTGTTTGGTAGAATTCACCAGTAAAGCCATCTGGCCTTGGGCTTTTCTTTGTTGAGAGGTTTTGAATTACTGGTTCAATCTGCTTACTTGTTATTGGTCTGTTCAGATATTTTTATTTCTTTGTGATTCAGACTTGCTAGGTTGTGTGTTTCTAGGAATTCATCTATTTATTCTAGATTGTCCAATTTGATGGCATATAATTGCTCACAGTTGTCTCATGATCCTTTGTATTTCTGTGATGTCAGTTGAAATGTCTCCTTTTTTATTTATAATTTTATTTGAGTTTTTTCTCTCTTATTTTCCTGGTAAGTCTAGCTAAAGTTTTGCCCATTTTGTTTATCATTTCAAACAACTGATTCTTAGTTTTGTTGATCTTTTCTATTATTTCTCTGTTCTCTATTTCACTTATTTCTGCTCCAACCTTTGTTATTTCCTTCTTTCTGCTAACTATGGGCTTTGTTTTTCAAGTTCCATTAGGTGTAAGTTAGGTTATTTGAGATCTTTCTTTTTTTAAAAAAATGTAAGCATTTATTCTATAAAATTTCCTCTGCTTTTGCTACATCCCGTAAGTTTTGGTATGCTACGTTTCTATTTTCATTTTACCCTTTGACTTTATCTTTTACCTGTTGGCTGTTCAGGAGTGTGTCATTTAGTTTCCACATATTTGTGAATTTTCCAGGTTCCCTCCTGTTATTGATTTCTAGTTTCATGCCACTGTGGTCAGAAAAGATACTTGATATAATTTCAGTCTTCTTAAATTTTTTAAGATTTGTTCTGTGACCCAACATATGATCAATCCGGAAGAGTATTTCATATGCACTCAAGAAGAATGTGTATCCTGCTGTTGTTCAATGAATGTCGTGTGTATGGCTGTGAGGCCCATTTGATGTGAAGTATAGTTTAAGTCCAGTGTTTCCTTATTGATTTTTTTATGTGGATGATCTGTCCATTGTTGAAAGTAGGGTATTGAAGTCCCTACTATTATTGTATTGTCTGTTAATCCCTCTGGATCTGTAAGTATTTGCTTAATATATTTAGCTAGTCCAATATTGGGTGCGTATATATATTTACAACTGTTCTATCCTCTGGATGAATTGACCTCTTTATCATTACATAATGATTTTCTTTATCTCTTGCTACAATTTTTTGACTTACAGTCTATTTTTTCTGATACAGGTATAGTTATCCTTGCTCTCTTTTGTTTTCCACATGCATGGAATATCTTTTTCCATCCTTCACTTTGAGCCTATGTGTGTCCTTGAAGCTGAATCAAGTCTCTTGTAGGTAGCATAGTGCATAGTCTTGTTTTTTACCCATTCAGCCACTCTATACATTTTGATTGGAGAATTTCCATTTAAAGTAATTATTGATAGGTAAAGACCTACCCTTGCCTTTTGTTAATTGTTTTCTGGCTGTTTTGTTCCTCTCTTACTGCCTTCCTTTGTGAATTTCCTAGTGGTATAATTGATTTCCTTCTCTTTATCTTGTGTGTACCTACTATAGGTTTTAGGTTTGTGGCTACCTCTTAGGCTTACTTGAAACATCTTATTGATATAACAGTCTATTTTAAACCAATAACTACTTCAATTGTATACAAAATTCTACACTTCCCTCCCCTCCCCGACATGGTTTGTTTTTGATGTTACAATTTACAGCTTTTTATATTGTGTATCCATTAACAACTTATTGTATTTATAGCTATTTAAAAATATTTTTGTCCCTTACTCTTTATACCAGAGTTCAGTGGTTAACACACTACCATATTACAGTATTAAAATACTCTAAATCTGACTACATATTTACCTTTACCAATGTATTGTATATTTTCATGTTACTAATTAGCATCTTTTCATTTCAGCTTGAAAAGCTCCTTTCAGCATTTCTTGTAAGGCAGGTCTTTTGGTAAGAAACTCCCTCAGCTTTTGTTTGTTTGGAAAAGTCTTTATCCTTCCTTCATTTGTGAAGGACAATTTTGTTGGGTAAAATATTGTTGGAAGTTTTCTTCTTTAGCACTTTGAATGTATTATCCCAATATCTCCTGGTCTGCAAGGGCTCTGCTGAGAAATCTGCTGGTTGCCTTATAGGCGTTCCCTTGTATGGGAGAATTATTTTTTCTCTTGCTGCTTTTAAACTTCTCTCTTTATCTTTGGTTTTAGACAGCTTTAATATAATGTGTCTTGGAGAAGGCAGTTTTGTATTGAAATTAGGGGGTGACCTATTTTATTAGCTTCTTGAACTTGGATGTCCAAATCTCTCTCCCAAGTTTGGGAATTTCTCATCCATTATTTCTGTAAATAAGGTCTTTTCCCCTTTCTTCCTTTCTTCTTCTCATTCAAATAGACTTTCTTTATTCCTTTCCATTTTTTTCTTTTTGATCTTCTGACTGGATAATTTTGATTGATCTGTCTTTGAGCTTACTAAGCTGAAGCTCTCTGTTGAATTCTTCAGTTCAGTTATTGTATTCTTCATCTCCAAAATTTGTTTGGCTCTTTTCTATGTTTTCTATCTCTTTGTTGAATTTCTCCTTTTGTTCTTGTATTGCTTTCTTGATTTTGTTAAATTCCTTGTCTCTGATCTCTTGTAGCTCTCTGAGCACCTTTAGACCAATTGTTCTGAATTCTTTGTTGGGCAGTTCATGTATCTCCATTGCTTTGTGGTCAGGTATTGGAAGTTTCTTTGGTGGTATCGTGTTTCCCTGATTTTCCGTGGTTTCTGTAGCCTCATGTAGGTGGCTGTGCATTTGCTGGCTTTGTTATTTCCAGAAGGACCTTCACATGCAGGAGGGGGCACTCTGGAGCATGCTGTCACCCTGGGTATAGTGACAGAGAGTGCCAAGTGCAGGGGAATGTGGCAACTCTGATTCCAGAGGGACATAATGTCTTTTTGGCTCAGACCACTGGGGTCCACAGCATCAACAACTGTGTGGTGCTTGTCTAGTGCTGCAGACAAGGTGGGGTCTTGAGTGGTGTCCTCAGCAGCATCTCCAGGTCCAGTGGCTAGGGTCCAAGGCAGGCAGTAGCGGCGGCCAGAACCAGCTGAGCGCGCACATTCAGCTGTGAGTTCTGGCTGCAGATGCTTATGTAGCAGTAGGGGCTGGTTGTAGATACTCACATAGTGATGGGGGCTAGGACTAGAAGCAAGGTCCTGGGGCATCTGCAGGCATACTTTCAGCTGTAGGGGTGCTGGCTCTGGATAGGCACTCTTGTGATTGCAGGGTCTTTCCACGTAGGCACACCTGGCAGTGGAGGCTAGTGAAGGAAGTCGGGCTGGGGGTAGGCAGGCACATTGCTGGAGTGGCTAGCTGCAGGTGAGCCTAGTGGTATAGGCCAGTGGCAAGAGACACAGCTGGATCCGGGCCCACAAGCAGCTGTGCGTGCCTTGGCTGTTGGTGTACACCTTTGTGGCTACAGGATCTTGCCATAGGTATGCACATGGCAGTAGAGGCTGGCAGTGAGCATCAGGCTGGTGGTGTGCAAGCGCACAGCTGGAAGGGCAGCCCCAAGTATGCATGAGGTGGTAGGAGTCAGCTGTGGGCATCTAGCTCATGTCTCCATGTGTGCAAGCACAAAGGCCTGGGCTGGCTGCTGGTGTGTGTCCCGGGCTCTGCTGGGGGTAGTGGTGGAAGAGAGCGGGGAGGGGCTCAGGGGGCTGGCATCTGCAAATGGGAATAGCCGTGGGGTGAAATCTGCAGGGGGTCTGCAGCTGCTGTGCCGGCCGTTGGTTTCTCAGTGGCAAAACCTGCTGTGCTCCTGTGCAGAACAGGTCACTAGGAGTCCTGGGGACCCCCACGGCATAGCTGACACTGGTGGCCCTTGCTCTTCTTCCTTGTTCCTAGCTGTCTCTATTCGTCTCAGTTTTACTGGTCTCTGGGTGGGGTGAAACTGAAGTGGGTCCTTTGTGGGTGCCCCAAAAGGTTGGGGAAGCTGGTCACTCATCCTTCTCTCCCTTTCTGGTGAGAGGAACTCTGGTAGCTGGAAATTCTCTCCTGGAGCCGAGCACTGCCAGCCTGGGGGATGGGATGCTGCGGGGCAAAATGAAGCTGTTTCTCCTGCTCTGTTGGTGTGATTATTCTTAGGTGTTTTGTTCTGCTGTGTTGCTGAATTTTCTTAAATGGACTCCTGAGCCCTTCCAGAGCTTTTTTGTTCATGGATAGCTGTCTAATTGTTGATTTTTGTTGGGGGACAGAGGCTTGAGTCTCCCACTTCACCATCTTGGTGACAACATTCCCAGTTTTCATACTTTTTTTTAAAATTTATTTTTATCTGTGGCTGCGCTGGGTCTTCGTTGCTGCACGCGGGCTTTCTCTAGTTGCTGCGAGTGGGGGCTACTCTTTATTGCAGTGTGCGGGCTTCTCGTGGTGGCTCCTCTTGTTACGGAGCACAGGCTCTAGGTGCGTGGGCTTCAGTAGTTGCAGCACACAGGCTCAGTAGTTGTGGCGCACGGGCTTAGTTGCTGCATGGCATGTGGCATCCTCCTGGACCAGGGATTGAACCCCTGTCCCCTGCATTGGCAGGTGGATTCTCAACCACTGCACCACCAGGGAAGTCCCAGTTTTCCTACTCATGATAGCACTCATCCTCACAACTCCTAGGGAGGGACGCATAGAACAGTGCCAAAGGGAGCAGGAAACCTCAGCTTCTGGTCTACTATTGGCCCTTCCTGTGTGAATGACCTTGGCTCAGTCATTTTACTGTATTGTGTATTGCAGTTACTACTGTAAAATGAGGATAATAAAACCTTCTCTTTCTAAAGACAGCAAGGCCAAATGTGTGCCTTCTCTTTCGGGCATAAGAGAGGCATAAGAGCAGAATCTTCTAGGAGCACCTCACAGGTCAGATTAAGAATTTTAGAGGCCTTAAGCACTGAAAGATTTTAGTGTCCCCCTGTCTCTATGTAATTCAGAGAAAAATAACACTAGACTCTACAATATGTACAAAGAAATCTAACAAAATTCATATCTTACCATGTTGGTATGTTTCCTTTTTTAAGAATTAATTCTTCGAAAATTTTTTCTCATACTTTATTTTGGAGTCCTTGGCATTGCTGGTGGCTTAAGCCCATGCCCAGGGGCCAAATGGGCCTGTTGGACCATCTGGTATCAGCACGTGGCCGTGTGCCATCATTGAGACCAGCAGGAGGTCCCCTTTCCCATTGACGATGCTCCGGCTGGACTGAACAGGGAGTGGGCCTGATTGGCACGCAGGATGATCTCCTACCAGTTTTCTAATAACAGGAAAGAACAGGACAGGTCTTGATCCCCCATTCACCCCTCATTAACTCAGGGGTCAGTGAAATCTGGAAAGAACAGTGGTTTAGAGACAACAGACCTGGATTTCAACCCTGGCTCTATCCACTTCTATTTGGGGGGCTTTCGTGAGTTTCTTTACCTTTCTTTGTTGGTTAAATCGTGTGGCTGTAGACCTCACGAGACTGTGAAGGTTAGATGGTGAAATACGTGAGAGCAACTGCCTGGTTGCCCGGTTTATCATTATGGCTTTGGGGCCCGCACACTTCCTGGCACATACTGGGGACTCGATAGATATTGACGGAGTACATCATCTCTTTATCCCCCCTCTAGTTCTTAGAGTCATAATTCTCACTGAGGAGGTCGAGTAGTGTGGAAAGTCCTTGATTTCCCAGTGGGTGGGGGGGACAGCCTGCTTCTCCAAGGTGGCCAAAGTGTCCGAGGAAAGTGGTCTGGGGGTTGGGGGGTCAGCCCCTTTGCAAATTTTGTTTGGAGGTCAGGAATTTGAACTATGGCACTGAAACTGAACTTGGGCTACAAAGCATTTTACAGCTATGACAGTAGATGTTCAGATAACTTTATCGATTCATTTACTGCAGACTTAACGCACAGTAATATTGAGTAGGTATTTTCCAGCAAGGCACTGGGGTGGTAGTCATGATGACAGTATTTCATTGGATGGTAAGAGATACACAGACTATTGGCATTTGTTATGTTTTGTTTTCTATCCCGGTGTGGAGTGATGGCAATGTTCTTTCAACAGGCTTCTGGTATAAGATGGTGAGAGCTAACGTTGGGGTCCTGTCTGCTCTGTTCTGACTTCTCACCCTCATTCACAGATGAGGAGAGTACAGAGCAGGGGTGGAAACGAGGTGGTTGGGATGGAGGGATGTGGAATGGACCTTTCTTGGAGCACTGTTGCTGTGCTGCCACACCTGTTTTGTTTTTTTTTGCGGTACACGGGCCTCTCACTGTTGTGGCCTCTCCCGTTGCGGAGCACAGGCTCCGGACACGCAGGCTCAGCAGCCATGGCTCACGGGCCCAGCCGCTCCGCGGCATGTGGGATCTTCCCGGACTGGGACAGGATCCCGCGTCCCCTGCATCGGCAGGCGGACTCCCAACACTGCGCCACCAGGGAAGTCCCACACCTGGTTTTGTGGGCTGGAGTTTCTGGTGTGGTCTGTACTCATTTGGGAGCGAGGAGGGGGTATTCTAACACCTCAAGGAGACCCATGGCACTGGTCCTCCACTCTGAGCCATTAGGAAAGGGCTTCGGCATGAGACACATCCTGGAGATGTGCTGGGTTTCAGGGTTGCTGTAGAGCCCCAGGTTTTCGTGGCACATCCTGTGGTCAAGTGTTTAAGTGGTGGCTCTTCAGAGGAAAAAAGAAGGAAGATTTGGGGGGCTGGTGTTTAAAAATTTTGCAGCTGGGATGACAGGGCTGCACTCTCTATTCCCATCAGTCTCCCTCATAGGTCAGGGCAGTGAGTCCCAGCTTCCCTCAGAAGAGCTGACAGCATCTGACCTGGTTCTGGTAGTTTGCTTGGCAGGACTTTTGCTTTATCTGTGTACTTCATGTGACGTGGGGGTGAGTGACTGGCTCCTCAAGGTATGTGGTATTGAAGGAAGATGGACAAGGGAATACAGAATCAAAAAACAGTTCCTTAATATTAAAGAAGACTGGGGGGGAGGGGCAGGGAGAGAGGAGAGCCCTCCTCAAAAATGAAAAGAGAGATGGGACGTGTGTGGTTGGTAATGTTGTGGAGCTATTAGTTACCACTCAAGTTGTGTGGAGAATTGAGATGTGCTCAACACATGGAAATTACTAAGCTCTTCACTGAGTGTTGGGAGCTTATAGAGGATCATGCATTTTCTAGGGTATCATTTGTCTAACAGATTTTGCTATTGCCAGAGGGGCCAACTTTTTTGCTGGACTAAAATCACTGATGGGTGTGTGCTGTGACGATGTTTTTCTTGCCAGAGTGAGTAAAATGCCCCATCGGCTTTAGCATTCAAGGTGAACTTGAACTTCAGAGTTCATCCCATGACTGACCTTTGTTTCCTGATTTTCTGAAAAGATTTTAGTGCTTCCGTGAGCCTAGCTCAGTGCCATCTACCTCAGATATGTGTGATTTTTTGTGTGTGTGTGGTTGGTTCTTAAACAGAACTAGAAGTAGAACCTTTTAATCAGTTGTTGATGAACTAGCCAGTAACATCTCCCTTGCTTCCTTGCCCACCTTTGCTCCCTCAAAAACTCAGAATGGGGACCTTTGAAGATGGCCCCAACTTGTTTCTCAGTTCTCTGGAGTGACCCCCATTCTTTGTGGCTTCCTTTTGTCAGCCTGCACAGGAGTAAAGCCCCTGCTCCTTCTCCTTTGGAAAATGTTACAACACCCGTGTCTGTTCTTCTCAACACTCTCATTCCAATCACAGGATAATTTTTAGCTTGCAGAGGAGGCTCTGCTCTCTTTTCCATTTTAGTTTAAGATGTTGGGATCCCAGCCTACATAATGAAGTCAGGAAAGACACAGAGATGCTAAAGTGTTTCTATTTTCTCCTTTCCTGGGTGGGTTTTCCTGAAACATATCAGCATCCTTTGGTGGCTACCACCCTGTAGCATTATTCTTGACACTGAATCCATCATGGTATGAAGAGAGAAAATACAGTCTGTCTGTTCCTCCTCTTCTTCAAAAGAAACAATGTAATAATTAAGACGGTAAGTAAAGTTCTAAGAATAAGGAGAAACCACACAGAGCCCAGCATCAGGCTATTCTTAGAACATCAACAGGAAACAAGTTCTGAGGCCGTTTTTTTTTTTTTTTTTTTAAATGCAGATCATCATGAGTCATCCTTCCATATAAATGAATAATAGTTTAATTTAAAGAAGCCAATATTGTTTGGAGGTCATCTGTCACCTCACAGCCCTCATTCACAGACAAGTCATGTGGAACCACAAAACTTTCTTTTTGTGCACTGGAGCTGGAAATCCCATTTAGTTTGGGAGGCCTTACTGCTGCACGTTTGAATTCAGAGGCCACACTCAACATTATTCTAAATAAGGGAGTAGGCGGGCACTGTGATAAGCTGGGTGTGGGTGGGGCATCTGGGACCTGCCTTGAGAGAGCTTCTTACACTTGTCCTTTTCGGGCACGGGAGCTGGATTTGGCTTTGAATAGAAATTTGTTGATGGTGGTGCACGTGTTGGTGCACGCGTGCATGCGTGTGTCTGAGACAGAGAGAGAGCAAGAGAAACGGACCTAAAAGCATAACTTTTCAATAAGAACGTTAGAGGAGAGGAAAGGGAGTTTTTTCAAGGCTAACTATAGAAATTGGATTCATACTGTTAGGATTAACGATGGAAGGCAAAAGAAAACTCCAGCAACGCTCCTCGGCCAGCACGTTCAAATGATAAATTGCATTAAGGCACTGAAAGAAACAACAGCTGCAGTTAATGAAGAGCCAAATTTATCTAAATTTCTCCAGTTGATCAGTCAAAATCATCAGTATGGCTCTCACTCCATAATCACTTTTTTTTTTTTTTTTTTGGAGTATGGGGGAGGGAGGCCCAAGGGGGAAGACAGGTTTTTGTTTTTAAAATTCTACCTTCGGAAGAGGAAGTTAGAGCTCATCTCCAAGTGGTTTTAGAGAATCTTTCTTTCTTGGTATCAATATCGTTAATACTCCAGTTGCGTTGTTTTCGTTTTAAGCCTCCTAGGAGAATGTCGTTGGCTCCTGTATCACATGCAGCTTAGAGACATGCGCTGGAGACCGGAAATCCGGGAGGAGGATGGTGATGGTAAATTATACGAATCTGCAACGCTTTCCAAAACATGGTTCTGTCCACTGAAGTGTTTCCTTATTGCAACACCTGTGAAATAGAACTGGTATCGTCTGTGGTTATCTTAAGGAGAGAAAGACTGAGGTTCCGGGGGAACCAAGTGACTGGCCCAAGTTCGGCTAATAAGTTCCTCTGAGAGATGAGGACAGAAAGAGATGTCTACCCTCCTCGCCAAAGTCTTTACTAAAAGACAACGAATTCCCCCAGCCTCCCATCCCTACATGGTGAAAGCAGGAAAATCCTGTCACAGAAAGCACTTGGAGAAGCTGCCATCAAAGGCTGCTTGGGGCCAGCTTCCCCCCAGCCCCCTGCGCAGAGCCTGCATGTGGTGTGGAATTCCATTAGAACTGACTCACCATATGTTTGTTCGCTGGTGTTCAGTGGAACCTGAGGGAAAGCATAATGGATCTCCGTTCCTAAACTGTGTGGAAGGCTTCCAGAGGTTTAATGGTCTACCTCGAGATGATGAATAGAGGGGCTCTCGTATTCCTTGCATAATCGGGGCGCCTCGGTGCTCTTAATGCGCCCACACTCTCCTCCAACACCCTTCTGGAAGAGTCTGTACATCTGGTACTCCTGGAGTCATTTCAAAAATGGAGAAGGGGGAGGGGTGGTGCCTTCCTCTCATCTTCCCTGAGAGAAGATCTGTGGGATACAATTGCACTGAGAGCTGGAGATTTTGAGAAGAAGAAAGTAGGCTGGAGGGGAGGGCATTCCAGTGATGGGCTCCCCGCGTTTTGGGTCTGCTTGTATTCTGAAGGCCGTCACTGTGAAGGGCGCTGTGGCCGCTCTGGCTGGTGGCTCGTGGGAGCATGCTGGTGCTCATCTGAAGCCCACAGCCAAAGGTGAGCTGCTGCTGGTGCCACTGAAACCACACAGCTGCCAAATGGCGTTGAAATTGTATTCCTTCCAGTCCTTTTCTCACTGCTATGCTCTTAATTCATATGGTGTGGAAGAAGGCTGGAGGGTATTCATTGCAGGGGACGACAGACATAGAACTGCAGTAGAACCGTGGTGGTCTGTCTGCCAGAGGACTGAAGCACTTGGAAAAGGTGGGCCGCAGAGACTGAGCCTGTGAGCTCAGGAAGGGCAGGAACCAGTCTGCTTCTTAAATGATTTCAAAGTCTAGGTAGAGGTGAGAGTGGGGGGCGTATTTTCTCAATCGGTGTCTCTCTACCAACCACTTTTCCCTTCCCCCATCTTTTAGCTAACACTTCTCAGTCCTGCCCCCTTTACCTTCCTTTTTTCGACCATCAAACCTCCAAATTAAGTCCTACCATGAAAATAGAAGCCTTTGCCCTCAGTACAAATTCAGCATTGCACCAAACCATCTGGGCATTCTTGGTACCTCAAATAATATTTGATGGGGTTAGGATGGTGAATGCCTGAAGCCTTTCTACAGCCATCTTTTCATAGACTTGCTTAAAGATCTGTGCATGGGGTAAATCATACCTCTTGTATTATTCTTCCAATTCAAGTAAACTATGAGGCATTCATTTTTTCATCTATTCAGCACGTGGTAAATACTGTTCTGGGCACTGGGAGGACGGCAACGAACAAGGCTTGGTGTTTACACTCAAGATGACTTGTTTACCCTCAAGATGACTTGTGGGATCGATGTTAAAATAAGCAGAAATTCCATGGTAATAAGTGTTAGGTATATGGCAGAATTTTCTTTCTCCCACCCCTTTGCTTAGATGGGGACTCCAGGAATTAGGACAGGATAACTGGGCTTGTTGCAATGTCAAGCTAGGAGAGAGTATTTTGTAACTTATGGTTGGGAAGGCACAAAAGTTATTTTAGGATTATCGAGTAAAATTATGTCTGACACTAGCCAAGGATGGGGCTGGGCGGGAATGTCTAGTTCAGACTTAATGAGCAGGTATTGGCAAGAGACTGGCCCCCATGCGAGTGGAAGATGCATCTAAAATGGTTTTTAGGTTCTTGAGAAGAACAAAAGAAATCAAGAGCCAGCCGAACTAGAGTGGTGGACCACCTTCCCTCTTCCCTCATCTCCCGGGACCCAAAGCTCCCGGCACCCTTCTTCCAGCAGTAGAGGAAGGGAGGGAGGAAGGGAATAGCCGAGACCATAACACAGGGCAGGCCCTGAAGCTCACAAGGGCAGGAGAGGCTTGGGATTTGCTGATGCTGGAGGAAAAGAACTGGAACTCGAGCATGAAATCATCAGGGACTTCTGGAGCACAGAAACTGGGAGGAGGGATGGCAGAAATTTGGGGTAATTCAACCTAGCTGGACTCGGTTTTACTTGTAATGATGGTTGTATTCTCAGAGAGCACTGGGAGATCAAAAGAAGGTTTTCTAACCCAGATTAGGATTGGAGGGTTTAGGGAAGGTATGATAGTTTTATGTGTCGACTTGACTGGGCTACGAGGTGCCTGTATTTGGCTAACCGTTATTTCTGGGTGTGTCTGTGAGAGTGTGTGTAAGTGAGATTAGCATTTGAGTTGGTGGACTCAGCTAAGCAAATGGCCTTCCCCAGTGTGAGTGGGCATCATCAAATCTGTTGAGGGTCTGAATAGAGCAAAAGGTGGAGGAAGAGAGCATTCATTCTTTCTCTGCTGACTGCAGTTATGTCGTTGTTTGTTTCTGGACTGTTTTGAAGATTCATGCATGTTGTTGCATGTAGCATTAATTTTTTTCGCTGAGTAGTATTCCATTGTATGGCTATACCATAATATACTTATCCATTCACCAGTCCATGGACATTTGGACTTTTTTCCAGTCGTTGACTATTATAAAGTGGCTATGAACATTTGCCTACAAAACTTTGATGGAAATGTGTTTATTTCTCTGGGTAAATGCCTATGAATATAATCGCTAGATGGTATGTATGCGAAATGTTTTCAAAAATGACTGTGTCATTTTGCATTTCCACCTGCAATGTATGAGTTCCAGTTACTTCATGTTCTTACCAACACTAGGTATTGTCAGTCTTTTAAATTCTAGCCATTTCAGGGAAAGTAGAGTGGCATCTCGTTGTGGTTTTGAAACAGGAGGGAAGGGGGCAGGGCACAACTGTTAAAAGAATGACACAGCCATTGAAGGTACGACATAAACTGGTAGGAACCAACAAGGTCCAAGATGGCAGAATATTTGACTTCCAGTGCATCTTGAGCCTCATTATATGCTCATTGTAATACGTTAGCGTGCTAAGTGATACACCCACCAGTGCCACGACCGTTCTGAGACTAACCATAAATGGTCAAAACTTGGGCAGTGGCCCAATTCTTGGAAATCTCTGCCCCTTTTCCAAAATAGTTGGAATAATCCTCCCAGTCATTAGCCTATGAAATTACCCAGCCTATATTTCAGGGCCTCTCGCCTTCTGAGATGGCCCACACTCTCTGTCTGTGGAGTGTGTTTCTCCCAGGGCCATTCTTGCCTTCTGAGATGGACTGCATTGTCTATGGAATGTGTATCTCTCTAAATAAATCCACTTCTTACCTATCACTTTATCTCTCACTGAATTCTTTCTGCGATGAGACATGAAGAACCTGAGCTTCATTAAGTCCTGAGACCAAGTGTGTGATCTCAATTAAAAAGACAGTGGGTTCAAGTCCCACCTGAGTTGTGCAGTTTCAGCTTTAAGTTGCATTTCTCTAATGACTAAAGATATTGAGAAACTTTTTAGGTGCTTGTTTGCCATCCATATATTTTCTTTGGTGAAATATTTGTTTACATCTTTTACTCATTTTACAAATCAAGTTATTTGTATTCTTATCATTGAGTTTTTTTAAAAAAATTTAAGTCCTGGATACAAGTGCTTCATCAGATACATATTTTGCAAATATTTTCTTCCATTTTGTGGTTTTCATTTTCCTTTTCTTAATAGTTTATTTTAAAGATCAAAAGTTGTCAATTTGATGAAGTTCAATTTATCTTTTTTTTTTTAGTCTGTAATCCTGGATATTATTAGGACTCACCTCCTTTGTTCCCTTTCTCTCACAGACTACAGTCCTGTGCTACCTGCTGTCCAATGTCTGAATACTGTTGTTTCATATATTTTGTCTGATGTTCAGTTATTTACAGAGGGAAGACATTTCCCATGGCAGTTTATCCTTCCTTAGTGGAGGATGAAGTCCTAGACTTTTAACAACAACAAAAAACAATTGGTGCAGGAGTACATCCCTCATAAAAGGGGCAAGTAATACTGGTTAGGTAAAATTCCCTCTAGAATTCTCCACCTTTTTCCCACCCCACGTCACCTCTACACTTATGTCAGTCTTTTTGGTAGAGGTAACTACTATTACAAAGGGTGTGTGTGTGTGTGTGTGTGTGTGTGTGTGTGTTTCTGAACTCATTCTATAAATTTAAAAACTTATGTGTATATATAAGGGAATATATGTTTTTATAGGATTTAAAATTTTTGTATAAATGGAATTTTTACAACTTATTTTCACTTAGTGCCCATCTTGGATATATCCATATGAGTTCCAATAGATCTACCTTATTCTTTTAAACTGCTACATAGTATATTCATATGGATATATTATAATTTATTTAAGCTTCTCCCCTTTAGACTTTTTACCTCTCTGACTTCTATAGATAGTTATGGGCTACTGAAGACTTTAATTTAAAAAAAATTTGCATACATTCAAAAGATCGATTAAAAACGTAAATTTAAATAATAATAAAACAACAATAATAATATTAAAGCAAACACTTTAACTCTTCACCTAGGTTATGAAATAAAACATAGCTGGTTTTCTAGAAATTTCATTCATGATCCTTTCTAACATAACCCCCTCTACCCGTTAAACATAACTACTATTTTATTGTGATAGTTATTTCCTTTGCAGAGTTTTTGGTGTTACCCCTAATATATGCATCATAAAATTGCATTGTATTTCCTTTTCTTCTTGAACTTAACAAAAAAGGAATCATGATGTAAATATTCTTTTGTCACTTGCTTCTTTCCCTCAGTTATGTTTGTGAAATTCACTGACACATGATATTGATGTTTACCCAGTTTGCTTGTGGTGTATTGTTCCACTGCATGAATATACCGCAAGTTATTTTTTCCATTCTACTGTTGATGTACATTTGGGTTGTGTCCAGTTTTAGGCAACGAACAATTGGTACAAATCCTCTGAGGCAAGAGTTTCTCCAGTATATATATCTAGAATTGCTTGGTCATAACAAATTCACATTTTCAGCTCTTCTAAATACGGCCAATGTTTTTTCCAAGATAGTTGTACAAATATATACCTCCACCAGCAGTGTATGAAATTTGACACTGCATCCACATCCTCAGCTACACTTGGTATTGTCAAATTTATAATTTTTTCAAATTTGGTGCAAGTATGTTAGCTCATTGTGCTTTTAATCTGCATTTCTTTGATTACTAGGGAAGTTGAGCACATTTTCATAAGTTGTTGACTATTCAGATTTCTTCTTTTGAAGTTCAATAATTTTTCTTTTCATTTTTTTTCTTTTTCCCTCCCTCCCTCCCTCTTTCTTTTCTTTTTTCCCTCCTTCCTTTCTTCCCTCCTTTTCTTTTCTTTTCTTTTCCTTCCTTCCTTCCTTCCTTTCTTTGTTCTTTCCCTTCCTTCCTTCCTTCCTTCCTTCCTTCCTTCCTTCCTTCCTTCCTTCCTTCCTTCCTTCCTCCCTCCCTCCCTCCCTCCCTCCCTCCTTCCCTCCCTTCCCTCCCTCCCTCCCTCCCAGAAATTATTCTATAGTCTGGATCGCACTCCTCTTGGTTACATGAATTACAACATTTTCTCCCAGCTGGGGCTTAACTTCTTGCCATCTTTATGGTGTCTTTTGGTGATTGAAGTACGTAATTTTAGTATAGGCAAATTTATCCATCTTTTTCATTATGGGGTTTGCTATTTGTGTCCTGTTTAAAATGTCCTTCTGTACACCAAGAAAATGCTACGTTCTAAAATATTATTCCTTTGCTTTCACATATAGCTGTTTAGCATTAAAACCCGGAATTGATTTTTATATAATTATAGGTAAAGGTAAATTTTATTTTATTTTCCAAATGAATTCCCAGTTGTTCCCACACAAGTTTTTGAAATTTCATCCTGTTACCATTGATTTGTAATGCTAACTCAATTATATATCAGTTGTTCAGATGAGTATTGTTCAATTTCTGGATTCTCTATTTTGTTTGATTAATTTGTTTTTCCATCTCTGAGCCTATAGCATGCTTTTTAATCATTGTAGCTTTATGATAAGTTTTAGTAATTAGTAGGACAAGGTTCCCCAGTTTTCTTCTTCTTCATGAATGTCTTGATCAAGAATAGCCAATACTGGATACTTCTACATGAATGTCAGAATCAAGTTTCAAAATACACTCAAACAAACATACACATACACATACACATCCTCACCTCCCCACCACATTTCCCCTCCCTCCCTCCCTCTCACACACACAAACCTTTGGGAATTTTTCTATTGAATCTATAGATCAATTTGGGAAGAATGAACATCTCTATGACATTGAGTCTTCCAGTCTTTGAATATACTCTGTCTTCCTATATTTATATTAATAATCTCTTTTAAAGTAATTTTATTATTTTCTCCAAGGAGATCTTTTATTCTTATCCATACGTTTTATAAATGGTATTTAAAAAATTTTATATTCTAAGTAATTGTTTCTGGAATATGAAAATACAAAAGTTTTTATATGTTAATTTTGTTTCAAACAACTTTGATAAACTGACTTCTAATTATGTATCTGAATGACAGTTTTATTTCTTTTCTTCTAACCTTTATGTGTTTTATTTCTTTTCTTCTAAACTTTATGTTTTTTATTTCTTTACTGTACTGTCTAGGACCTCCACTACATTATTGAATAAAATTTGTGAGGGTGGATATCTTTATCTTATTTTAAATAACAAAGGGAATAAATTCAACATTTCATTCTTGAGTGTGGTATTTTATATATGTGTTTTTAAAAATTATTATTTTAAAAAATTAGTTAAGAAAATTTCCTATCTTATTTTATTTTATTTTATTTAAAAATTTATTTTATTGAAGTATAGCTGATTTACAATGTTGTGTTAGTTTCTGCTGTACAGCAAAGTGATTCATTTATATTTATTTATATATATATATATATATATATATATATATATTCTTTTTTCCATCATGGCCTCTTTTTGTATTTTATTAAGAGTTTTGTTTTTGTTTTTGTTTTTGTTTTTGTTTTTTTCAGTACGCAGGCCTCTCACGTTGCAGAGCACAGGCTCTGGACGCGCAGGCTCAGCGGCCATGGCTCACGGGCCCAGCCGCTCCGCGGCATGTGGGATCTTCCCGGTCCGGGGCACGAACCTGTGTCCCCTGCATCGGCAGGCGGACTCTCAACTACTGCGCCACCAGGGAAGCCCTATTAAGAGTTTTTATGTTACATCATTAAAGGGTTTCTAACTTTATCAAATGATTTTTTTGCAATTATTGAGATAATTAAATTATTTTTCTATCAAAGTGGTGGGTTACATTAAGTCATTTTTCTAATGTTAAATCACTTGTATTGGGGGATTAAACCCAATTAAGTCATGATTTATTATCTTTTTTATACATTTAAAATTTTGTTTTCCAATATTTTGTTTAGCAATGTCTGTAAAGTCCTTTCCTTGAATGTTTTTTTTCAGATTTTGATATCAAAGTTATGTTGGACTTCTGGTTTCTATTCAGGGATGTAGAAAAATTTATAAAGCATATGAAAAGGCAATGAAAAACAACACACCTCCAAAAGACAAAGCAATCATCAGATCCAGACTCAAATATGACACAGATATTGGAATTACCAGACAGAGGTTTAAAATAAGTATAAATAATATTTAAAAGGCTCTAATAGAAAAGGCAGACAGCATACAAGATCAAATGGATAATTTCATCAGGGAGATGGAAACTATAAAAAAGTCAAATGGAAACACTAGACATGTAAAACACAATAACAGAAATGAAAAATGCATTTGTCAGGCTCATCAGTTGATTTGACACAGCTGAGGAAAGAATTAGTGACCTTAAAGCTATGTCTATAGAAAGTACCCAGATTGAAACACAGAGAAAAAATGAAAATAAAACAGAACAGACTACCCAAGAATTCTGGGACTATATCAAACACTGTAACATATGTATAATTTGAATCCTAGGGGAGAGGGAAAAGGGGGTGGGGAGAGAGAGAGAAAGAAAGAAGAAGGCGAAGGAGAAGGAGAAGAAAAAAGAGAAGGAGAGGGAGAGGAGGAGGAGGAGAGGGACTATTTGAAGAGATAAAGATTATGCTAGTTTCAAAGACTGAGTTAGGGACTGTTATGGACTAAACTGTGTCCTGCCCCCCGCCCCCGCAAATTCACATATTGAAGCTCCAACTCCCAGTACTTTAGAAAGTGACTGTATTTGAGAGAGGACCTTTAAAGAAGTAATTAAGTTAAAATGAGACTGTTAGAATAGACCCTAATCCGATCTGACTGTTTTCCTTATAAGAGGAGGTTAGGGCCTACAAAGAGAGACACAGGGCTGCATGCATGCACAGAGGGACAACTATCTGAAAAGGTAGCAAGAGACCAAAGAGAGAGGCTGCAAGAGAAAACAACTCTGCTAGCAACTTGATTTTGGACCTCTCACTTCAGTGAGAACTGTCAGAAAATAAATTTCTGTTGTTTAAGCCACAAAATCTGTGGTATTTTGTTATGTCAGCCTTAGGAAGCTAATACAGGGAGTGTTCTGGAGGGTCTTAATTTTTCCAAAAATGGTTATTGACCCTAAATCCCTTTTCATTCTTCCTATTTGGAGTGCCATCTTCTTGATTATTCTTGTTACGTGAGGGAATGTCTATGAACCCTGATTTATTGCTAACCTGTACCTCTTGAATTGCAGAGCTTAGAACTATTCCATTGCTGTTCTATAGGACATAGGTTGCAAGTTCAAATGTTTCCATGTCCTGGTCAGTGAATATGCATGATTGAAGCAGGCAGATAAGATAAAACGCTTGCTATCCTCTTGGTGTATCTTCCCAGTTTTGATAGAAGAATAAATACAGAGAAATAATTCTTTACTACAAGAAGAACAACAGCAGAAGCATGATGATGAATGGCAACTGTACTGGGCCTCATTGTCAGGGAAGCAATATGGAATGGTGGTGACTGTGGCAAACTGGATTGTTCATGCCTGCTTGACTAAAGGGAGCAGTTACTATTAGCCTAGCAGTTACTATTAGCCATGCTGAATTATAAGCCCTGGTGTCACAGATCTATTTTTCAAGAGAAGTCTGAAATCAGAGTGTACATGTGAAGTTTCTCATTTAGAATATGTTGACAACCAATTCATTTTTTAAAAAAGAACTGTAGAGGCAAGTAAACCTAGGTGGACATATATGGCATGTCAATTGTGTGTTTGCAAATTTTGTTGTAACCAGAGTTATTATTCTTATGGAGAGCTTTTGTAATTGCTTCATGTAATTAGAGTACCACCCCAAAGGTCAAGTATTAACTAATTTAACAGGAAATTGACTGACAAATTATTAATCATATGGCATTTATTGTTTGAATTAAAAATGCTTATATTGTCTCCTTCACATTTTCTGTATGCATTGTTAAAATTTATTTCAATTAGTAGATTATATGGTTCAGAAAGTTGAATGTCAGTTTCTTTTTTAGAAAAAAAAAACATGCAAATTATTAAGAGTAATAGGTTTGGGGGTGAATAATATGCCCAATTTGGGCATCAGTAGGTGGGAACAACCTTACTTTCATTTAGGTAAGAAAAACTTCAGTTTTCTTTAATCAACATAGCAAGAGAGGTTGTCATTTGCTAAGTGTGAAATGGCAACGTGACAGGGCCTTGGGGGACAAATATCAAAGCTAACATATGGGTTATATTTGCATGTTTTCTTTCATCATTTTCCTAAGAAACTGTAACTAATTTTCAACTGCATGTTAAATCCTGGCTGTGTAAGAGCAAGACTTCAACAAGTTTGTTAAGTGCTTCTTTCATTTTTGCTCCAGATTTGGAAAACTGCTTACAGAAGGTATGAGATCATTTGAAGTCTCAATCCCTTTCTGCAAATGTCTTGATTAATAATCACAAAGGATCTAGTACATTGAGAATAGGAAGTAACTCATTCTTAGTTCTATTTTATCAGGGGGATGTGTGTGTGTGTGTGTGTATGTGTGTGTGTAGGAGAGAAGGAAGACTGGGATGTAGTATTTAATCTATTTTTATATTTAAAGTGGGTTTATTGTAGACAACATATAGCTGGATCTTGTTTTATTTTTAATCCTCTCTGATAATCTCTGTCTTTTAATGGATGTATTTAGGCCATTCACATTTACAGTGATATATTGATATATCTGGATTAATATCTACCATATTCATAACTTTTCCTCTTCATTACACCTTTTCTTTTCCTTGTTTCGTTTTCTGCCTTGCTTGTCTGCCTTCTCTGTTTTTAATTGAACATTTTATATGATTTCCTCTTATTTCATCTCTTTGCATAGCAAGTATATTTCTTTAAAAAAATTTTATGATTGCTCTGGATTTTGCAATATTCATTTTAAACTAAGTTAAGTCCACTTTCAAATAACACTATCCCACTTCACGTGTAGTGCAAGCATTTAATAACAGAATGTTGCCAACTTCTGGAATGTAGCATTAATTCATTCATTCATTCAACACATGACTATGCAACACATTCTATGTGACGCAGTGTGCTAGTTTCTGAGGACACATTGGTGAATAACACTGCCACAGACTGCCCTCATGGGACTTATTCAGTGGGGAGACTGATGAATGAAATGATCACAAGGATAATAGGTTTCAAATGCTTAGTTTTGGGCTTCCCTGGTGGCGCAGTGGTTGAGAGTCCATCTGCCGATGCAGGGGACGCGGGTTCGTGCCCCGGTCCGGGAAGATCCCACATGCCGCGGAGCGGCTGGGCCTGTGAGCCATGGCCGCTGAGCCTGCGCATCTGGAGCCTGTACTCCACAACGGGAGGGGCCACAACAGTGAGAGGCCCGTGTACCGCAAAAAAACAAAACAAAACAAAACAATGCTTAGTTTTATGAACACCTAATAAATGGGTCTGTAGGCTATTCTGAGGGTGTGAGGGTAACTCTAGAATTTCCTCTTTTGGGGAACTTCTAATTTCATTGGGCATGTGTCTTTGTACACTGGCCTTCCTAAAGGTGACAGAAAAAAAAAAAAAAAACTAGACATATACCTGGTCAAGGATTCTGAAAATCTTCATTTCTTCTTGAGGGATATGGGGAAGTGCAATCTGTCTTTTCTTCTGACAGCTTTATTTCCACTGCTCCTCCTTTCCATTTAGGTAAAAACCAATTACTCTGGAACCCCTCTTCTTTTTTCTCTTCCAGTTTCCCCTCAAGTCTGTAACAATAAGGAGTGGGAAGAGGGTGGTAGGGAAAGGCTTCTAATGGGAGTTGGACACACCATTTTAGGTGGTTCCTTCTTCCTTCAACTAAAATCTACTTCACACTTGTTTTAAAGAATTTCCAGCATTTCTATAGGGCATTTCCAAGTTGATAGCATGATAGAATAATCAGCTTAACCCAACTACAGGGACAATACTACTGTATAATTGTTTTGTGTTAAAGTCACAAAAAGATCTTAAGAAGTAGCACATATCAATGTTCACCTAGGAGTGTAAAAAATGCCATCTTTATTTATCTATAAGTCACTTTATTCTGACTTTCAGCTTCTTTCTTGCGTAATGCAAAAAACTTAATCTCTTCACTGTAGGTCCTTGTCAAATTTAGGATTCTCTCTCCTTTATCCCCTTCTTTCCCCAAGTATTGGTGCTACACTGGATGGGAGCACCTGACACACTACTGTTGGCAGAGAAAGTGTGGTTTTTTTTTTTTTTTTTTTTTTTTGCGGTACGTGGGCCTCTTACTGTTGTGGCCTCTCCTGTTGCAGAGCACAGGCTCCAGACGCGCAGGCTCAGCGGCCATGGCTCACGGGCCCAGCTGCTCCGCGGCATGTGGGATCTTCCCAGCCTGGGGCACGAACCCGTGTCCCCTGCATCAGCAGGCGGGCTCTCAACCACTGCGCCACCAGGGAAGCCCAATGTGTTTGTTTTTTAATCTCCATCTGTCTGTTGCTATTCTGGCATCTTTGAGATGCCACTTGTCTCTTCTGACCCTTGAGCATGTCTTCCATACAGTCTGGCATATATCCAACCCAAGATGGTTCCGTCTTGAATTCTGTTGGGCATGTGTCTCTGTACACTGGCCTTCCTAAAGGTGACAGAAAAAAAACTAGACATATACCTGGTCAAGGATTCTGAAAATCTTCATTTTCAGTATCCATGGAAGAGGTCTCACTTTGGTTTCCATCATCATGTCTGTGTGCATCCTCTGGACTGAGAGACAGAGCACTGAGGTAAGGAGAGTACGAGGGAACTAAAAACATAACAACATATACCTCACAGTATTATGACCAGGGTAACTCCTTGCTTAACCCTAGTGGCCAATAGAGTTTTTTGAAAAGGGCTTCAGCTTTATGGCTTAGGCTGATCTGTGTTCAAATAACATTTTGTTTGTTAGTTTTACCTTGGTGAGTTATTTATATCCTTGGCCATTATTTTTCCATCTATAAAATGGGTATAATTATGCATGCTTCAGTGAATGGTCATAAGTTTAAATGGAATTTTGTTTATAAAATATCAGTGTACATTGGCCCATAGTAAACTTGAGTTCAGCTTCTACTCTGTAACAACTATCTGTATAATCTCAAGCAAGTTGCTTCTTCTCTCTGGTTTTCTCCTCCCTGGAATTTCTTCCTTGGTAAGGTCAAGTCCAGCGTAGAGCAAAGGTGGGTGTGATGAAAAAGAGAAAGGAGTTAAGCCTAATGACATTTGAGATTCTTTCTGTTTCTGAAGTTCTGTGATTTTGAGCAAGGTCACTAGGAGACAAGGACATCTGGTTTGTTAAGAGGGCTGGAACTCAGAGCCAAGCTTGCTGTGTTCAGGCACGTGGCTCCCTGGCCCTGGGGATTTCAGCAAAGGCCTTGGTGATGGTCTGGAGCTATAGAGTTCCCCCAGCTCTACCTCTTCACTCACAACGTTGGACAGGGAAACGGTGACTTGGCAAATGGAAAAATCAAAGATGCCATTTTTCAGGAACTGCCAGCCAATCTCTCCCCTCATTTCCTCCTTCAAACAGACCTTTGGGAAACAATGGGCATCGAGGCTTTATTACCATTCAGCTGCCGCTTGTTGCTAACTTTCCACAAGTCTACTCTGTGTCGCTTGGGCTCAACTTATATCAGCGTTTCCTAAGAAACTAATTCAACCCAGTCACTGAGCTGAGCCAGGAGACTTGCTTGGCAATGGTTAGCCTTAGGCAGGTGGAATAGAGCCAGGCAGAGCTTGTGAGAAATTTGTTCCTGAAGCTTGCTGGTTCTGTGGACTCGGGGATGCTTCTTAACCTCCCTGATACTGTTTCCTCATTTGTAAATGGAGATAGATCAAGTACCACGAAAGTACAATACACAGAGTGCTGTGGCAAGGATCAAGTGAGATAATGGCGGGGGACATGGTAAACACTCAATGCATGGTATGATTCTTCTTAAGGATAAGGTTGCCATGGTGATGGTTGCAGCATCATGAGTTGTAGCTGGGCTCTGGAGCCAGGGCCAGTTTCAGGGATGCTGCCCTTCTCACGGCAGTACTAAGGCTTGTTTACTCCTAGACTTTCCTCCTAGGCTGTCCCTGTGCCTTCCTTCCTCCCAAGTCACAAGGCCTGGGAGAGCCTCCTCAGTTATATGGGTCATTTGCAGTCATCAAGATTATCCTATTCTTGAAAAAAAAAAAAGCATACTTTTATTTTTAATTTATTTTTTATTGAAGTATAGTTGAATTACAATGTGTTATTACTGCTGTACATCAAAGTGACTCAGTTATACATATATTCTTTTTCATATTCTTTTCCATTATGGTTTATCACAGGGTATTGAATATAGTTCCCTGTGCTATTCACTTGTTTATCCATTCTATATATACCAGTTTGCATCTGCTCATCCCAAACTCCCAGTCCAACACTCTCCCATCATCCTCCCCCTTGGCAACCATCAGACTATTTTCTATGTCCCTGCTGAAAAAGAAGCATACTTGAAAATTGTCTGGGTGTCTATTGAATAGGTCAATATTTTCTTCACCAGGGATTTTTTTTTTTAACATCTTTATTGGAGTATAATTGCTCTACTATGTTGTGTTAGCTTCTGCTGTATAACAAAGTGAATCAGCTATACGTATACATATATTCCCATATCTCCTCCCTCTTGCATCTCCCTCCCACCCTCCCTATCCCACCCCTCTAGGTGGTCACAAAGCACCGAGCTGATCTCCCTGTGCTATGCAGCTGCTTCCCACTAGCTAGCTATTTTACATTTGGTAGTGTATATATGTCCATGCCACTCTCTCACTTCGTCCCAGCTTACCCTTCCCCCTCCCTGTGTCCTCAAGTCCATTCTCTACGTCTGCGTCTTTATTCCCGTCCTGCCCCTAGGTTCATCACAACCATTTTTTTTTAGATTCCATATATATGTGTTAGCATACAGTATTTGTTTTTCTCTCTCTGGCTTACTTCATTCTGTATGACAGACTCTAGGTCCATCCACCTCACTACAAATAACTCAATTTTGTTTCTTTTTATGGCTGAGTAATATTCCATTGTATATATGTGCCACATCTTCTTTATCCACTCATCTTTCACCAGGGATTTTTAACCTTGTTTCCAAGGGCCACTAAGAACTTTAGGCTATCTAAGTCCATAAAGTGATTAGCAAAAATTTGATATGAAAGAACACTTTTCTGAAGAGAGGTCAGTGTTTTTCACAGGTTCTCAAAGGTGGCAGTGTCCCAGAAAAGGCTGAGGGTCTTTGTCCTTGAGGACACATCTGTTTTCCCTTATGATAAAAGTGAATACAGTCCATTAAAAATCACACCTGTAGGGAGAACAGAACTATAAGAAGATTGTGTTGTTTAGGTTCAGAGGCAGGAGGAAGACTGTTGAATAGCAAAAGTGTGTGGGGGACTTCCCTGGTGGTGCAGTGGTTGAGAGTCCACCTGCTGATGCAGGGGACACGGGTTCGTGCCCCGGTCCAGGAAGATCCCACATGCCGTGGAGCGGCTGGACCCGTGAGCCATGGCCGCTGAGCCTGCGCGTCCGGAGCCTGTGCTCCGCAACGGGAGAGGCCACAACAGTGAGAGGCCCGCGTACCGCAAAAAAAAAAAAAAAAAAAAAAGGGTGTGTGCTTGGCCTCTCTTGTCCTTTAGGGTTACCGGACAGTCATTCTTTCACTCAGGAACAGTTGAGGTCTACCATGTTTCAAGTGCAATTTATTCAGTGGTGACCACCTAGGAAGGCATGGACAGGGCAGGAAAAGAGGTAATTATTTCATGGACTTTAAAGCTGCAGGGAGCTTGGAAGTCACCTAGTCTGACACTCTCAAATGACACAAAGGAGGCTTGAAGGGGTAAAGGGACTTACCCAGTGAATCAATGGGAAGCTAGGGCTGGGATCTGACTCTCCTGAACTGCCCTTGCCACCTTCCCTTCCTGAGCAAGTCCTTGTAATTATTAGCTCCTGTTTTCACACAGATCATAAGTGGTTGGATATTTGGGAGATTGTATAGAAGCTTTGAAGAAAACATAGGAAAACTGTAGAGATTCTGTCGTTAGGAGGTTGCTGGAACCTTGGTTTTAATCATTATAACTGAAACTACTGGAATTTAGAATTATGTTTTTTCCCCCATGATTAGACTTCCTAACCTGGTTTAAACAGTTAACAACTCAGACTTTAAAAACTCCCATTGTTTCTAACTATAAAAGCAATTTGGGTAACTGGGAAATACAAAAAAAAAAAAAGATGAAAGAAAAAAAATCACCCATAACTTCATAACTTTTCATATCATGGAATATTAACTTCTGTTTTTGTCTTTATGTGTCTCTCTCTTCCTAGAGTTCTCTCTCTCCTGTAGATTTGGGATCATACTGTATGTCAATTGCCTTGTGTCCTGCTTTTTTATCACTATATGTCTTCCATGCTGTTTGAAAATCTTTACAAAACATCACATTTAATGGTCACTGATATGCCACTGCATGGCTGTGCCCTGATCCCAGATTAATTTAAACTTGACCTGTGGCTGGACATGTACGTCCATGGATATTCTAAATAGTGCTGTGATGAACACCACCACGCATAAATCTTTATTCATACCTCTTATTACTTCCTTGGGGTAGATAACTGGAAGTTGAGCTACTCGGGCAAGAGGCATGACCTTTTCCAAATCTCTTGATACCTACTGCCGAATTCAGAGACTTTTTTTTTTTTTTTGCGGTACGCGGGCCTCTCACTGCCGTAGCCTCTCCCATTGCAGAGCACAGGCTCCGGACACGCAGGCTCAGCAGCCATGGCTCACGGGCCCAGCCGCTCCGCGGCATGTGGGATATTCCCGGACTGGGGCACGAACCCGTGTTCCCTGCATCGGCAAGCGGACTCCCAACCACTGCGCCACCAGGGAAGCCCAGAGACATTTTTAATGTGAAGAAAAGGTCAATGGAAAAGGCTCTCCTCAAACTCCTTTTATGAGGCCGATTTATTGAACTTGCTGACCCAAACCAGATCTTTTTTTATAACTTTAACACATCCAAAAACCTGATAATTACTGAAAAGAATCCCATGTCTTTGCTAGATGTTCTATGAGGTCATTTCCTGTTTATTCAAAAAATAATTATTGTGCACTTCCTGTGTTGAATACTGAGGGTAGTTGAGGATAAACAGACAATGGGGGAAAATAATACCCTAGGTGATGATGTGTTTGGTGCTAATGCTGAGTGGGAACTTTAGTTTCCAGGCATCAGCTACAGTATGAGTGAGGGTTCAGAGGCTGTTAGTATGAATTATTGTATTTATTTACACAGTTTAAGTCTTTGAGTATTTTCACATTTTCTCTGACCTTCCCTCAATTTTGAAGAAGTTATATAACTCTTTTTCCTTCGACAAGATTTTCCCTGTTGAAGGACTGCTTGCTGGGTATAGTGGAAATATTTAGTTTAGTAAGAGGTATATAATGTATCATTGACCTTGTTTTCCAGGAGGAAAAGCTACTCAATCTCAGTCATGGCTCCATCTGCTTTTACCAAGAGCACAGAAGTTCTAGAAGGGAGAATGTTACACTACTGGGTATAATACTTCGGTCTCTTGCATTCACTTTGTTCCCTACAGTAAGGCAGGAAGCACCCAGCAAATAGTCCTTTCCTCCTCCTGTGCACCCTACTGTCCCTTCCCACATCCCCTCTCTTCCCATCTAACGGCACATCTATGACTTGGATGGAAAGGAGGAAATGATCCACATAAACATGACAGCTAGAACAGTAGCGATAGAAAATATCTATAACATGATAACTGGATGAACAACGAACTTTTCTTCTTTTGGATAACATCAGCCACAATCTACATTTACTAAGATTTACGTCTTCATACTGTTATTGTCTGAGACTAAGAATACCAGGAAAAAAACAAAGACCAGCCTGGACCATCATTTTCAGAAATGATTGAACCCACTTGGCATGGAAGCTCAGGGCGATGGTCCAGTAAGTGGTGTTCGGATGAAATCAACCTCCTTCCTTGAGGTTAGACATCTAGTCCAGGCTGTAAAACCCAATGTCTGTCAGAGAGAGGCACAAGCTTTTATTTTTTATTATTATTATTTTTTAGTTTGCTTACCTAAGGAGAAAGAAAGCATGTGTCTTTGATTTCTCTCTCTGCGGATCCTTTTGCTAGAGTCCCAGCTTCACTGAATATTTAGCATGCTTTTGCTCTAAAAGCAGTAACTTGTTTGAATAAGGGCTAATTTTTCAACATGTAGACAAATATTTGAATAAGTGGTGGAAATAATAAATTACCAGCATAAAGTGATTTCATTGCTCTTAAAAGCCAAAAAGCACTCTTGGGAATTTCACGGAAATGACTCCATTTTCCTCTCACTCCCGTGGTGGCCATTTGGTCTTACTCTGGGGTGGACCAGGGTGCAAGTGGATATTTAATAAGTGAGTACCTGCATATTTTCTCTGGGAAAACAAGTGAAGGAGCAAATACTGGGGGAAAACAACCAAGCTGTAAAGACAATGATCATGTCCTTGATGCACTGCCTTAACTTTTCAGTTCTTGTCTTCAAATGAAACTTGCTTATAGGAATTCCTTGAAAGACTATGTTGTTCTTCCTGAGGAGTTTAATGAGTGCTCATTATATCGACCATTTGCACTTTCCTGTTTCTCAGATTGCAACAGCGTAATCCAATTCTGGATTGTGGGTCTGGTTGGAAAACAATCTGACCAGGGAATTCAGATTTTGAGCCACATCGGGTTTTGGGAGAGACAACCATTGCTGGATCCAGGATGGTGTTCAGAACGGGACCTCTAGAGACCCGATTTCATCTTGGTCTAGCCCACACCACCTTCAGAATCACTATCCCCAGGATAATGATTTAACCATTCTTTGCTTAAGCTCTCTGGGTCTCCTTGGCTTCATAGGGTAACAGAGGGGATTAAATAAGATAATGCATGTGAAGTGCTTGGCATCTAGCAATGTCTTAATATGTGTTAACCAGGACTATCACACTGAAGAAACAAAAACGATCATTTTCTTGTTTCAGGATTGGTACAAGAGCACTCACAGACAGAAGCAGTACATTTGTAATCCAGGTGTGGCTTTTCCTCTAACCTCACACACGTGCAAACCACTCCTTACACACATTACTGAGGGTTGTTTCTCTGATGCATGGAACTTTTCACCATGATGCCTCTAGAGTAGGTTAAGAAGTTTATATTCCCTTTTAAGATGTTTTCCTTTTATCTGCCCAGTGATAATCGTTTCCTGTACTCTATCTGTGACATCATATTCAAAATATGTTAGTGCCTAGTTTTTCTGGCTTCAAGCCAACATAGCTGGCCTGTAGTTTCTGAAATCAAAACATGGATTTTACAAAAGCATACTGAAAGTTGGACATGAGTTGTGTTAAATACAGTAAACAAAACTGGGCATCCTAAAACACACACCATCCCTCCAAAAACCTTCCTGTACTCAGGATGAAGCCCAAGTTCTCTTGCACTTTCTAGCATTGATCCTTTTTTGAGTGGCACTTAAAGCTACCTTTCCAAACCTATCACATTTTTTCACCTGGGGTCTCTGGACCTTACCTACCATTGGACTTCATGGGTCCTTCCCAATGCCTGTATTTAAATGAAAACTTTTGCTTGTTTGGGCTTTTTTTTTTGTCTTGGAAGACTGTCTTTGGATTTCATCAGATTTCCAAAGTAGTCTTTGACCTAAAAAAGGTTCAAAATCTTTGTTTTACTGGAACCTTCTCTTTAGTTTTCCCATACTGGCTGCCCACTGTGGTCTGCAGAAACATGCTGGTCTCTTCTTCAATAAGTGGTGCTGGGAAAACTGGACAGCTGCATGTAAAAGAATGAAATTAGAACACTTCCTAACATCATACACAAAAATAAACTGAAAATGGATTAAAGACCTAAATGTAAGGCCAGACACTATAAAACTCTTAGAGGAAAACCTAGGAAGAAAACTCTTTGACATAAATCACAGCAAGATCCTTTTTGACTCACCTCCTAGAGAAATGGAAATAAAAACAAAATAAACAAATGGGAATGAAACTTAAAAGCTTTTGCACAACAAAGGAAACCATAAACAAGATGAAAAGACAACCCTCAGAATGGGAGAAAATATTTGCAAATGAAGCAACTGACAAAGGATTAATCCCCCAAATATACAAGCAGCTCATGCAGCTCATTATCAATAAAAGAAACAACCCAATCCAAAAATGGGCAGAAGACCTAAATAGACATTTCTCCAAAGAAGATATACAGATTGCCAACAAACACATGAAAGGATGCTCAACATCACTAATCATTTGAGAAATGCAAATCAAAACTACAATGAGGTATCACCTCACGCCGGTCAGAATGGCCATCATCAAAAAATCTACAAACAATAAATGCTGGAGAGGGTGTGGAGAAAAGGGAACCCTCTTGCACTGTTGGTGGGAATGTAAATTGATACAGCCACTATGGAGAACAGTATGGAGGTTCCTTAAAAAACTAAAAATAGAATTACCATATGACCCAGCAATCCCACTACTGGGCATATACCCTGAGAAAACCATAATTCAAAAAGAGACATGTACCACAATGTTCATTGCAGCACCATTTACAATAGCCAGGACATGGAAGCAACCTAAGTGTCCAGATGAATGGATAAAGAAAAAGTGGCACATGTATACAATGGAATATTACTCAGCCATAAAAAGTAATGAAATTGAGTTATTTGTAGTGAGGTGGATGGACCTAGAGTCTGTCACACAGAATGAAGTAAGCCAGAGAGAGAAAAAAATACTGTATGCTAACACATATATATGGAATCTAAAAAAGAATGATTGTGATGAACCTAGGGGCAGGATGGGAATAAAGACGGAGACCTACTAGGGAATGGACTTGAGGACATGGGGTGGGGGAAGGGTAAGCTGGGACGAAGTGAGAGAGTGGCATGGACATATATACACTACCAAACGTTAGGTAGATAGCTAGCGGGAAGCAGCTGCATAGCACAGGGATATCAGCTCAGTGCTTTGTGACCACCTAGAGGGGTGGGATAGGGCCGGTGGGAGGGAGATGCAAGAGGGAGGGATATGGGGATATATGTATACATATAGCTGATTCACTTTGTTATACAGCAGAAACTAGCACAACATAGTAAAGCAATTATACTCCAATAAAGATGTTACAAAGAAAAAAAGAAACATGCTGGTCTCTACCTCGGGATCTTTTCTCACAATATTTAACATTTCCTGCTTCCTGAAATGCCCTTCCCTCCTGCTACATCAGTGTTTTACACCGTATTTTGCTCTGTTACCACCTCCAAAATTTGTGGTTTATTCTCAGATCACCTGAATAATGATCTCGCTAATATTTCCCTTAAAATCAACTATCTTATTTACTTAAATATATTTTAAAAGGGAACTAGTGGATGAATAATAAAAAGAGAAGAGTATGAAAGTTGGAGAAGACCATGGCCTCAGAGAAAAATATTTCCATCAAAGCAGAAATATAAGCCAGAGACTGGTGATATCAGAGCAGGGGAGAGAGAATTGGGTCTCGGGGGCCAGTCGCCCTCCAGGGACTGAGAAAAAGAGCCATCTGGAAAACAGTGGAAATTGGGAATGGGCAGCCAGAAATGGAGATTCTGGCTGCCCTGTGGGAAAGGGGATAGTATGTGGGAGAGAAAATGGGCACAGGGTGAGAGTGAGAAAGAGTGAGAGCTGGGGTATAGAGGTTCTGAGACGGATGCTGGGTTTGGGATGAAAAATGGTGCAAAGTGTGAGGCTGTACATGAGAAAAAGGCACTTTGGAAACGGAAAAAGATGGAAGCAGAAGACGGGTAAATGGGGGATGAGTGAGAGTTCAGCTTACGGGGGCTGCATTTTCTAGAAGAGGGTGTGGAGAGGGAAGGCAGGATGTCCCCAAAGTGGGGCTTGAGGGGCTGGCGGAGAGACCCCGAAATGGGCAGAGGCAGTGTGTGTGTGTGTCTCATGGAGAGGGGGGTGTGAAGAGCGATAAACGGAGACCATTTTCTTAATTTGGCAAACAACTACCTTAATGGTCTGTTCTTACGTGTGGCACAGAAATCTGAAATGCCAATCCCAACACTGGCAGAGAGAGATGAACATTCTACAAACAGCGCTTGAAAGTGCCACTGAGTGGGTCAGATAGTGAAGAGGTACTCACTCAAGCTACTCTGGCAGTCTCTAGTAGGCTAGGGCCATTGTTCTCAAACCACTGGGGGCATAGGAATCCCTGGGAGGTCTTGCTACAACCAAGATTCTTAGTCAGCAGGTCTGGGGTGAGGCCCAGAAATTTGCATTTCTAACAAGACCCCCAAGTGATGTTAATGCTGCCGGTTGGGGACCACACTTTGAGAAGCACTTGGCCAGCAAAGGCATTCCATGCCTTTTAGAGATTGATCCAAGTGCTCTTAAGTTTCTTCTGAGCCATAAATCCCTGCGAGAGAAAATGAAGTAAGTGAACATACTCTCTTAAGTCTGAACGTACAGATGAATATAAAACGTTTGAAATGTGTCATGGAAACATTTCAAATTGCGATCGATTCTTATCAATGTAATAGTTCAATAAAGAAGAGAGTCATGTTTTCAGGTCCCGCCTCTTGGTTTCCTGCTTTAATGTGGATTCTTAACTTTGCTTTCCTGTGATAAGCTATCACTTCAGATTTAGTCGATGGCGGGCCCCCTGTGGCACGGGGGAAGGGCAGAGCCGGGAAGATTTTCTTTTGCTCGCTGTCTTGGAAAGGCGGGGTGGCCAATGGTGAAGGAGGAGTTTTTGCTGTTTCAATGCCAGGATGCTTTTCTGCCCTGGTGACCCTACCGTGGGGTATCTTCCCTCTGCAGCCTCCAGCCTCAAGGCTCTCTGCCCACCATTGCAGCTCCTTTTCCCTGGTGTAGGTCTGAGTTTAGAGCGGTGGGAGGACAATTTGGGGAAGGGAAGGGCACACTTCCAGTGCTCAGAAAGAACAGCTTTGACTGAGTCAGAAACCGCTACATCTCCTTGAGATTTTCTCACGCTAAATCCACATAAGGCACCCACCATGATAGATGCTGGCACGGTAAACAAAAAGCTTTTAAATATTAGCATCAGTTTCACAGTTTTCCTTGTTCAGAGGGGACAGAGTTGTCCTTGCTCTTGATAAAAGATTCCAGGAATTGAGGCAGTGATTAAGAGAGCTGTGTAATCACGAGAAGGGAAACAGTCCAATCAGTAACTAATAAACAACAGGAAGGATGACGGATACTGACTTCTTAGCACTCCTAGTTTTCAGCCATCAGTAACTTGGGGATGTTGGTTACTGTAGCTGCCCATATTTGATGTTTTTCTCTGTAGAAACGGTAAAAAAGAGATGAATAGGGCAAATCAGAATCAGAGACTGAGTTCTCAGGTATAGAACTGCCAGATAAGCTGCTGGATGCCCAGTTACATTTGAATTTCAGGTTGACAATGAATTATTTGCTGTATGGGACACACCCGCTTCTGAACTTCAAATTTAGCTGGATATCTTGTATCTTTGTTGGCTGAATCCGGCAACACTACTCAAGGGAAACTTTTCTGTTTGGGGAGTAGCCTCAGTGTTACCGAGATACCACTTGTCTTGCTTCATGCCATCCAGAATGTTGAAATTCTCTTTAAGTAGAAAGATGCAAGTTCACAAGTGTTATTTGTGAGTTCATGTCTTAAGAATTTAAATTCACGATCTTAGAAAAGGAAAAAATAAAATCAGGGCTGGTATTGACAGAAAGCCAAAAGTGACTCTTTCTGCCCTTTCTAAGGCAGTCAGCTAACGTTGTCAGTTGGACATAAACTGTAACAGTGAATAACAGATGGGCCATCTTTGGGTTATCTGTACTCTATTCAACACCTCTTTGAACAATAATTATAATCTGTTGGCAGGAAATATCAATTCAAAGGTCAAGTGCCCTCATAAAAAATAGTGATTATTCAGTATTTCCTACTTTGAACCAAAGCACACACCAGGATTCATTGTATCACTATCTTTTGTACAGCACATATATGCTGAAAAATGGATCGCTTAATCATATGATTATCTGTCTTCAGGGAGGCTACTTGAACATGAATGGGATCTGTCGAGAGAGGTACGTTGCTTTACTTGTGATTATATCTACAGTCATTACAGGTTAGAAGTTGACTTTTAAAACAAATATCTAAAATATAAATTATTTTTACAATGCAAAGTGGGCACTTAGGTGTAAAACAGCTCCATGAGCTGAAAAAAATGGACATGTTGCATGAGTGGAACTCCAGGCTAGCATCATTTCCTTTTCCTTCCTCTGATTTTAAGTGAGGAGTCAGTCTAGAAGGACAGGAGAAGACCCCACCTCCTAATTAACTCAGGGGAAAAGGTTGGAAAGGCCATGCAGTTAACCTTTCTAATTGCATCGCCAATTACAATAATAGAAAGGAAGACCGCCTAGCAGTGAATCAGAATTCTGGGAAAATCTCATGGAGATTCCAGGCACCATGTGAGCCAAAAGACTGGAGAAGTTGAGCATATGTAGCCAAACCCCATTAATCTCTTTGTGTGTTTTCCGTAGTCCTCCAGGGTTCATTTTGGAGAGGGAGTTCAGCGTATAGGAGAATGAAAATAGTAATTCTGGTGGAAGCTGAAACCAGCAGGGGAGCTGGGTTCAGTTGCAGCAGCACAGGAGGTAGACGGTTAAGGTCTTTCTTCTGAAGGTGCCACTAGGTACAAGCAATTCCAAGTGACACCCTTGGCAAACTATTCCAGTGGCCTCCCAAGCTTTGGGCTAGTTAGGCTTTAATTGCATATTTTTTGACAAGCAAATATGTAGTTGCAAGGGACAGAAGAAGAGGAGCAAAACCCTGAACAACTTTGTTGAGGTTATGTCTCCTGACCAAAGGATTCCAACCGGGTGCTCAATCCTGAAGTTCATTGTATCTGCTTCCAAGGGCACCTAATGACTTTAACCTCAGGTTCAGTATCAGTTCTTAATAGGTAACACCAGTTTCCATCCCATTCTTGTTGATGGAATGAAAATAATATATGCCTGTGTTCCTATATGTCAAATGAATCAATTCCCTATCTCCATGAACTTATTTACAAATGCAACATTTTTGGAGAAGGAAAATTTGCCAAGAAGCAGGAAAGTCTCCTTACAGAGCGGAAACTATTTTTACGATCCAAGGATGAGCACCAAAGACACTAGAATAATTCATTCTGTGAAGATTGCCAAGAAAACCTTGTTTTGAAATCCCCACACCCGTGATGACATCATGCTAGGTGAGGCATCCACCTTTGGAAACAATACATAGACATTTGTTCTTAAACCCTGCTGCCTGGTTTCAAAGGGCTTTTTATTTTTTTGCCTCTCCTGGTGGTTCTGAGTGGCTGCAACACATGGTAAATCTTTAACTTCAAGTGTCCTTCTGTGGTGACCAACTAAAATATTAGCAAAATAAATGTTTTATGGGAAAGTGTTGGCACGAGCCCCAACAGAAACAGGTGGTATTGGGTTATTTCAGTATAATGTAATGATACAGCCAGGTTTCCATCTGGACAGCATGTGGTTGGGTCTGTTCAGAGAGTATCAAAGAGAGTGAGTATGCAATGGGGAGAGTCAGCCATGCACAAGTGTGCAGCTAGATGGCTACTTTACAAAATAATAGTCTGGGTTTCGGGTCCTCTGGGTTAAATATTTTTACTGTCAAAATCTGAATTTCTTCATAAAATATTAAAGGCGAAGCAAACCTCTGACATGCAATCCAGAGCCGTGTAATTATAAGGCAGTTCCTGGAAACCAGAGAGCGTGCATTAAAGCGAGGCGTTTATTATCAAGGAGTTCATTACCCTTGGAAGCGAAGACGTGTTGCAGAGGAAGCCTCAGAACAGAGAAGCTTTTTAGCAAGGCTTCCTAGACTATGAAAATGAAGCTCAGCCTTGTTGGTTAGAATACAATGAGAAAATAAAGAGAGAATGGGATTAGTTGACTGTAAGGGCCTGATTGTGATCCAAAGCTAAAGAGATATATCCTTAATTTACCACCAGGGAAGAGTCTCTCTCCCTCTTCCATAAAATTTCTGCTTCAGGCATTTCAAAATACATGGAATTAGGAACACTTGGAACATTTGGTTTTGTACTCAGCTCTCCTCACTGTATGTTTATGCTAAGCTTGATAATAAACTCTTGGCTCAATAACTCCCTCTATGTATCCCAGAGAGAGGCATCAAATTATGGCTATGGGCAGAGGTAGATCCTCTTCAGAGGCAGAGAGACCTCACTCCATGGCTCTCTCAACTGAAGCCAGAGGAAGAAGATGAGAATATGCACAGAGGGAGTAAGCAATTTGGAAGTGGTTTGCAATCCCCTTGGTGCTGACTAGAGGACTCAGGAAGTCATGGGCACCATCTGCCAAAATGAAGGAGCCACTTGGACCCCAGGATACTTGGCCAGAAAGACCTGGCTTCTAGAGAATTCTTTGTAGGCATTAATCGAGAGTGCGGTAGACATTGAAAGCAAAGGCAATCGAAGGCTGATGGATAAAAGTGATGAAGCAGGGAAGGCTCAGAAAGAGGAGATAATGAAGTCAAGCACTTAATTATAATGCCTTCATGCCACTGGTACCCAGAGGGGGAATGCATTCAGGAGGCTCTTGCCTGTTAGTCAGAGAGTGGGCTGTTCTACATTATCTGATATATTTTTCTAGGTTAGCAGAGAGAGACAGAAGAGATGGTGTGATGAGAGGCCTGGAAGCCACGAAGTCTGATTCTTTTACTGTTCCTCTTGTGGGGCTGGACAGAGGCTAAGGAGAGAATGGAACCCTAGAGGATAAGACAAGTTATGTACTGTGGGCCCTAGGTTACCTGGGAAAGTAATATTCTCCACCTGGAGCAGACCTGACATGATGCGATAAAGACGTATCTCAGTTCTTCTTTCCAAAATGCGTTGGGACCCTATTGTATGCACCATAGGACTTTGGCTCCCATGGGGTTCTAGAAGGTGGTGGCAGGCATAGTCTTCCTTGTTGAGGAATTTATGATCTAATGGGGGAGAGTGCACACCCAGCGGGGAACTGGAATTTGAGCCACTCTAGGGCAGAGGCTCTATCTTCATTTTATACTTCATCACATGGCATATAGTAGATGCTAAAATAAATGCTAAACTGAACTAGACTAGAAGACAGGTGATGGGGTTGGACAGGTATTTGTATGGCTTAGAAGTATCTTTTGACCTCTTTGGTGAGTCTCAAGTTCTCATGTGTGGAATGAAGGGTCCGATGATTGGACCAATCTCCCAGCTCTCATATCCTAGGACCTTAACTCAGAGAATATATACAGAAGTGCCAATGATTATAGGTAACAACTCTTACCATTCATGAGCATCTTTATGTTAGGGGATTTAACCCTCACCACAACTCTGTGAGGTTAGAGCTTTATCTCCATCTTTTATGGACGGGCAAACTCATTCTCTTGTTCAAGTTCACACAGCAGGTGAATGTTGGAATGGGGATTCTTCAAACTCAGCTATGTCTGACTCCAAATACTGAGTTCTTTGCACCATACATCAGGCTGCCTCCCACCTCCATGCTAAGGAAATATCAGAATGAATGTAATGATTTAAGAGGGAGGTGGGGAACTTCATTACCAAGATCTGATTTATGCCTCAGATTTAAGTGCTCGGCTCTTCGGTAGCCAGGTAGGGGTTTTTTAGTCTTTAGAAATCGTCCGAGATCAAGACAGTTGACTGAATTAATTGCACAACCATTGAAAACTCTCTGAGTATCTTTCCCTGGAGTTATCTCCCCCACTTCCCTTTTCTCCTGGGTTCCAAACTCTCCAGCTCTCCAAGTATAATGACATGAGTTGTTCCTTAAGGAAAAATAAATCCTTTAAGCCGCGGAGGGAAGCGAGTGTTCCGCTCCGAGTTAGGGAGAAGAAGAGCTGGAGCAGAGCCTGGGTTTTGCAGGTGGGAAGGTGTTGACCTGTGGTTGGGAATCCCGCCTGCTCTGCTGTTGGCCTGTGGTGGTTTATTCTGATAGGCAGGAGGAGAAAGGGAGGCCAGGAGCTTTGTGAACAAATGCAGTGAGTCTGGCTCCTCTTGAATTGTCACTGGGCTTTACATGGCATGGTTGAAGTGAGGAAGGCTGCTTCTGGCTGTTGGGGAAATTGCCCAAACTATTCTTCAATGTTGTGGTGACAACAAATCAGACGCAGATGTAGAATTTGGGTGGTCATTCCAAGATCTTGTTGAAAATGTTGCTGCTGCCTAATATTTATTGAGCACTTAATATGTGCAAGGTCCTGTGCTAAGTGCTTTGCAGTGGAGAAAAGTGAAGCTTAAAAAGGTTGGGGAACTGGCCTGAGATCTTAGGGGTAGGAGGGGTGAACTCAAACCAGGTGTGTCTGACTCCAGAACCCAAGCTCTTAATCATTATGCTAAAATTAAAGCCCCAATATAGTGCCATATAAATAAAGTAGTGAATGCGTGTCTATCAGTGGGATAAGTTGGGGCTCGTGGATAATCATTTAGAATGGAGCAGAAGGGCCTTTCCTTTCATTTTGGCAAAATAAATTTCAGATGGATTAAATGTGTAGGCTAAAAGCAAACCCATAAATGTAATGGGAGAAAAAGATGGTGAATATAATAAATGATGATATGAGGCAGAGGAAAACTTTATAAAAATAACTTTTAAAAAAGATAAAAAGGATATTTGGCTACAAAAACCTTCCAACATTTCTATATATGAAAACTGTGAGGAAAGTTAAAAGACAAATAACTGGGAAAAACATATGCATATTCTTTATGTCGGCTAAAAGGTGCATATTCTTACTAAACTGATGTGTACCACAGTCTTACCAACCAAATAAAGAGACAGATACTCTCTTCCTCTAATAGAAACATGAGTAAAGACCACAAATAAATAATTCACAAAGAAGAAATACAAATGGACAATGTGCAAATGAATAGTGAGAGTTCAGCCTCACTAGCAATAAAAAATTAAATTTTAATTGATATTAAAATTGACAATTAAAAAATTGTCACAGAGAGAAAAAATAATAAACCTTGTGAGGACATAGGGAGATTGCCCTTACTTTGGGATGATTTCCTATATTAATGGTGGAGTGTGATTGGTACAATTTATCTACAGGGCACTTTGACAACATGTATCAACGTTTTAAATTTGTTCACATCCTTTGTCTCAATCATTTTACATCTAGCAATCTGTCCCAGAGAAAATCGTACTGAATGTGAACGATGACTTATCTCTAAGGACAGGCATTGAAGCAATGTTTCTAATGGTAAGAAAATTAGAAATAATCTGAATATTCAATAAGAGAAGCTGGGTTAAAGTAAATTTTTTAACTTTCATTTAAATGGTAAGGAATATGCTAGAATATTATCCAGTCACTCAAAATAACTTTGTAGAAGAATATTTAATGCCACAGAAAAATGTTCAGTATGTATTCCTTGGGGAAAAATGGGCTATAGAGCGGCATACATTAAAAAACAAAAATCACACGTTTATACCTTTTCTAAAATGAATGGAAAAAGAAACACTAAAATATTAATAGGGTCTACCTCTCTGATCAAGGGTGTATATATATATATATATGGATATAAAATCTTTGGTATGTTTTCTTATAATTTTCAAATATTTTATAAGTATTTTTTGTAATCGAGAACAAAATAATATTAAAAAGCCTATTTTTGATATAATTTACTAAGACATGGTGTGTTTGTGTATGGGGGAGGGCTAAGGATCAAGTGCTACAAAATTCATCCTCTGAAATATTGTTGCCATTTCTGAGCATATGATTATAGTTTTGGGAAACCTAATACTTTCTAAGGAGCACGAAGACGCACATAGAGGAAATTCTGCTTTGAGATTTCCAGGTAAAGGCAGGGAGCTATTAATTTACTGAACACATGAGTGTAAAAAAGTGGAGAAGATGTTAATTTGACCCAGAAGTGGATCCACCCCCAGAAGCAGAGGTGGCCCAGACTCTCCATGCCTTCCAGTGCATATTAGACAGAGATCTGGCTTCTCTTATAGTCACATTTTCAGGTTTTAAGTCCCCCTCCAACCTATTTAATCACATAGAGGAAATTTAGGACTAGAGTTGGGTAATTAATATGTGTGTGTGTGTGTGTCTTTGGGCGATGGAGGGGGTAGGTGAGAGTCTATGGGGGTGCCCAGTCCCAGGAGAGGGGACAGAGAAGGGACAGACCTGTAGTCATTAGGATGGGTCTTCGTGCTGAGTAGCAATTTGTACGCATTTGATAGCCCAAATGGTGTGTGTGTGTGTGTGTGTGTGTGTGTATGTGTGTGTGTGAATGTACATGAGGAGGTAGGCATTGTAAGATTTTTGTTGTTTGGTATTTTTGAGCTGAAGGCTACTGTTTTTATTAGTTAAGGCTCTAATTTGGGTTGAATTTATCAGCTCTGTTGATCAATTTTTCAAAGGAGTTTAATTAACTACTTAATGAAAAAATCTACTTTGCTGTGTAAATTCATGCCTTGTTAAATTCCGGCCAGAGACTGTGGAAGGTGGGACTGGGATCTTCTTGCTAGGGGTCTATTGGTCCCACTAATCACCTTTTGGTTGTCTAGAGGTAGGAAGTGGAATTCTGGATCACTGACCCCTAAATTCAGAACCTGGAGCTTTCAGAGTGTGCTCTAGATATCAAATAGAATGTTTACCTGTTACCTTGGTTGGGGAAAGAATTAGTAGCCAGCTGGTAGTTCATTTAATACAGTCTTGTATTATCACTGGAGAATTCAGAGCAGCTAATGGTCTCCTTTGCCTCTTTCTCCAGCCACGTGTTTTTCTAGCAGTGTCTTTATTTTGTGTTTTTATCCCTTTGCACTTTTCTTTGTTATATACCAGTCTGTGTTCAGATGAACCATTTTCTCTAATCAAATAAAGGTATCGTAAATTTTATGTCTACTTTTCTAGATATGAACAATTGGACCCAGCTATTATTGCATTTGCCCATGTTAAAAAAGTTACTCTTTTATAACTTTATAAAGATTTTAAATAACACCAGGACAAAAATAGGGAACCAGCCTGTTTGCCCTCTTGAAGTTTGCTGAACAGTCAATTTCTACCTGTTAAGTGTCAGTCAATCCATGTTATATCCATGGATTATATTGCTGATATACTATATCAGCAATATAACATAAGCAAATTTAAGACAACATGGAAATGTTCGTGGACGGGTATTGAATGACTCATTAAAGTTCAGATGGATTCTGTCTTTATTTCTCTCTCTCTCTACTTTAGTTTCCTAAAGTGCGGTAATGGTGAAGGAAACTAACTAGGATTTGGATTTCTTTGGATTTATATATTTCTCCAGTGCTGAATAGCTATTTTTTCAAGTCAGGCCATCTCTGTTGCCTCTCCACGGGAGTGAGAAATGGGGCAGTATATTCAATTTTGTTGCCAAGACCCATTGCCCTACACCAAGGGGTCGTAGAGCAGTATGGAAACTCTTTGCTCTTGGTTGAAAAATGCAAGCCCCTTCTGCTAGATAAATCAATGTGTGATGGCCTCAAATCAAATGCCTTCATTTCAAAGTGACTGGCCTTTGCTTTAGATCTATCAGGAGGAGAGAAAGTCTAGAGGATTGGAGAAAATCCAAACCGGTTCATCAGCCCTTAATGTTTTCAAGAATGTTTTATTTTGCTGCAGTGTCTAGTAGAGAGTTTCAGGCTGCCTTGGTGAGGGATGAAAAGCAGAGCCGGTGACTGGTGACTTCATAAGCTTCAGAACGTGGAGCCAATTAAGCTAGAAATCTTGAGGAAGGTGTGCCTTTGGGGTGTTTATGACAATCTAGAGTATTATGAAATTAAATAAATCCTTCTCTTTGGAAGGAACATCCACATTTACAGCCATCTGTGAGAAACAAACTGGGTTATTAAGAACTTTGGGTTGGAAAATGCACGGCTCTTTGCATTTCCAGCACAGATCTGGAACACTGTTCTTCCAGGGTCCTTTGGGAGTGAGGAAAGTCTGTTTAGAACATGCACAAAAATGCAAAAATGAATTGTATTTGGCTATTAGTAACATAGATTGGAAACAACACTAGCTTATACAAGTTATGAGTTTTTTCTCTCATGTGTAATAGACGAAGAGACAAGCAGTCTATGCTAATACGGTGACCCCATGGTGTCATGAGGGTCCCAGGTCTTTCCATCTTCCTGTTCCTCCATCCTTAGCACATGGCTTTCGTCTGCAGGGCTGCCTCATGGTCCAATATAGCTTCTGGATTGCGGTCTTCATCTTTTCCACACCTAGATGGGGAGTGAAGGGCAAAAGGGGGAGATGCCAGCTGTGTGTCCCTCCCTCAGGGAGGTTTTCTAGAGCTCCCCTTCAACCGTGTCCATCTGCATATCATTGGCCACTCCCACTCGCAAGGGCATATTTTAGCTTAAGATCTGCAACTGGATTCTTGTACCGAGGAAGAAGGAAGAAAGTACAGTAACTGGGCAACTGTCTGTGGGCCACAGTAGGAGCTCCTGAGCAAGCCGGTGTGAGGTCTTTCCTGCGTAAGCCCACACACTTCCAGTTCTGATCCCAAAGGCTTTAGCACCCTTTCTCTATACATTCAGAGCCTCTCAACATCCTGTGTTTGTAGACAAGGAAATGAACTGGTTCACCTATAATATACGTAGACCTCAGAGAGGTTCACCAATTTGCTATGGGATACACAGCAATCTAAAGAGGTGGAGAAATTGGCCCCGGATCCTGGAAGTTGACATGAAAGGCAAGAGTGTTAAAAGCACAATTTGAAATATTGTCACTGGTGTCACCAGTTCACCAAGGACAACAGGATGTGGATATGATTAACTCTCAGTCTCCAGTTTATCCACAGCAGAGGAATTCTCATAGTAATAGTCACCTTATTCTGTGCACTTAATATAGGCCAGGTGTTATCCATCCATTATGTCTAATCCTCATATGACCCTGCACAGGAGGCACCGATATCCCAGTTTTTCAGCTAGGGAAACAGGACATCAGAGGGGTTATATCACTTATTCAAGTCACACAGTTAGTAAGAGCTGGAGTAGAGATTTGGACACACATCTCGGACAACAAATCCGTGTTCCTCTCCTCTGCTGCATGCTGGCGATTGGACGCTGGTTTAGGAAAGACATCCAGGTCCTATAGAAAGAGATTTGAGGGGCTTGTTCTCATGATGGGAAGCGGTACTTAGGATGGTGTGAAGTTTCCCTGCTCCTGCATGGCAACTGTTCACTCACCATTCTGCATGCATCCCAGGCCCCCCGCTGGGTGCTCAGAGCAGCAGGCTCCCGGCCCCTTCTTTTCCTCATTGGGTCATGTTGCATGCCACCCTCCTCCCCATGTGCCACTCTGGAGAGGCGCATAAAAGCAATCAGTATATTCTCATATTTTTTCTTGATGTAAAAAGATGAAGTCATGGCATATGGTCAGATTGCCAGCACTGTTAATAATAAACCTCACATAATTAAGCACTGATTTATTCCTTTATATAAGTGAAACAAATTGCTTTAACTGCCTTTGCTCGAGACCATCCAGTCAGATGGATTATGTATAGGAAGTTGAAACTAAAAGTTATGGGCGCTCATATTTCACTCTGATGGAGGTTTATTGGAGGTACAATTAGAACCCTAACTAAATGTGTCCTGTGTTCCCTTTGATGGAGAGATCAGATATTAATCTGGGGATATGACTAATTCTCAACACAGCTGCTCTCCTTGCTCTGATATTCCCACTTTCAGTTCAAAACCTGGCAACATGTTTAAAAAATTGATCAGAGCTTATAATAGCAATAATCACCTTGAAATTGGTTGTTACTCCAGTTAATGAACTGAGTAGGAGAGCAAAAGCCTCCCTCTGTGTCCCTCAGGCCTTTAACTAACAAGCTAGTTGTTAATCACTGGGTTTATTAAAAAAGAAAAATCTCTTTAGGGGATTGGACTGGGAAAAAGTAGGGGGCTGAGTGTTCTCAGTCTGAGGATCCTTTGACAGCTCTGATCATCTCCGGCAGCTACATCCCTTTCCCACCAAGGCCAGGGCTGTGGTGACCTGTGGAGATGGCATCTCTTCCTCCAGGCCCTGGGGCCCAGCTGCCTGAAGAGTGGTCCAGAAGCTTATTAGAAATGAAGAATCTGAAGCCCCAGCACAGACCTGCGGAACCAGGGTCTGCACTTTAATAAGCTCCTCCACTGAAGGCATCTGGGTTCCTTCATTTGCTCCAAGCCTCAGCTTGTAAAACGGACCTCATCTCAGAGGCTTCTCTACAGGCTCTCATAAGGTCTCAGCAGACCCCCTCCTTCTGACCTCAACTGGATCCCCGTGGAACAGGGCAATGTACACCAGAGCATGGAGCATGACACCTGGTGAGAAGTAGACTCAATACATGTATGTGTAAAAAGCTATTTCCCCAAAGTGTATCTTCTTTCAAGGAAGAATCTCTTGGAGAAAGGGGAAGGCCTGCCGGGTAAGAGTCTTGGGATGGTCAAGCAGTCTCAGGTGAGCCAGGCGGTCCCTGGGGTTCGGAAGTTGTGAGGTAAGGGACTTACATCCTTAGAACAATTTCGTACTGTCCTACTTTCACATCCTAGTGCCTGGATGTGACCCCTTGCCCTTCATCTAAACGCCACTGCCATTTCCTGCTCACAAGAGAAGCGCTCCTTTCCCACAGACCCTGCAGACTTCCCCAGACCCCTAAGCAACACTTTCCAAGTGAGTAGAGTTCAGCCCTAGGTTCTGCTGAAGCTTTAATGAGCTGCTGTTTTATTTCCTTGCTCTGTTTCCTTTTCTAACTGTCCACGGCGAAAGATTTCCTCAAAAGCCTAATGAAACCCGAATCACAGGACGGCTGTGTTTTATCGATGTGCCTGCCACTGTTCTGGAACTGTGGGGTCGCTAGGGTAGGGGAGCAGCTTCAGGGAGCCGCCCGGGGCTGTGGGGATGACGTCATGGGTTAGAAAGGCTGGGAGCAGTTGGAGGAGAGATGCTGCTAACAGTCTGGGGTTTGCAGATAAGCCCAGGAGTAAAAAGTGACATAGTCGGGATTAAGCAGAGCATTGGAGATTAGAACTATGAGAAGCCAGCTGGGGCCCATCCCCTTCCTTGTTCAGGTCCTGGAGTCGCTTAACTGTGAATCAAGCTCGTGGGAAGATGCGGGACCGGCTGTGTACAGCGACCCTACCGGGACCTCACCTCCCCACCGCTCCAGACGAAAACCGCCCTCCACGTTCACTTCCTCTGTGGTTTTTGTAGGTGTTGGGTTCACTCAGTGGACATGCCGCCCTCCTTCCAGATTTACTGGAATATAATTTTCACTCTTGGGAAGGTAGCCCCTGAATGACCCTTTATTTCTCTCCCTAAACGGAGGGAGACGGTTTACACCGCTGGTCGTGAACTGGCTCATAATGTGATTCTGTGTTGGAATCACATGAATGACTTTTCACCCATAATGCTTCTCTAAGAATTTTAAGTTACAAATAAGGAGTCTCATTTTGTACTTGTGCAGAGTAATTGCTTAGGAATTCAAACAAAACGACCTATCTGGTAATCCATGGTGTATGTCTGTGAAATTTCATTTTCTTTACTTGCACCTTGTTCCTTTTCTCTTTTTTCAGACCTGGAGATTTGCAGGCAGTTGCACAGTATTAGCCTTGGAAGGACCCTGTGTACGAGCTAGTGCAGAAGAGGATCTTAGGCTTGGGGCGGGGATTTAGAGTCGGCGGTGTGGGGAGTAGGCGGACTGCGATTTATCCAAACTCACAAAATTAGTTGGTGGCAGAGCTGGAATCCTGCTTCTCCTTTCTTAAACTGGATTTTGAAAATTGCGCCCTTTCTCCTTAACTTTGCAATTCCTACCCCCATCCCCGCCCTGTTGCCATTTGTCTATATATTTTTTTCCCAATTCGGAAATTTAAAAATATAAACAAAATTGACTTTATTAGTGCTTTCCTTTATGGTGTCTTCGTGTCTCTGTCATATTTAGGGATGTCTATGGTGCTTCAAGGTTATTTTGAAAGATGTTTTCTTCTAGTGCATTTGTGTACCGTAGAAGGGCTTGTGAATAAATTAGTAAATGCCTGTCATTGTCTCCTCTGCCTTTCTTTGTTTTCACAGCACTTATTATTCTCCACACATTGGAATGTGTTATAAGAGGAGGGATTTTTTTGTCCTCTACAGTACTTTGTCCATAGTAGGTCTGTAGGAAGTATTTGATGTTGGAAATAATTTATGGTTTATTTTCACATGTAAATGCAGTTGGAATTTGTTGTAAGGAGTACAGTGGATCTTTGACTGTACTTCCTCTCTCCCCCTTCCAGTAGCTGCCTTTTTGTCTTCAGCCAATTTATTGATCAGTAAGTTTATTCTTTCCCCATGGATTTGAAATGACATTTTTATCCCATAATGCATATCTGAATTTATTTTAGGACTGATCTTCATAAATGTCCTGGCTTTCTTTCATATGTTTTTCTTTAGATGAGATTTTTTGGGTTCATTTTATCAAATGCCCCCACTCCCTACCCCTGTGTTTGTTCTGATTGTTGAGATTGAACCCCAGTCCTTCTACCTCAGTGTTCAGTACTCCGAGACGAAATTAGCTTGACATAAAAAAAGAAGCCATCTGAAGAATAAATTAAATCGTTGTGGTCAGCAGGATTGGAGGTCTGAATCCAGAAATAACTAATAGAGTTGCATTTATTGAAAACGTACTATCTTATTTCATTGACTAGAAGATACCATTAATTATAAGACATCATTATTTTATGTATCATTAGAAATAAAAGATTGCCAAATTAATTATGTCAATTGTAAGATGCATCTAACTTCAGAGATGTTAAAATGTTAAAAAAAATGCGTCTTAGAAGCAATGAAACACCACATTAGTAGAATGTTATAGAAACTATAGTAGGGAATTTTCTTATGCAGTAATTTTCCTACTCTTTTTAAATGTTTTTCAAAAGTCTCATCTCGTTTGTCCCTTATTACTTCTCTATGGTATAGGAAGGACCAATATTTTCATTCCCAAGTTACCCGTAACAATAATAGTAACACGTATATAGCAGGAAATATGAATTGGGTGCTGTCCTAAGTCCAAGGCTGCAAAGTAAGTAGTAATGTCAAAAAGAGTCATGTACCACAATGTTCATTGCATCACTACTTACAATAGCCAAGACACGGAAGCAACATAAGTGTCCATTGACAGATGAATGGATAAAGAAGATGTGGCACATATATACAATGGAATATTACTGAGCCATAAAAAGAAACGAAATTGAGTTATTTGTAGTGAGGTGGATGGACCTAGAGTCTGTCATACAGAGTGAAATGAGTCAGAAAGAGAAAAACAAATACCGTGTGCTAACACATATATATGGAATCAAAAAAAAAATGGTTCTGAAGAACCTAGGGGCAGGACAGGAATAAAGACACAGATGTAGAGAATGGACTTGAGGACACAGGGAGGGGGAAGGGTAAGCTGGGACGAAGTGAGAGAGTGGCATGGACATATATACACTACCAAATGTAAAATCGATAGCTACTGGGAAGCAGCCGCATAGCACAGGGAGATCAGCTCGGTGCTTTGTTACCACCTAGAGGGGTGGGATAGGGAGGGTGGGAGGGAGACGCAAGAGGGAGGGGATATGGGGATATATGTATACATATAGCTGATTCACTTTGTTATACAGCAGAAACTAACACAACAACTGTAAAGTAATTATAGTCCAATAAAGACGTTACAATAAATAAATAGCCCAAAAAAATTAAAAAAACAATTTAAAAAAAGTAGTAATGTCAAGAGATGAGCCTGAGAAATGTAGCTCAGATGTGTGATTCAGAGTTGATGCTCTGCATCAGACATAACGGACATATGATGAGGGACATGAGGCCTAGAGACCTTCAAAGATTTGCCATGATCCCTCATGGATTCCGATTCCTACACTAGCACCTTTTACACACCATCATTTGAAAATCGTCATAGTGAACACCACGGGATTTATGTTTCTAAACCTTTGGTTTTTAGCTCAGAGGAGCCTAATAGTCTTGGCCTGTGGGTGTGGCCAGGAAGGATGGTGAGTAGGAAAGGGAGCCATCCAAGCTCTTTAGACCAGATGCATCTTCTAAGTCTCTTCTCTGTGTTCCTTTCTGACGGCAGTATGGGGCAGGAAACTCAACAATTCTGTACGAAAGAAAGGCTGGTTCTTGTCTGGAAGCGTGTGTCCTTTGGTTTGGGTTGTTTTTGTTATTTCTGCCTCGGCTGGAATAAAACATCCTGGTCAGGCATGAGTTCGTCATTGGGACTTTGGGTTTCTGTCCTGAGGCTCTCACTCTGGCTGACCCCGGGCAGGATCGCTAACAGCGGCAGCTCTCTGAACGACCTCTCCCACAGAATTATGCGGAACTGAGTTCTGTGGACCCATAGTCCTTACAGGTGAGGGATGTAGTATCTTTCCCTGGAGTTAATTATCTGCATGCCTGCATCTGAACTTGCTGCATGGAATAGAGATTTTGTGTTTATCTGGAACTAATGGCTTCCTGAAGTATCAACTGATAGAATCTTTTAAAGTCATTTCCCTACACGAAGGACTCAAGGGCATGTGCACGAGTGATGTGTGAGTTTTCACTGTGGTTTTTGGGGTAAAGAACTTTCCAGATGGAGGGAGGCAGGAGTGCTTTACTTGGACTTAGGGTGCCAATCCCTGGTTCAGTGGGGATCAGGCAGTCTTCTCCTTGTTCGAACCGCAAGAGCATAAAACGGGTGTAGGTGAACAAACTTCGCTAATGCTTTTACTGTGATAGGTGTCAGGGGGCACCAGGCTACTCTATATTCATCATCAGAAGCCAAAATAAAAGGAGTGAGAGAGGAGTTTAAGCCCCAGCTAGATCAGACCTTACCGGCCCCTTCTCAGTTCCATGCATTAAAACCCCTTACGATGGCCCCAAGTGAGGGTTTCGGAGAGGGTGTCATCACCTCACTGCGGTGGCTTCTGATTGGCCATCAAAGAGAAGGGAAATCTGCTGACTCTTACAAATGAGAATTTACTGTAGTCTCATGTGTTAAATCTTAACTAATGATCCCTAAGAAGAACTGCTCCCCAACCTCATTAACTAATTAAACAATTCAGATAGAGAGTTATCCATGCTGCAAAATATTGCTAAAGTAACTGGTGCTCTTCTCCTGTTCTGGAATGATTTCTTAACAAAACCCGAGGATGCCTGGACACTTCTTCCATTGCTCTGCCTGGGAGCCCTGACACGGGTTCCATGCTGGGGATTTGATGTGCCCCGGAGGCTGCCCTCTGGAAGACGACTGCCAAGCCTCTGCAGGCTTCGAGGGTTTTCCAGGCATTCTCTTTCTCAGCAGGGCTGTGAAAAAGGAAACGGAGTTGGCCTCTCTTAGCGCGAGAGAGCTTTTGCTCTCTGCTGTGATTAAGGAAGCTACGCTTCTTGAGATAGTGATTTTGTTTTCATTGTTTCTCTCTTGTTGAGGACCCCCTGTGCTGAGGTATTTTGAATTAAATAGCTGGGTCCCCAAGATGTTAATTACTGTAATTTATTGGAGAACTTCAAATCAGGAGTTAGTTTCCTTTGAAATACACATTGCGTCTCTTATGTATTAAGCAATGGTGATCCTAATGCCTTCAGTTGTGATTGTGGCTATGGGGTTGGTTAGGGTCCTGAAAACCCTCCGGAACATGTAGTTTTTTAACTCTAATTGCAGGTTCTGTGGCTTGGCCTCTGCTATATGTTTGTAGCAGAGGCTAGCTATGAATTTGCTATTTCAACAACAGCTCAGGGAGGCAATATTAGGGGTTGGCCTTTGGGCATAGACTGTGTAAGTTAAATAAATCTCTGCTGCCGACTTACTGTCTCTATGATTTTAACCTCTCCAAGTTTTCTGTTCTCATTTGTAAAATAGGAAAATAAAAAGACAGGTCCACAATAGCTTATCTGAAACCTTTGGGGCTAGCGAGATGTCTTTTAGAATTCAGATTCTTTCATATCTTAGAAAAGTACACTAGTACATATGCCGTATTTTACAGTAAACCCCCCAGCAAGGGCAAAATCTGTGTGGTATCCTGTAACCTATTAATATATCTGGGGCAACACACGTGACTATTGACATTAAATAAAGATCAGGAATAGACTTACAGCAGTTAGAATTCAGGTCAGATTTTATTGCCAAGTGAGTTTGTGGCAAACTTATGACAAAACCAGATAGTTTTCAGGGCTTTTGGATTTTGGAACTGTAGATATGAATAGTGAATCTGTACTTACTCATAAAGTTATTTTTCTTCAATAAGGTGTGTGTCAAGTACGTATCGAAGTGGCTTCTGTAACACCAGCTGCCCAATAAATGTTAGCTAGGGTAGGGATTCTCATCCCCTCACAGAGCCCACATCCTTACTGCTAGCTTGTCTCTGAGTCTTCTGGCTGGTCATTTTGTCCCTGAGTCAGCCTGTAAAAATGTGTCATCTCCAAGTGTATCCAGATGACAAGACTTTTACCAGCTTTGTCTCTTAAGACGGTTCTCTTGTTCCACTAGTTCTAGAGACGAGCACTGTCCCACTGAACTTTCTGTAATGATGGAAGTGTCCTCTATCTGTGCCATCCAATATGGTAGCCATTAGCCATGGATGACTACTGAACACTTGAAATGTGGCCAGTGTGATTGGGAAACTGAATTTTAAATTTTATTTAATTTAAAGTAATTAATTAAACTTAAAAGAGCCTGAGGGGGTAGTGCCACCACATACATTATTGGGCAGTGTAATTCTACGGAGACCTGGGCATGGAGTTCAATGCCGAGGGGACGTTCTCCTCTCTAGGTACAGAATTCTTTATTCTCAAGCTGCTGAAGCTGGTAAGAAACTACTCATTCATTTATTTATTTCCCAGGTATTTTATGAGTGTCTGCTATTGATCAAACTCTTTTAGGCACTGGGGATACAGAACCAGGTTTTTGTTTGTTTGTTTGTTTTTTGGCTGCACTGCACGGCATGTGGGATCTTAGTTCCGAGACCTGGGATGAAATCCACGCCCCCTGCAGTGGAAGTACAGAATCTTAACCACTGGACCTCCAGGGAAGTCCCCAGAACCAGGTTTTTACACTCAAGGAGGACACACACACACACACACACACACACTAAATGCATACATTTGTGAGGATATGTAAGCAGACATCTCAAACATAAACACACAGTGATGAATCCGGGGATAGAGATTTTGGAGTGCTGTGGGGGCACAGAAGCAGGACACACAACCAGGTGAGGGTTCAGAGAACTTTCTTGAGAAGGAACTGCCTGATTTCTTGTACAAGTAGTAGAAGTTAGCCAAGGGCAGTGGGCTAAGGCAAAGAAGGAATTACAGGTGAGCCTGAGAAAAGACGTGGAAATGAAAACAGCGTGGGGTTGTGGCCAGTGATCAGCTGTTGACGTGGCTGTAGGGGCTGAGGCTGGGGTGCAGGTTGGTGATCAGCACCCAGTACGGTTCGGAGCTCCTGAGACAATACTTAGAGCAAGGATTCCCTTTCACTGCTTCAGCCAGCATTTAATCAGGAAGACGGAATCCACTCTAGACATTTCGAGAGGGAAGAAGTTTCATGCGAGGAATCGGTGGCCTCTATACTGATTGGACTCTGGGAACAAAGGTCAGGCCACTGTCAAGAAATCAGAAGTTAGGGATTTGGTGGGAGCTGCCCCTTATTATCTCGGCTGCCTGTGGCATTGAACGCACGGGCAAAATCCACATCTGTCATCCGCTCTCTTCCAATTCCTATTTGCCTGCTGAAGCTGGAGAGTAATGCTTTTCTTTCTCTTTTGCCTCCAAATCTCACGTCAAGTTCTCTCAGCGGTGGGGTTTAGCATGGAAATCTGTGAATTGTAGTTCCCAAGCTTTCCACTCTATAGGTATAGGGAAGGGCTTGGAAGAGCCGGCTGGCACCGAGGAATAACAAATAGTATAAGGTACAGCCATTTTCTTAAGCGTCTCAAACTAGTAATGTTGCCTACAGGTAAGGTGATCACAGAATTTACCCAATCCAGGTCACTTCTGAAAATAAAGGGGCTCTGGAATTTATTAATAGCTATTAGATGATACACAGGAATGTAATCTGTGACTGTCCCAGGTAAATGGAAATGAATGGTTACCCTAGATTAGGGCATCATTAAGAAATGTAATATATATATATATATATATATATATATATATATATATATATATATATATATATACTGTATATATATATATATATTTTTTTTTGTAAGTCGACATATAGAAGAGGCAACAAGGGAAAATGTGGATAACTGTTGAATCTGGGTGACAAGTACATGGACTTTCATTATACTATTTTGTCTGCTTTTGTGTGGGTTTGAAATTTTCATAATAAAGTTAAATAAGGAAAGAAAGTACCTAAAATTGAAATTTTAATTGATTCATATATACATATTATATACATATGTGTGTGTTGTGTACAACTGTTAATACAACCTTTTCAGATAATGATGATGTTTTAAAAAAATATGTATCACGTGGTCTTTAAGGACCCTTGAGAATAAAATTTTGTCACCAGAAAGGGGAAAGGGCTTTGGGTCGGGGCTTGGGGCTGTTGAACACTACACCTGAATTCTGTTTCAAGTTGGTCAGTAGGTCTTTAGGGTGGTCTTGGTAAATGAGTCCAGAAACTATTGCTAGAATGGCAATAGAATGAGCCCCTGAGATGATTTAACATCATCTCTGGCATCTGCAAAGTGGTCAGTAAAAACTTGTTCAGTCAACGAAGTAAGAATCCTGCTGTGTTCTTCCTTTGCAGGAAGTGAGTTTAAACTCAGATGACAGCTGGCAAAGCGGGGAGAAGTCTGGAAAGATAGCTATCTAGATGTCAGGGACCATGGCTGTGTTTTGGAACATGAAGAGATTGATTGCATCATGCTCACTTGATTTTTGTAGTTTATCCAGTTAAGCTCTTAACTCTGCTTTTGAAAAAATAAATTTATGATGAGTGCAGTGGAGCCCTGGCTATCGTTTCTCCAGCCTGGAAGCAGATGTGCATTTGGAACTTGCTGGTCTGGGGGACCCACCAGCCATCCAAAGGAACTGAATGTGAAGTGAGCAGGGAATGTTGGCTCCCCCTCTCAATGATGCTTTGTGATCTAAAAGGTGTTTTTCTGTTTTCAACAATGTGCTGCAGAACGGTCTGTAACAGTCTGTTGCAATTTTCTCCCCAAATCTCTCACGTTTCTGCCAATAGTGAATTAGACTGTCATTAGTTTCGCAGATGTGCTTTGATCCCTACAGGGCTTGTCTCCTGGCGGGGAGACATCTGAACCATTAATGTGGATTTTCTAAACCTGGAGAATAAAGCACAGCACAGTGCAATGAACGTGGGCGAGGAGCCTGGAGCCCTGGGCATCAGAGTCACATCCCTGTTGCTAATTAACTGTGTCATCTTGGGTGAGGCATTGAACTTCCCATTGTCTCAGTCCTCTGATCTATTAAATGAGAGCGTTGGATGGATCCCTCAGTCACTTTCAGATCCTCTGAGAGCGAATGGGAAAACTCTTCAGGTTTAGAGAGATGCTCTCTTGCTGTTGGGATTTGGCTGTCTGAATCTGTATCCACAGTGCTTTCCCAGGATACCGTTGATCCTATCTAGTTACTAGCTCACTACTCTCCAGTATGCTGCCTGGTAAAGGGTGCAAGAGTTGTCTGGGTTTGATGAGGTATCTTTTCTGGCATCTCTGTCATTCAAAGACCAAGTTGTTTAATGGAGGAAAAACAGGGTAAAGAATCGTACATTTCAGAGCTGATAAAGCTCCTGGCAATCTGTACGGATTTCTAGTCTAATTCCCTTCATTTGCAGATTAGGAGCCCAAAGCCCAGAGAGGGTAAATCACTTTCCCAAGGCTCCCTACATTGTCAGAGTTGGACCTAACTCCAGTTTGTCCGCCTTTGGGCCATAATCCCAGCTCTCAGGCTGTCAGCAGCTCAGATGCTGGGCAATGGAAAGATGCTTGGTGATTTTAATTTCACTAGAGACCAGTACAGGATTTCGATAGCAATATCATCTGTAAAATGGAGATGGTAATGATACCTTCATTGCTGACCTCTCAGGCCTCTCACGCAGAGCTCCTGTAGATGCTGTGACAACTCTGGCAACTAAATAGAGTATATAAAAGATAATCACCAATTATAGCAAACACCTGTGGAACATGTTTGACCTGTCAGGCATTAATTAGACACTTCAGGTACATTTGCTGTTTCAATCCTGAAACAATTCCACTGGCAAGTTTGACAAATGGGGAAACTGGACTTAAAACAGCTGAGATTGTTCAGCTGATGAAAGCAGGTGCTGGGGTTCACTGAAGGCAGCCCCGAGCATGTACCTGAACAGCACACTACAGTGATTTATCTTGAGCTTTCAGTGGCCCTGCAAGAGCAGCGACCATCTCCCTGACTTCTCCGTGCTCTGTTCTGATCCATATTGGAAGAAATCCCTGTATGGCCAGTTGCCAGTCCAGACAGCACGTTGCATGGTGGGTGATGAGCATGGCACTTTTCTCCTCAGGACCGGGGAGTGGGGTGGGGGGGGGGGTGACTGCTTTGGGAAATGATGATTGTTGAGACCAGTTCCAAACCACTCACACCCTCCAGCCACCTCCGGGAAGGCTGCTTATGACCTCAGTAAGATGATCGGTACCTCTCACGTAGAGCCAGACACTTGAAAAAAAGAAGCCAGATCATGTGGAAAACACCTATAGGATCAATTCTCAGGCAGAGGTGGGCATATCTCTGTATCTATCAACCCATCTATCTGCAATTGTCTACATATGTCTCTATTATCTATGTATATATGTAGGTATCTATAATTATCTGTGTTTCTCTCTATTATCCATGTATGTACGTATGCGTGTATGTATGTATGTATCTATCAACCTTGTTCTAAGCACCTTTGAATGGGACACTTAAGGGCCTCATTTCAAAGCTTTTGATTTCCAGTTGTTTCCTCCTGACCCACCTATTTAGGCACCAGGGAGTCTTTGAAGTACCTGTCTTAATGAGATGACGGAGAGAGAGGAGAGAATTCACAGTTGGCCACTGCTAGGGCAGTTGTGAGTTGAGCTGGAGTGAGGGACAGGGCATCACCTCCAGGAGGGGAACTTGCTTCTGACACTCCCCCCTTTGCACACATCTTGGAAGGCCAGGAGAAACATGCAAAGAAAATGGACTTCTTTGGGAAAATATCTCCAAGCTTAAAATTTGTTTTAATGAACATTTGGACACACGAGAGAGAAAGCATCTAAAGTATTTGTATATGACAAATAAACATATGTGTACATATACATCTGTATATGTGCACATATGTGTATGCACACACATGTACCGGGCATGCGTGGTCATGTTTTACCTTTATTTGGTTAAAATATTTTAAAATATTGACATATACTGATTATTTTCTAATTACAAAAATAATACATACTTGAGGAATACAGAATGCCCACAGAAAAAAAATCATCCCTTCATCTCAAAGTAGCCACTGTCAAGATTTAGAGATATGCTTCAATCTCTCCTGTTTTTAAATCAAAGCAAAGCATGTACATAGTTTTAAAAATCAAGTAGTCATACAAGACTTATGATAAAGAGCAGCAGATCCCCCCTCTAGGCCTATCATCAAGTCAGGTTTCCCAGAGGAAACTGCTTTCAACTGTTTTAGCTGTCACTGCTGGTATTTATTACCATATTCGTAAATGATATTTCATGTGCTAGTTTTGATTTCCCAAATGTAGACATTACCTGTTGACTTCTTACTAGGTAGGGATTTAGGTCTCTCACAGCCCCTCTGCCCTTTCACGCACACTCACACATGCTCACACTTCCTCTCCCACCAGTACCTTTTATTATAAATCAAAATTCATATATAGATACAAAAATCCTGACTTCAATTCCAGTGGGTATGTGGGGACTTCCCTACATTACCAAGCAAGTCTTCACCACCAGCTGGATGTCCTACAATTCAACTCAGTTCTGACTATGTACCTGGAGATAGTGTCAGATTCCACAAGTTAAGGGCTCAGTCTTAGAAGACTGCTTCCCTCCCTGCCCCAACACCCAACACTTCAGAAACCAGTCGTGAGTCCAGGTTGTTACTTGTGCTTCTGAGCAACTGCCTATAAATCAGAGGTTCCCATGACCCCCTCCCTGGGTTCAATTAATTTGCTAGAGTGGCTGACAGAACTCAGAGAAACATTTACTCACTAGATGACAAATTTATTAGAAAAGGACAGAACCCAGGAACAGACAGATAGAAGAGATGCATAGGGAAGGTATGGGGAAGGGACACGGAGCTGCCATGCCATCTCCCAGAACGGCCATGTGTTCACCAACTCAGAAGCTCTTGGAACCTATCCTTTTGGGTTTTTATGGAGGCTACATTATGTGAGCGTGATTGATTAAATCATTGGCCAGTGGTGATTGAACACAATCTTCAGCCCCTTTTCTCTCCCTGGAGCTCAGGGGGTGGGACTGAAAGTTGCAACCCTCTAATCGCGAGGTTGGTTCCTCGGGCAACCAGCCCTCATCCTTAATTACCCAGGGCTTTCCAAAGCCACCACATTAACACAACAACATACCTTTATCAATTCTTTTCTTCACTTAGGACATTCCTATGGTTTTAGGAGCTCAGTGCCAGAAATGGAAATGAAGACCAAATATATATTTCTTATTATAAATCACAATATCACAAACACAAATTTATATAGAATTTAAAACACTTTTATTTATTTAATTTTACTTTAATATTTTAATTTATTTAACTCAAATTTAAAATAAATAAAAATTATAAATCAACATTGTATATCACAGTAACGTTTACGTTATTTTGCCCATGTAAACAGTCTATACCACTAAACCATGAAGTGTACTGTTTCCTGGAATTAATACTTATTTCAAACACATCAGGTGATGTATCAGTTCCATTTTTCCTTCCCTGGAGACTTAAATCCTCAGGTGTTCTGTCCTTCTGCTACACTCCAGGCTGGTGGGTCCCTAGGCCTCGTCCTGAGAATTCCCTTGACTTTTCTCCTGTGTTGGAACCTCTGCTTCCTGAATCTGCTCTCTTTTTCTTTTGTGATTTTCTATCTGGTTTTCGTGGCCTGTATCTTCTAGACACTTCCTAAGAAAGGATGCATGAAAGGAAATAGTTGAGACTATGTTATCAGCCTGGGTCTAGTCTGGAGACCAAAACCACATCAGTAATTCAAACAGGGCAAGTTTAATAGTGGGAATGATTAATAAGTAAAGGGTAAGAGAGGACGCTAAAGAATGTAGGAATAGCAAATGTAGGGAGTAGCTACTCCCTCTAGGGCTGAAGGAGAGCACCCAAAGGAGGAACAAACTGGGAAGGGTACCCCCTTCCCCAAGGCTGAGAGTCAGAGCTCACTGGAGAGACTGTGGCTTGGCTTCTGGAGGCAGAAAAGCTTACGGGGTGCCATGGGCTGCAGTTGGTATCCATTGGGATGCTGTCCATTGGGATGCTGAGAAGATTTGCTGCAGGGCAAGTGACAGTGGGTCTTCTGCATGCTCCTGGAAGCTTTGTCATCAAACGAAGACAGTGCACACTGGGCACAAGAGAAGCCCCTTCATTTGTTACCTGGCAGTGTCTCTCTAGCACCCTTTACTGATGAAGCCTGAGTGGGTGTTGAAGGAAAAGTGTTTCAGGGTTCATCTCCATTATTGCAAAGTAGGGCAAAGAAGGGCGGGTTTGGAGCTGAGAGGCAATAAATTGATGACTGGTACATTTTGCTTGCTTGCAAGTATCTGCAATCGTTTTCCCTCAGAAATGCTTTATTGTCTCTACTTCTAGTATCATGACTGGAAAATCTACTGCCATGCTCGGTCCTAATTCCCCCTCCCCTGCTATCGCCCATGAAATATTTTACTGTCTTTTCTTGTCTGTAATGTTAGTTCATGATGATATGATTTAATGTGGGTCTATTTTCACCTATTTTAAACACTCACTGGGCTCTTTCCATATGGAGATTCATGATCTTTTGGTCTGGTAATTTTCCCTTTGTTATTTATTTAATAATTTCTTCCTCTCATTTTCTCTGTTCTCTCCTTCTGTTGCTTCTGTTATTTTACTGTTAGGAATCCTGACCCAATTGTCTAATTTTCTTGGCTTTCCTCTTCCATTTTTCACCTTTTTTTCCTACTTTCTGAGATTCTTCAAATGTATCTTCCACCACTCTTACTGGATTAAAATTTTTTCTGCTATTATTTTTTATTTTTAAGTGCTTGTGTTTATTCTCTGCTTGTTCCTTTTTATAGCTTCTTGTTTTACATAGGGATGCAACATAACCCATTTCTCTGGGGATATCAATTATAGTCCTCGTTTTCAGTTTTCTCCTGCCCCTTATATTGTTCCTGTTATTCGGTTTGTTCATTTTTATTCTGTTTTTCATTTTAGAGACTTTTCTTAAGCATATTAATATAAAAAATTAATAAACAGAAACCTCAGTTAAATAGAGTTGGGAGTCTAACAGGGGGCGCTCTCACACCCTGCCACAAAAGCAGAACCCAACGGGAGGAAGAAAGACGGCTTCTTTCCTGGCAAAGACTCAGCCAATGAAAAGGCATGGACTCTATGTTTACTATAGCCCTCCTCACTTCCTTCTCCTGTCTATAAAAGCGGTCTCCTTCCATTGCTGTTAGGGGACTTGCGCATGGCTTGGCCAGGTTGCAGACCCTGAATTGCAATTCTCTACTGATATTTCATCTGGCAGTCTATTTGTTTCAAGTCAACATGGTGTTTTGGTGTCTAGTCATATTTAAGTGAGTTAGTACCGAGTTGATTGGATGGTTGGTGTCTTTCTTTCTCCCTTTTTTTTTTTTTTGTCAGCTAGTGGTTTTCACCGTAGAATGATCAGGTAGACCTGATCATTTTGTTAGAGGGATGCCAGTTGCCAGTATGTATTGGTTTTATTTATGGGTAAGTTTCTCTAGAGGAGAATCCATCAATCTTCTTCGAGAGGAGGTGGTGGTGTGGGACTGATTGCTAGCATTCTTACCAGAGAGTGATGGAAGGGACCTCACTTATGTCTTTGAGTCTAGAGTCTGGGAAAAGTTTTCAGAGAATGGAGAGGGATGGTTGCCTGGATACAGAGGCTGACGGGGAGGATCTGGGAGTGTAATTGCACCTATAAGTTTGGTACCTGTTTTGTTCAGAGTTAAGACTCTTCCTTTCCTTTCTTAGCTCTGCAGAGTCAATTGACTGACTTCTGGGAAATTAGAAGGAGGAGAATGAGGCAGATCTAATCTAACTAAGGTGGTAGAGCTATGTTTGAGGCATCCATCAGAGACAGTCAGTAACAAAGCTAACGCTCAAGAATTTCTGAAGAGCTCCTACCAACTGTAGTTGTTTTCTTTAATATCCTAATCACCCTAGGATACAAAATCTAAGTGACTAAATTTAGTAATTTAGTGGGTCTGATCCTACTTTACCTCTTTTCTAGTTGCCAGCTATCAGTTTACCCCCAAAATGTGCAAACAAGATTCACTGTTCCTAGACAGTCTGCAATATATTTTTTCCTTCTTCTCTCTTCTCTCTCTTAGAAATTCTGTTTTTGCCTTTATTATTTGACACAGTCTGTCTTCTGTATGTAAAGTGGACACATAACTAAATGTCTCTGAGTTACTCCGTGATGATACTTCTCTTTCTTCTCCATCCATGGGCACTTGGTACTCTGATTTCTCAGTTAATTTATCCATGCTCTTAACATTTTCCAAAAATATTTTTTGGCATCTTTTACCCACTACTTTCTTCTCCCTTTCTCTTTTTCCCTGTGAATTATTCCTTTACTATATTTTTAGTTTGGTTTTGGGGAAGGTACAGAAACAAATGCCTGTGTTCATTGTTTATGTTTTGGAAGATATTCTTTAAAAAGTAAATATCAGCTATAGTTCCTGCTGAAATTAATAGACCTGTGAAGATAAAGCTAATTAAAAATCCACAACCTGTGAATTTACTAATTGTTTTTTCTTTGAGTGGATTTTAGCTGATTTTACTGCCTCAGAGTTGGATTCACACAGTTACGTGTTGAAGATGGATGCTGTAACACTGTTAATTGGTTCATGCAAATTACTACAGAAATGAGAGTTGATTCTGAAAGCAGAGACTTTCTTAATGAATTGAGAAGATAATTGTTTCACATTAAAATCACTTGATGGGGAGCTTTTGAAAAAAACAAATGCCCAATACCAGATGAGTAAAATCAACAGCCATAAGGATGGAAACCAGGAGTCAATATCTAAAAACAAAAACAAACAAACAACCCAAACAAAACTAAATTAGTTCAGTGAACAGGTAGGTTTAGTCACCTCTGGTCTATTCTGAAGAGTAGGTTGTAGCTCACATAACATGATTTTAGGCATTGGTCCTCAAATTTCAGTTGATACAAACATTGCCTATAGAGTTCCATCTCTCTGAGATTTTGATTTGTTAACTGTAGGACTGAGCCTAGCAGTATAACAAGCTTCCCAGGTGATTCTAGAAAAGGTGGTTTGCAGGTCCTTCACTGACTTAGCATTTTCTAGGAAGACCATCTCTGTCTCTTCAGATTCCACTTTATCTTGATTGTCAGATTCCTGAAATTTCATGATTAGAAATTTATTCTAAGAATTTGCTTCTGTTGGAATTTAAATTTTTCCAGAAATACGTTCTTACTCTGTTTGTACTCAGCCATCATATCCCCATCCCTGTGATGAGGTTATATAGTCTCCTATGGGTACTTTTCTACATTTTCACCTGAAAAAGCAGCACTTTTACTTTTTGATAATTTCATAACACTGTCATGAGATTGTTATATATCAGGGATATATAACTGTTATATATCAGAGATATATCTTACTCATCATTATAAGTCAGCACCCAGTGTGTTATCTGGCACATAGTAGATGCTTAGTAAACACTTATTCATATCTGTCTCACCCTGTTTAGTAAGAACATGTATTATTTATCAACTCCCTCCTGAAAATAGGATTTGCTAAAAGGAAATCTGGAGAGTAATGGCAATGCTGTGTGCCTTCAGGAGAGAGGCAAGAGGGTCCACTAGGAAGAAGGACACAGAAAAGGGATGCTGGGGAGGATAGGGTGATGTTGTCTTCCTTCGAAATTTGCCTCTGATCTGACCATGTGAGACAGTCAGGGGAAGGGAGGAAGCATGCTAGCAGCCAGGTAAAGGATAATTAGTCTCAGGTCAAACCGTATCATCGGCTCCCATGGTCTCTCCCTGCAACACCACAGCCCACTGCCCACCTGCAGGCGGGGAAAGCAAGGAGGCATTATCTCTATTTCACAGACAAAGGTGGTTGATGCCCAGTGGGAATGAGATCACCCACCTGGTTTGGTATGTGATGGTGGTTATAGGGGTCTAGAACCCAAAGCTCCTTACCTGAGTAGTCCTTTTCAAGAACTTCCTGTTTCTTCTAAATTTCCACTGAACTTCGAATAATTAGGCAATTTTACATAAGCTTTTGGTTGAACAGCCATGAGATAGACTTTACTTCATGTAACTCTAATCCATCTGAGTTTACCTTTTTCTTAGTTCTTCCTTACCTCAGAGAAGTCCTTTCCATGGAACAGAAGCTTGGAGCAAGGCAGGGGAGCAATGGATTTGAAAATTAAAGGAACAATTTTGTCTTCACCCATTCTTACATCAGAGTTACTAGATGTAACTTTCAGTTTATTTCTGTTTGATTAATCTCTACACCCTCAACTAACATTCAGTAATGTACTTTTTATACATCAGGTATGTGCTGGCAGCGTGAATAAATCAAACTTCATAAATGAAATATGATTTATCAAAGAATCCATATTACAGTTTCAGCCTTCTTTTCTCTCCATCTCTGATTCTTTGTCCTGGCAGAGATAGTTCGCGCTTCCCAAATATTCCCCGTGCTTCCCTTCTTTGATGGGAAACCATATGAATGGTTCCATCTAGTCTAGTGAGAGATGAGCACAAGCGATTGGTGTCGCTTCTTGTCGGGGACAATTTTGTGCTGGTGGGAACTTTCTCGTGTTCTCCCTCTCCCCAAGCGGAGGAAGGGGTGGGGTGGCAGCAGAGGAGGTGGCCAGGTGGGCCCAGGGAAACCGTGATTCCCTGAGTCACTGTGGGAAGAGAAATAAGGAGAACGGCCTCACTTGCCTCAAATAGGGATATGAGTGAGAAATCATCACTGCCGTGTTAACCATAGAGGTTTCAGGATTTATTTGCCAGTATGGTAGGACCTAGTCTATCCTGATGTAGGGGAGCAAAACTTCCCACACCAAAATATCTCTTTGGCATGTGGAATATTTCGAGCTGAAAAAAATCAAGACCCAAAAGAGGAAGAAACCTTGACTTTCCCCCAACCTGCCTAAAAAATGTAGATAGAGGATCTGTTTCAGAACAGGAGGCTTCATCAGTGATCGGTAGAGTTTGAACTACTTGTGTAGACAGGGAAGAACCTAGCAAAGTCTGTCTGTTAAAATTCTTCTCCGTGTCCGTTGTCTCTGCATGGCCCAGAGAACATTTGTTTACCAAACATTTGCTTTTCCATCTCCAAGTCAGCTGCCTCCCTCCCCTTTGAAGTCCCAAACCACTACCCCCAACATCCTCTTTTGTCTTTAACTGAAGATGGTATTTAAGGCGATGGCTTCAGCCATTTTGGTGAGCTAATCGGTTTTCCTGGTCTCTCCCATGGAGACATGTTATTAAACTTCTGTTTGATTTTCTCCTGTTAATCTGTCTCATGTCAATTTAATTCTTGGACCAGCCAGAAGAATCTAGAAGAGTAGAGGAAAGTTTCTTCCTCCCCAACACCGAGTAATAAATACTTCCCTTTCTCTTTATGAATATAGTTGAGGAGAATATGACACCTGTGTTTCCCAAACTTGAGAATGTACAGAGCACTTCTCAAAGGAAAAAAGAAAAAGCCTCTTGGACCATTTTATTTAATAATTGTTTTAGGTAAGTACATACATAAAATTAAGGAAAAATTCTTATGCTTATAGCTTTTATGTAAATCTAACACTCTCCGCCCCCCAAATTAAAAATCATATAGAAAGGCTAAATCAATTCATTTTGTAATTGATAACATTTGTGTTGAAATAAAAGCATGTGCATTATCTTAAGTAGTTGAGAAATACAATGTCAAGTTCAATTTTACGTATTATTTGTTGCTCTGTGTTGACTAAAATGACTTTTATGCAGAGAAAGCCTGGTTGCATAAGAATGCTGTAGAAAATTGCTTTAAAAACTTCAGGCCCTTCTTTGCTAGCTCAGGATAATTGGACTTTTCTCTTAGCCCAAACTCTGCCTAGAGGCAATCCTCAAATGCCTCAAATGCCTATTTCAATACTCATTCTATTACCTCAAATGCCTATTTCAATACTCATTCTATTAGCTGTCTCATTCATTAGAGGGAAAGGTTAGTACTGCATTGTTAGTTAAACCTGCATTAAGTGGATATCTAATCCAATTATTGTTTGAATTAAGACAGAGTATTTGTTGTGTATTTGCTACTGTTTCTTGCTAATCAGCATTTTTAAGCGGTTCACAGGAATTCAGGATCCACCCAGTGAATCTGCTTGCAGTGGGTTTGTCCAGAGTGCCAGCCCAAGGCTCTTCTGAGTTAGGCGTGCCCAAAAGCCTATCTTCTTTCTAGTAAAAGAGAACAAAATTACAAAATTTTCATGGATCATTATTTTGGACCTTTGAGAATATGTCCAAAGAACTAAGAGTTTATGGACTTCTAATTAGTACAATATTTGAATTTGGGCTTTTGGAATCAGACAAACCTGGATTCTAATCTTGAGGTCATCATATAACCTTGGGCAGATGACTTACCCTGACTGAGTCCCTGTTTATTTGTTGTAAAGTGGACATAATACTTATTATGAAATTTTGGGATGATTTGATGAGATATACATGTTCAACACATGGCATATGGTGTCATTAAATAAATGGAAGCCGTAATTGCTACTCCCCTGGCTTAGTTACTTTTTTTATCAGTCTGTCTGGGTGGGTCAGTCTGTTTTCTTTCATTTTGTTTTCTTATTCTATCATTCCTAAGGTGGTTTCTGAGCCTTGGAGGAAAAAAACATATCTATCTGCATAGTATTAACCTTAAAAATGATCCAGCTTTTGTTTTAGCAGCTAATCTCCTGGTCAGCTGCATTAGTCTTTGGTAGACTAGTTGAGATGGAAATTCTCTGAAAGTGTAAGATTGAAAAATATAGACAGCCTGTTTAGAAATAAGAATTATTTAATAATCAAGGGTATTATTTAGAAAATGTTTTAGGTGTCTATTTTCTCCTTATTGAAGTACAGAAATGCATATACTATATATATATTTTTTTCTCTCCATTTTTTGGGAGACATTTAGCTATCACTATGATAATCTATACTTGACATTTTCCAGTTTTGTCAGTAACTTTACTCTGTCCCAAGGAGTTCTTTACTCTGTCCCAAGGAGTTCCCAAGAAGAGCAGTCCCTGGTTTGTAAACTCTGAAACTGGCGTCCATAAGTCATCCTTTGTGGGTCCTGGCCTTCACCAATGCTATGGCGCTACCCTCATGGTGTAAGGTCGGATCTTAACAAATGGCACCGCGAAACAGAGGAAAGCTTCAAGTGAGCTTTATTAGGGAGCGCTCCCGGGCGAGGTTCACTGGTCTGAGAGAAAGGGGCCAGAGAAGTCGCACCCGGGCGAGGGTTGGGCAAGATTTTATAGGAGAAGAAGGGAAAGGGGTGTGGTGAATCTGGGAGGGCGCAGGGTATTCCTTATTTGGTGGTCTTTTCGGGTATCCTGGGGGACCGTTAGTCCCGCCCCTCGAAAGGCGGGAAGGCTGGGCCGGGTTCAAAGTCCCCAGGTCAGTTCCTGGAACTGGGTGGTCCGGAGAGTTTCGGTCTGATGCAACCTGTGAATCTGATTGTGTTCCCCTGCCTCGGGCCAGTTGGCCTTACACATGGGGGTTGTAATTTCGAGCTTTTAACATATCTAAGTCCAGAAATGGGGAGGAAAAAGAAGAACTCATGAGAGAGACTCGATGTTTCCTATGATCAGTTCCTAGTTTAGACTTCTAGGAAGTTTACCCTGTATGAGGTAGCCGTTTACCCAGGAGGGTCAGCTTATTGCCTGAGTCTCTTCATTTTACTGTAGAGAATTTCAGTTAGTTGAGCAATGGAGATTCAGGAGGGCTAACCAATTTCATCTTCTAAAAAATGCCACAACTTTTGAAAATGTTAGAGGCTAACAAGCATCCATGCCTTACTGTGAACTAATTCTTTTAGGTTCCTTTCCTCTGAAAAGCTAGCTTGGCTCCCTTGTCTCTGAAGAACTTATTATTTTGATTGATGGGAAGGCAGCGAGAGAACTTTGGATCGTTGGAACACGGTCAGAGTCAAACAGACCTGGGCAGATTCCTGCATGGCGGCTGAGGGCATCTTGAGGCCAGAGGAGAGGGACACTAGTAAAGGTATAAAGAAGTGGAAGATGTCAGAAAGAAACTTTTTATCAACAATAAACTCTCTTTTAACATTTGCCTAAAGTGGTCCTTGATACCAACCAAGAAAGGAGTCATGGGAAAAGTTAGGAAAGAGAAAATTCTTTTACCTTTTTTTCAGAGACTTCTTTTTTTTTCTTTTTTTCGCGGTACACGGGCCTCTCACTGTTGTGGCCTCTCCCGTTGTGGAGCACAGGCTCCGGACGCGCAGGCTCACCGGCCGTGGCTCACGGGCGCAGCCGCTCCACGGCATGTGGGATCTTCCCGGACCGGGGCACGAACCCGTGTCCCCTGCATCAGCAGGCGGACTCTCAACCACTGTGCCACCAGGGAAGCCCCAGAGACTTCTTACATCCTGTCATAATCTTCCCTGAGAGGGGACCTTGAGCAAATCAACATCTTAACTTTGCATTCTCTCATCTGTAAAATGGGTCGAATGTTCCTGCTGTACATTTAAAAGGAAGGCTGTAGAGATGAAACGTGAAGCTGCTTTGAAAGGGCAAAATGCTATGCAAATGTGAGGAGTTACCATATTGATGCTGGGGTAGACAACCAACCACATGGAAACTAGCTCATTCTCTCTCGTCACTAGCAAGGAATTCTGGGAGGTGCATATTGCATTGGCATGACTGCAGGAGAAACTGCTTTCTTCCTGTTCAGTCTTGTCTTCACCTGTGAAGTGGAACCTTTTTATGGACAGCCGTTAGTTTCTCTTCAAGGAGTGAAAAAATAGAGCTGAGTCTCTGCTAACGTTTTTCCCTTTGATTTTTTTATCCTTTGTAAAAGGGATACCTTTTGAGTCCCTTTCAAGTTTCTCCCAGGTCCTGCTGAGCCCTGAGTATACTTTCCGAGCAAATCAAACCTGATTGTTGAGACTTGAAAGCCTCTGTAGGCTGAGCTGAGGATTACCTGGGGCACAGCAGCATGACTCCTCTGCAGGTGTTGATGGACACAGGATCGTGTGATGCTTTAGGCTGGAGCACATGTCCTGTGATGGAGGGGGGCCTCTGCGTTCTATTCCTGACTCTAGTATTGCTTGCTGTTGTGATATCAGGCAGGCATCTTTTCCTGCTACTTGTCTTTCCTCATCTGCAAAATGGGAACAATATCTGTGCCTTCATCAGACAGGGTATTAAATGAATGAGGTGAAATGACTCAGACCCAGTGAATACTCAGTACTGTCAGCTATTATGAGTGTCTAAGGATCCTTAACTCCTTGGTTGAGAGAGGCTGTGGCTGGAGAACTTGAGGCTGGAGACTTAGGACCCTATGGAAAATAAAAACTGAAACTAACATAAAGCATTATTGGTGTTAAATACTTTACGACAATGGGAAAATGGAACTTGACAAAGCTGATCTTGATATTAACTTCAGAAACTCATCTGCTACAAAATGGTGCCAGACCTACATTAAGATGCCAAGCCCTTGTGTTGGCAGCTCTGTACCTACTTGACTTTCTGGGATAATTTGGGATGGATTTTCTATTGTTGTGTTGAAATATGAGGGAGAGAGCAAAATCCTCTTAAATCTAGATACTCCCCATTTTATGGGACAAGACAAAAGGATGCATGAGATGTCAACATTGGAGTAGTCGACTGTCAAGGGTTTAAGACTTTCAAATAATCTTTATTTCCACGGATGCTTTGTTTTCCATATAGTACCGTGCTATCACTGCAGAAAGATGCCACTTATAAATGATGACTCTGAAAAGTTATTTGTCAAAATTCAAGTAACTGAAGCAAACGCTCTTCTGCACTTGACATTTGTTTGGCTAATTTTCATTTATCTGTACAGTATAATAAAGTGAGTTGTAATCACATGTACTATATAAGCTCAGAATACATTTTATCCTTTTATCCCAGAGCCTGTTTTTTGACTTTTGTGTGAAAGGAAAGAGTTTATTCTATTTTCTGGGGTGCTATCTCCATCCCTAGAATCTTCCTGAACTGTGGCTAGAATTAGGCTTTCATCGTACTTCCCAAGTGTTGTTACCACTCTTGGAATGAAGATGAAGGATTCCCGTGATCCTCTCCTTTGCCCGATGCTTCCTCACTAGCAGAGGGCTAGCAGAAGGAGGCAGGGTCGGGGGCAGGTCCATTCTAGGGTGTGGCTTCTCTCAGCACCCCCGCTCTCTTTCAAGTAAAGTGGATTATGGCTCCAGAATTTTCTTAGATTGTACAGAGACTGGTTCCTTCTCCTTGGGACTGTTCCCCCAGTGTCATACCAAGACTTGGAGAGCCTCTCTCCTTCTAACCAAGGCTTAATCGACCCCGGGAATTCTGGGGCCTGTCTTTCTTTCTTTTTTTTTTTTTTGTTTACAGTATTCTTTTATTTTTATTATTTATTTAACATCTTTATTGGAGTATAATTGCTTTACGATGTGTGTTAGTTTCTGCTGTATAACAAAGTGAATCAGCTATACATATACATATATCCCCATATCTCCTCCCTCTTGCGTCTCCCTCCCACCCTCCCTATCCCACCCCTCTAGGTGGTCACAAAGCACCAAGCTGATCTCCCTGTGCTATGCGGCTGCTTCCCACCAGCTATCTGTCTTTCTTTAAATCATATCCAAGTAGGGCTCTTCTCCCCCTCACATTTCTCATAAAGAGACTTCTTCCCCATTGTGTATAAACAGGGAGTTTGAGTGAACACTTTGGATTTCCCCCACTCCATTTTCTCCTCCCCGAGGGTTGAGGTCGTTAATTGCGTTGCTGAGAGGCTGCCATCCACGGGGCTATATGAAAGGTCATTGCTCAGTGTGGCCTGGTGCCTCTGCCTGTGTCCAGAGCCGGTGGGTACACGTACTTCCTGTCTCCACGTGTTCATCAGACTAAACAAGATGTTCACTCTAGACTTTTGCATCTCTGCCTACTACTGGGCCATGTGTTAGGATAGGTTCTCTAGACTGTTCTTACAGACAGGTCCCAAGGACTAGATTTGAAGTTGGAGAAGGAAGCTGGCTCTCCCCACAAGCTTTATCAGGCAACCCAGTCTTTGGGGCTGATTCAGCATTTGTTTGGATATTAATAAAACGAATGCCTTGGCATCCCCTTTCACTTACGATCCTTGAGTAGATTGGCTCAGTTGCTGAGAACCCCGGAGGGAAGAGGAGTGAGACTTAGGCCATGACCACAAATCCTCTCGCGAGATCTGAACCTAGGGTAGCGTTGTTTCCACCTCCTCAGCTGCTCTAACCTCCAGCCAGGTATGGACCTTGCCCCTCCTTCTCTCTGCCCAGGCAGGCTTTGTGTAAAGAAGCTTTGTTTTTGTTCCAAAAGGATGGCCTTGACGATTTCCATCCCACTCTCCTAAACTTGGGTTGAGTCTATGGAGGAGCTTCTAGGAAACAGGATTGACTGGAAAGGGAGAAAAAACTAGTTTCTGGAGAAAGGGATTTCCCTACAGGCCTGTTGGGAAAAAGGTGGATACTTGTACTCATTCTGGGGAGTGGGGTTTTTCATCTGAAAATCCTAAGGCTGCCATGAGTAACATGGGGCTGACACTATGGTCACCCACTGTATATAAGATTCCAGGTAAGAAAGAAAAAAGGAAAAGGTGATGGCAGTGTTGAAGGAGAGGAGTAAGAGTCTACACAATGGGTTTTCCTTAGGATCCCACTTAAGGTACTATAGATACTGAAGGGAGATGGCAATGGAGATTCCCTAGAACAGGGGAAGCACATTGGTGACAGGTGCCCAGGTACATTGGAACCATTTGGAGGCCACTTCCTGTTGGCTTGGATAGAGAAGAAAATGGCAGCTGAAGAGATACCCTGGTGAACTCAGCCTTCATAGAGGGAGACAACTGAGCACTGGGACCCACGGGGACAAGGGGCAGCTGGTGGGGCTGAGCTCTAGAATACAGAGCTTGCTATCTCCTCATGTGATGTATTTCCGTTTAGGTGAGTGTGGTCCAAGGTCAATCCTGTGACAGCTGCCTTCATTGAGCAGAAACTGATGGGGAACGCAGTAGGATCGGAAGGTGTGTGGTCCAGTAAGAGAAAAAGCAAAGCTTCCTCTGAGCATCCCTCTGAATGCTGAGGAGAAGGACGGCTGGGGAGAGCCATATGTATTTAAATTCTGTAAGGTTATAAGATCTGAAGTGATTGTCCTGGGAGGACAGCGTGAAATGGCTGTTGAGTCCAAACCAGGGCTATTTTTTTTTATTAAATATTAATGCCACATATTTCTGCGGGGTTCATAGAACAGATGTTAGGCCTGACATTGTGGCGATTTAATTGACTAAGAATATTCCCTGTCATTTTTATCAATGTCTGGCTTTCCAATGGTTGTTAAATAGGAAGATATAAAACACAGGAAGGGATAATTAATACTCTGTTTCCGTCCGTGGTTACCTGCTGATATGACCCCCTAGAGAAGGAGGAGCTTTCTCCTGAGTATTTTTCTTGGAGGCAGAGACAGGCTGAGCTGACCCAGTCTCTCTGCTAATTGTTCCACTGAGCCTCTAGCTGGAGAACAGCCCACCCTCTGAGCACAGTTCTTTCTTTCCTGTTGGTTTTAAGAAAATAAGCAAATTTTAAATAAGTTTTGCTTCAGTGGCCAAAACTCCTAGGGATTCTGACTTTTCCTTCTTTTTCTAAACCCTACCCTACCTCCCCAAGTCATGCTAGATTTAAAACAACAACATCAACATCAACAAACAACAAAAATCTCTTCAACAGCCAAAATCTTTGCTGAGGGACCTCTCCAAGTAGAATCCAAGGAAGTGGATAGAAGTTATTCTGAGCAAATTCACAGTGACATAAAATGTAGCTTAGGGTGATTTAGCAACAGGAAATATTTGCTAAGTAGAAAGCTCAGGGAAGAACAATTCTAAAATGATTCTTGGTCAGGTGCAGCTTATAATGGGACTATTCATAGAAAAAAAAAGTCCAAGGTCCCTTCCTCACAAAAATTACTTTAACATGGAAGAAATGTCATCACATATTTGCCCTGTAAATGCTTTGCATTTATTAAATGGCACTGGCCTGCCAGTCTCCATTACATCCTCAGGGGAGGGCAGCCCATGGTAAGAAAGGGAGAGAGGAGAAGATGTGTTGGTCTCAGCCCTGAACATTAAATCATGGTGGTAATGATTTCAGAAGAAATGAGGCAAATTTGGGCTAAACGAAAACCTGCGATGTGGCTTGGGAATTACCCCTATGGGCTTGGGAAAGGACTAACCATTACATTGCCCATGCCTGTGGGGCTGTATTTACCCTCTGCTTGGGGGATTTGCTCGCTGTCTCAAAGGGACGGGCCAGGCCCACCTGTCTGCTTCCAAAATTCCCTTGTCCTCTCATCATCAAATCAAGTTGGCACATGTCATGGGCTGAGGGGCATTGAGGCCCAAGATGTAGAAGTGGAAGTTCTGTTGGAAGTAATTTATAGGATGCAGAGAGAAGAGACACTGGTGTGGCAGAGGGACCAGAACCCATCCTGCTGGCTAATGTGAAATGAGAAGTGATTGGGTGGGGAGTCCTTGGTTGAAATTCACCTCAGCGTATTATAGGACATGCTTCAAGGAAGCAGGGCCAGGCCCCTCTACATGGTGTAATTTAAGGGACACAAAAGCTCTGACACGTGCCCCTGCCAACATGCTACTGCACCTGCAAGTCACCCTTTTAGGGCCAGTCTTTTTTTTTTTTTAATATTTTTAAATTGACATATAGTTGATTTATAATGTTGTGTTAATTTCTGCTGTACAGCAAAGTGATTCCAATCCATATATATATATATATATATTCTTTTTTTTATATTCTTTTCCATTATGGTTTATCACAGGATATTGCATAATAGTTCCCTGTACTATACAGTGGGAACTCGTTGTTTATCCATTCTATATAGAATAGTTTGCGTCTGCTAATCCCAAACTCCCAATCCTTCCCTCTCCCACCCCCCTCCCCCTTGGCAACCACATGTCTGTTCTCTATGTCTGTGAGTCTGTTTCTGTTTCATAGGTGAGTTCATTTGTATCATTTTTCTAGATTCCACATGTAAGTGATATCATATGATATTTGTCTTTCTCTTTCTGACTTACTTCACTTAGTACGATAATCTCTAGGTCCATCCTATTGCTGCAAATGGCATGATTTTGTTCTTTCTTTATTGCTGAGTAATATTCCATTGTATATGTACACCACATCTTCTTTATCCATTCAACTGTTGGTGGACATTTAGGTTGTTTCCATGTCCTGGCTATTGTGAATGGTGTTGCTATGAACGTAGGGGTGCATGTATCTTTTTGAATTATATTTTTGTCCAGATATATGTAGGGCCAGTCTTTAAAAGTAAGGCCTGACTTCTAAAGGACTCTTGGTAAAGTACCAATGTGCTTCCTTGGATGTGACACCAATAAGCTGATGAACACACAGGATGGATCAGTTGACAACTGTCAGTCTGAGATGCCAAGAGCAGGCTCTTGCAGTGAGAAGATATAAAACTGGTAAGTTTTGACAAGAGCAGGGAGGATGGGAAAGCCCTAGGCATAGATCTGCTTTCTGAGGGCTGTCACAATGTCAAGGGCAGGTTGAAAGCACAGCAAGAGGGCACTGACCACCAGGAATCCTCAGGAAGAAAGCTACCCAAAGGAGGATGAGAATGGTCTGAGTCTTGTCTTCTCGCTCTCTCAGCTGCCCTGGGTGGAGTTATGTTGTTTCCTGCCCAGATCAGTACCACTGTATACAGTTCTTTCTTAAGGGACCCCAAGAAAACTGCTTTCTTACACCTGTTCTGTAGTTAACAGAAATGGAGCCCCTAAGCCCGGGCCCCGAAATTGTCCTAAGAAATGTTTATGACACAGGAAGTCTCAGCTCCACCCCAACTCCCCGTCCGATACTCTGATCATCAGGTCCTGCCTTTGCTGGTGAATTTCCAGCACTAGACTAAGGAGGCAGAAACACAAGGCCTGGGTGGGAAGTTAGGGGATGTTTATAGCCACAGAACCAAAATGCAGGAGGAAGCAGGTGGGCGAAATTTGCCTAGGTTGCCTCTGTGGGCATAAATCACCAGCTTTCTTTCATTTAGGCGGAGAATCCAGCATTCCTGAAACAGACCCATTTGCCCCCAGCTTTTTAAGTGTGCCTTTTCACGGATTTTGCTTTCAAATCTGCAAGAATTATTTTTCTTCTATTAAATATTAATGTGCCTTTCTAAGTAGAAAAAGGGGGCAGCATAGGTCTGGTACACATCTTCCCTGACACTATGTACTGCTGCTGCGGGATTGCAGCAAATGCCAACTCCCAACACATTATTAAATCAGGTCTGCACTGAGCCCAGATGTTACACTGGAGACGCACAGTGGATACAGGTTAAAACCAAACAGCGCAGGCACCCAGTTCTCTCTGGTGGGTGCTCGCCCTCCTACCCCCTCGCCCCTCCCTCCTGCCCTGCGTGGCCACCGTGCCCTTTGGCAAATTTGCCATCAGCTGGGCAGAGCTCACTCTTCCTGGAGCAGTAATCATGTGAGGGGGAGTTATTTTTGTAAGCCTGTTATTTTTTCTCCAGTGACTCTTTCTACTTGATTAGTTCAGGATCAATATGTCCGGTAGGCAGAATGTGATGCGGAGGGTGATTTTTCAGTGTCAGGAGGAGCTCTGCTCTGTGTTCAAGTGGCTCTCCTCTTCACGGTGACTCCCCCCTACATACACACACACACACACACACACACACACACACACACACACACACACACACACACACACAAAATCTCTGCTCTCTTCCTTATCTAAATTCTACTCACTTTTACGACCAAGATGATTCAGTCTCCTCTCTGAAGCCTGTCCTGTGATCCCTAAACCGTGACCTCCAAGGAAACTATGATGTTTCAGACAATAATTGTTACCTACTGTGGGTTCTGGTTCCCTGATAGGCTGTAAACCCTGCCACGTTCACACCCCCATTCCCAGTGCATGTGAATTCCTCCGAGGGAAGGAATTACTTCTCAAAAACATGGAGTGATGGGAAGAGCACAGGGCTTGCAGTCATAATCCTACAATCCTGTGTGTCTTTAGTAAATTATTTGATCTCTAGGAGCCT